>NC_140943.1:94318621-94937996 GCF_014529385.1 Adiantum capillus-veneris | reverse complement strand
GACCGATTGTTTTTTCCACTGCACAAGGTCCTTGTGAGGTCCTTCTTTGGATGATTCTTTTGAATACCTCCAAGAGTAAGCTCCCCATGGTGCATGCATGCATGCCACATACCCTTGACCTTATTTGGTAGGTCTATAATTGAAGATATTGTTGAGATCATGATATAAGTGAATAGTACAACTAAGAAAATCAAATATTGAGGGGTCTAAAAAAATATGTACATGTCAAATACAAATAATATAGGTGGAAAAAATATAAAGGGGTCAAAATAAATCTCTCTCGTTATAATTCTATCATAAAAAGATGAATATTTTTGGTGTTCTAATTTATGAGAGTAAAAGAGAATAGATGTAGGAAGGCAAAATCACAATAGTGAAAAAATATACACATAAATAAAACTAGTTTTTTTGGATTTTTGTTAGGATCGAGTTACACCAAAAATAAGAGAAGCTTGCATGAAATTATTTTTATATGGAATAAAGAGTATGCAAAATGGTAAGAAAAATATGGTAATGGTGAGTCAATGTACATAGCATAAACAACACACCATAGGTAGAAATATTTAAATAAATACCAAAATAATTATGAAAGATCCTTTTATTTAGGCCCTATATACAATGAAATATTTACACACAAATGGACCATAATATACTTATATTTTTTATTTTTTTATTTTTTTGGCTCAACTAGCCTAGTGACTAGCTAATTAAGGGTTTTTAAGAAGATATGGAAAAAGTCCCCTAACTCACACACACCTATATACAGTGAAATAGTAGGGATAGCCAAAATGTTTGAGTGATTTGATAGGGTGAGGTAGCTTACTATGGCAATTATGGAAAGCCGAAAAACGGTTATCATTACCGAGGGGTACGACAGAGGCGGGTACGTCAACATCTCCGCAGCACAGGCGCACTCACCGATCTCGGCGATTGTCAGGTGGAGGTGGTGGTTGCTGTGGAGGAGGATCCATAGATGCTTCGACCGCTCCTTGCTCACGACCCCCGTCCTACCTAGGCACACATCTAAACACATCTCTTCACACACCTTGGACACCTTGGGAGGCACACGATCCTAGTGCCTCCAAGGTCTCGTTGATCGATTAAGGTGAGACGTTTGATCAAGACAAATAATATGTGTGAGTTCACTTAATTAATTAAGTATATGTGAAGTAATATCATACTAATTTTGTGACTTGTCCCTTTATGTGCAGGTTGTGACGCGCGAGTCATCAGTGGATTTTTATATATGTTTTGTGAGACATAGACACATCTCTGTGTTTCTTTCTTGAATAGACATGGTTATGGTTATTGTTTTGTTTATGGTTATGGTTATCATTATGGTTTTGATCAATATGGTTATGGTTATGGTTTTAATTTGGTTATGGTTTTGCACAAAGTTCGTTTCATTTCTTCCATCAAGTTGTGCCTTAAATCTCATGTGAGATCCTACATGGATATCATATAGGAGGCATATACATATGGTTTTTTTTAAAAGTTTATGTTAAAACGAAGGGAACTCTTCGGAAATTTCTATGAGAGCACGATTGATTTTGGTGTTGCTCGCTTTCTTTGGCAGAGGACAGGCAGCCATGTCCATCTTTTCATTGGGCACAGAACAGGCTGCCTGTCCTCTGTCCAAGATTTTTTTTTTCTAATATGGTCATTGAAATACGCGTTGATATAAGCGTCGAAAACAGGTTCGTTTGATGTAGATATCAACACCTATTTTGACAGTTTCATAGGGACGAAGATTTTGACGTAGTTTTCGATGGTTTGCGTCAAAATCTGCGTTGAAGGCACGTGTTTTTGTTGTAGTGATACTTATTTTACAAAGAGCATGCATGGTGGATGATGATTAATATCTATGCATACCCTTAAATCCTTGTCGGATTTTTTTTTTTTTTCAAGATACGCGAGATAATTATCACATAATCACGGGCAATTAAGTATTGGAATTTTTTGGAATTAACCATTCTATTCAAAGTGGCATTATAATTTACTTTAAAAAGAATGCTTTTATAAAAGGTTCACAGGTTTTTCTTTAAACTTGCAATCAAGTTAATTGAAAAAATAGGATTTTTCTTTCAAAGAAAAAAAGAGCATGTGTGTAATCTTTGTTTAGTGATACAAATAAGTTAATACTAATTCTCTCAAGGAGAGTTAAGTTTTGAATGGGAGCTCTATCATAATCGATGGAGTTTTCCTTAGAAAGGAGAATTTCCTTTCAATCAAGGTTATCCCCCCTCTTATCAATTGAAAATTTCCCAAACCATAAACCTCTTCTAGCTATGAAATTAATACTCTCCACAAAAACAAATTAAGGTAATCCTAGATCCCATCGTACAAAAAGGACTTGTTAATCTTTCATAACATGGACATTTTCCACCTACACAGGCATGTACACTCCTAGAAATGTTGCATTTTATTTCCTTACACTATCACTCATAAAGAGGGTCCTACTCATGCATAAACACTCATCATCTCTTGCATAATACATCAAAGAAAGTTTAAGATTATTTGCCTTAAGAATTGAAGTCCTCCATTCTAAAGTCGAGTATCCACAACTCAAAAAAGGGTCAATTTATAAATCATATGCATTGCTTATCTCAAGTTTGTTTACTTTCAAGTTTGCTTTGTGATTGGGAAGGGGGGGAGTAAGGGGATAGCTTCATGAAAGTGATGACCGTGTTGATTGAACATAAACCTCCCATGGCTTCCATGGAGATGCCCCATGGATTGCAAATGATGCAAAGAAAACTAATGAGACTCTTCCAAGACGGGGTTAACTTGAAACTTACGCCGAGACAAAACTCTAACTCCCAAGAGGCTTGTTTTTTTTTTCATGTCATGTTTGAGTAGACACTAAAAAGATATAGGATCCAAAGGACTTTAATGCAATGAACATAGTTTAAATTTCACCTAGGACTAAGAAGGTTTGAGGTGGATGGCCCTAGCATAACATAGTAGTTTAAGTCTATAGTTGTCTCTTATTGGTTGGTAAAAGGCCGGCACAGGTAAACCTATGGGATACCGTTGAAAATGGTCCTTTTTGGCTAGATTGCCTAGTCCAAATGAGACACATATTGCTGAATTTAAGACTGATTTGAATGCTACTTTCAAGATGAAAGATTTGGGTTATTGCATCATTATTTGAGCAGACAATTTAAGCAAGGTGATGGTGGTATTTTCTTGTGTCAAACATGCTACATAGAGACATCATGCATACCATGGTTGAGCAAGAAACAACCTACTATGGCCATTTCCAATTATGAGGCTGAGTATAGGGCAGTCTTCATAGCTATGATAAGTGTGTATGACTCAAACGCCTTATGGCTAATTTGGGTGTTGGACAAGACACTTCCAACATCATCAACATTGACAACCAGAGCACATTGGCAGTTGCGAGGAATCCTATTTTTCATGCTTTCACAAAGCACATTTGAGGTGAATCATCACTATGTGAGGGAGAGACTCTCAATAAGAGAGATCAACTTGGCTTATGTACAGCACATCACAACCTTGCAGATATTTTCACAAAGGCATTGTCTTGTGAGAAGTTTGAAGATTTTTGAAAAGCTTTGGATTTACTCCCCCTTGTGGGCTGATCATGTCCTATGGGCATGGCAAATCCCTATACTATATGTGGCCAAACTTTCATTCACTGCATCACTGCTAGGGGGGATTTTCTACCATAAATATGTGGTAGTGATGTGTGTGAACACACTTAGGACATCCAAGGGATTTTTTCCATCACTAAGAGGTTCCCCCCCCATTCATTGTATATACGCCCATCACTCTAGGGCTATCTTATCTTTCATTGTGCACAAAGAAATACATACTCTCTGTTGTGTGCCTTGAGCTTCTTCATCTTCTCGAAGATGTGTGTGTTTCCTTGCAGCCCTATTTCCAATGATGACCTTCATTAAAACCACTATTTCCCATGTGTCATTCTTTGATACGGTGTCATAGTCTGACTAAATTTCTTCTTTCCATGTTGGATCAACCATGGCCTCTTTGACGGGGTTTGGCTCCTTTACAAAGGCCAAAATTTTAGCCTTTTGAGCCATTTCTATGATGTGTTTGAAATGTCATATTTCTTTCTCTATTCCCTTTGACCTTTGCAAACCACCCTCTTCTTCATGAGGATTGTGAACATGAGGATTTTGATCATCAAAGAGCTTTGATCCCACTTTGATAGTAGTGGCTTCTTGTATGATTCTGTAGTAGGTTGGTTAGTTTTTTTTGTTTTTTCATCATCAAATAACTAATCTTCAATATTTACATGGCTTTGATCTGGCACAAGTTGGATTATTTCTTTGTTTGATGATAAAGTGGATGAACCTGTTTTCTCCATCGAATGTGGCCACATCATGACTATTGACTAGTGACTAGTGGCTTTTCCTCTTGATCATAGTCTATATGCATTAGTTTCTTCACTATATCTTAGAAATACACACTTCTTGCTTTTGGATTCTAGGCTTTTTCTCTTGGAATTAGAACATGTGTATTAAAGAAACACCCAAAAGTTTTGAAATACAAGACCGAAGATTTTCTAGCAAAATAGTATCCTTGAGGTGTTTTTCCTTTCAAATATTTTGTATAACCTTGATTGAGAATATAAACTAGTGTATTTATTGCTTTAGCCCAAAAGGAATCTGCCATATCCTTGGCTTTGAGCATGCATCATGCCATCTCTACCATAGTCCGATTGCGATGCTCCACAACATTCCATTGTTGTGCATAAGTAGTAATAAGGTGATGCTTGATCCCATGATCACTATAGTAGTTTTTGAATTCATTTTAAATGAGTTCTCCGTCTCTATTTGTGCATATTTTTTGACCTTCTTTATTGCCTCCTTTTTTGAAAGATTATGACATACTTTGAATTTTCCAATAGATTTAGACTTCTCATGTATGAATACACCCACATCTTTCTACTAAGGTCTTCAACTAATAGAAAAATATGGAAAGATTCACGTAAAGCAGAAGTTGACATTTTACTATAGAGATCGGCATGTACCAACTCTAGAGGACATTATGCTTGATTATTATACTCTTATGGAAATTCCTTCCTTTGATGCTTGCCCATCATGCAAGCCTCACATACTTCACTCATGTATGAGATTTGAAGCATGTGTGCAACCTTCATGCCATAATTGACTTTTACGTTTTTTTATAGCTACTTTAAGAGAAAAAAGTTCATAAAGATTGTTGTGCCTTACTCCTTTTCCCACTAATATGCCTTGAGAATCCAATATTTCTGTAAGGTTTTCACCTTTCTAGCTATAGGGAAATGAATCCAAGGCTTTAGGAGACAGCATTGAGTGTACAAACTGGTAAAGCACTATATCAAAAGAAGTTAAAATTGGTATTTTTAAAATCTGAAGCACAACAAACCTATAGCTAGGAACTATCAAAACTAAATTGGTGTAAAAACTGACACCATTATCCTCTTTGGAAGATTCACTGTCACATTAAATTGCAAAAATGACTGGATGGTTTTTAGTAATCATTAAATATATGACTTTCATTATAACCCTTAGATATTTATCAAAATAGCACAAAAATTAGTAGGCTTCATTTTCAAAGTAGGCAAGTACCTGGAGAGAGTATCTAGACTTGCCCAAGCTAGATTTAGTAGCAGATGGTGCCTCCTTGAGCCTAGGGGGGCTGCTTGAGCTATAAGAAGCTGCCATTTTCAGCTTGTGAGAGGCTATGAGTGCCTAGAAAAACTATAAATAGGACATGTTACCTCACAATTTAGACAGACTCGATATCCTGGCCAAAAATCTCTTGTACGAGAGAGATACTTCATAGAAATCACTAAGAGAGAAAAATATAAGTGATTAAGCAAGGTAATTATGCTAATCTCAGTTAGTTAGATATTTATATTAATTTATATCTAACTTTTTGAATTAATCTATTAATTAAAGAAGATTTGATTTTACTCTACTATTAGACACTCTCTTATACATGATTAACCTTGTGAATTACTTAGTGTTAATTGAGATTAATAATCTACTAAACTATTAAACCTAATTAGGATTGAAATTGATTAATTTTGATTTAATTAATAAGAATTATATCAAACAAGCTTAGTTAACTCCAAGATAATTATCAAAACTTGATTATATTATTAAAATTTTAGAAAAATTATATCATAATGTTTTGATTAATTTTTATAATTAATTAGATAAGATTAGCTATTTTTAACTGTTAAACTAATAGGAAACTTAGTAAACTAACTTAAAACAACACAAGACACTTAATAAAAATTATTAAGAACACGAGGTAATTATCTCACAAACACAAAAATATTTTTGCTATTTACTTAAGATAGAACTGATTGATTCTAGGTTTAAATTAAAGGGGGAAATTAGTTAATTAACTTAGATAATTACAAGGTAGTTATCAAAGTTAAAAAACATCATTTAATAGCTAAAATAATTATCTCATTAACAGAAAATTATTTTAGCTATTTAATTCAGCTAATTGACTGATTTTAGTAATAAATTAAAGAGGAAAATCAATTAGCTAACTTAAATAATTACAAGGTAATTATTAGAGTTATAAGACATCATTAGCTAGTGAAGATAATTATCACATTATAACAAAAAATTGGTCTAGCTATTTAATTAAGCTAAAATTGTTTGATTTTAGCTATAAATTAAAGAGGGAAAATAGCCAACTAACTTCCATAATTACAAGGTAGTTATTTGAGCTAGGAAACATCATTATCTAGCTAACATAATTTTCTCATCAACGAAAAAACTACTTAGTTATTTAATTAAGTTAAAAGTAATTGATTTTAGTTGTAAACTAAGGAGAAATATTAGATCACTAACTTAGATAACTACAAGGTAATTCTCAAAGTTAGGAAACATCATTATCTAGTGGAGATAGCTAGCTTCTTAATAAAAACTTAGTTTAGCTATTTAACTAAGTTAGACCTGATTGATTTTAGCCATAAAATAAAGGGAAAAATTATTCAATTAGCTTAGATAATTATAAGGTAATTACAGAGCTGGTTTGGCATATGAACACCCCAAACTTTGGGTGATGGATTCCCACTTGGACTATGAATAAGGAAGGGTGTTGTTTGTTCCACCCATGTATAGGTGTGCTTGAGTCAAGTGAAGTACGTGTCAGGAAATATTATATGTGACCATACCTTGTCTGAAGTCCAAAGATGTTTGTTTTTTGAAAGACTGTGTTTTAATGCTGATTTTCATGACTTTTCTTAATGAGAACCATTATTTTAAACGTCAAAAGAATGTGGTAGTAATGAGGAAACAAAAGAATCTTGTGTGAGTGCGGGGTGGTAAGTGGGGATTCACTAAGGTCTTCAAATAACAACTCACAATTGATTCTTTCGGAGAGAGAAATGTTCTGAAATCCACCTTGGATCCTACTTACCCTACTCCTACGTTCTAATGCAATGGGGTTGTGGAAAGTGTCTACAAACACTCGCTTTCTTGTTTTTTATGGTTTTCTGAGCATTGATCTTAAGACTTGTCTCGTCTATCAATCATTCCCAAAATCCTAATCTCATTCTACAGTCCTACAATCCTAAAGGCACTCAGCAAGTACAATTACTTCCAAGCTATCTCTACACAAACAAAAGACGACAATCTTAAGCTATGTGGTTCTAAAAGAAAGTTTTGGCTCTAGGAGATCCTAGAGGAAGTTAAAGGATAACTTCACAACGCTCGTGTTTTTCCCTAGTTTAGGCCTCTTCGATCCCCGGCAACGGTGCAAATGTGGGATGGGTCTCTGTTAATTGAGTCAACATCAATTAACAAGAGTTGCTAAAGACCGAAGACGTACCAATGCACATCGAAGACCAAAGTGATGAGTGGACCTGATTAGTCAGATAACTATCCATCCCCACACACTAAAAATGTTTAGAGAAATTCATCACTTGGAAGAGGAGTCCACCAGTGGCTGTGTCTATTTGGGGGCAAAAGCGTTGGTTGAGGATACCTTAGCCCAATTTGTGGAAGTTATAGGGCGAAAAGAGTTTTGGACTTTTAAGATGTCCTGTTTTCGCTGTGAGACATGACTAGGTCTTCTAAAGGGCTATAGACCCAAGCCATTGTCAATGGTAAAGGTCTATTCCTTGGTTACTTAGAGGCTATGACTTTTAATAGGCTTACATACCTATCAAGGACCCCATCTCGACTTCAGAGTTGGCGGGTGGGTGACCTTTCAATTTTTGCTCTAGTTTGCTTGAAACAAACTTCAAGACCACGATCAATGGTTGTAGCAATCAAGAGCAAGTCTATCTTGATTGGTGGCACAAACAACACATCACATAGTTTCTCAATTTCACCTATGGATGCTAAAAAATAGATCATTTCATACCCTTCTACTAGAAATTTTTCATTATTCCCAAGAATTACACTGATCGGTTCTTATAGAGGCTTCCTAGAACTAAAAATATTTCTGGGTAGTCGTGTGCTGGAATGCTCCACTATCTAGAATCCAAGAACCATAGGAAAATGGAGCTTGTGTTAATGATCATCTATATTGCATTTATGCACTGGTATCACAAAAGTGATACGTATAAAATGAGATTATTTGGCATAATCCCAAATAATACGCAAATATACATATAATTCCTATATTTTTTATTTAAAATATTTTTGAGAAAACAAAATTTCAATCAAAATAGTTCTTGAAAAAAAATTAAAAAATAGATCCGTTGGATTTAGTTGGAAACACATTAGCCACCAGGAGCTAGGAGCTACCCAGCCAACACCACCACCAGGAGCTAGAAGCTACCCAGTCAACACCACCACCAGGAGTAGCATTTAGGTATAATGTTTTATCCAAGATTGTTGAATACTAACATATTTGTGTGTGTTGTGCCGGACTCATCTGGTGCAATAGTTCATCTCTCACCAAAGAGTTTGCTTGCAGGTCATAGGCCACTTCGTGGTGTGTAGGCATATACCTTACTCCAGAAATGTGTAGAATTTAGTGCCTTGTTCTGCGGTTTCATGTCGTGGCACGTGTATAATGTGAAGTTAAAAATATCTACATCACTCTTCATGTGTGGGACCAAATTCTACAATGTACACAATTTGTTATATACAAAAACAAATGCCATGGGTGCAGGCGTTGGTGCAGCCAAAGTGTGTCGACTCTAGAAGGTGTCATGGGTAGATATATGCAGGCAAGCAGAAGCATGGCAAAGGGCTGGAGCAGCTAGGAGAATCATGGAATGACAGGTAGAAGTAGAATTGTATGCCTGATGCGGCTTATAGGCCAAGGAAGGCTCCATGAGGGGCTAATTGGGGTAGCAGATGAAAGAGATGCAAAGTGCATATTTTGGGTCCAGGAATGAAGAGCTTGGAGTGCTGAAGGAGCAGATCCAGACGGCTCATCAAACTGAGCTACGGAGCCCAAGTTATTGAAGGTTGTAGTTTCAATGGATTGCAGATTCTTGCCGGACAGGGCAGCTGAGGACAAGTGGTCCAAGTGGGAGTCGAGATACAGGTGTGTAAAGTTCAACTCATGGAGATTACCCATCTTTTCAGATTGCGGATCAAAGCTATGGTTTGCATTTTATGGCCAGTTGAATTTTTTCGGGGGCCGGGTCTGAGCCCACTTGCTTGCATTGGAGAATGCGCCATCTGACATCTTCTGAGCACCAACAAAGTTCTACAGAAGGGTATGCATCATACAGAGCTAGCAGCAATTGATTGCACGTCAAACAGAGTCCGGAGCGAAAAGATACAGCAGTCGGAAGATTGGGTGCAATTGTTCAAGATTGATTGCAGATGCTTTGGTCGGTTTTTTATGGCCTCGGTTTGGGGGCTCGAAGAATTGTGACGAGCGGCAAGGAAGGGTGAATCCGGAGTCAGACAAGTGAGTTCGCGGCTGGGCTTTACGGCTTGGCAGTCCAACATTGGAGCAGGGAATGGGAGCCTAGAGGAGGTGGGCTCAAAAAAAACAATTCATGAAGGTGTTTTTTGGAAAATTTGCAATGTGTTAAGAGGCCATGGATCCTGGAGCTTCCACGTGGACCCGAGTAAACCCATATGCCTTGGACGATGTTCGGATGGCGGGGTATTTAAGCCAGTCCATGAGGCCACCAAATAGCATGAGAAGCGTGAGCTTGTTGTGAGCTCTGCTGGCAATGGTGAAAGGCCCATGGGGCGCTGTTGATGGTGTTGACGGGGGCGCTGGGCACTGTTTTGAGCTGAGATGGTGGTGCGCTAGGGGCGTGCTGGCGTTTCTAGCTGCTGTAGGCCGTTGAAGGCGGTGCCTACGTGGCGTGCCCGCTAGGGGGATGTTGTCACTGCCTTATCGGCCCGCCCACCAAATTTTTGAGGAGATGAGTCACCACCCCCCACCCCCCCCCCAATAGTGAGGTCGCTATTGCCTCAACAAGGGGAGGGTCCTGCAGGGAAGAAAAGGTAGAAAGAGATAGTTCGAGGCCTTTCCGGCCAGTGGAGGACAACATGAGATAGAGGGGGAACTCAAAACCCCAAGAGGAGCAAGCCGAGCGGCCGAATTGGGCGGACATTAGGAGGATGTATACACCATGCAATTGTTTCCAAAAATGAACTATGCCAGGTGCAAGCAATGCAAACAAGTTCTAAAAAAAGCTCTAAGTGAAGTGCACGACATGGAAGCTCACCTATTTTTTCTTTTTTAAGTCTCCTAGACACACCCCTATAAAAGGAGATAAACGTTCATTTTATAGGGTCTTTGACCAATGTTAGCTTTTTTGCCAAGGCTTTTGAGCCATTGTTTTTCGGTTTCCGAGGTTCATGCCAACAGTGTGTTGCTTGTATATGGTATTGCATATGCTAGAAGACTATTCTCTACTATTTCTGGGCATCATTCCCCCTTCCCCCTTCTCTTCTCTGCTTGTGTGCGTGTGTTTCCTTGTGTGTGTAGGCGTGTGTGCCTCCCCGAGGTTTGTCGTGCAAAGAGAGATAGAGGGAGGTTGTGTGAGTGTGGAAGGTTGTGAAGTGAGCGGAGCGGAGTGATTGAGTCTGTCTAGTGCATTACAAGGCATATGTGCGTATGGTTGTCTGAAAGTGGTGGTTTGCTTGTGGGTAGTGTTGTGTTTTGAAGGTGAACCCTAGTGGATTGGGGCGTTGTGTATACCCTGGGCTTTAGTGAGGCATTGTGTTGTGTGCTGGGTGTGTTCCCCTTTCCCCCTCTCCATATTCTGGTGCCCCCACTGAGGAGTTGTCTGATGCTCGAATTTGCGGTTGGAAGCGGCGTTTTTTATCCACAACAAAGCGGTTGGGTGATGGTCGAGATTGAAGTTGACAGAGATGGTGGAGCCAGGTTTTGGCCCCATATTTACGAGCATTGAAGATCTTGGTTAGCAGATTTTGAATTATGGCTGTTGTCGATGCGTATGTCGATGGATGCAAAAAGGTTACAGACGGTGCCGCTATTGATGTGAGGACGAGCCAAGGTGTGGTTCGATGGTTTAGAGAGCACTGATCAAGAATCATGGCAAAGGTTGCAGAGTCAGTTTCTAGAGCGGTTTCGAGAGGTGATTACGACAGAAAAAGTTGGTGCAAGGCTGAAGGCGGTACACCAAGATGTAAGTAAAGATTTATCTCTTTTCATTGAGTAGTTTGAAGCTTGTTGAAAACAGTTAGAGATTGCTATTGGGGTCAAACGCAATCAATCTTTGAAGCTATAAAAGCTGTTAAAGTGCTTGCATCCGAGGATTAGAGAAAAGGTCAAAGATGGTGTAGATACATACGAAGACATGGTCTATCTCGCAAAGATAAAGAGTAGAAAGGTGAAGTGGAAGTTGAAGCTGGGCATGTTAAAGCCAGCAGATTATATGCCTGTTGCGGAGGTAACGAAGTGCTCTTTGGTCCGACCTAGGGCGATTCCAATTGTCCAAGATGTAGAGCCTATAAAGGTAAGACCTACTATTGGTTATGATCCTTGGAGGTTTCCAGTTGGTGATGTGCATGTGCCGAGGGTGGAAGAGCTTGTCAACGAGGAGAAGCTCCATGTTGAGTTGAACCAAGATGCAAAAGTGGTAGAAGATGTGGAGGTTCCGGTATGGATTGAAGAGGTAAAGCATGTTCTTGTGGAGACTTTGCATGAAAAGGTAGCAGAATGCAATCGAGATGCAGATACCGAGGGTTCAGAAGCTGATGAAGAAAGTGAGCAAAGTCAGGATGATGGTCAAGATTTTGTGGAGCTGCAAGTGCATGCAAATGTTGATACAGAGTCGATATATGATGACGATGACGATGATGATACAAGCTTGATTAGCTGGGAGACAACCGAGGAGGATAGAGAAGATGAGTCCACATCCTATGACGAAGAGACGGACTCTGATGAACCTAAACTGGTAAAGGTAAAGCTGCCCTCTAATATGCTTGATGATATGGTAGTAGCCCATGTGCAAGAAGAGCAGGGAACAGAGCAAGCTGGGATGCTTGATGAAAGCCAAGTGGTGCGGTCTAGACCTACCGATGATGATATGCAAGTGAAGATGGTGGGTGGGGACATGCTAATGGATGTGCTAATGAAAGTGGTGGTAGAATGTGCCATGGTGGTGCAGCAGATGCACCATTTTTCCAAGAGAGATAAAGCGCTCGTGTCTATGGAGGAAGTTGAGGTGGATGAGGTAGAGAACGAGTTTCTCTCTTCCATAGAGGAGCATGATGTAGCGGTAGAAGAGGTGATCAAAGAACAGGTGGTTAAAGTTGAGGAGCAGATGGTGTTTGTCGACCTTGAATAGCCATTTGACAAGGAAGGGCTTGATGACGCTAGAATGGAGTATGCGGCCAAAGAGGAGTTTGTGATGCCAAAGACGGTGGAGATTCCAATGCACTTGACATGTCCAATGGTGGATAAAGGAGAATGTCAAGCGGTGGCTTTGCTTCCATTAAAGGTATATAAGCTATGGTTGATGCATATGGTGGTAGATACAGCTATGCGGTGGCTGGCTCACCAGGTGCAGGGGTGTATGCTCAAGGCCTCCACTTTATTTGGTTGGGAGGGAGGGTCAGACATGTGTTGGAGCTTGGTGTCAGATACATGTTTTTTTGATGATGATATGCTTGGTGCTGCTCGGTATGGAGTAGACAAGTTGCAAAGGAATGCATGGAGTGAAAAAGGTAGCCTACACACATGGTGGTCTAGGTGCTACGGTATGGCACTACGTTGAGCAGTCACAAATGGCTAAAGGATATCAACGACAGGTGGAAGCTATGTGATGTAGGGGGTGGGGCAACTCACTTAAAGGTTTGGAAGTAGGATGCAATAAAACTATGTACATATGGTTTTACTTTTCTCATAGTGTGGGCCAAGTTTTTCAGTTATAGTAGTGGAATAAAAGCTCTTATCTGGTTGAGCATTAATCCTCCACTTGGGGGTGGGCAATCATGGTGTAGCCAAAGTGTGTCGACTCTAGAAGGTGGCATGGGCAGATATATGAAGGCAAGCAGAAGCATGGCAAAGGGTTGGAGCAGCTAGGAGAATCATGGAATGACAAGTAGCGGCAGAATTGTATGCTTGATACGGCTTATAGGCCAAGGAAGGCTCCATGAGGGGCTAATTGGGGTAGCAATTGAAAGTGCAGCTTTCGGGTCCAAGAATGAAGAGCTTGAAGTTTTGAAGGAGCAGGTCCAGACGGCTCATCAAACCGAGCTACGAAGCCAAGTTATTGAAGGTTGAAGTTTCAATGGATTGCAAATTCTTGCCGGACAGGGAAATTGGGGATTAGTGGTCCAAGTGGGAGTCGAGATACAGGTGTGTAAAGCTCAACTCATGGAGCCTACCCATCTTTTCAGATTGTGGATCAGAGCTATGGTTTGCATTTTATGGCCAGTTGATTTTTTTCGGGGGCCGGGTCTGAGCCCAATTGCTCGCATTGGAGAATGCGCCATCTAGCATATTTTGAGCATTGATGAAGTTCTACACCAGGGTATGCATCGTACGGAGCTAGCAAGAATTGATTGCACGTCAAACGGAGTCCAGAGCGGAAAGATACAGCAGTCGGAAGATTGGGTGCACTTGTTCGGGATTGATTGCAGATGCTTTGGTCGATTTTTTACGGCCTCGGTTGGGGGCTCGGAGAATTGTGAAGGGTGGAAAGGAAGGGTGAATCCGGAGTCAGGCAAGTGAGTTCACGGCCAGGCTTTACGGCTTGGCAATCCAACATTGGAGCAGGGAATGGGAGCCTGGAGCTACCACGTGGCCCCGAGTAAACCCATATGCCTTGGACGATGTTCGGATGGCGGGGTATTTAAGCCAGTCTGTGAGGCCACTAAAGAGCATGAGAAGCGTGAGCTCTGCTGGCAATGATGAAAGGCCCATGGGGCGCTGCTGATGGTGTTGACGGAAATGTTGGGTGTTGTTTTGAGCTGAGATGGTGGTGCGCCAGGGGGGCGCTGGCGTTGCTCGTTGGTGTAGGCCGTTGAAGGCGGTGCTAACATGGCGTGCTCTCTAGGGGGATGTTCTTACTGCCTTAGCGGCCCGCCCACCAAATTTTTGAGGAGATGAGTCACACTCCCCTAATAGCGAGGTTGTTATTGCCTCAACAAGGGGAGGGTCCCGCCAACCGCAGGGGCAAAAAGGGAGAAAAAGACAGTTCGAGGTCTATCCGGCCAGTGGAGGACATAAGGAGATAAAGAGGGAACTCAAAGTCCCAAGAGGAGGAAGGCGGGCGGCCGAATTGGGCAGACATTAGGAGGATGTATACACCATGAAATTGTTTCCAAAAATGAGCTATGCCAGGTGCAATCAATGCAAACAAGTTCCAAAAAAAGCTCTAAGTGAAGTGCACGACATGGAAGCTCACCTATTTTTTCTTTTTTAAGTCTCCTAGACACACCCCTATAAAAGGAGATAAACATTTATTTTTTGGGTTCTTTGACCAATGTTAGCTTTTTTGCCATGAGGTTCTTTTGCTAAGGATTTTGAGCCATTGTTTTTTGGTTGCGGAGGTTCATGCCAGCAGTGTGTTGGGTGTATATGGTATTGCATATGCTAGAAGACTATTCTCTACTGTTTTTGGGCGTCATTCCCCCTTCTCTTCTCTGCTTGTGTGCGTGTGTTTCCGGGCGTGCGTAGGCGTGTGTGCCTCCTCGAGGTTTGTCATGCAAAGATAGATAGAGAGAGGTTGTTTGCGTGTGGAAGGTTGTGAAGTGAGCGGAGCGGAGTGATTGAGTCTGTCTAGTGCATTGAAAGGCGTATGTGCGTATGGTTGTGTGAAAGTGATGGTTTGCTTGCGGGTAGTGTTGAGTTTTGAAGGTGAACTCTAGTGGATTGGGACGCTGTGTATACCCTGGGCTATAGTGAGGCATTGTGGCGTGTGTTGGGTGTGTTCCCCTTTCCCCCTCTCCAACGTGTACATACCTTGTTGGGCAATCGAGGTGGAAAGACATGGAAATGTTGCATGTTTTATCACATTAAAACATGCCTAGATTTATTTAGTGATATACAAATGTCATGTGTTTTGAAGTGGTACACTCGTTTTGCGTAGAAAGTTTAATGCGGACACTATCGACCAAAAATAGTAGGTTTCATGTGCAGCCATAAAAGACATGCCCGAAGTTCTTGCCAAGTGGGAAAATAAGGTTTAGTATGAAATTTGAGCATAAAGGGATTTTTTAACAAATATAGAGATTTTTCCCAACTTGTTCTAGGCATTTTACGGACAAAAAGGGACATTACAATAAGAGAAATAAGGGGTGCTCCTCTCGATCAAGAAAATGTTACCTTAGTGTGTGTATGGTATAGTATTCTCCTTGCTTTGGACGTATTTGACTTTCTCTCCCTTCACCTTCTCTTGAAGGCCACCAACTTTGCTACTTGAATTGAGAGAAAGGAATGAAATAAACGAGATTCAAAGAGGCTCGGCTATGGATTTCTCAAGCTTACTCTCAAGTTTTCACCTTGATAAAATGAAGGAGGCAAGTGTAAAATGAGAAGAAAAGCCCTCTTTTATGTATATTTTAGATAAGTGCCTTCAGTTATCGCGATAGGTTATCTTCCTTATTTTGATAAGTTCTTTTTAACAGATTTTGATAATTTATCTTGCTTCTCAAAACTTCTTTAACAAGCTACTTACTCACCCAATCCTTATCCTTATCTTCTCCTTCTTTTTCTTTTCCTTTTACCTTATCTTATCTTTTCCCTTTTCCTTATCTTTTGCTTTATATTAGTCTTTTTTAAAAGAACTAATTTCCCATGCATTAGTTAGGGCCCTATTTCCATGGCGTAAGTCGAAAGTGGCTTGTGGGTATACTTTGGTGCTTGAATTGAACCCAAATTTACTCATAATTTTTTTTTCTATTATTTTCTTTTTCTTTTTCAATTTGATGGCTTAGATGTGATAGTCAAAAGTAAGGGCTAGGAGGAGGCCCTTACAACATGAAAATGGGGATGAAGGGCCTTCAAAAAGGGCCATGAGGAGCGGAGGAAAGAATGGCACAACACCTACTAGATCATCTTCTCCACAATAGATGCCTATCCCTGAAGTGCCGATGGAGGAAGCCTCCAAAAAAAAGTAGAAGGAAGCAATGAAAGGTAAAGCAAAGGGTCCAACTTGCAAACTCCAATCTGATATAGAGGCAACAATAGATCTCAAAAGGGTTTTGGAAGAGAGTATTTTGAACAGTAAGGTGAAATTTACCTTAGGTGAGGTCCTTCGAAAAGTGATAGTTCCATGAAGAAATAATTGATATTATAAAGGGAATGTGGTATTCTTTTACTAAATCTATCCATGTACAAGGCGAAACAGAGACTTTAAATGTGCGGGGAGTACAGGTCTATGGTAATCAGGGTGATGAAATTGTTGTTGGATGCTATAATTCTATGGGAGGAGTAAAACATGTCCTCTTCTTGGATGATGAAGAAGAGGTTGCGACAACTCACAAGAGATATTACTTCAAGCATCATTTGGAAAGAGCGACTATTGAGACCTTGGTAAACGTGGGAGACTAAGAAGAGCCATAAATTTCACTAATAGATCATGGGTTAGAGATATAGCTCATTTCAAGGATTCTATATCAAAAAATAAAATGGACAATTGATATCAATCATGGATGGATGATTCGTGAAGCAAACAACAGATTGGAGGAGCTATATGGAACTTGTCCAGATGTACGGGTGGCTATAGGGGATGGGAAGATGACCAAAATTCCTTTGTCTAGGAGATGTCTACACACCTTCTTATCCTTGGGCATCCATATATCATTGCTCCTCGTATGGAAACAAAGGCGACAGATGATGGGTTAGCTTATGCTAGGATACGGAACATGGATGGGAAGCATGTGATCCAATTCCTTACTATTTGTGTGGACCATGAAAGGAACCGTGAAAGTCTTAACAATAGACCCTTGCCAAATACAAACAAAGAATTCAAGGACTATAGGGATATGAGGGATTGTAGTGATACAAGAAGAGAAAAATTCTCACATGATGTACATGGAAAAGAAATGTTTTATATTGGTGTTGTAGGCTTAATAGACAATGGATCTATCACTTTCAAAGTGTGAGGACTTGAAATGGGGTGAAATACAACATGTAAATAGTGTGCAAAAGGTTTGAGTACCAATGGTTTGTTAGAAGATGATGAATTCATTGTTGGTGTGTTTGTGTTGGTTTGTGGACACTATGCAAGAGTTGAAGTCTTTAGTGGACTGCAATTTGCATATGGGAAATGAGGCTGTGAAGGTATGATCTATAGAAATTTACAAAGTCATTGATGATTTAAAAAATGCTCAAGGTGTTGAAGTACAAGTGGAGACTAAGTATATGTTTGTGGAAAAGCAAGTGAAACTAGTGGCATTATCTCTACCAAAAGACTTCATAAATAATATGGAACAAGTTGCTTTGCAACCTAGTCTTTGTGACCCGATCAAGATTGGGCACAAGTTTACAAATGATTCTTTTAAGGAGTTACAGGTTGGTTGTGAGGACAATTTGATAGAGGTTGAAAGATTATGCTTTGAAGGCTCAATGAGAGTTCCAATCTATAAAGAATATGTATATTAGCATGCCTAGGTTCCAAATATAGTAACTTGTGGAGTCCCAAAAGTCTTGGGCATTAGACATTGCACATTTTAAACCCTATGGCTAAGGTATAAAAGAAAAATTCTATAAGGGTTTTGTAAGTTTTAGATAATGAAAGTGAGCATACATTGTAGTACTCTTCTGTTCGCTCCCTCCTCTTTTATCTATTCATGTGTCCCTCGTGTGAAGTGGCACTGTTGTTTCAAGCATACCAACATGCTTGCAAGTGGAAGCTCTTCCTTTCTATGTAAGTCTTGCGATGAAGTTCTATTTTTAGTCATGTATCTCTACTATTTGTTTTCATTCCTTACGCACCATACAAAAATCCAAACTGGTTTTTGACCATGGGAATGGATAGAGCAGGTCCTAAGGAAGCTATAGAGTGCTTCGAGGGCCAAAATTCAATGCCCAAAATAGGGTACTTATCTTGGACGTGATTCTTTCCAAGTGTTATAAATGACTTTTGAGCACATGAGGATGGTGAGGATACTTTGCACATTCTATGTAGCAAGTCTCATTGCATTTGGAGTATTGTAGCTTTATGGAATCACCGTATTACGCATGCGATAAACATGTTGTTTATCTTTAGCACATGATTTTTTTCAAGTGTTGAAAATGAAATTTGAGCACATGAGGCTGGTGAGAATACTCTGCACATTATAGCTAGCAAGTTTTGTCCCATTTGAAACACTATAGCTATACGAAATCATCGTATTAGGCTTGCAATAAACATGATGTTTATCTTCGGCATGATTTTGTCCAAGTGTTGAAAATGACTTTTGAGCACATGAGGTTGATGAGAATACTCTACACATTCTAGGTAAAAAGTTTCATTGCATTAGAGCACTATAGGTATTCGAATTTGTCGTTTTAGTCGTACAATAAGAAGGTTATCTTTTGGTGTTTGACACACACTTGATCCCAATATGGTGAGAGTACACTAGACATGGGTTTTCTGAGAGATTAGCTATCTCTTTTAGTCTCCATGCAATAATCGGGTCAGCTATGTCCAACTAATTGACATTTTATGTTTGTGGTTCTCGCTTTGCTAGCATCAATATGGCGAGGTTTGGCAGTTGGCCGACATTTTGGCATGGTTGCTTGGGACAAGGCAACATAGACTACATAAAAACTCAAAGAATTCACTAAAATTTTCATTACTTCCTCTAATTTCAACTATAGTAAAACACTTTTTGACTTTATTACTGTTGAGAGGTTCTTGAGAGTAGGGATACTTGGTGAGGACCTCAATAGCATTAGATTAGCTAGTAGAATTGGGTGAGGGGTCCTTGAGACTAGTAATTAGAGATTTGGTACTGAAAGCTGGTTTTGTCCACATACAATATTCTTTTTTATGTTCCATAGGAGTAGGGTAAGTATAAAACAGATAGGACTACATTTGATTTGAAGTTCTATGAAAAAACACTAGAAACTTGTCAATTTTATCTCGAGCGTGCCAAAGGACCTGATCCATGAGGGTTCTTTGATGTTGAGTCATATGTTGTCATATATTTTATGCTCATTGATAGTAGGTCCACTTTAGCTTTACCTTTTTCTATAGGATGTGGTGATGATTTTTGTGACATTTATCATTGTGAATCCAATAATAGTCGTACTTGTAACTGTTTCAGTATTAACATCGTATCTTCTCTTTTGGAGTTGTGATGGTCTAACCATTGATGTTCAAGGATGACATTTCCAGGCATTTCCCATGAAGTCTCTACTTGAAACTTTACCCACTCTTCATGCTTTTGAATACTAAGAGTAGCAACCATTTATTCTTGACTTGTAGCCTTACCTAGAATTGCTCTACTATCCTCTTTACCTAGAGTGATCTTGAGTATTGTTTGCATACTGTATGCAACCATATTGCACTCCGTTTCTTTATCTAGTAGAGCATTGCATCTCACATTTTCTCCATTCACACTACTAAGGACTATTGCTACTCATTGATGGTTATATTGAAGACCTTTGTTCTTCTTTTGCTTTGGTCTTTTATTGATCTAGCTAGGTCTCTAAGGAAGGTGGTTTGAGACTTTGAGTTCCACTTGGACTTCTATCTGCTGACTCTATTGACAATGATTTGATTGACGTTTGGACTTCCTATTGCTTCTTGGTTTTTTGCAACCTCAATCTTCTTTATTTCTGGCTTTGATGAATTTTTTTTCTCTATATCCTTTGTGGTTTCTATTTGCTTTGTTTGAATTGCACTTCTTGATGCCAGAGTTACTTTAAGCTCTTTTGAGATTCTTTTGGGTGGAGATGAATCATCTTCAATGAGCTTTGCTTTGGCATCGGTTTCCATTTGAACTATACTTGAGGAGTTTGTGTTGTCTTCTGCGGGTGACTTATCCTAGTCTTCATTCTCGGTTGCTTTGAAGATTGCATCTTGTTTGAACCATGTATCTCTAGAACCTTATGGGCTAGTGGCATTCCCAATACAATGTTGTCTGTTATCTTTTGCTATTATCACATGAAATTGAGCTATGATGGTCTGTGAACCTATTTAAATAGTGGTGGAAATGATTCCCAAAATTCTTCTTGATTATCTCCACATATGCTAACAAATTTAGGAGCATGTTTTAGCTATGGTTGGCCACATTTCTTCCAAGTGCAAAAACACATGAGGTTCTTGTCTATATGAAAATCTAACTTTACTTTACTTTTCTTTGTGTTTACCAGTAACATTGCACTTGATCTTCTCAGGATTTCTTTTTGTATTAACTAATTTCGTCATGGGTGTGTCCTTGGGTTGAACTTTTTCTGCATCTTCCTTGCTTTGACCGCTTGCTTCAATGGATGCTGGCTGATTTGACTCTGCTACTCCAGCTTTTTCTTACAATTGTTGTGCATTATTTGCCTACATTTGGGAAACCATTGATCTTAGAAGCCCACTGTATTTTATCGTAGAATTTGTCTCTTTGGAGGAGATTTCGGTGTTGACCTTTGTGTAGATTTTTGAGCTTTATCTTCCATTGATTTTGAGTTGTCCTTCACCTATTCCAGTGTAGCTTGAGATTTTTCACGATCTTGAGATAATCTTTGTCGTAGGGGTTTGTACAAGGTCATGGACTTGTTGGTATTCATTGCCATCTACGTCTCTATATGCAGATGTGAGCTGGGTCACATGCAATTGCTAAAACACTATTGGGTTGGTCAAATTTTGATTTTGACTTATGAAGATCAATTGAAATATTTTCCCTTGCTAATATTCATAGAAGCATTTTTTAGCAAATTTTGAGAGAATATCAACCATGTGAACATTTAATGGCTTTTGCTTTGAAGGGGTCTGCGGCTATAAATTATAGGACTTCTAATTGAGGTTGCGGTTCCTGGTACAAGGGTTGATCTTGCTGGGTTTGTAGCTCCTCCCTTCCTAGAATGATCACAAAAGATTTTTCCATGAGTTGGACTCAAGGATATTTGGCTTTGGTTTGATCTCATGTTTTGGGGCTATGAAGGCACAATGTGCATAGCATTGTCAATTTTTTTTGGAATTTGTAAACCTTTTGCATAATGTCCTATGTACCTTCGTAAAACATGATATATGCGTCCCCAAGTAAAGCTATAAATGGAAGCACAATTTAAAGTTTTTCAAGCATTGCGAATGCTCAAACATACAAGAAAAGACATCCAAAATCTTGAAAGTGAAATTGGCCTAGAAAATAGACAATTCTATCTTCAATGATCCGAAGATAAAAAGCCATTTTTTTCTAAACTTGCAAGGTGATAGACCAAATTGTTTTGACCCTCCCTATTGATTTTGGTATAATTTGAACCACTAGAAAAACCCATTTGGGCTCAAAATTGGTAAAAACTTCCATTTTTGATATAATTGGGGAAAGTAAATTCATGTTTTGGCCAAACATTGAAAGCAAAGCATGGGTAAGCTTAAATAAATGGGAAAAATAAAACCATGAAATAAAATTCAATTTTGAAGAAATTTATCTTCGATGCTCCGAAGATAGATTTTCTACTAGAGAGATCATTTTGGAGAAATTTATCTTCGATGCTCCGAAGATAGATTTTCTACTAGAGAGTTCATTTTGGAGAAATTTTCATTGATATGGCCTCCTTTGAACATTATAGAGCTCTTGAGCAAGTTGGAACAACTTTAAGTTCAACTTTTCGAGAGTTTTATCTTCCGTGATCTGAAGATAGATTTTCTACTAGAGAGGTGATTTTGGCAAAATTTTCATTGACATAGCCTCCTTTGAACATTAGAGAGATCTTGAGCAAGTTGCAACAAACTTGAAGTTGTGCAAAGACTCAAAACACCAAAACAGATGAAAACCTTCAAGACGGGACAACAAGGGATGGTAAATCACTTACATACACTACAAACTTTCCGAGACTACATGTGAAAACAATGGAGAATCACCTTGGGCAAAAATGTCTTGAAATAGTTAAATTTTATCTTCAGCACTCCGAAGATAGAACTTTTAGCAGAAGGGTGATTTTCTTGATTTTACACCACCAGGGCTAGCTTGGCTTGATCATAAGATCTCCATTCAAGTGGTCAAAGTCGGGTTCCATTCCTAGAAAGGGTGTAGCCATCTTCGGCACCCTGAAGATATCTTGCACCCATTAACTTTATGAAACTCAGTGGAGAGACTTGAAATTACATGTGAAAACCCAAGAAACTCATATTGGACAAAAATATATTGAAATAGTAAAATTTAATCGTTGGTGCTTCAAAGATAGAACTTTTACCAAAAAGTAATTTTCTTGATTTGACACCAAGGTTAGCGTGGTTCGATCATAGGAGTTCCTTTCAAGTGGTCAAAGTCAGATTCCATTCTCAAAAAGGCTGTAGCCATCTTTGGGGCACAGAAGATAGCTTGCACACATTAACAAAATTTTGGCTCATTGAGTGAATCTAGTGATTACTGATAAGAATTGGTTGTTGCTTTGTGACTTCAAATTAAAAATTATGGAATCACATATGGATTGAAGTGCTAGTGTGTAGGAATCATGTCTCGGAAAAAAAGAGCAAGGCATGGATCATAAGCACCGTGTCTAAACCACAAAGCATATTTCCAATTTTGAATTATCTTTTAACACTAGAATGGTAACCTAACATGACATAAAAGTGTCCTTTCAGGGTTTTGGGAAAAATTTCCAAAACCATAGTAGATCCACTCGATCATTTTGAAAAATCCTTTCATGAGCTTATAGTTCAATAACTACTACATATGGAAAAAATGAGAAACTTGTAATTTTTCTCATCCCTTGGTCACTACAAGCCTCCAAAGTTAATGGACTAGTGCATTTTGCCCAAAACAACAATTTCTTACGGTTGATTGCATATAAATAAGAGTGGAGATTTTTGTAGGACATGAGATAAAATGCCCTGTTAACTTCATTGGGTTGATGAGGTTGATGACCAAAAGATATGGTTTCTTTTACCTCACTAATTTTTTTTTGGGCAAAAAAAATAGGTACAAAAAAGTTGCATTTTTGCCCAAAGTTTCTATAGTCACGCTCAATACAGATATCAAAGTTTTCTTAGTTCTATAGTCACGCTCAATACAGATACTATATACAAGTTTTCTTAGTTCCCTTTGGGCCTCTGGATTCAAAAGGAGCCATGGAGCATGTCAAAAGGATAATGGATCTCTTACAATTGGAACCTTGGGGACAATGATAAAGTGCTAAATATAGCAAACATGAAAAAACTGGGCCTACAAAATACACACAATTGGCCTAAGAAACTAGCAATATTGAGAAAGTTATACTTGCTACTCTAAAATGTATCGTATTCTTTAGCAATCAAAAAACTCAACCATCATCATATACTATGTTATATAGCATATTAGGTCCCCCAAAACTCAAGGAAGATTAGCTTTATGTTATATATTACACTTACACAATCAAAATTGAATTTGGATATCAAGAAAGCCACCAAAAAAATCATAGAAGTGCTAATTTTGGCCAAAAAACAGGATTATTCAATTCTTGTAAATTGGTCATAACTTTCAATTTTAACACTTAGCTCTCCCTACAAGCATCAAAACATGTTTAGAACTATGAATCCCTAACCTCTAGCCATCTAAACCTCACAAACATGAAGTTTAGAGTGGTATAGTTGCCAAAAATTGAAAAAAAGCCAAAAACAAGACCCGTTTTTTCACACAGTTTAAGTTCAAAAATGTTGTGCAAGAGTAAGTTTAATGGTGAGATCGATACTCAAAAAAAAATGCTAAGTTTTTTTCAGCTCATAAGGCATCTTTGTGGATATATAGCACCTAGAAATTCATTACTCTTCAAATAATTAAAGCAAAATGGTCACTTAACAGGACACAAAAGTGTCCAAGGACATAAAAGTGTCCTATTACCATTCTAGTGTTAACTACTTGTGTCCATTTATGAACTTGAGATCTGGTAGGGTGTTACATAATCTTGATACTTTGGGAGAAAATTTGAGTAGGGCATCCACCAAAGAGAGTGTAAACCAAGAGGAACCAAAAAGAGTGAAAAATATTGGTTTTCTTACCCAATAGATAATAATCGTGATTATTATCTCTTGCTAGCTAGAGAAAGAATTTTTCACATTTTATGTTCACCAGTGTTAATAGACCCTCCTTCATATAGATAGCCTAGAAAATTTGGAGTCATTTGGACACTGTTTGCTACTTGAAATTGGCTTTTTAGGAGTTGAAGGGTGCAGATTGGTCCTTTGGCTATGTTTACAAAAGTGATACTAAAATTTTTGACCTGAAATTTGGAATCCATTAAGATCGGTTCATAATCTCTTTAACTAGCAATAATATCCTTGTGTTGTAGTTTGGATAAACAACACCAAATAAGCTAAAGTCTGATCGTTAAAGCTACCACTTTTCAAGTACAATCATTGCATATTCGAGCTTAATATAGAATAATTTGAATCAAGGATCAAAAGACCAAGGGTACATGTGATTGCAGATCAAGATATTTAGAGCCATAGTTTTTCATTGTTTCAAAGGGTTGCAATCAATTCTAATTCATTCGAGCTAGAGTTTCCCAACTCTTGTGTGTCTTCAACAACCATAATTGCTTTGGCACAAGCAGTCTTTTCAACCTAAGAAGGAGGAATTTTACCATGCAACAATAGAATCTGCTAGAGGACAGCTTCACAGACCAAGCACAACATGGATTCAATCCAAGCAAGAAGTTCAAGTGTACCAAGGCCAACCAAGAGCAACAACAACAAAAGTACAAATGTAGTAGAGCAAGTTATACATTTCTATGGACACGGAGGTAAGGTTTTTGTATCTAATTATAATTAGTAATAAGCTGCAAAAGAAACACAAAATCCAAGATTCTATTGATTCGAGTAAAGCTAGATCTAGAGAGCTCCCATATGCTTATAGATTTCAGTGGAGCTAGGTATTGAAAGCTTAAAGATGAGGTGCATATGAAAGTGCAAAAAATTGATCCAGCTGTTTATCCAGATATGTACACAAGCCAACAAACCATACAGTTGGTGCATATGTAATTAGGATCATTTTACATGGATTACATCAATCGGATCTAGAGTCAAGATCCAAAAGAGGAAGATCCACTAGATCAATTAACAGAATCTAGTTTAGTTGGAGAACCAAGTCAAAGGCAATATAAAGGTCAAGACGGAGCAATCTATAGATTGATGCTCAGTGTTCTAAAAGAAGATACTGACAACTTGGAAAGTACATAATCAGAGACTTCTTGGCAAGATCTTGAGATGATAGAACCAATTGAAATACCACCAGTCATGGTGTATTTCTTAGATTGTGGAGGAAAAGGTGGATATTTCTCAGAGGATTGTCCAAGAAACCAAGACAACACAGACACAACAATTGAAAATCCAAGCATAGAGCAATCTGAAGAAGAAAATTTTGATGTAAGTGGACCTAACTTGTCATTGCTGGTGCAATCAGATGATTCTGCACTACCATTAGAAGGCCACCAGTAAAAGCATGACAAGTTCAAAATTTGCAGGAAGATGCACAGGCACATGAAAATCTTAAATTGGAACCGTTAAATAGAAAATTCATGCTTGAATTTAGCCAAAGTGTCCAGCTATCAAAGGTTGAAAAGAGTGTTAGGTTTGCAAGTGATTCTACCTCCATAGCCAATAGTGTGCAATCATTCAAAAGTCTAAGGGACACATCAAAGTGAATTTTGTTAGCATTATATGGCAAACATAATTCCTATGCACACTATGTAGATTGAGAAGGACAACTGTACAAAAAGAGTCAACCAATGTTTGAACAGACTACATACCAGTCCATACAAGTGTGCACAGTGATAGATTGGGAAGGATGGTTCATTTCAAAGGAAAGAATCTATTACAATCCATCTTCTCTAGAGATGAATGATATTATGTGATTAAACCCAAAAACCCTACCTCCCCATCGCGAAAACTTGCACCACACACCCGTTTCCAAAATGGGAAAGATGGTCCAAATTGGCAAGAAAAAAAGGCTATTTTTGAAAAAGCCACAGTTCTCACCTAAAGACCTTGCTTTTAGGGGCCTAAAGTGACCACGCCTAGAGAGAGAGAGTGGAAGAGAGACTCCTAAGCTCTGATACCAATGTAAGAACTAGGGAACTAGACCCGATATCCTCCTCCCAACCTCCCTTTATTTAGGTGGGCTCCTAGCCCCTTGCCCTAGATGGATCCCCTGTCCACACTGCCTAGCCCGACCCTCGGCCGTAGTCCATGACTATCCTAGTTCTTAGGGTATGGGACCCTTGTCCTGACAAAGAGATAGGCAATGTGGGTCCAAGTGACTCATTTGGTGATTCAAAATTTTGCATATCTAATCTTTTAGGGGATCCAAGCCATGATTTAAATTAAATCTCCCAAGCAATACTAAGTTCTTTTTGTATCTTAAATCTCAAGATTTGTAACTAAAACCTCATTTTGATATGTAAATCTCTATTTGTTGGAACAAATGAACATGTTGTATGTAGTTGAAATTGTATAAGTTTTATCCTCACTCCCTCCCTCTTACTGACAATGATAGAAAGAAGATGGAGAGAAAGAGAGACAATGAGAGAGGAAGAGAGAGAGAGAGAGAGAGAGAGAGAGAGAGAGAGAGAGAGAGATTGTGAAGCTAAAATCCACACAAATTTTTCATTACAGAATAAACTGAGAATATAGAAGAAACTTTATAGCTCATACGTCTCCTCAATCACAGGCACCATGTCATCAATTTCTTTGAAATCTGAACATTCTAGATCAATATCTTCCGAGTTCCATTCCATTTCATCATCGAAGTTGAGCTCATTTGCAATTGCTTCCTGTATTTGAAAATGCCCGAAGATTTCTTCTGTGGCACGTGTGTCTAACTTTGCTGTCTTATGCATAAGTTGCATGTTAGAAAATACATATACCAAGTCCGCAACTTGTTTAGGACTTAATCAATTTTGTTTTTTAGTATGCACGAAAGCAAACAAAGACAAATTTCTTTCACATCTACCACTTGAGGTGGAAACAAACAATACTCTCAGAGGCACACGTTGAAGTTCCACTTTTTCTCCATCGTTCTCTTTCCACCAAACTGGTGTGCTCATCGTCTTGATAGCATCTATATGACAAGGATACCCAAACATTCCTTCTCTGCTCTAGTATATGCTATCTTCTATGTGTATGCCACCTATCCATCCACATTGCCTAATAGTTGGGCACACACTTTCTTGAAATCATTGATCACTTCATTGTTTGAATATTGATCGTGCATTTGGAGCTTGGGATCTAAGACAAACCGTGCTCCATGTAAAGGAGTATGCAACTGCTCCCATCGTCTTTTGACAAACGAAATCATCATGGATTTCTCTTTTCTTGCATAAGATGTCTAGTATTTTAACTTGCAAGAGGCTTCATGCATGTAACAATAAACTCGTCCAAAGATAGAGGCTTCTTTGTCCGCTAATCGTATCAGATGAGTAAGGAGTTCTGTGACAGTAATAATTATGTCTACATTTCTCCAAAAAATAGGAGATTTCACAAGTTGATAGCATTTGGAAGCAGGCGCGTTCATACTTGGGATATTTATCAAGCCATTTAAATGTCCCATATTCTATCTTCCAGTGTTTTAACAAGGGTTTCTTTAACCATATGTAGTGTAAAGAGAACATAATACGCTGTCGCAAAACGGGTCACACAAAAAATCTGTATTTTTTTTTTGGGGACTTTGTTCTAAATAAAGCGTAAGAAAATGAATGCTCTCTTATAAACTTCACTAAGTGGTTTGCATCTAAAAGAGTTTTCTTAATGGAAGGTACTTTTCGAAAGTACTTAAAGATAAGATTCAAAGTGTGAGCAACACATCCAACCCATGTAATCTCTGGATACTTTTCTTCAATTGCTTTTCTAGATGCTTTGTAGTTAGAAGCATTATCTGTGACAATGGCTATCACATTTTTAGGTCCCCTTGCTCTTCTGATTGAACGCTCATATACACCAGCAAGATATCCACTAATTTTCTCTTTCAGGGATATATCAATCACTTCAAGAAAGATGGAACCTCTTGGAAAAATCAACATCACATTAATCAATGGTTTCTTCTAACAGTTTTTCCAGCCATCTAGAGGAACTGTGCTTCCATACTGTGGCACATAATCAAGAGTTGTGCACTTTAAAATATTCTTTGATGTAGTTTTTACTTTATCTAAATATTATGTACGCATCTTATTATAATCAAGTACCAAAAAACCCTTCTTCACTGTGCTCATTAATGAATTTTTAAAGATAGGATTTCAAATGACATTAAAAGGAATTCCACATGCAAGAAATACTGGCGTTGACATAAGATGGAGTTCAAGCAACCATTGTTTATCAAATGCCTGATGCAAAGTAGGACCACTTGGTGCCGGTTCTCCTCTAGTCCATGCTTCACTTCGGCATATGCTAGTAGAGCTTGCGGTAGGATTAGAGCCAAGCCCGAACAAAGGATGAATGAAACCCTCCTTGACCTTGAGCAGGGGTAAAGGGAGGGTTTTGATCATTATTTAGTGCTATATCCACATCCCTAGACATAGATGGAGCCATCATTTTGGGACCTCCCTTTTTTCCCCCTCAAGATGTACTCTCTTCGCCTTGAGCGCCCACTCGGGAAATTTTTTTTCAATACCTCTTGGGGGGGGTTGTCATGTTTCCAGGAATTTTGAACACATGTTCTTTTATCCTGTGAGCATTTTTGCTAAAATTATGGCCGTAGGTCTTACACCTCAACTTTGATGTAGACTTTCCACTGACCAATTCATCAACATAGTTCCACTCATATCCTTTCACCATCTTCTTAAGATCTACAAACTCAAATAGGACTAATTACTAAATATACATCTAAAATCAAACTCTAATACCATTTATATTACTTTATTCATCAACGTTTAAAAAAAACATAAAGTTTCAACCTCTTTAAATTATAAATACCAAATTTTTTTCTTTTTTTA
This sequence comes from Adiantum capillus-veneris, assembly GCF_014529385.1. Classification (NCBI taxonomy): domain Eukaryota; kingdom Viridiplantae; phylum Streptophyta; class Polypodiopsida; order Polypodiales; family Pteridaceae; genus Adiantum; species Adiantum capillus-veneris. The sequence continues at coordinate 94,908,554 of NC_140943.1, read as the reverse complement.
GGTGTGAGCTTTCACTCTATGCCTGAATCTCAATAACTTCCAAGTGTGATTAAACTCTACACAAAGCAATATATATTTAGAAAACGTACCTAAATTACCTCCAACTATGAGTGTAACTCTACACATGGAAAACAATCAAAATTCACTACTTATCTAAATCTCTTTTAGGTGTGAGAATACCTCTACACAAAGCAACAAGATACTATTATTTAATCTACCTAAATCGTCAGTAGTGTGAGTATTACTCTACACATGATAGACAATCATTAGATAAATCTAACCTAAGTTAATTCCAAGTGTGAACATAGTCCAACACACAACAAGTAACTCCTAACTTTAATTATCTAACTTAAGTTAATTCTAAGTGTGAAGGTAGTTCAACACAAAGCAAATACCTGCTAACTTTAACTATCTTAAATCACTTCCAAGTGTAAGTTTCTACTACACAAGGCAAGTAATCACTAACAACTTTACTTAATTTACCTCCCAATGTAAGATATACTTTACACAGAGCAGATAAAGACTAAACTCAAAACTCCAAAGCCTAAAAAAAACTACATTTTACCAATTTAACTTTTTATTCTAAGCTCTAAATTTTTACTAAAAGATAATATAACTAAATTTAACATGGTTATTTTATACTTTTTTGATGTTGTAAAGCTCATCTATAAATGAGAAAAAGGGGAAGAGACATCAATAGAATGAGGAAAACAATCCGTTTTCACAGTATATGAGGGGCTATATTTTGATCAAAATATTATTTCGATCAAAATTCTAAGAAATTATACAATACGGTGTTTTCGCTGATCTTACACCATATAATATGGTCGAATAAAGATAGCTTTCGTATAATACGTCCATTTAAAGCATACTATGAGTACACCATATAACGAACAATGGAACTTAGGTTATTGTATCTACGTCATCTTTGACACCCACAACAATCCCCATATCTGCATATTTGATATCACCTTGCAAAATATATAGATGGATGTTACCTTTGTAGTTTGTATCCATATTGTATGTATCCACAAAGCACCTCACTTATTCTTCTTTTGGTAATTCAAATTTCTTATCGGCCTTTATTCTTGGAGTAGTAGTTTTGGCTTGAGTGGACAGTCCAAGAACATCAAAAAAACATTTAAGCACCTAGATAAGGAGCATAGGTTTCAAGCTAAATAATACATTTAAAAAAATACACTAGCTTTTGCAAGCGAGGCTTGAACTCAAATTTTAGCGAAAAGGTGTTGTTCTATGCCTTTGCTAGCCACATGGATTTCGTGAGGGTAGCCTTGCAGGTTAGTGCTAGCCATAAGGATGTCATGAGGGTAGCCTTTCAAGTTAGTGCTACACTACCATCTACAGACAAGGCTTCAACTTAAGTTTGAGTCTAAAAGTGAAGCTCTATGACTTTGGTAGCTGGAAAGATTTCATGAGGCTATCCTTGCATTGTAATGCTTCACTAGCATATATACATGAAACTCAAACTCAATTTTGAGCCTAAAAGTGATGTTTTATGTTCTTAGTAGGCACAAGGATGCCATGAGGCTAGCCTCGCAGCCTAATTCGACACTAGCATATGCACTTGAGGCTTCAACTTAAGTTTGAGTTAGAGGTGTTATTATATGCCCTTGGTATCCACAAGGATGTCATGAGGCTAGCCTTCCATCCTAGTGATACATTAGCTTACACAGGCCTAGGTAGCCAGAAGGAGGACATGAGGCTAGTCTTGCATCCTAGTTTTATACTAGCATATGTAGTTGAGGCTCAAACTTTACTTTGAGGCTAAAGGGGTTAACATATGCCCTTGCATGCCAGTGCTATACTAGAATATATAGGTAAGTCTTCAACATAAGTTTGAGCATTTTGACATTAGTAGCCACAAGGATGTCATGAGACTTGTCTCATATGCTAGCCACATGAGGCTCAAACATAAGTCTGAGCCTTGTGGTGTTTCTCTATTTTCTTGTTACCCACAAGGATGTCAAAAAGATATCCATGAATGATAGTTTTATACTAGCATACGTAGAAAAGTTTCACTTCAACCTATTGCCCTTAGTAGCCACAAAAATTTCATGAGGCTACTTGCATCCTAGTGCTACACTAGCATATGCAGTAGAGGCTTGAACTTTAGTTTGAGCCTAAAGTTGCTATTCTATGCACTTGGTAGCCATAAGGATTTCATGAGGCTAGCCTTGTAGACCAGTGCTCCATTAGCATACGCAAGTAAGGATCATCAAGAAATTTTCTAGTGGTAGCCACTAGGATGTTATCAGGCTATACTTGCACAATTGTGTCATTCTATGCCCTTGGTAGCTGCAAGGATGTCATAAGTCTAGCCTTGCACCCTAGTGTTACTATAGCATATGCAGTTGAGGCTCAAACTTAATTTCATGCCTAAAGGTGCTATTCTATTCCATTGGTATCTACAAGGATGTCATGAGACTAGCCTTACACCCTAGTGCTACAGTAGAACATACCGATGAGGCTCAAAATTAAGTTCAATACTAAAGCTATTGTTACATACCCTTGGTAGACACAAGGATGTCATGAGGTTGTGGCCTTGCATAGTTGTGCTATGCTAGCATACGGAGGCAAGTCTAGAACTTAAGTTTGAGCCTCTTGCCATTGGTATTAGCTACAAGGATTTCATGAGGCTAGCCTTGCATGGTGGTTCTACACTAGAATATGCACTTGAGGTTTGAACTTAAGTCCGAGCCTAAATGTGTTATTATATGGCCTTGTTAGCCACAAGGATGGCATGAGGCTATCCATGCATCCTAGCACTACAATAGCGTATGCAAATGATGCTTGAACTTAAGTTTGAGCCTAAAGGGGTTGATCTATTCCCCTGGTAGTATCCCTCAAGGATATCAGGAGGGTATCATAGCACAATAGTGCTACACTAGCATAGGCACGTGAGGCTCAAACTTAAGTTTGAGCCTCTTTCCATTGGTATCCACAAGGATTTCATGAGGCTAGCCTTGAACCCTCATGCTACACCATTATATGTAGTTCTTTGCCATTGGTATTATCCACAAGGATGTCATAAGAATAGACTTGCACCCTAGCGCTACAATAGCATATTCAAGCGAGGCTCAAACTTAAGTTTGAGCCTAAAAGTGTGGCTCTATGTATACTTTGTAACCAAAAGGATGTCATGGTGCTCGTTGGTGCAGCTCGACTGTGTCGACCCGTGGAGATGCAAGAAGTCCATGCATGGCGGTTTGCAGGTAAATGGCAGGTACATTGGGCAAGTCTTTGATGGTGCTAGGGGCCAGGTACATCGAGATGTATAATTTTCTATAGGAAACTGTAAGGGTTTCCTGCTCACACAGGAGGAAAGAGCAAAGGTTGATATCACAAGCTTGTGAGCGAGATGAGGAGTGCTGGATGCAGGTACCATCAAGTTTGTGATGTGTAATTTGGGGCAGGCTATCTGCAGGACACTCTACTGCCCGGATGTGTATGCCAAAGGCACCACTATATAGGTCATTTGTGGATCTCAAGACTTGGAAGGTGGATGGTGCTATGATGTGTATGTCGGATCGGACATCAGGATAAGCAGTTGCATGACTTTTCATGTGTTTGAGGATATGTGTTGTCTGTCTGTCAATTGAGTCCTCGGGCAAGAGGATTTTCCTTTGATGATTGTCAACATTCGTGAAGATTTGCGCTTCTATTGGCGGGGATCTTGACACTTTGAAGTTTTTCTTATTCTCTTTTGTGGCTATCAAGCTTTGCTATAGGACACGCCCTTGTGGAAGGGTATGAAGGACTATTCTCATTATGGACGAGAGGGGAGGATTGCCTTTGGATTGCCTTCGGTGGGAATGCCCTCAGAAAGGGAATTGTATTTTTGGAAGGCTTTAATTATTCTAAGCCATGCAGCTATTCGGAGGTGGTAGCGCTATCAAAGGAGGGTCGCCCAGGAATAGGAAGGGAAGCACCCGACTACAGTTGAAAACAACAGGGTGCGCCACTTGAGGGCGCATGTAGAGAGAGGTCGACACGTGGGGGCTATGCAGGAGATGGCCATGCAAAGGAAAGGCAGTTGACGCCAGGTACAGGCAGGGGGTTGCATTGTCAAGTGGTGGGCAGTGCTATATGCAGAGAAAAAAGGGCGGCATCGGGGGGAGAGGAGCCCGCTAGAGGGGGGTGAGTTGCAGGTGATGGGGTGGAGCTTGTGAAAAGCCGCCATAGCTGCGAGGCAGGGAAAGAGGTTGCAGGAAAGCTGCCGAGGGGCGGGTTTGGCAAGACCAGAGGAGGGTGGAGTAGAGAGAAGGAGAGAAGGCCATGGGCTACCGAGGAGGAGCGCCATCAGGGCATGAAGGAGTTGCACCATTTAACTGAGCAGGAGGAGGCATTGCTGTGAAGGTGAAGGGCCGGAAAGTTGGGCGCCATTGCAGGAGGCGGGCACCGCAAGAAGGACAGGCCGAGAGCTCGGGGCCGGAGTAGGGTCGGGTGGTCGACTGCAGATGAGGTAGCGAGGCAAGGGTGGGCTGGCAAAATCCGTGTGTTGCAGGTGATGAGCAAGGAAAAGCCGCCAGGGATGTATGATCAGGTCAAAGTGTGAGGCCCGAAGGGGCAACATCATTGGAGGCCGGTGGGCTATCGTGGCACCATGGAGCAAAGCAAAGGCATGGCCGATGGTTGCGTGCCAGGAAGTGGAGGGGAATCCGCTTGGGGCTGTAATTGATTGAGTGACGAGCTTGGGAGCAACTAGGGGCAAGAGTTACAGGGCATCCGTGCATGGAAGAAAGATAGAGAGTTCCATACATGTTTGTTATTAATGCCATCATTGTACCCAGTTTTTTTTGTGTCGGTACTTAGATACCATCTTCTCGTCTATTCGTCGTCTCGTGCATATTAACACCCGTGGTAGCGGTGGCTCCGGGCCTTTTGTCTGTGTTTGTAGAGAGAGAGAGAGAGAGAGAGAGAGAGAGAGAGAGAGAGAGAGAGAGAGATTGATTGTGGTTTGCAGACTGAGTGTGATTTTGTATGTGGTCGAGGCTTGCAAGGTCTCCCGGTGTGAGTGTGTTTACAGCTTTGGGTGTATTGATGTGTGTGTCGGTAAAGGTGATTGTGTGTAGCCGAAGTTGCTCGTAGGCAAGAGTCCATGGTGTGAAGGTTGGCGGATAGTGTGAGTGTGTACGTGTTTCCATGTGGTTTGGGGTGTTGGATACCTGCTGGGCTATAGAGAGGCATCGAGTTTGTGTCCTGTGTGTTGTTCCATTTCCCCCATCCCATCGTGTAGCCACATGCAAGTGAGGCTCAAGATTAAGTTCAACCCCAAATTAAAAGTGTCAAGCATGTACTAGTATCCAAATGAGTTGAAGAGGCTTTCCTCCTAGGCTATTAGTACACAATCATATGGAGGCGTGTGCTTAAGTTTGATCCTAAAGCAAAAGTGTCAAGCATGTGCTAGTATCCAAATGAGTTGAAGAGGCTTTCCTCCTGGGATATTACTAAACAATCATATGGAGATGAAGCTTGAAGGTTTAAGTTCTCAAACTTTGTCTACCTACCAAGAGCTCAAGGGAGTAACTTCAGGTGAGGCTCAAACTTAAGTTTGAGCCTAAAATTTAAGTCTCAAGCACTTGCATGAGAAGACTCTATCTTGCTACAAAAGGAAAGAATCTACATCAAGAAATAATGGCACACTTTCTACCTACCAAGAGCTCAAGGGAGTAACTTGAGGTGAGGCTCAAACTTAAGTTTGAGCCTAAACGTTAAAGTCTCAAGCACTTGCATGAGGAAACTCTATCTTGCTACAATAATTACAATAAGCTCATGATGATATACTAGAGTGACATATGCAAATGTGCAAATAGCATTAGAAGGTGAGATTCAAGCTAAATTATATCATTGTTTTGGTTTCTCAACAAGGACACAAGGTACCAATCATGAGATACATATAAAAAGGAAAGAATCTGCATCAAGAAATAATGGCTCACTTAGTACCCAATCAAGTGGGTGCTATTATCCTTTTTTTATTTAAGTGGACTCTACCTTCTTTTCTACCTCTACCTCTATATTCTCCTATTCATGGGATTTTCTCTCCTTTTCTGTCTCCTTCTTGCTTAGAGGAAGTGAGAGAGGATCCAGAATCCCTACCCATATCTTGTGGCCTATTGCACATTGAAAGGGTGACAACCGTAAACTCTATTGATCTATTTATAGTCTTGTGAAGCAATTGAAAGACAAGAATACACTTTATTGTTTTGAAGATACAAAAATCATGATAAATGAGTAGCCTAGCTCGCTACTGCTGCCCACTGCGCACGCCCCCCCCCCCTCCTCAGCCCGCTGCCTCTCCCCCCTCCCCCACTACCCCGCTGCCTCCCCTCCTTCGCCGCCCCCTACCTACCCGCGCTGCTACCTCTAGCCCGCTCGCTGCGTGCCCTCTGCCGCCCGCTGCCCGCCTACCGCTGCCTGCCTCCGCCGCCCCCCCCATCACCCCCTCCTCCTGCTGCCGCCAGTCTTCCCCTACCCCTCCCCCCCTCCGCCTCAGTTTCTCCTCGTCATCCGCTGCAGTTCGGCCTCCTCGGCATTGCTTCGTTTTTGGGGCAGTGTCTCCTGCGCCTGATTGCAGCGTCCGCCCGTCGACCTCTTCTTATGACACAATAGTAGACACAGATGGAGGCTCCAGCTTCGCCACAGAGGGACTCGCCAGAAGCCCCCTCGCCCGACCCCGCTGAGCCCACCATTCGACTTGCTCTATCGCCGACAGAGCAAGCGAGCCTAGCCACTGAGGTTGAGCGTTTGCAGGCGACTTCGGTCATCTGCAAAATTCTCGACACCCGTCCTGGTAGAGGAAAGCTGCGAGACCTTCTCCAGGCCAGCCTTCTTGCAGAGGTGGACAAGATCTAGGATGTCCAGATTCTCGAACGGGGGTACTACCAGATCGAGTTCGAGACCTCCGAGATGGCTTCCAAGGTCATAGCTATGAGTCCACTGGCCATCTGAGCATCACGCGCCCACTTTCGATAGTGGCGGCATGGTTTTGACCTGACTTCGGATGTGCTAGTAGAGGAGGCAAACATCCCCATATCAGTCTGCTTTCCAGGTTTACGAAGGGAGTACCTACCACTTCTTTCTAGGATTGGCTCCGCCATCGGGACTGTCCTGGAGACACCTCGTACGGCAGCATCAGTAGCTGCCAAGGTAGATGGCATCCCCTCAGTTCGAGTTTTGGTCAGAGATACCCACATGCTCTCGAAGGTCATCCTTCTGCCTCGGGTGAGTGCGGGTTGGTTTAGACAGAGTGTGGAGTACTCGGATCTCCTGAACCAGTGCTTCATTTGCAGACAGATGGGCTACCTAGCGAAGGCCTGTCCACGGAGGAGGCCATGACCTGCACCTCAGCCTCAGCCCCGGCCTGTCAAGGCTGGACCGCAGCCACACAGCCAGCAACACAGCGCACAGATTCAGAGCCACCCTCCAAGCCTGGGGCTCCAGCGGAGGAGGGGTGGTAGTAGGCCCGTGGCCGTCAACGCCAGGGGCCACAGCGACATCCTGGCACTCAGAGTGGCCCTCAGGTGTCTACTCAGCAGCAGTGGGTTCCCACGGGGAACCGCTTTGGTACTCTTGAGTAGGAGGAGCCCCCTACGCCAGCCTCCACCTCCGCTTCACCCTCGCCAGCCTCCCCCCCCTCAGAGTTCCCCTCCTCCTCCTCATCCTCCCCCCCGCCCTCTGCTCTCGTCCACTCCCCACCTCGCCCCTCTACCTCTGTCGCCCCACCCTGCTCCTCTTCCCCTCCGCCCCCCCAGCTCCTTCTCCCCCCCCTCCTGCTCCAGTTCCACAATCGACTCAGGAGACTGGTCCCTCGCCGATGGCTAGGAGATCTCTTGGCAACACCTTTGCCATGAGTCGCCTAGCGAGAGAGGGTCAGCCCTTCGTGCGGCCCCCTCTGCAGATTCAGACATCTTCCCTTGCAGCTATCCCTCGTGGTCTGACGAGCATTGACCTCCGACGCCTCTGGGATTTCTTCAACTACGGTTCACTCGCTTTCTTGGCGATTCCACAGTAGACCACGAGGCATCCTGCCTGCTTCAGGGTCCATGCTTTGTTCCTCGCCGTAGGGGGACAGAGGCCTTGGACTCAGCAGTTGGTTTCTCCTTCCCCCTCTGTGGTAGAGCCGAGACAGAGTGGTCCCTCGACTCAGTGGTGGGATGGTTGCATACACAGGTTCTCGAGTTCTCTCACCACATGGGAGAACTTGGAGTTACAGATTTTCTACAGACTTTGTGGCCACTAGCCAAGTTTGCGGTGACACCCCCAGACTCAGCAAAGATGTAGGCACATTGTGGTGTACTTTTTGCTGATACGCAGTGTTTCCCTTGCTATGTATACATTCATGAGGACTCCTGGACAGAGGAGGTTGCTTTATGCATGGCTCACCTGCTTGGGCTTGGGCTAGGCACTCACTACAGTCTCGCCTATCTAGAGGAGGCTCTGATCCGGATTACTCCCCATCCAAGCCAGCCTCGAAGATAGCCCCTCTTGTTGTTGCGGCAGCATTTGTTCTCTCTCGCTCCCCATGAGGATCGTCTCATGGAATGTGCAAGGACTAGGTGAGACCCAGTTTCAGCGGCGGCGGGGCTGATTGCGTCAGGAGCTTTAGCGTTGCCTTGTGGGAGGAGAGATTGATATCCTTATGCTTCAGGAGCACCATCTGTCTAAGAGTCGCATTCGGCGATGTGGTCAGATTTTGCGTGGACGATATGATACCTTTTGGTCAGCTGCTTTTGGACCTGGAGGCATCCAAGGTGGGGTATGTATGACTATTGCGGACTCATTGCAGCAGGCCATTGTGGGCAGAGGGATTATTGTGCCACGCAGGGCTCAGTGGATTACTATGCAGGTTCAGGGTGGCCTTGTGGGCTTCCTGAACATCTATGCGCCCAATGTGGCGAGTGCTCGTGCAGAGTTTTGGTCACAGATTGTTGAGTCTTTGCCACAAGCTGACCATTGGTGTGTAGGAGGGGACTTCAACATGTTGGAGGACCCTTCAGACAGGATTGGAAGCAGCCATGCTACTGTGCATGGAGTTGAGTTAGCAGCTTGGAAGAGGTTGTGTATGACTTTGAGGGTCTCGGATACATGGTAGCACTCTCGCTTTGTGAGGCCTCGAGAGAGTTTTGCCTTGTCTAGATCGGACCACAGAGTGGGAGGAGTGAATCTATCGTGGATAGATCGCTTCTACACTAGTGACCACTTCAGTGACTTGGGGGGATTAGTGGGCATCCTGGCAGGGACATCCTTCTTGGACCATGCACCAGTGATCCTCATAGTGGCAGACAGGCAGAGGAGTGGGAGCACGATGCTTCGCATCCCACAGCGGGTCTTGTTGGACTCACCACTTAGAGAGAGGGTAGAGGCTCTCTGGCCAGAGGGCATGGACAGCCAGGCTCTACCTGCAGACAGAGTGTCCTTAGGCCTAGCTCAGCTTAGCCACTTTTTTCTCCAGGAGTCTCTGGCTCAACGGGCTACAGCGAGAGAGGAGGAGCAGCATCTCAGACGAGGCATTACTTCACTACAGAGGATGCAGGAGCAGCATCCAAACAGTCCATGGTTGGAGGAGCAGTTACAGCAGGCTCGACAGGAGCTTGCTTGCACAGAGGAGAGGCGTCATGAGTTTTCCTTTCACTCACAAGCATCTGAGTGGACTCAGGTGGGTGAGATAGTGACATGTACTTTTTTTGAGACAGTGGGACCTCGGCACTCGCATGCCAAGGTCAATCAGTTGAGGAGACCCGATGGGTCAGTTTTTTGTGAGCCTGAGGATATGTGCGTAGTTGCTACTGACTTTTACCATGAGTTACTGTCAGAGCGGCAAGATGCATGCAGGGAGCAGGTTTGGGTATAGATGCCTTGTCTTGTGACTGAGGAGATGTGCCAGAGGCTAGAGATGCCTCTTCAGCTTGAGGAGCTGCACACGGCTCTTAGGGCCCTCCCTCGTGGTAGCTTCTTCTTGGAGTACTAGGATCTGCTTGGCCTAGATCTTTGTAGTGCCTTTTAGTACATTCTGCACATAGGAGTGATGCCGGATAGCATGAGTGAGGGCCTGATTTACCTCATTCCAAAGGAGGGTGGCTCCTTGGATGAGATTCCATAGTGGCGCCCCATCACCATCCTCAACTCAGCCTACAAAATTCTTGCCAAGGCTCTGAGTTTGAGGATTCAGCCACTTTTGGAGAGCCTTATACATGGGACTCAGACAGGTTTTGTCAAGGAACGCAGTATCCTTGATAACATCTTCACTTTCTTGGAGGATTCTACCCTGGCACGGCTCCGTGGGGAGGACCTTGTGATTCTTCTTCTCGATTTTGAGAAGGCATACGACAAAGTTGACTAGGACTTTCTAGAGGGCACTCTACGCAGGATAGGCTTCTCAGATGCTTGGATCAGAGGGGTGTCAGCTTTGTACAGACAGGCTCACAGTCAGGTGATTTTGGCAGGTGGTAGAGGTGAGTGTTTCATGCTCACACGATCGGTCAGATAGGGTTGTCCTCTTGCCCCCTTTATCTTTCTGTTCTATGCGGAGGCGATGAGTAAATTTTTGGTGTCACAGCAGGTTGGTCTGTACAGCAGGTTGGTCTGAGGGGCTTAGCACTCCCTATTCGGGGAGATGAGCTTTTGGACGCTGAGTTTGCCGATGACTCAGCCTTGTACTTAGAGGGCCAAGAGGCCAATCTGCACAGATGTGAGCAAGCTTTGGAGACCTTCTGTTGTGCATCGAGCGCACAGATCAACTGGAGAAAGACAACGGCTTTCTCGGTTGGCAGTGCTCCTCTGCCAGATTGGATGCCAGGAGAGGGTTTCAGGTGGATTCCCCTAGGGATTGCAGTTCGGTACTTGGGTTGTTAGTTTGGTTTGGACTTGTCCCCCGAGAAGAAAATTGCTCCTCTTCTCCTGTCCATCAGGAGAAAGCTAGTAGATTGGAGCTCAGCACGACTTTCGCTGGCTGGTAGAGTAGTAGTTGCCAACCAGGTGTTGTTGGTGACTATGTGGTACATCACTTCTTGCTGGATCTTCTTGAGTTCTTGTATCAGCCAGGTAGAGAGGCTGATCAGGAACTTCCTTTGGTCAGATTGTGACACTCAGATTGCCCGAGCCAAGGTGGCTTGGTCGGTCATCACACTTCCTTGTTCTCAGGGAGGGCTTGGGATCATTGATCCAGCACAGCAAAGCAGAGCCCTTCTTGGGAAGTTGGTCGTCAGAGGACTTCTTCCAGGCGAGGAGCCCTGGAAGGAGTTCTTGTTGCAGGGGCTTCGTGCCAGGGTGCCTCAGTGAGGAGGCCCTTGGCAACCTTCGACCAGATGGATCTTTACAGAGTTGCGCCGAGCTGGTTTGAGCACGAGACTAGAGGACCACTTCGCTGTGAGTTTGCTTTGATCTTGGGAGCTCTTACGGAGTGGCCTAGAGCAGAGACAGTCGATGTGCACGGAGGAGCGCCTATGGTAGCCCCTCATCTGGAACCCCATGGTTAGCACTCAGAGAGGCCACTTGGTTGGGAGCCGCCTCATGTTTCTTGGGGTCCCATGGCAGCAGGCCCAACACGCTCTCTAGGTGACTGGCTAGAGTTCACAGGTTTGTCAAGCGAGGTGCAGGGTTTCCAGCTACAGGGCATGAGAGGGGTGCAGAGCATGTGTCACGACATCTCACAGTCAGTTCCAGCTGAGTGGCTCACGCCTCTCGAGCCAGTAGCACCCTAGTGGATGGGAGCCTTCACATGACTGGAGGTTCTCATTTCAGTCAGGGCCTGCTCAGAGACTGTCCCAGCCCTGTTCTTTGAGCTTCAGGGTGGGGGACGATTACAACGAGTTGCAGTAGAGGGCTTGCAGGTAGGAGAGTGTTGTTTCCAGAGGATCTGAGTTGTGGGCATCTGTGGGAGGACTTGCTTCATAGACTTGACCCAACAGCTCTTGAGGCTGGACACTGGAGGCTATGGGCTTGGGAGTGTTGTCCACTGGCACGAGTACAGTGGGATCCTAGTGAGTGGCTCTAGAGAAACCCCTTCTCTTCTGCAAACCGCCCAGGAGTCCCCTTCTTTCAGTACACTGTTCGGCTTGGACGTCATATACTTGCAGCACAGAGAGAGGCCCGCCCCGCTGCAGCACGTCATTGGCAGGAGGAGGGCCTCAGAGTCGAGTTCTTGGCAGCCTTTTGGCAGAGGCTATGGGACTCCAGACAGCCGAGGCATGTCACTTTGTTTCAGTGGTTGGTTGCACACAAAGCCACAGCAGTAGGGAGTTGGCTTGTGCATGGTGGTCTCTCGGCCGCATGTGAAGCCTGTGACCAGTTGGTGGAGAGTCAGCGTCATTGTCTTTGGGACTGTCCCTTGGCCCAACAGGTGTGGCTATGATTTCTTCGGCCGATGCCTGCTCTCTCCACGGCTCGACTATACAATTGGGGGGCAGTGGCCTGGTCCACACTGACAGGCCCGGCACGTCAGTTTGAGCTATCTTCCACCAGCAGGATGATAGTGATGCAGGGGGGGCGACCTACACTCCAATCTGCAACAGAGCTTACTCCACAAGAGTGGTGCAGTGAGAGAGAGGAGTGTTGGGAGCTCATCAGTGGCCTCACACTTTGGTTCATCAGGTGGGCCCGCTGTTTTCGCATCTTTGAGGCTCGCCCTGTGCCACCAGGAGAGACTATTTGTGACTTTTGGCTAGATCTGATCCATACTCTCAGAGGACAGCTTGAGGGACAATAGGGTAGCTCCAACCGTATGCGGGTGCGTCGTGAGGCTTTCCTTCGACTCTGGCGCCCTGGGCCTTTCTACACCATAGTCCAGGGGGGTGCTCAGATGGCACTACTGTCCACCTGTGTGGCTCTTCCCTCCTCCCATCTCTTGATTTAGCCTCATTGTATATATGTTGTTTTTTCATTGGGAGAGTTTCCCCATCATGCTTTTTGTAGCCCTCTCTTGCAGAGGTGGATGTAGCCCTATGGGCAGTTTTCATTAACTAATAGAAGGATCTTTTTGTCGAAAAAAGAAGATACAAAAATCATACAATATTGAGGGCATGACAGTGGCGTCAAATGAAAATGGAAGCCAAAAAGATGAGAAATTTGCACCAAATGAATGAAACATCAAACCAATGAGATGATACATTCACACCAAACGAGATTCGTCATTGATATGGAAATATTTTGTACAAAATGTTAGTCTCCTACAATTGATACAATTTACCAACAATAGTGGTAGGTTAGTAGTAGGGAGAAAGCTTTAGCTTGGAAGAAGATGCACTATCCCTTCTTGAGCTTCTTGGCATAGAAATTTCTTATCCATCCTCCTTTGGATTGCAAGCCATAATAAAAATTAGGGAAAGTAAGTTATGTCTCATAGAAGCAAAGAATGGTAGAAATAAAGAAATCATTATCTTCACACCTTCTTTATATCTATCTAAAAAAAAAGCTACAGGAAAATATATACCCTTAGTGTGTAATACTGCCTCACTTGGTGCAATGTGCACTTGGTTCTTATCTTCAATGTTTCCAGGTGTTCAATATTCATCCATACATCAATGTCCTAAAGGGGATTCTCATTAAAATCATCCATGTTTTGATCTAAAGGGACCAGGTGAACCCCCACATGATACCATCGACTATAAAAAAATGATATAATGAAATTTTGGGTATGGATCATATATTTACAGGTAATGGAGCTAGATTGCACTTCGCAAAGGTCTCCATTCACTATTTTTTTAACCCAACCTTCATCCACAAATTCTAATACATTGTCACTGTCTTAAAACTTAATCAACATCATTGTTCTAGACACTTTTATATCTACCTCTGCAAAAATTCCACAAATACAATGTTGGGCATAAAAGTTGAAACTCTTCTTTAATTTCTTACAATCTTAGCCTTTAAAAAAATTTTGTTGCTATAAAAGATCTTTCACCTATAGATTTCACTTATAGTTGAGCTTGGTAGTGGCCACTCTCCACTTCTAAATCAAGCACGGCAAGCGTGGAGATAAAAGTGCCCCAATCCTGCATGGATTTTGGTGGAACATAAAAATGATCAGGAAAAAAATATTTATTTTTTTTCAAGATACCCATGAGTTCCTTCTTTGTAAATCTCTTCACCAATGGATCCATGCTAGACAATCAAAATATCTATGACACACTCCATTGGCTACCATTCATCTATGCTTGAGGGATACATGTCTATAGTGAGCATATTACAAAACATGGACAAAAGATAAACAATCCGAGAACCACAAACAAGACGAAGCAAAGTGAAAATAATCTAGTGTGTGCATATGAACCACTTAGAATTAGTTGTGTGTAGAGGAATATTTGAGCTTCTAGGACAAAGGTGAAGCTCGTTGTGCATGTAGACATGATGCACTCAAATTTCCTTCACAGTATTCTTGGATCCACCAAGTGGAAAGTCTTTCACTCTTCCTTTCCCATGTTCATGAAAAGAATAAGTTTTTGATCCGAGAACCACAAACAAGACGAAGCAAAGTGAAAATAATCTAGTGTGTGCATATGAACCACTTAGAATTAGTTGTGTGTAGAGGAAGATTTGAGCTTCTAGGACAAAGGTGAAGCTCGTTGTGCATGTAGACATGATGCACTCAAATTTCCTTCACAGTATTCTTGGATCCACCAAGTGGAAAGTCTTTCACTCTTCCTTTCCCATGTTCATGAAAAGAATAAGTTTTTGGATCAGGATTTTATTCTCTTGCTCTATTGCATTATAATACCCTTGGTTATGGATATTGGGATCCAGTGGTTGTGCTATCTAATGTGGCATAAGTTGTGATTGTTTCAATGGATGTGCTAGGGTGTTTACACCGGGTGGACTCCATTGATATGATGCAAAGAGGTTGAAGGTGAAGTGAGGGGAATACGAATGAGGGAGAAGGAGGTGTTGAGATGGAGAAGGAGGTGGTGAGATGAATAGAGGGTAGGAATAGAAGTGAAAGAGACCTTCTTTAGGTAAAAAGACCATGTGCTTGAAAGTTACCTTAGATTGTCACTCAAAGAAAACTCATCTTATAAAAATCAAAAGAAATTTCTACGAAAAAAGATTTCATATTGGAAGCCCTTCTCTCATTGGCCTAGAGCACTCTCTCTCTAAATGTTATAAGGAAAAAAGAGTCCTCAAACTTCCCCTAATGCATGGTTTGTCCACCTACCTATCATTCACACAAGTTGGGTTTTGAAAAAGTTGTAGGTTTGAGTACATGCAATAGGTAGTGAGCTCTTGGTTAGTTGAAAATCTTTGAATTGTGGGATTGAGAGATCAACAATTGTGTCTGGCTTGTGGTGCAAAGCGCACAAACCTTTGCTATTATTAGGGAATGAGGTTTACCCTTCTTTAGATGAGTCTGGATACTACAGCTCATTTTTTAAGTGGATGGTTTATGCCACCTCAACAATGCACCCTTGTACAAGCTCTCACTCTCCTCACTCTGAAAGTTAGTGCAAGGAGCTAGGGGCAATGAGACCAATGGGGCGAGATGGTTAGTGTAGATGTCACATGTTCTCATGTAAGAGCCTGAGCTCCAATCCATTTTTTCATGATGGTTTTTGCTATGTTCAATGTTGCAGAAAGATCAGCCCATGGAGCTTGAGAATATTTCATCTAATGGAAATGAGAAAAGAGTGAATAGATAGTACTAAAGAGTTCAAAAGAACATGTCAAGTTCTAGACATTTTCTTGGTTTATAATAAGACTTACAAGTGTCCTATGAGATAAAATTTTTCCTATTACCTCTCTAGTGTTAAAGTGTAATGATTCATTCGTCCTATGTGACTGGTCAAGAGAAATTTTCTCTAAAGGGACAATGTTTTGGTACCTTTGGGCCCCACAGTGGAGGAGTCTCTGACAAACAAAAGTTTCAATGGTTCATGAAAAGTTAGGAGCAAGATGAGAAGGTGGGAGTATGCACTTCTTCCCTTCCATAGCAAAGTGACGGTAGTCAATCACTCATGATCCTTTACTTAATCTACTTCTCTCCACTCTTGGAAATGACGACAGTCAAATGGAAAGAGATTTTGAAACCTATGAAATGATTCTTATGGGAAAACAATTCCAAAGATATGATATCATGGTAGTGGGGAAAATGGGAGTGGATTGCTAGACCCAAGGAGTAGAGAAAAATGGGATACTCAACCCAACAATTCATGCAGAGGCCCATTGTGCCAAGTTTGCGGTGTAAATAGCAAACGCGGATCAATCCTAGCCATTATTTCATGGGATGTGATTAACAAGGTAGCACTTGAAAGGATTTGGAGCTAAGGGGGATGGGGTGAAAGGAGGATTACCATGGTGTGCAACACACAGAGGAAGAGAGCAAGAGAGAGAGAATCCGACACAAAGGAAACAAAAAAAATCACACGCTATATTTCCTTCTTGTAAAGCCTTACATATAAACTAAAAAAATGCCATGCAAAGTACAAGTGATATGCATTCCTTTAACAGCTTGTTCCCATGGGCTGACATTAAAATCCATGAGGGCTTGGAAACCCAACAATCCCCCCCTGAAGCCCGAACTAACAGACCACTCTCATGATACCTCAAGTTTTTGGTGTATTCGTCAACCGTGAGTTTTAGATTCTCTCACAACCAAGGATTTTTGGTTTATCCATAACCTGGTGCTATGATAGGAAACCCTCCTTGAACAGATAGGGTGTAGGTCCAAAAAACTTAGCTACTACTAAATGGAGTTTTTGGTTCAGTGCCTAACCTTGGGTTTCAGGTGTACCCAGTAACCTCACGAGAAGCGGGAACAAAAATAGGACTTGAGAACAAAAACTGATAATTTGGGAGGTCTTACCCTTCATGTGTGGCAGTTTTTATCCCGTACAAATTTTTATCATGGCCTGACTAACAACAACAGATAAAGTAAAAGAGGCTTTGATTGAAAAGTGTTTGATTGTTTTGACAATAGACAAAAGAGGAAAAATCTATGAGATTGAAAGTGGAAAAAATAGTTTTGAAACTTGTAGTGCAATCTCGAAGTAGATCTTCATGTGTTGGCAAACAGTTGGAAGCGTCTTCTCTAGCTTCATTGCTAGATGTATTTGATTAACAAGGAAAAACAAATAAATTGACGTATATGTCATACGTGTCCAATAGAGGTGCTTTGTCTAAATTGATATGCAAAATACCCATGATATTCAAAGCATTCTGGTCCTTCAAGCTATCACCTTCAATTGGGATTGAGAGCATTTTGGAATGCCAGAGAAGCACCACCTTTTCTGAGTAGCAAGCTCTATGGTAGTGGTGAGGAGCTTTGCCTAGTTGAGAATCAGAGACTTTTTGATATGCTGCAAAAAATTGTCAAAAGAGAAGCTTGTGCTGCGGTGTAGCATCTTAAGATGATGCTCTTACAGGGACTTTCACTTCCCACAACATTTCAATATGCTGTTGTAGCACCACCATGGCAAAAAATCGCACCGCCTTGATGGCGTTTTGAGAAGCTCCCTGCAGTGTTCATGAGCTCACTGCCTGTCACATAGCGTTTTGAGATGCTGTGCACAGAGGCGTACTTCACCTGCCAATTTCCCTGTGTTTTGATATGCTCGCCTAGAGTGTGCGCCTCCTTGGCCCGCCTAGGAACAAGTGCCACAAAACCACCACAGCTTGCCACCTCCCTTCGGCTCTACAGCGTCTCAATTAGATGCCTACCCACCTGGCTTGCCTAGCCTTGCCAGCACCAAGAGCACCTTGCTTTGGCCCGCTTAGGCTCTGATACCCAGTGAAAGGATTTGGAGCTAAAGGGGATGACATCAAAAGAGGATTACCATGGCGTGCAACACACAGAGGAAGAGAGCGAGAGAGAGAGAGTCCGACACAGAGGAAACAAAAAAAATCACACACTATATTTCTTGCTTGTAAATCCTTACATATAAAGTGAAAAATTGCCATGCAAACTATAAGTGATTTGCATGCCTTTAAGAGCTTGCTCCCATGGGCTGACATCAAAATCCATGAGGGCTTGGAAACCCAACAACACTCTTCTTCCAAGGGGCACATGGAAAGAGGTCAAAACTCATGAAGGATGTACTTTTTCCCCCAAAAAGGAGGTGGACAATTTTATGACCTTTGGGCTTCCATAACTTCCATATATGATCCTCGATTTGAGGGGATATCAGAGATTTGCAATCTACACATCAAGCTCTTTCCATAGATATGCTACATAAAATGTATTAGCAGCAAGCTAACATAGATACCACGGATACTATTTTTCGGAGTTCTCATTGTAAAAGCACTTATGATTTTGATAATTTGGGAAAATTGTAACTCCTATTTTTTTGGATAAACCTTGTAATTGATGAGCCATTGCTACAAGCTTCCAGATTGTATCAACTTGTCATTACCCATCTTTGGTAGAACTCCTAGATTATTAGTTTTGACCACCAAAAACCTTGGCTAAGGTATAAATGCCAATTTTCGTAAGTTATTAAAAAGTTTTGGATAATGAAATACACAGTGTGAGCTAACGGTGCTCACCTCTCTCCTTCTACGCTTCCTACTCCCTCCCCGGTTGTCACATTGCAGTCGTGTTTGCTACATTGCAACCGCAGGTAAGAGCTCAACCCATTGGCGTAAACACATCACGGTATTTTGTAGCTTTTGGCGTCGCCGACCCGCGGCCTAACCCGTGGCCTAATTTCATCATAACTAGAAATTTACACTTTCAAACCAAAAACTAAGCATAGGCGCGGTATTGGGGCATCATTGCTGAGCATTTAGATGCATTCTGGGTCGAAAACGACTAGGTCAAAAATCCACTGCGTTTAATAATCACGATTTTGGCACTTGACCCAAAGTGGGATTTGAGATCATAATCATGATTTCTTAGGTTTTATAAACATGTTCTAGAAGTTTCATTACGATTGGATGTCATTTGATGCTGCAACAGATGTGATTTGTTTGCCGTTGAGCGATTGGTGTTTAGTGATTTCTGTCACTCCAGTGTAGCTTGAGTTAGATGCGAGTTGTTAGTTGTTTTTCGAGAGATTGACACCCTCTCGTAGCCTCTATGCACTAGTCAAGTCAAATTCATCCCATGGATTGACAATTTAATCGTGATTCTCGCTAATAGCAATAAGATAGGATAGTGAAGTAAGACACGTGTCCCACATTTGGTGCTACTGTCAGGGATCGAAGAGACCTAAACTAGGGAAATACATGAGCATCTTGTGAAGTTATCCTTTAACTTCCTTTAGGAGTAGGGTAAGTAGGATCCGAGATGGATTTCTGCTCTCTCTGAACGAATCATTGTGAGTTGTTATTAAAGTTGCAGAATTTCAGGTCTACGGCTAGAAAAAGCACGAAAAGACTCCAAACCACTCAATCTGACTGGAGAGTAAGTTTAAAAGTTGTCTGAACGAGTGGGTAAGGTCAAGGACACTTTGAGGTAAAAATTTCAAGAGTTGGCCAAAACTCAAGTTATCTGAACATATTAGGCCAAATTAAGTTTTGACTTGATTCATAGACTTAAAATAGCTCATAAAAAGACTGTCCATTGAAAAATTCAAAAATTGGTTCATTTCAAGCATGATGTTAATAATCGCGATTATTAACTTTTACCTTAGATTTGACCAAGGTTCATACCATTGACTCTTTGCATGTGTACAAACAACTTTTATAAAGGCACAAAAGATTTGGATCACCAAACTCGCAAAAGACTGGGTAAAAACTAAAGTGTGTATTGACTTTCTGAATCTTGAGTGTAAATTGAGAAAAAAATTGTCCAAACTTGTTGAAATTTGATTCATAGGCTTATATTGATGTGATAAACATGTGTACATGCTTAGCTGACCAAAAAGAATCTGCAAAAACTTACCAGTTATAAATAATCACGATTATTTACAGTTGCCCCATTTTTTAACTTTTTTGACCAAGTTGACATACCACTAGCTTTATCATGTTGTAATAAGCCCACAAACCAAATTTGGTAAGATTTGGATCATTGGATTGGAGATTGTGACCAAATTTGCAAAGTTAGTTTGCAGATAGAAAATTGATGACCAAAACTTGTCCAAACTTGTTGAAACTTGGCTAGAGACCTTAACTTGAGGTGCTTAATAGGTCTGTGTCAAAATTGGGACAAAAATTTGTAGCAATATAGCTAGAGTAAATAATCGTGATTATTTACATCTACTTCAAAAATTAGAAATTTTGCAAATTTGAGTATACCACAAGGTCAAGCATATCAAGTAGACCCCACAAATCAATTTTTGTGAAATTTGGATCACAAAAGTGAGACTTAAGCCAGATTCTTGAAATTAGGGTCTTCAGACACACAACTTAAACAGAATTTGTCCAAACTTGTTGAAACTGTCCAGGGACTTTAATAGGTTGTAAACTTGACAAATCAAGCCAAAAAGTGCAAAAAACTAACAAAAGTAAATAATCGCAATTATTTACATCTGCTACACAGGGACATCAGTTTTGACTTTTGAACTTGTACAGTGTTAGACTAGCATAATACAAAGCCACCAAGTAATTTTGGGTTCAATCAGATCCAAATTGGTACATGTTCACTCAGTTTCCAAATTGCAGATTAATCCTTTGATTTTTTGTTAAAGTCGAATCTAAAAGTCAATTGCTAACTCCTATAGCTTGATTTGAAATGATGCACATAGACAAATCACAATAGTTAGTAGAAACTCTACTCTCTTTATAGAAGAATAGCTAACGATCAAATTTGTATAGGAATCAGGTTGCAGATGAGGAATCGGTAGCTTGACAGAAAGTTGCAATCGAATCCAAAGGTAAGTACCCTATCCAGGGCTTCATAAGTCTATATGAACCTTAGATCTGGTCGTGTACTAGGAAATCAGGGCATACTCGGAGAAACCTCTAGTAGAGTATCCATCAAAGAAAGCATGAATCAAGGCAATTCCTTGTACACTATTCTTGAAGTAGTCTCAGACACTTTTTCAGATTCAACATCTGAAATGTCTTCTTACTCGACTCACTCAAAAACCGGAATGACAATGCGCTATAAGCGTATACTTTCTTTTTATAAGACTAACCGCCATGGAGCTCAGGTTTACCTGTACCCTAACGAGGAGTATGCTATTTGCATTGATGACCATGGTATTGAGTTCCAAGAAGAGATTAGAGCAAACAAACAAGGAAAAATGTACATGGACCAAAATGGAACTCAGTATGTACAGGTCGAAAACCCTAACGTGATAGAAAAATGGGGGTTAGAAGTAAACACCATAATCCGAGTATGTCAGCAAAAGGAGAACCACCAAATTTAGTATTCGAGGGATACGATCAAATAGATTTGAAGCCTTTGAAACGGCTTAGTAAGGATAATCCTAGGATCGGAGTCTATTATTGCGAGGATAGAAACGTAAAAGATCTTTTGTGGACTTTGCATGCCAAATCAAGACAACTAACGTCCATGAAGATCATCTATATCTTCAAGATCAAAGATAAAGGATCAACAAATCTACCAACGTACCTGTTTAAGGATTGTTATAACAACAACTTTGTTATGATGACTCCTGAGGAGGTAGAACAAACCAAATACCAAGGATATTCCATAAGGGATTGGATATTGGGACAAGGACCAGAAACAATTCCAAGAGATGAAAACTATGAGAGATCATCTGAGTGTAATCTTAAGAAACTAGAAACCACCTCATGAGGAAGAAAACCGTGTGACACTAAGGCCAATCCAGGGCTACACGAGTCACTATTTTCAATAGACTTGTTTGAAGGACTTGGAACATGACTAATTGCCAGGAGACCGGGAGTTGAACTAAACAGACGCGTCAGACTAGCTTATCTTCAGAAATGGATCAAAAAGTACAGTGGATCAGGGGATTCATACGACCACTTAGCAATCTTTAAGCAAGTGCTAAGAGGAGAAAATATATTCAATTTCTATACTCAATTCGAGGGGTTTGGAATGACATTAGAAGGAAAAGCATTGACATGGTTCCAAAACATTTCACCAAGGTCAATCATGGACTTGAATATATTAGCTCAAGGATTTGTAGCTGCTTGTTCCAAAACGGGGATCAAACATAATACAATAGCTCAAATCTATAGCTTTAAACAAAAACATGGTGAGTCTGTTAGGGATTGTGCAACTCAAATGAAACAATACATTGCCAGATGCCCAGGGCTAGATATACCTGCAAAAGAACGAGTTGTATCTTTGTTTCTAGAGGGATTGCTAAACAAAGAACTTCATGCTATACTCTATAGCAAGAAGCATACAACCCTAGAGGAGTGTGTGTCAGATGCTATTGACTTAGGAGACAATTGTGATATTTTCAACAAAGAAGATGTTCCTAAGGATAACCAAAGCAAGAAAATAACATCCACTAAACCAGCACAAGTGGGAACGATGGTTTTAGCACCACTTTTAGCCATAGAAGATATGCTCAAAAGGATGAATGACATGATGAACAACATGCAAAAAGAACCTATGAGGGGACCAGGACAAGGGATACCTTAACAGGGACAACCAATTAGGCCACAAAAATGGTGTGCAATCGAGGGTAAATGGACCAACCATGAGACCCACAAGTGCTACTTCCGACCAAAGTATGATGGGAATGTTCAATACGTGCCTATGAGGCCACAAGCACAACCCATGTATGATTATCAGCCTAATATGGCCCAAGCTCAAAGACCACCGATGGGTATGGAAAGACCTCAACCTCTGTTGGGTAGCAACCTCCATATCCATGACACAATGTAGTGCTTGTAAAGTACATGCACTCTGAAGGAGTCATAGATGAACAAGCATTAGTGCCTGTTACACCCTATGTAGAACCTAGACCATCTATAGTAATGGTAGAGGGAGATTGGTATAATTCACATCCACCACCAATGGAAGAACCCGTGATTATGCTCCACCAGAGTTCGCACCAATGTATTATGTAGCTAATCAAGGTGTCAGACCTCCCATGGTAAGACCCATGATTAAGCCAAGAACAGGAAACTGTCACAATTGTGGTGCAGATGATCATTGGAAAAATGAATGTCCAGAGCCTGACAAAAACCTCAAGACAGTTGAAGCCTATTGCATACAGTGTTGCAAAAAGGGAGGACACTTTCCGGAAGATTGTCCTTAAAATCCTTTAAACAAGGGTAAAACAATAGCAAACATAGTCCAAGTGATACCTAGTAGCTCATCTTTGTTCCAATCAAGGTAATCACTAGAGCCCAGGCTAAGAAAAAGAAACACAACTCCTCTGATGATTTGGAAAATACAAAAGTGTCCTCTCAAAGGATCAAAATAAGTAGAAGCAAAAGATATGAGATGAGAAAACAAAAACAATGGACGAAAATCGAGGAGAAAGTAAAAAAAGTCAGTTACAAAATCATATTGGGAAGACCTTTCATGCGATAGGTACAGCTTATCCAAAATTGGGAAAGAAATTATCTATACTTGAAGCAAGTGGGATCTAACAAGGATAATTCTAAAAGATCACACTTATAGAGATGTCTTGAAAACACTTATACGAGAGTTTGATTCAATCTCTTTAGCTGAAACTAAGCTTCCGTCCTGGTTAAACAAGGACACTCCTATTTGGATGTGTGGAGCCTCAGAAAATGGGATTTTAAAATGAGAAGAATGTATTCTAAAAAGGTATTGCACAGACAAAGCCTGTGTACTTGAACCCTTTCCAGAGCATTTTTTTGAGCCATTTGAGTGGACTCAAATTTTAGAGACAATGGATGTATGTGTGAATATGTCTGTGCCTACTCAATTTTTCAATGAGGATGGCTACGACATAATTCCCATCCAAATGATTTCAACCCTGAGGAACCCAAGAACTTGATGAAAGCTCAACAAGTCTTTTCAAACCTCTACTACGATGCAATAGATGAGTTAGATGAACACTCAGCTACCTCAAAAGATTCGGGGTCAGAAAAAGAACATGTGAGAGCTAAGCTACTCTTGAAAGGAGGGGAGGAAAAGTTTTTTGACTTTCCTAACCAAAAATCAAGAAACCAAAATGGTATAGACAGATACGTGAAAACACGACCTATGCCATCAGTCTCCAGTAGAACACAATTCCTGATGCAGATAGAGGCACATGATTGTGTGAAGGATAAAATCATTGGTAGATATCCTTCAAACGAAAATCCATAAATATCAAAAACATCGAGAAAAACAAGGAAGGATACTGAAGCAAACAAACAGGATAAGGAGACAATCATGATACGAGTTGAGCGGAAAAAAAAATATCAAGAGTTGAAAAAATCTCTAAAGGAGATATATATGACCAAAAGGAAACCACGAAAGAGGATGATAAGGATGTAAGGAGTGGCCCCTCCCATTAAAAACGTATACTCTCCAAGATCAGAAATAGTCGAACAACCTGTTAGGGAGTTACGGAAACAAAGAGAGTCCTACGAAGGGCCCGATAACGCAAAAAAGATAGACTTGGCTAAACCAAGGGAAGAACCTAGGACTGCCTACATTGCAAATGACCTAACAGAGGAAGAAGAAGAGCTTTTGTGAAGCTTGCTAAAAGAATACCGAGATATCTTCACTTGGTCTTTCAAGGATCTCAAGGGTGTTGATCCAGAAATTTGTCAACATACCATATCCATGAGAGATGATGCAAAACCAAGTAGACAAAGGCCATATACATATAATGAAACATTTGCCAGGAAAATCAAGGAAGAGATTGAAAAACTAAAGGAAGCCAAATTCTTTCACGAAATTGAACATAGAGATTGGGTGTCTCCAATTATGGTAGCACCCAAGAAGAATGGAAAATTACGAGTGTGTGTCAATCTCAAAAAAGTGAATGTAGCTACCATTAGAGACAATTTTTCTCTTCCAATCACTAAGTATGTTTTAGAATGAGCTGCACGAAAAGAAGCTTACAGTTTCTTAGATGGATTTTCGGGATACAATCAGCTTTTGGTTGACCCAAAAGATCAGCATAAAACTGCTTTTGCAACGGAATGGAGATCGGGTTATGCCTTTTGGGTTAACTAATGCTCGAGCCACATTTCAAAGATTGATGATCCATGCTTTTAAAGAATATCTTAGGAAATTCTTGAAAGTGTATATGGAGGATCTATGCGTACATTCATCAATCCGAGCTGAACATTTTGAACACCTCAAAAAGATATTCGAAAAATGTATATTTTATAGGATTTGCCTAAATCTTGAAAAGTGCACATTCATGGGTAGACAAGGAAAAATTCTTGGACATCTAGTGTCTAAAAATGGCATAGCTACTGATATTGAAAAAATTCATGTCATTGCTGATTTGCCTAGACCAACAACAGTCAAGGGGGTTCAAGCCTTCATGGGGCATTGTGGATATTACAGACGGTTCATTTACATGTACGCTATAATTGCAAAACCCATGTATAGCTTGATTACACACTTTGAATGGACCGAGGCATGTGAAGAATTCTTTATGAAGCTTAAGCAAGCTCTCACCTCAGCTCAATATTGAAAGCACCAGATTGGAATAAGACATTCCACATACATGTAGATGCTTCCAATTTTGCCATAGGTTGTATACTAGCTCAACTAGGAGACAGAAAAATTGACTTTCCTATTTCTTATGCTAGCTGACAATCGAACATGGCAGAAAAGAATTACACTACCACTAAAAGAGAAGGGTTAGGAACGATCTATGTCGTTAAAAAGTATAGACATTACCTATTAGCCAACAAGTTTGTGTCTTTGTGGACCACCAAGCTTTGTTGTATTTGGTCAAAAATCCGTGCAGCACAGGAAGAATAGTGAGATGGTTCATCAGTCTTCTAGAATTTGATTTCACTGTGGTTGTAAAAAAAGACACTACACATCAAAGAGTAGATCATTTGTCAAGGATTTTTTCAAGAGAAACACCTAAAGATGTAGACAATGATCTACCATATGCCTATTTGTTCTCTGTGCAAATGATACCTCAATGGTCAAAAACATGGTATCATTGATGACAATAGCTCAAGTGGATTAATTGAGAAATCGTCTATGTATCAATTACTAGCTGGTAGGATATACAAAAGAAAACGATATGAAATATTGCTCTTATGCATTAATCCTGAGGAGAAAAACTAGTACCTAAGTCAAGCACATATTACCGTAGTAGGACTTCACTTTGCGAAAGACCAAACTATGGAAAGAATATTGAGAGCTGGAGTATTTTGGCCAACTATGAGGAGTGATGTTTGATCTTTTGTAAAGGAATGTCCTCAATGTCAAAAACAAACACCCATACCTCATGTAACTTTGTTCCAAATGTCGCCTGTTCCTAAGTGGAGCAACTATCGGATTACTTACTTATCAAGCTGAACATTTCCTGAGGATATGAGTAAACTCCATTGACAAAGAGCAATTGAAACTGAAGCAAGAGACTATGCTCTTATTGGGAACCAATTGTATCGGAGAGGTAAAGATCAACATTTGCGTCTTTGTGCAAATAAAGACGAGTATATACCGATTATAGAACAAACACATGTTGGATTAGCTCGAGGTCACTTTTCTAGTGGGACCACCGCAAGAGAAATCTTAATGGCAGGCATATGGTGGCCAATACATTTTGCAGATGCCAAAGAATATATTCGAAGGTGTGATGCTTGTCAACGAGCAAAAATGCCAACACGCGTAGATAGCAGGCCCTTAAGACCAATGATGGGAGCTAGAGATTTCGCAAAGTGGGATATAGATTTTGTTGGACCGATACAGCCACCTGCTTATAGAACCCAAGCTCAATATATCATTGTAGCTATGGACTATTTGACCAAGTGGGACGAGGCTAAAGGAACTCAAAAGAATGATGCCAAAACCACTGCAGCTTTCTTACATGAGTATGTATTCACGAGATATGGACTGCCAATAGAAATTGTCAGTGATAGGGGAACTCATTTCTTCAATGAGGTAATCGATTATTTGCTTAATGAGTTTATGGTCACCCATAACAAATCAGCTCCCTATCACCCACAAGAAAACTTACAAGCTGAGCATACGGAAAAAACTCTTAGCTCGGTGGTGACTAAAGTGGTTAGTTCAAGAAGGACAAACTCGGAAATGAATCTATATGTTGCTCTATGGTCTTATCGAGTTTCATTCAAATTAGCTTTAAATACTACACCCCCTTTAACCTTCTTTATGGTCTTGATGCCATATTGCCAATAGAATTTCTATTGCCGACACTAAGGGTAGCTAAGGATCTTGAGTGGACTGGACATGAATTTTCAAAAAAACATGAAGATTTAGAAAAGTTAGATGAGAAAAGGATAACTGTTGTAGCTCACATCTATGCACAAAAGAAAAAACAAAAGCAGTTTTTTGATTCCCATTTAATAACAAAAATCTTCAAGAAAGAGGACTTAGTTTTAGTCTATTCCATTAAGAAACACATTCCAAAGTTTAAGAAAAAGGGAAATGGAACATTTATCATTGAAGATTTATCTCCAAGGGGAGCTATAAAATTGTCAACCCTAGATGATGACCAATGGCTGATTGGATTAGTGGATGCCGTTTAAAGAAGTACAATTTACCGCTAACCAATGAATTGCTAGAAAGAATGCATGCAACCAAGCAAAGAAGGATTAAATGATAGCAGGTTATTGATGAAGCCTTAGAGGAATCTCGGCTTCGGGTACTCAAACGGAAATATGCTCTCAGGAATCAACAGATATCGATTCCCATCAACACTATGAAAATAGATGATTGACAATGGGAATTACCTAAAGATGCAGTTTCAACAGATGATGACTGGTTAGACGGAGTGGACTTGCGCATCAAAGTATAGCTTAACAATCATAGCACCAATGCTTTGGTCGACACAAAAGCTAGAGTAAACGCACTTAGTTATTCCACGTACAAGAAGGCAACAAGTCAAGCATTGACAGCAAGAATAGTGACAATCAAAGGATGCAACAAGAACCCAACCCCAACATTGGGAGTAGTCAAATTGAACGTGATAGTACATGGGTGTTCATGTCCTCATCAGTTTGTATGCTTACCAGATAAGCACATGAATGAGACGATGATTCTTGGAATTCCCTGGATGCAGACATACAAAGCAGTACTAGACTGGGATATAAATCAGCTCAAGCTATCACCTAAAGGGGGGCAACTCATTGTTCCAATTGCACCAAGCAAGGAGGAATCGAAAGGAAGCAATCAACAGACCAAACCACGAAGTAATCAATCTTCTCCATCCTCTTGACAAGCAAAGGCTACAAGTAGCATGCAAGGAGTCAGGCAAATTTGGGTACTAAAAGCACATCTTAAGGATAAGACGATTCAAATTTGGGCACCCAAATCATCACCGACAAAAAAAAAGAAGGTTCCAAGGGTTAAAACACAGAGCTGAGTATTTTCGAGCAAGGAACCTAACTTGAAATGGATTTGGCAGAAAAAGGAGCACTTATCTTCTCCACAAACTGTGAAAACAATCAATAAATGGAGAGTTAAGTCTCAAAAGACTCCACCATACCATTCCACACCAAGAAAACCAACCTACCAATGGCGAGAAAAAGCTTGACAACAGTGAAAAGTGCTACCAAAAAGCTCAGGCAATCAGCGTGCTGAAGCATCCTGATGGTACAATGAAACAGAGAGTACACAAGCTACAAGATTTTCTCTTTGGAAGACATCATCAGAACGACTTGACATCAAAAACCCTTGACACAATTGTTGAACCCATGCACACGATCATCCCGGAGTACGCCATCTAGGAGGGGTGGAAGGGCACTAAGTAATTAAGGGCAATGTTTGAAGAGGGAGGAAAAAGTTTGATGTTAATGTGTGATTTTATACAAAATTACCTAATAATTCCCTTATAATTCATCATCAAGGGAAAATTCACTGATAATATCTTCTCTATGAGTAAATAGTATCTATACTATCAAAAAATCATCAAAAAATAGTCCTTTTTGGTTATTTTTCATCACTTTTCTTGATAAAGAGATTTAAAAATGAAAAAATCCAGCAATGTTTTTTAATGGATTTTCTTAATTATTGGATTTCCACTTTGCATTTTTAGTGCATTTTGTTATTTTCTTTGATTTTTTCAATAAACATATCAAAAATTAATAATAAATAGCAAAGGAGCTCAGATGGAAAGATGGAAGACACGGTGGTGATCAGAAAGATAAGGCGGACAAGCACAAAAATTCTCAATGAAATCGGAAGATGGAAGTGGGAAGCCTAAACTAGGTGGCCATACCTACTTTTGCAAAATTCTTGCAGAATGAGCTACAGGAATCCGATTGGGGAAATTTTTAACTCTAACATAGATTTCATGGCCTAGTAGGACTAACGGGGGAATCTGGGGAAAAATGGTTCAGGAAGTCCGGGTATAGATATCCCAGGTAGGCTAAAACAACTTCATTTCCACTTGTCACCTTTGTAGAGAGAGCTTTTTGACCTCTTTCGTGCATACTTTCCGGAGTCTACAGTTGCCCGTTTCCAACGCTGTCTCACACGAGAGAGGAGGGGTAAGTTCTTTACTCATCAACGATCCATTTTGCACGGCCGATAGCTAGTTTAAACCCCTAGAAAAAACCCTAGAATCAAGCAGTGCACGAAGACCTATGACCAAAAACTGACCATAGCGGCCTGTTAGCTCGACCAAATCAGATGGGATTTGAATTGTAACATGCTCGAACATAATAGAACCTTTCTATATCATCAATTGACCATTCGGCAGGGGTCGAGAGGGGCCCCAGTAGAAAAGCTAGGTCTTTGGCAGATACCAGAATTTTGTTCTGACTCCATAGACAGCTTGCCTACAAGGTTTATATACAATGTATATGATTGGTTTTGTGAAATCAATCATACAAATCCCTCGAAAAGCAGAAAACGGTTCGAAGGTTACAAAGCATTCATTTTGACATACGAGGTAAAACTGAATCCAAATGAGCTAGAATTGGATGAGTTGCTTCACGACTATGTTGCGGACAAGTCCAAAGCCTCACAAGAGACAAACCAACTCAATAGGCAGTGTAGTCACAAAAATCAATGATTTCAAAGTCGACAAAGCACAAAGTGATGCCGACAAAACCAAACTTGACCAAATTCAATTTAGGACTTGTTCTAGGTGTATAGAACGTGTTTAGGTCAAAAATTTTAAGTTTTGCAAGAAAATTGTAATTGCTATAAATAATCGTGATTATTAACTTTTGCACTATTTTTTCTTGAAAATTGTATCATTACCTCATCTATCATATGTACACACCTATTACATGCCAAAAATCAAGTATGAGCCAAAATGAGCACCTATAACTTGGAAATTTGCCAAAGAACACAAAGAAGTCTTTGCCCAATTCTGAGTTATGGACCATTTTGTTTTATCCAAATCACCTCATATCACATACACAGAGTCTATACAATGCCTAGAACCAATTTGTACAAAAAAATGTTGATTTTGGTAGAAAAGTTAATAATCGTGATTATTTACTTTCTAGCCAAAATGGGGGGATTTTGATATTTCGCCCCATCAGAAATCCAAAGTACATGATGTGTTAAGCCCACTAGCCAAGTTTGAACCAATTTGGAGCTCAAAATCTTAAATTTCCATTATATCTACTGCTTCAGAGACCTAAAGCCAGAATTTGATTCCATTTTCACCCTATGCATCCAAATGAGCCCATATTTCACTTAGAGCATGTATTTGATATATACTTTAAGCCTGTGATGCCAAGTTTGCAAAATGTTGAAAAAATTACTCAACTATAAATAATCACCATTATCTACTTTGGTTGCAAATTTTTGTTTGAACTTTACAATTTTGTTCCTTGCATGTTTTTATGCATCTATGCTCGTTCAAAAATTGATTTGAAGAAAATTGGGCCAAAATTGTCAGCATTTCAGAGTAAAGAACGCTTCAGAGAAAAATCTATTAAATCTACTAACTTTGACACTCTATGCACTGAACAGGAGCCATGCAAGCAACAGAGAGGGCCAAGAAGAAGCTCAACCAAAAAGAAAAGTTGCAAGAACTACCAGCATACCAACTGGACCCAGATTCATTCAAAACCGCCAAGGCAACCTATCTCTCAAAGAAACAGCTTGAGGAGCATCACACCATAGTGTTCACTGGCAGATTCAAGAGCGAGGAGGGACATCACATAGAGTTGTAACTCCTACCAAAAGAAGTGTATGATGTAGCCACAAAGCCCGAAACCAAAGATGCAAACCAACGACTAGGACTCAGAGATTTTTACGAACAAGAGCCGTGCAGAGTGGACTTCCAAAAAGCTTATGAGCTTTTGTCCACAATCAAGGAAGATGGAACTGCGCAGATTTTTGACCCATAAGGGAACAAAGCTGGAGTGGTGATCACAAATGAAATAGTGACAAAGGCACTCAGATTGCCCACAGAAGGAATGACAATGAGGGCAAGGGATAGGAAGACGGCCAAAACTTTCACAAAAGAAACCGCGGAGGCCACCTTTGCGAACCTTATTCACAAGCAGGTGGAAGAGACAGCTAGGTTATACCACCAACACTTCCACTTCCTGGCTAAGAGGCCACCAAGGTATACCACGCCCAATCATGCGGTTGCCACCACCTTCACACAAGTCCTCAAGTCAACAACCAGGCAACCGGTGGACCATGCTCAATACGTCTTGACCACTTTGAAAGGAATAAAGAAAGAAGGAAATATTACTTACCTGGGTGCACGAGAGGTGTTGACAAGGATTTCATACCATGACATCGGCATGGCCAACAACCTACCACCTGTCCCAGACCAAAACACTTGGATAGTGTCAGCTCAACCATCTCCTCGAGATACAAGATCGGCCAAGAGATCCTACAAATCTGATGAAAGTCTGTTGAAAGCTCGTCGAAAAGGCACAATAGTGAAAGCTTGAATAATGAATAAAAGAGAGCACAAAGGGAGGAAATGAAGAGAAAAGCCGTGGAAGAACACCAAGAAGAGCCTGTGAAAAAGCAAGCCCAATTTGAAAGAGAGAAACACGCATACCAGCGCAACTGCCAAGCACAAGGAAAGGACCCAGAATAGTGGGTGCCTAGTGGGCTTAAGAGACCAAGAACCAAGCATCACACCAGGAAGTAGGTTGAAGAACCCACTGAAGTATTGGAACGGATGTACCAAGAAGCAGAAGCTTTAAAGCTGAAAGAAGCCGAAGAAGCGGCGAGAAAAGCGTAAGAGGCGGAAGAACATCAAAAGAGAGCAGAGGAAACCACTGCACAAGGAGAAGCACAACATGACCAAGGTGATGTTTCTCCCTGCATCTCTTCTCCTATCTCTGAACACCAAGATCAACCAATGCCAATCCCACCACCATCACCAGTTAGAGACACAACAAATGAGCCAATGAAAGAAGCAGAAGTTGAACAAAAAAAAGAAGCTAAAGCTACACAAGAAGCTGAACAGCAAGAAGCAGTGGAAATAACATAGCAAGTAGATGTCTTTACTCAAGAGAAACAAAGAGAGAAAGAGCCAGACACAGAAAAGGCAGCCAGTCCTACACTAGGAGAGGAATCGGCAAAAGTTGAGCACACAAGAGAACAAGAGGCCAAGGAAACACCCTCTACCTCAACACAGCAAGATAAGTCTATTATACAATTCTCTACCTCAAAAGGAAAATATCACCTGACACAAAGGCAACAGCAGCAACCAGTAGCCATGATGCAGCCAGAGGTTAGAGAATCTGTAGAAACATCAAGGCAATTAGCACAAAGTGAAAACTAGCAATCGAATGATGAAGTCATCCTGGAAGTGAACAAATATGCTAAGCAAATGCAGGAGATAACAGAAAGACTTCGCTCAGTAGCACTTGGCCGTAGCACACGGTCCAAAGAGTTAGAGATGGTGATCAACGCACTCGAAGCGGAGTTAGACAACAGACTTAATGGGTGAAAGCGTGGTTTGGTGGTACAAAAAAAGGACCTATTTTACTTCTACCAATGAAAAAGTGGGGATTGGTAAAAATTTTGTAGTTTAGGTCAAAACTTTTTGGACCTTGTGTTTTTAGATTCTCCTTTTGAAGATCTATCCACTTGGGATATATAGCATGATAGGTAGTTTTTCATGTGACGTGTAGAAATTGTAGCTCAAAGATTTGTCAAAGGTTATATCAAGGACAGTCCTTTTTGTACCACCAAAGCATGCTTTTAGCCTAATGTCATCACCGATCTCCACAGGTAAGTGCAAGAGTTAAGAGCGGAAGCTGAATAACATCAGCTCGCAAGAGACAAGCAACAGAAAGAAATGGAAGAACTGGGTGAGCTGCTTACCAAATTGTCAGATGCATGCAAAGCCAAGGATGATTAGCTGGACGAAAGTGACAAATGAACTTCTAACTACCATTCTAT
The DNA here is from genome assembly GCF_014529385.1 of Adiantum capillus-veneris. Classification (NCBI taxonomy): domain Eukaryota; kingdom Viridiplantae; phylum Streptophyta; class Polypodiopsida; order Polypodiales; family Pteridaceae; genus Adiantum; species Adiantum capillus-veneris. The sequence continues at coordinate 94,875,265 of NC_140943.1, read as the reverse complement.
TAGCTCAAAAGATCTAGGTACACTTAGATGTGGCCAATGCTTCTCTATAGTACTCAAAACAAAGAATCAATGATCAGGCGATATTATTGTGGCAAATACAAGAAAAATCAGCTGTTGCCTCGATCCATTAGGTGAAATTTGGACTCACAAAGGGGTCCTTTAAGCAGTTTGACTTTACCTCTCTCTACCAAGACAGGTGCATGGATAAATTTTTGCAAACAAACTCTTAAGTTGGCGGAAGTTTGACAGTTAGAATGTCCTATTCAAGCTCTATCTACTGATATATAGCACGCCATGAGATTCCTCATATTTTAGAAGATTGTTTTTTGATTCACTTGGATTCTGATAGAGTTGTCACATCATAGGTGAATCAAAAAAAGAATCTTTTAAAATATGAGGAATCTCATGGCGTGCTATATATCAGTAGATAGATCTTGAAGAGGACATTCTGATTGTCAAACCTCCACCAACTTTGGAGTTTGTTTGCAAAAATTTATCCATGCGCCCATTTTGGTAGAGAGAGGTAAAATCAAACTCCTCAAAGGGCCCCTTTGTGAGTCCAAATTTTCACCTAATGAAGGGAATAGGGGAGGTCTACAAGGTGTTAGAAAAGAAAAATAAAGACCCCGAGCTAGAGCTAAAATTATAGCAGTCTCAGCACAAAGACATGGCCTTGATATGGGTCCAAAGAGAAGCTGAGCTGCTAAAGGAGATAGCTAAACTCAAACAAGTCAACCAGCTACTGAGAAAGGGAAGGATAGAAACGCAAGAAGAGGCAGGCACTTCAAAGCCACCTCAGATAGAAATCCCGTCAGTATCATTTGCTGACATGGAGACAAAGGCCGCAATAGAGCTGAGCGATGAGGAAGAATTTCAGGCACCCATCACAGAAGAAGAAACAGTGCCCATGGTCCATCTCTCAAAGGCTGAAGAAGATGCACTGAAAGAAAAAGTTACACAAGAGGTAGATGAGCTGTGGAAGGCAGCAATGGATTGGGAGTTGAGAGTACTTCATTATGTCAATGTCACACAACTCACTCCCAATCAAATAAATGCACAATGGCACCAACAATCCCTGCCCTACCCTCTGATTAAAGTTGAGTTTCTACAAGTAAACGAAAGACTTTACATAGACATGCAAGTCGAGGACGTAGATAGAGACCACCCAAAGTGCAGTTTGAGCTGGCTGAAGAAGAACCTAAGGTACTTGATTCTATTCACAAGAGCACTTGCGGCCCTGCAAAAGGATCCCACCTTCTATTGTGTACCAAGAGTAAGGACCTGGATAACACATGAGGCACTACTAAAGAAGAGACCAACTTGGCTGAATTACCCCAGATTGCTTGCTCTAGAAAAGGGGCTAGTGACTGAAGAATACATGGTAAAAACCCTAAAGGGCACCATGTCATTATTTAAAAGTCTACCAGATTTTTCATATGCTATGCTATACAAAATATTCTAAATGCTTCTCACCTGTATTGAAGTGCTCAATGAGCCAGGGCAAGTACATGCCCCTTGCATGTCATTCCTCGAGGGTAACAAAGGTTTGTGCTATGATCTCAGTGGCCAACCTTCCGAAGAAGTCCTCTATGGATTCTACGCCAGATGCATGTTTCTATCTTATCACAATATGCTAGCATTCGATGAAGCGTTCTACACAGGATTCTTCACTTGGCAAATAAAGATACTTGCACCAGTGATCAACAATCTGACCTCAAGGTTTGTAGTGAGGCGGTCCAGGGCAGGCAACAAGAAGAGCGGCCTCTAAACACCCTTCGAGGCTCCCGTGATGCTCAATTGGGGCTGGGGCAAGCACAATCAGAGACAACAACAACCCCCAGCCAGAAACCAAAAAAGAAAAGGGGCACCACCTAGTTGTAGATGCAAACTAGGACGCATGTGATATCTCTTTGTACTCAAACGCACAAAGAGAGGGGAATGCAAGATAGCCACACACACCAAACACAAACATTCACCACGCCAGAGAGAGGTAAGGAGCACAAATCAACTTGAGCAACTCAATCTTAGCCTTAAAGACTAGATGCACACAAAGCTAGATGAGAAATAGAGAGACAACACAAAACTTGACCTTGTTGCCAATACACAAATTGTCTTAGGGTCACGGGAGCCCTGTCACCAAGCACCCTCTTACAATTGACCTTGTAGGCAAACAATTCAACAAGCACTCAAACCACCAAGCATGAAATGGCACAACAAACTTCAAGGACAATATACCTTCAACCACCTGATTAGCCAACTTATCAAGTCAATTTGGAGAGAAGAGTCGTAGTTGCAGCATACAATTGCACCCAAAACTATGAATCTTATTTATGGACAAGAGTAGGATACAAGTGTGATTGCAGAGTATAGTATCACTCCACTCCTCTAGATGGCATAACTAACTTCAAGCTTCTCCATGCACCTATGTGTAGTGATGGAATAGAGCACTCACAATGCACACACTCTACACAACTAGGCTTGAAGAGTGGTGTGTTATGTGTTGAGAATGGTGTGGTGTAGTGTGATCATGTGATGATTTACAAGGGAGAGAAGGGCTCTATTTATAGGTTTAGAATCCCCGATTACGATTAGGCCTAATCAAGTTTATTTGAAGGAATAAAAGATTGTGCATATTTTTATTTTTTTCAATGAGGGTGGGTCTCTCTTGTCCTTTGAGTCACATGGATGTGGGCTCAAGGGAAGAGAATTATTGAGGATGAAAGGAGAGAGGATTGAGTGAATAATTGGGGAGTGCCTACTCTAGTAGAGGGTGCATTTTATAATAAGGTTAGTGGTTAGTAGTTAGTAATTATCACTAAAAAATATTTACAAAATCATTCACCAAATGGTGAGATATATGATGAGAAAAGTTAGAGAAGGGATGAGCTTGTAAAGAGAGGTTGAAGCTTTGGAGAAGTTGACATTCACCTCTTTACAACACCGGAAGAAGAAGCAGTCAGCATGGCGAAGCAGCGCGTATCGATGAAGCTATGTTATCTTCAAACCTTGGAAAATTCATGATAAAAGCCTTCGTTTGCAGAGGTTATCCTTGGATTTTTGCTGATTTTGTGAAGTTCTTTGCAAAGCTTAAGAGAGTATGGTAATATGGACATATATGTAGAGAGAAAGGGGGACACATAGGGTGTAGAAATGGAGGATGAAGGCTATGGAGGTGTGAGAGATGTGGCAATGGTGAAGAGGGTGAATTAGGAAATGGGAGTTGCAGGTTTGGCAGTGGGAAGGAGAGGGAGGAGTGTGTGTGAAAGAGGAAAATGGTAAAGTGGAAGAGGAAGTGTGGCTGCATAGCATGGGCAAACTGGGGTTCACCAATAAAATCATAGCTCACAGTTCGTAGATCAAACAAATATGAAAACATTTGAGGTGAAAGTTCAGCTCAGGAGCTACAAATTTTGTTTGTATCACCTTTTCAAATTCGTGGAGCATGTCATCTTTACAAATTCAACAAAACCGACTGTTTTTTCCACTGCACAAGGTCCTTGTGAGGTCCTTCTTTGGATGATTCTTTTGAATACATCCAAGAGTGAGCTCCCCATGGTGCATGCATGCATGCCACATACCCTTGACCTTATTTGGTAGGTCTATAATTGAAGATATTGTTGAGATCATGATATAAATGAATAGTACAACTAAGGAAATCAAATATTGAGGGGTCTAAAAAAATATGTACATGTCAAATATAAATAATATAGGTGGAAAAAATATAAAGGGGTCAGAATAAATCTCTCTCATTATAAGTCTACCACAAAAAAATACATATTTTTGGTGTTCTAATTTATGAGAGTAATAGAGAATAGATGTAGGAAGTAAAAAAATCACAATAGTGAAAAAATATACACATAAATAGAACTAGATTTTTTGGATTTTTATTGGGATGGAGTAACACCAAAAATAAGAGAAGCTTGCATGAAATTATTTTTATATGGAATAAAGAGTATGCAAAATGGTAAGAAAAAATATGGTAATGGTGAGTCAATGTACATAGCATAAATAACACACCATAGGTAGAAATATTTAAATAAATATCAAAATAATTATGAAAAATCCTTTTATTTAGGCCCTATATACAATGAAATATTTATACACAAATAGGCCATAATATTTTATTTTATTTTATTTATTTATTTTTTTTGGCTCAACTAGCCCAGTGACTAACTAGCTGAGGGTTTTAAGAAAATATGGAGAAAGTTCCCTAACTCACACACGCCTATGTACAGTGAAATGGTAGGGATAACCAAAATGTTTGAGTGATTTGATAGGGTGAGGTAGCTTACTATGGCAATTATGGAAAGCCAAAAAACGGCTATCATTAGCCCCCCCCTTAGATAATGGTACATTCATGTACCATTTATCCGACCATACAACATGTAGATTGTGTAACGTCTGTCTTTGTTTGCTCTCATCTTTGAAAAACCTTTGTTGTATGATTAAAAAAACCTTGTGTGATATAAAAGGTTCTCAGAGCCAATAGCAGGATGTAATGAAGTGACGGAGTAAACCTCCTCCATTGAGAAAGTTTCCATAAGCACCCCCCAGGATCAAAGATCTTGAAGTATCTTTCCAAAGAGAGATGTATGGTATGGAATCACTTAGTGATTTCGGTTGAAGAAACTTGTAGATTTTATTGTTTTCCATCATTGCATCTATCACTATGAATGTGATATAAAAGATTGATTGCTCTTTCTCTGGTGTAAAGTTGATGTATCTGCTACGATCTTCAAGAGCTTGTATGAGCAAATTCCTGAACTGTAGCTCATAAATTTCATTCAACCTCGGTAGGCTCATAAAGTCAAAATTTCTATGATCTTCATGATTTAGGAAAGCTTGATCCATGCTTCCAACTGCTATTGGAAGATATTGCAAATGATTTACCACATAAGTAGATAATAGACGAAGGTTTCTATTGCTTCCAACACATTGGAAGAGAATAGATTTTGGTACTGATTGATGAAATATCCACATGTAGCAATCAACAATTTTCTCATCTATGATGGAGACCAGAAGCATCACAATGTGCGACCTCCATACACCAAAGAACCAAATGAAGAAGGTTTGGAAACATCCGTTCATCACCAAGTATTCATGTCCTCTTCCACTTAAGAAGGTATGGTTCCCTCGATGAAAGGTATATGTGAAGAGAGGAGAAGTTGACTTTGAAGAGGTGAAACCCAATGTGAAGATGATTGGGGCTTCAAAATCTTGGATTTTCTTGCTAAGAGATTGTCCCATGAATGGAGAGTCACCCACTAAAACACCATTGGAGAGAATGATACCCTTTTGATAGTTTCCTTTTATGATTTTATTTTTAACAACTCTCCCATGTTCTTCATCCCCTTCTAAGCCCCCCTTTTGGCAAGGTTGTAACTCTTCACATTGTACCACCTCAAAGGCTGATGGATTACTGTTTGATTTTGTGAAAACTTTGGCTTCTTGCATGATAGGCTCCTCCATGCTTAACATACATGGGTCAAACCAATGCTTTTCAACATCCTCAAACACTTCTTGAAGATTATCCTCACATGGATTCAACTCACACTCTTCTACTTTGCTTTGGAGTTGGCATTCCATGTACACAATCATCTCTTTATGATCAATGTGGTCTATGATCTCTTCACCTATGATTTCATCTTCTTCTTCACTCTCTTCTTTTAGACAAGATACACTCTCAGAACATTCCATAAGATCAAGGTTACCTTTAAGGTCTTCATTCTCCATAGAGTCATGTTGCACAAAAGCTTCGTCTGCTGGGACTAGAAATTGATCCTCCGCCAAAAGGTTGGATGTATCCATTATTGAATCATCAATGCCATTTGAGATATCTTGTGTCGATTTTTGCATGCTTGTGATAAAGGTAGAAGAAAGAGATTCCACATTTGAATCTTGGCCACACACTTTAGCACTTGAATAATCACTTGGCATGTAATTAACTTCTTCAACATTTGTCGGAGTAGAAGGAGACAAGTATGGCAAAGGAGATGACTTCTTGATAGAAACACTTTCATGATGGTTGGTTCTTCCAGCATGATGGAAACCATTTTTGATGTAGAAGTACTTGTGAAACTTCCTTCAGGCAATAGTGACCGCTTCTTCAAAGGTAGAGGGTCCACTACAAGTAACCTTAGTCTTTAGGAAAGGAGACAAACCTGTAATAAATTGCTCCATTTTTACATAATCTAGAAATGTAGAACTAAACCCATATCCTCCCCATTGACGAGAAAAAATATCCTTATAAGCATAGTAGTCTTCACCATGTTGTTGAAGTCTCCCTAATGAAGCCCATGCTTTCTCCGTTGTTGGAAATTTAGAGAATCTGGTCTTCAAAGCTTTGGAAATTTGGGTATACCCATCTTCAATCTGAGAAGACATACTCCAAAACCATTGCTCAGCGTTGCCTCTAAGGCATAGCAATAGAAAATCCTCTTTTTCAATGTCATCCCTTTTACCAAGGATATGACAAACCATTCTAAAATCAGCAAGAAAATCATCAACATCTTCTTCTAGATTTCCGAAGAAGATTGGGATATCATCAAAGGTATAGCGTGTCATAGTCTCTCAATGCTAGAACCACACAAAGATTAGTTCCAAACAATCATTTTCTCTCATGACATCAACTAACTACACAAAGTTTTGAAAGGTCTTTCAACATGAATTCTAGATTCTTATGTGAACATGTTTTTTCCTTTCTTATGTTATGCTAATCCAAACCATATTCTAGATCAATTTTTGTTGCCTTGAAATTCAACTCGGTCATACAAGTTTTCATGATTCATATAATCTACTTGATTATGCTAAAATTCAAGCATTCATGCAATACAACAACAATAAGCACCAAGTCATTCCTCAGTGGGGGCACCAATTTGAGGCGGTCCGGGGCGGGCAACAAGAAGAGCGGCCTCTAAACACCCTTCGAGGCTCCCGTGCTGCTCAATTGGGGCTAGGGCAAGCACAATCATAGACAACAACAACCCCCAGCCAGAAACCAAACAAGAAAAGGGGCACCACCTAGTTGTAGATGTGAACTAGGACACACGTGATATCTCCTTGTACTCAAACGCACAAAGAGAGGGGAATGTAAGATAGCCACACACACCAAACACAAACATTCACCACGCCAGAGAGAGGTAAGGAGCACAAATCAACTTGAGCAACTCAGTCATAGCCTTAAAGACTTGATGTACACAAAGCTCGATAAGAAATAGAGAGACAACACAAAACTTGACCTTGTTGCCAATACACAAATTGTCTTAGGGGCATGTGAGCCCTCTCACCGAGCACCCTCTTACAATTGACCTTGTAGGCAAACAATTCAACAAGACCTCAAACCACCAAGCATGAAATGGCACAAAAAACTTCATGGAGAATATACCTTCAACCACCTGATTAGCCAACTTATCAAGTCAATTTGGAGAGAAGAGTCGTAGTTGCAGCATACAATTGCACCCAAAACTATGAATCTTATTTATGGACAAGAGTAGGCTACAAGTGTGATTGCAGAGTATAGTATCACTCCACTCCTCTAGATGGCATAACTAACTTCAAGCTTCTCCATGCACCTATGTGTAGTGATGGAATAGAGCACTCACAATGCACACACTCTACACAACTAGGCTTGAAGAGCGGTGTGTTATGTGTTGAGAATGGTGTGGTGTAGTGTGATCATGTGATGATTTACAAGGGAGAGAAGGGCTCTATTTATAGGTTTAGAATCCCCGATTACGATTAGGCCTAATCAAGTTTATTTGAAGGAATAAAAGATTGTGCATTTTTTTATTTTTTTTAATGAGGGTGGGTCTCGCTTGTCCTTTGAGTCACATGGATGTGGGATCAACGGAAGAGAATTATTGAGGATGAAAGGAGAGAGGATTGAGTGAATAATTGTGGAGTGCCTACTCTAGTAGAGGGTGCATTTTACAATAAGGTTAGTGGTTAGTAGTTAGTAATTGTCACTAAAAAGTATTTACAAAATCATTCACCAAATGGTGAGATATATGATGAGAAAAGTTAGAGAAGGGATGAGCTTGTAAAGAGAGGTTGAAGCTTTGGAGAAGTTGACATTCACCTCTTTACAGCACCGGAAGAAGAAGCAGTCAGCATGACAAAGCAGCGCGTGTCGATGAAGCTATGTTATGTTCAAACCTTGGAAAATTCATGATAAAAGCCTTCGTTTGTAGAGGTTATCCTTGGATTTTTTCTGATTTTGTGAAGTTCTTCACAAAGCTTAAGAGAGTATGGTAATATGGACATATATGTAGAGAGAAAGGGGGACACATAGGGTGTAGAAATGGAGGATGAAGGCTATGGAGGTGTGAGAGATGTGGCAATGGTGAAGCGGGTGAATTAGGACATGGGAGTTGCAGGTTTGGGAGTGGGAAGGAGAGGGAGGAGTGTGTGTGAAAGAGAAAAATGGTAAAGTGGAAGAGGGAGTGTGGCTGCATAGCATGGGCAAACTCGGGTCCACCAATAAAATCATAGCTCATAGCTCGTAGATCAAAAAAATATAAAAAAATTTGAGATGAAAGTCCATCTCAGGAGCTACAACTTTTGTCTATATCACCTTTTCAAATTCGGGGAGCATGTGATCTTTACAAATTCAGCAAAATTGACTGTTTTTTCCACTGCACAAGGTCCTTGTGAGGTCCTTCTTTGGATGATTCTTTTGAATACATCCAAGAGTGAGCTCCCCATGGTGCATGCATGCATGCCACATACCCTTGACCTTATTTGGTAGGTCTATAATTGAAGATATTGTTGAGATCATGATATAAATGAATAGTACAACTAAGGAAATTTAATATTGAGGGGTCTAAAAAAATATGTACATGTCAAATATAAATAATATAGGTGGAAAAAATATAAAGGGGTCAAAATAAATCTCTCTCATTATAAGTCTACCACAAAAAAAATACATATTTTTGGTGTTCTAGTTTATGAGAGTAATAGAGAATAGATGTAGGAAGTAAAAAAATCACAATAGTGAGAAAATATACACATAAATAGAACTAGTTTTTTTGGATTTTTATTGGGATGGAGTTACACCAAAAATAAGAGAAGCTTGCATGAAATTATTTTTATATGGAATAAAGAGTATGCAAAATGGTAAGAAAAAATATGGTAATGGTGAGTCAATGTACATAGCATAAATAACACACCATAGGTAGAAATATATAAATAAATATCAAAATAATTATGAAAAATTCTTTTATTTAGGCCCTATATACAATGAAATATTTAAAGACAAATGGACCATAATATTTTTTATTTTTTTATTTTTTTTGGCTCAACTAGACCAGTGACTAGCTAGCTGAGGGTTTTAAGAAAATATGGAGAAAGTTCCCTAATTCACACATGCCTATGTACAGTGAAATGGTAGGGATAACCATAATGTTTGAGTGATTTGATAGGGTGAGGTAGCTTACTATGGCAATTATGGAAAGCCGAAAATTGGCTATCAGTAGGCTACTCAATACTGGAGTTGAAAAACATAGTAACTATGCAGTTCTTGCAAGTGCCAGATAAGGAACGGAAAATCAGATATCAAAAGGCTTTAGCAGCACTTAAAGACCACCTCGCCAACGGGCAGCCCAAAGACTACTTCAACCCATAAAGCTATGTCAAGGGACAACCCAGGCAAGGAGGGGAGGAATGCTAGCAGCAAGCTAACATAGATACCACAGATATTATTTTTCCAAGTTCTCATTGTAAAAACACCTATTATTTTGATAAATTGGGACTATTGTAACTCCTATTTTTGGATAAACCTTATAATTGATGAGCGAGGGCTACAAGCTTCCAGATTGTATCAACCTACCATTACCCATCTTTGGTAGAACTCCCAGATTATTACTTTTAACCACCAAAAACCTTGGCTAAGGTATAGAATCCAATTTTTGTAAGTTATTAAAGTTTTGGATAATGAAATACACAGCGTGAGCTAACGTCGCTCACCTCTCTCCTTCTCGCGCTTCCTACTCCCTCCCCAGTTGTCACATTGCAGTCATGTTTGTTGCATTTCAACCGTAGGTAGGAGATCTACGCATTGACGTAAACACATCACGGTATTTAGTAGATTTTTTCATCGCCAACCCGCGGCCTAATTTCATCATAACTAGTAATCTACACTTTCAAATCAAAAACTAAGCATAGGCGGGGTATTGAGGCATCATTGCTAAGCATTTAGATGCATTCTGGGTCAAAAACGACTAGGTAAAAAATACATTGCTGTTAACACTAGAATGATAATAGGACACTTTTATGTCCTTGGACACTTTTGTGTCATGTTAAGTGACCATTTTGCTTGAATTATTTGAAGAGTATGAAAATGAATTTCTAGGTGCTATATATCCACAAAGTTGCCTTATGAGCTGAATTTTTTTTCTGAGTATCGATCTTACCATTGACCTTACTCTTGCACAACATTTTTGAAACTAAATTGTGTGAAAAAACGGGTCTTGTTTTTGGTTTCTTTTTTAATTTTTGGCAACTATACCACTCTAAACTTCATGTTTGTGAGGTTTATATGTCTAGAGGTTAGGACTTCATAGTTCCCAGCATGTTTTGATGCTTGTAGGGAGAGCTAAGTGTTAAAATTGAAAGTTATGACCAATTTCCAAGAATTGCATAATCCTATTTTTTGGCCAAAATTAGCACTTTTATGATTTTTTTAGTGGCTTTCTTGATATCCAAATTCAATTTTGATTGTGTAAGTGTAATGTATAACATAAAGCTAATCTTTCTTGAGTTTTGGGGGACCTAATATGCTATATACCATAGTATATGATGATGGTTGAGTTTTTTGATTGTTGAAGAATACGATACATTTTAGAGTAGCAAGTATAACTTTCTCAATATTGCTAGTTTCTTAGGCCAATTGTGGGTATTTTGTAGGTAGTGACCATATCTAATCATAGACTACCAACTTGGCTAGATATTGAGTAGTTTCTATGGGTTTCTAGAGGTCATAATGATAAACCCAATCTTTTCATGTTTGCTGTGTTTAGAACTTTATCATTGCCCCCAAGGTTCCAATTGTAAGAGATCCATTATCCTTTTGACATGCTCCATGGCTCCTTTTAAATCTAGAGGCCCAAAGGGAACTAAGAAAACATGTATATAGTATCTGTATTGAGCGTGACTATAGAAACTTTGATGATAGGTCCGCAGAATGGAAAAAATGCAACTTTTTTGTACCTTTTTTTTTGCCCAAAAAGAATTTAGTGAGGTAAAAGCAACCATATGTTTTGGTCACTAACCCATTGACGTTAATGGGGCATTTTATCTCATGTCCTACAAAAATCTCCACTCTTATGTATATGCAATCAACCATAAGAAATTGCTGTTTTGGACAAAATGCACTCGTCCATCAACTTTGGAGGCTTGTAATGACCAAGGGATGAGAAAAATTACAATTTTCTCATTTTTTCCATATGTAGTAGTTATTGAACTATAAGCTCATGAAAGGATTTTTCAAAATGAGTGGATATACTATGGTTTTGGAATTTTTTCCCAAAACCGTGAAAGGACACTTTTATGTCCTGTTAGGTTACCATTCTAGTGTTAATAATCGTGATTTTGGCACTTGACCTAAAGTGGGATTTAAGACCATAAGCATGTGTGCTTAGGTCTTATAAACATTTCCTAGAAGTTTCCTTATGTTTGGATGTCATTTGATGTTGCAACGGATGTGATTTGTTTGCCGATGAGAGATTGGTTTTTAGTGTTTTCAGTCACTTGAGGGAGATGCGAGTTGTTAGTTGTTGTTGTTTTTCGAGAGATTGACACCCTCTTTTAGCCTCTATGCACTAGTCAAGTCAGCTTCATCCCATGGATTGATAATTTAATCATAGTTCTTGCTAATACTGCAATAAGATAGGATGGTGAGGTTAAACACGCGTCCCACAATATGGTTTTACCTTCTAGATTTTTATTTTCATTTTGGAGGAAACATTTGAATTCAAATAAACTAGCCATTTTGCTTGTTTGAATTCAAAAACAGTTTTTTGATAACTTTCTTAATACTCAAGGTTTAACTTCCTTAAATGCCAAATAAAGAGGCCCTCATAGACCCCATTGTCTTCCTAGTGGGCTACTAATTAATGTAGTGATTGGAGGTCCAAGGAACATTTTAGCACCTATCTATGAGGTAGAATTTGATTGGAAATTTTGACATTGGTTCAAAAACAAGAATCTTGATCTACCACAAAGAAAGGGAACATACATCAAGCTTAGTTACAAGGAAGATTAGTTCTGTCCACTTTAAAAAAGTGGAGACTGGTGTGGCTTGATGAAAACTGGGTGGTATAAAAAAAATAGCCACTTTTGTCAATTTTAGAGATTTTTGTAAAATATTCTCCAACACCACATACACTATGGGAGAATGCTGCTATTACCGCACAGCATTACCGCATAAGAGGAGAGAGAGAGCTTCAAGAAAGAGAGAGATTGTATGCTACAGACCCGGCGGCGCGTTTTCCGATTTTTTTGCGAGCATTACCGCAATTATTACCGCATATATAGACCCCCATATTACCGCAATATAGCCCCCCATATTACCACAATAGAAAAAGAATCCACGCGGCCCATTTCTCTCCCACTTTTCCCTTTCTATAAATCCTATTCTATTTTGTTACTTTTTAGAAATTGGTACCCCCTTTTTGCATGGAGTGTAAGAAATCCTATTCGCATTGGGATTTCTAGTACCTCTCTTCTCTCTGCTTGCCTCATCTATTGGTATGATTCTCCTACTCTACTCATTTGTACTCCATGAGCTTCTATATCAAAAAATATTTTGTTTCCACATCAAAATATTATGTCAACTATGCATTCATATGGAAATGACAAGCGAATGATGATCAAAATTGTATTGTCACCCCCTTTTTGCATGGAGTGTAAGAAATCCCATTCTCATTGGGATTTTTAGTACCTCTCTTCTCTTTGGTTGCCTCATCTATTGGTATGATTCTCCTACTCTACTCATTTGTACTCCATGAGATTCTATAAAAAAAAATATTTTGTTTCCACCTCAAAATCTTATGTCAACTATGCATTCATATGGAAATGGCAAGCGAACGATGATCAAAATTGTATTGTCTTGCATTCATAAACAAATAGCCCTTTTTTACACCATAAGTAGAGAAAGAAGTCAAAATCCAAAAGATATTTATTAATTTTCATCCTCCAAGAGATCTCTACAAGTGCTTACATCTATGTCCAACCCCATGGTAGCTAAATCAACAACTAAATCTATTGATTCATCCTCTACATCCTCTCCTATTGAATCATCATCATCCTCGTCCTCCTCCTCACTATGGTTGGTTATTGGGAATGGTTGGTTCTCCTCGACCTCAACTACATCATCGTCATTGGCATCTTCTTGAGATGGTATGGTGGGATCTGCCAAAGTCTCTATGTTCGTATCTGCAAAGATAGATCTTCTCCGTGGTGTGACTGGAATAACATACCAAAGTCGTCTTCAATACATACAAGGCACATAAAACACCTGTAGGTCATACAACATGAATGTAGTTCTATATGTATCATATAATGTTTTAGTGAGTTGCACATGGACTGTACCTGCTCACAACTACTAGGTTGCACCAAGTTGTTGGTCTTCCCGTGATGAAATTGCTCGGAGTCTACCATATAGAGCCCATTCTCATGTCTCTTAACCTCACCCGCAAACCATCGGCAGTCAAAGAGATATTTGTGAAATGTTCTGAAATCCACTTTGATTATCCTCTCTATTGTTCCACATTCCCTCACCTCTTGTGTTGTCATGTCAAAGTTGCCCATAAATCCACTATCGTGAGTGGTTCCACGCTCATCTATCTTGCGGGTTCAAAAATGACGTCCTTCGGACCACATAGAGTTGAATGTGAAGGCCTGCAAAAACCAATGAACATAGATGAGAGAGAGAGAGAGAGAGAGAGAGAGAGAGAGAGACGACACACATACCCACACACACACACACACCCACACACACACACCTACACTCACACACACTCACACACACACACTAAACACATTGAGTATATTACCCTTGGTAGACATCCTCGCGCGTACTCCCATTCTTTAGGGCTTATTTGTTCTTCTTGTGCCTTGGCCTTGGTCATGGCATTGTGTATCCACCCAACTGGAATTAGATCAGAGTATTTGGAAAGCTCTTTAGGAAAGGTTGGTTCTCGCCTACCACCATGCGACCTCTTCCATGCTTCCCTGTCCCTTTCTCTCGTTGTACACACCTATATCCACCCATTTGCCCATGATGGGAGCATTGAGTAGACAATGGTTGTTGACTATGGCTTGAAATTCCCTATCCAAAATCAAGAGAGAACCTTTCCCACTTGGAATGTTTGCGTGTTTTTTTGGATCCTCTTCCTCCATCTTTAAACGAGGCAATGATGGGTCTATTGTGAAAAGATATTGAGAGACATACACAAAAGACTCTTGTATAATCCAACCCTCTGCCATGCTTGCCGAACACATGAAACCATTAGTGATTAAAGTAACCAATAAAAAGCATTGTGAATACAATCCAATCCTAATAAGGTTTAAGGCTTAAGATCGATGAATACCTCTGGTTGTGATCGTAGCCTTACAAAGTCTTTCAAGGTCTTTAGGAACCTCTCAAGAAAGAACATCCACCTGGAGTGAACCACACCACAAATGGCTATCTCCTCAACAAGATGGAGCAATAGGTGAACTTGGCTAATAAGGATAGAACGTGGGAATGCATCCTCAATAGCACAAGTTGCTTCAATCGCTAGAAGTCGAGTTGTTGGAATGGCTGAAACTTTGATTTCTTTGGAACTCACAAACCTGTAACCAAAAAACCCTTCATAATCTTCATAGTAAAGTTAGTCTTCAAAGTAAAGTTTAGGAGGGAGGATCGAATGTGCTATACCTGACAACTTCTCCCACCTTGAATATTGCAGTCTTTACCTTTGTGTCCGCAAATCCACTAATGCTAATTGGAAGCACAAACTATTGCACAAACAAAAAGACTTATTAGTATCCAGAACCCTAAACCACATACACACACACTCACATATACACACATACACACACACACACACACACACACACACACACACACATTACGTGAAGAATCTTGTGCCAATCATGGGATTTGAGCCCATACAGTTGTGTGGATCCTCCTTTCTTAGTTTTAGTGAAGGCACCCTTGAGCGAACGCATATAACCTGTTGGAGTACGGATGGATGCAATGACTTGTTTCATCCGCTCTTGATCCACCCTTGATAGAATCCAAGGTGCCTTTGGAAGAACCATCTTCCCCTGAGGCCCCATGCGAGGTGTGGCCGAAGGAGGGAGCCTCCTTATGGCCCTCATGTCCTCTCTAGCCCCCAATGAATCTTTCTTTCCTACTATGTGATCCCATATAGCTTGCCCAACATTTTTGAACACATGCATTGGATCCAATAGGTGTTGGATTTTCAATGAAGCCCAATAGGGTAGTGATAAGAAAATAGAGTACCTAGCCATACCCCTAGGTGGATCATTGGGAGGAGGCAATGTATTGTGATGCTCATTCCAATGTCTTGCCCAATCGGCCATGGTCCAATGGAGTGGCTCCATCCCATTGCACGGTGGAGCATAAGATTGATGTGTGGGCGGCAAGAAGCGATGGTTATTGGGGTAGATCACCTTACCAAGTAGAGCGGGTCTCTCTGTCAAGTGAGGGTCCACAAGTTGGGCATGCCCTATGTCTAGATGTAGATAGTCCTACAAAAACAAAAGACATAACCGCATATAAGTGACCAATGCAAAGACATTAAAGAGCGTCACAAAGTATAAGCTTACCATAAATCTCTCCAAGGCCGGGGTAATCATGCATGGTCCACATGAGAATGCACTTGATCATTGTGCGCCGATCACAAAGTGGTCTTGATACATCAAAAACATCTATGCCGTTCCATAGCTCTTGAAGCTCTTCAATCAAAGGTGCTAAATATACATCCATGTTCTTCGCGCTGTGTTTTCCTGGGACTAGAGGAGAGAGCAAAATGTTCCCCTTCTTGGTTGACTCCCATGGTGAAATGTTGTAGTTCACAACAACCACTGGCCAAGTACTCCATGAGGTAGACCGATGCCCAAATGGGTTTACCCCATCACTAGCCAGACCAAGCCTCAAGTAACGAGGCTCTTCTCTAAACTCTGGCCATGTCTGCTCAATGTGTTGCCATGCTGGCGAGTCAGCCAGCACTCTCATAACCCCATCGGTGGAGCAATTTGTCATATGCTATGTAAGAAGCTCGCTTGTTCCTTTGGTGTCGAACATGTGCTTGATGCGGGGAATGAGGGGGAAATGATGAAGAACCTTGCAAGGTATTGTGGTTCCTTGAATTCCCTCTTTGTACCTTGATTCTCCACACTCGGGGCAAGCATCAAGCCCTGCATGTTCATTGCGGAATAGCACGCAATCATTGACACATGCATGTATGCGATCATAGTCCATTCCAAGCCCTATCACCACCTGTCGTGCCTTCCTCCGATTTTCTGGAAGATGATTGCCTTTAGGCATCATCTTGCCTAATAACCTATGAAATAATTAAAGAACACTCATTATTGCATATAACCACGAAAAAAACTCACAACTAACACTTATTACACTTAAACGTACCTCAATAGTGCATCGACCCCTGCATTGCTCCATCCAAACATTTCTTGAATATTCAAGATCTCAAGAGACGCTCGTAATATGGAGTAGGAGCATCCCTCGTAAAGAGCGGTGTGTGCTGCCTCTAGCAATGAATCTTTGGTTTTTTGGGCGGCTTCTTCACATGCACACTCAGGCTCACACTCATTCTTCGCCTCACGTGCAAGAAGATCCTCAACCATATTGTGCAAATAATCTTCCTCCACCTCCATGTGGGGCGGGGTGGTGGGGAGATCCCCATATGTGGTGGATGTAGGATGCGAATGCGCTCGTGTGGACCCACCAACATCGGACGGTGGTTGTGACCCCCCTCCCATGACTGCTTCCTGGCACAATCGCTCTTCCATCCTCCTCCCGCCTCCACCCCCGATCACACTCCAATGGGGAGCAACATCAATGGATGCCAAAACCCTCGGATCGCTAGTTTTCATTCTAGCGCGTTTTCTCGGATCGTCCCATAGTCCATAATCATCCACGTGAGCCAAGCATATATGCCAAATCCGTGCAATCGCACGCTTACATCGCGTACATGGACATGGTAGTCGCTCGCTCAACCATCGATTTTGTTCCGCGCCAACCGGCGGACCCACGTCATCCCTATCGACCTGCACACACGACCACGCACAAAATAAGAAAAAATTAAATAAGAAAAAGTAGAATCAATAATGTTTGTACTGACATGACGGACACTCATTAAAGATAGAGGGGAGGTGGGTACAAGAGGTCATGCAGTCGGCGTAATCTTAATGTCACATCAGAGATTTTCGTGGTAATATGGGCGGTAATACAGGTGGGAACAGGTGTGGTAATACGCACGTGATGCATGGTTTTTAGGACCCCTTCTGAAGATGCAATAAAGGCACAGTCAGTTGTTGGGGAGATGAGGATACTCTAGTCCAAGGGATCTCGAAAGAGAAGAAAAATCTACTTCACAAGCACCAAAAAGTGCCATGGACAGAAGATACGTGGGAACGAGCTCTTATGCATGCCTACAACCTATATCTTACAGAATAGCCCATTCTAGGTGTGAATTTCTAGTGAAATTTACACGAGGATGTTCGTGTGGACTCACAACACAGCATACTCCGTTTTCACTTTTTTACCGACAATAAATATTTTTTTCCATAGTAAATATTTTTTACCTACAATAAATATTTTTCACCTACATGGTAAATACAAATCACTTTTTACCTACAATAACTTTTTTTACCCATGGTAAATATTTTTTATTGCACCATAAGTATTTGGTAGGTAACAGTTCACTGTTACTAGAAGCAGTGATTGGGCATCAACAATGCAGTTACAGGAGGAGAAAAGGGGAAAATCTTATGGTAAAGGTGAGTCAACAGGGATAAAGACTTTTGAGTTGAAAAGAGACATGCTGATTTTTTCAAAAAACACATGTCAAAAGAAGCCATGGTTGAGGATTTTTTGAGAATTTGATATTCAGGAGGACCCAGCTGCCACCTCCCCCCCGCAGGTCCCCCCCTGACATGTGCAGAACCTCCAGTTTCAATAGCCACCTTACCTGCTCTTAAATGCTGGTCAAGGCCTTATCCCCATGTGTCACAATCAGAAAAATCATCATTTACCCTCCCCTCTCACATCACTCTAGAGAATATCTTGATGGTGACATATCAGGTGACCTCAATCTGTTGACCACCCTAAGCAAAAAGTAACCCCAATCAGCGGATTTAAGCATGTTTATCCCTAATCCTAAACCCTCTCAGAAACCTATATAAGGAGGCCTTCTCTCACTCAAAACCAACACTTCACCCACTTCACCAAGCAACGAAGCTATGACCACATTGCTCACAACGAGGAGCTATGGAGGGAGCTCTACTCTCTCTCCCTCTCTCTCTCTCTCCCTCTAGTATGCTACATTACTAGCCCTAAAACCTAAATAAGGAGTCTTCTCTCATGCTCCATGGCCACCATCCTCGCCATCATTCTCTAAGGTATTGATGTGTTGCTAGTAGGATCATACCTACTTGCTGGGTTGATTGTTTTTGACAAGGGATTATGCCATCCTTGGCTTGCTTCTCTATATCCTTGTTATGTATGATCAGATGCCGTTGTATTGTTAAGCTGATGTCTTGTGTATATATATGCTACATAAGGTCCCTAAGCTTCGTTTCTATGTGTTTTGCCATATGTTTTGATGCCATCATAATGCCAGAAGTCTCACTTGCCTATGTGCACTATGTGTGAGGTCCCTAAACCTCTTAATTTAGGGTGGTGCCCCCTTTGTTTTGTTCTTTGCTTGTTTGCATGAGGCGTGGTTTGTGGAGTGTGCACGAGTACAGAGGCCACCCGATTGCACTGCTCTTTTTCCCGCTATCAGCACGGTAAAATTCTAAGCAAATTTTTTTATATAAAGTGGGCACCTTCGTGCCCCCACGAAATTGAATGCCAAAAATTCAAAAACGAGCTCCTCTTCTGCGCGGCCTTGTTTTCCTCTCCATCTCCAAGCTCTCTCTCCTTCTCCCTCTCCATCTCCAACCTCTATTACTCTCTTCATCTCCATCCCCACCATATCCAAGCGATCGAGGTCACGACTGTAAGTGATAGAACTCTCTCTCTTTCTTCTCGTTCTTCTACACACACAAACACATACACACACACACAAACTCTCTCTCTTTCTTCTCGTTCTTCTACACACACACACAAACACATACACACACACACACACATGCACACACACACACACACAAGCACACACACAATGCATACACATTGCACACACACACACAATGCATACACACACATGCACACACATTGTACACACACACACACACACACACACTATTTTGTGCACAATCACACACTAATGCTTACATTAGTGTGTGCATGCATTATACACACACTAATGCTTTCATTAGTGTGTGATTGTGCACAAAATAGTGTGTGAAAATCACACACTAATGTTTACATTAGTGTGTGCATGCATTATACACACACTAATGCTTTCATTAGTGTGTGATTGTGCACCAAATAGTGTGTTTTCACACACTATTTTGTGCACAATCACACACTAATGCCCGCATTAGTGCATGCATGCGTTACAAGCACACACTAATGCTTGCATTAGGGTGTGCTTGTGCATGAATTAGTGTGTAAACACACTAATGCATACACAAGCACACCCTAATGCAAGCATTAGTGTGTGCAAGCATTATACACACACACTAATGCTTGCATTAGTGTGTGATTGTGCACAAATTAATGTGTTTTCACACACTATTTTGTGCACAATCACACGCTAATTCTTGCATTAGTGTGTGCATGCATTATACACACACTAATGCTTGCATTAGTGTGTGATTGTGCACAAAATAGTGTGTTTTCACAAACTATTTCGTGCACAATCACACACTAATGTCCGCATCAGTGTGTGCATGCGTTACAAGCACTCACTAATGCTTGCATTATACACACTAATGCAACACTGGGCGCCGGCACTCCGATCATGCAGGGTGTGTCTCTCGGTGGGCCTCCCTCCACCTTACCCTCGACTTTCCCGTCACCCGTAGCTCCCTCCACCTTGCATTAACAGCGATCCATGCCCGCACCGTTGAGTTATCCGTCACCTACACCACCCAGCGGTTCGGCCTCGGGCCAGCGCTCTTCGGGTGGCTAGCGCTCTTCTCGTAGTGGTGTCTCATGCTCTTGTCGAGGTAGTGGCTCGTGCAGCTTTGGTGGTGGAGGGGACAGTGCTACAGATTCACCTCCTCCTACACCCCGACCTCCTCGCTCATCCCTTGGAGCTCCACATGAAGATGAGGACCGCGATGCGCCCGACCCGGACGCTCGTGGCTACTACTATTATATACATCAAGGGGGGGAGGTGGATATAGGTTCCTCTTTGGGGAGGACATTTCGAGGGCACCTTAACCAGCTGATCCACTCGACATACCAAGATTGCTTTAAATATTTCAAAGATCAAGACCCACCCAACTTGACGTACATTCACACGACATTGCTCATGCGGTTCTCTAATCCGAAAGTGGAAGAGTTCTCCAGGCAGTGGCTCAAGGAGTACGTCAAGAATTTCTTGAAAAATAAGAAGTCTAGTGTGCGGAGGGCGGCAAAGCGAACATTTGAATCTGAGGGTCACAACTATCTCCCTGGAAATGTTCACGATGAGGAGTGGGAGAAAGCCCATGGCGAGCTGGAGGACGAGAGAGCGGCAGGTGTTAGGGCGCACACTCGGCAGGTGGAGGCGAGGACGTAGCAAACGCCCACGTATTACGGCTCGGGCGGAAAAGCAGCATGGAAAGATAAATTTGTGAGTGCGCGTATTTTCATTTGAATTGATTTAATTTGTGGTAATAAGGTTAGGTTTGTGATATTTTTTAATTAATATACAACAAAATATTACTATGACCCGCCCAAGCCGAGAGATCCAGAGATACAGAGAGAGCCACTCCGAATATCAGACATGGTGCTGGCTGTATGAAAACAACAAAATCAATGGCGAAGAATTTGAAAATGCATGTCGTACACTACAGCCTGTAAGTGTGAACTTTTTTTTTAAAATGAGTGCATGCAGAATTATGTATCCATTTGTATTAATTAAAGGTTTTGTTGTTTTTTTCTTTTCCAGAGTCCAAGAGTCCCTCGAGAGGTCCCAGGATCCGAGTAGCTCAATCCTCCAAGTGTTTTTGGGCCCGTCTTCTTTTGGCCACAGTTGTATAGCCCCCATGTATCGCCTATTTGGGCAATTTTGTAATATCCAATATAATTAAACACTTGATTTTGGCCCAAAGTCTTCTTTTGGCCACAATTGTATAGCCGCCATGCATCGCCTATTTGGGCAATTTTGTAATGAACATTTTCTCCAATATAATTAAACATTTGATTTTGGTCCAAAGTTTTTGTGCAATGAAATTTTTGTTTTTTTATTTATTAAATGTATGGGAAAAAAAAGGCAAATGACCATTTGGATGGATCCTACCAAGGACCATCCAAATGGTCATCTGCTTTTTTTTTTCCCATACTCGCGTGCGCGGTAATGGTTGTGATAATGCTTGCGGTAAGGCCCGTGGAAATACACGCGGAAATATAGACGGGCCGATTACCGCGTGCATTGCTGAAGGACCATTACCGTGAGCATTGACTCGCGCATTACCGCCCCCGAGATTTTTTGACTTGAGCTTTTCCTTTGTTTTTGTGCGTCTATCTGAGTGGTAATGTGCTCCAAATGTCATAGTGATAATTTATCTATGTTATTTATGGTTGTTAGTAGTATTATGCTACTAATTTGGGCATCAAACAAACTTAAATTCTATCAAATTCTATAGATATTATATGACAGACAACTTTGTGAAATAGTCATAATTCAATCTAATTAACATATGTGTCCATGAACATGCTAAAAGGTAAAAGTTAATGTGCTTTTGTCCAAATACTTTCAAAGAATTACATTCAATACTGAATATGAGCTGATAAAAAAGAGTATAGAGCTTAATGAAGGTGTCTTTCCATGGTCATCTTCAACGATTAATTTGTGGAGATGGACAAAGTTTTTTCTATTCTCTTTTGAATGTAAATCATAAGACACGTCTTAACATTGGATATAAATCTCTCCGTAGGTATGTGACAAATGTACCTAGCTTTTTTTCCTACATTAAAAGACTACCCACATCTTGTACTCTTCCCTGTTGAGTAGTGAAGTGAAATTTTACAGATAATTCGCTAACTTTGGAAAATTTGAATTCCTATTTTTGAGCTTTTTTCATGTAAACTATGTATTTGAAAACTTGTTTCATTTCTTAAATCCATATGTAAGAAGTTTCATGAGGTTCTTATGTCATATACAAAAATTGTGTCTCATTTACTAGAATCTTGATATGAGCCTTTTTTGTGGCTCATTGCAAGTCTAGTGTTGAGGTGCTAGGGTTTAACACTAGACTTGTAATGAGCCACAAAACTTGTTGCAACCACAAAAATGGCTCAGATCAGGATTCTACTAAATGAGACATAGCTTCTGTATATGACATCAAAGCCGCATGAAACTTCTTACATATGGGTTTAAAATATGACAAGATTTTTCAAAAACAAAATCTATATGAAAAACGAAGTTGAACTCAAGCCTACTAAATCATGTCTAGCATATAAGATGGAACTCTAAGTTCCCAAACATTCATACCACTAGGTCTTCGGGGATTCACCATCTAGTACCCCCTATATAACCCACGTTCATGGGGTATTAAAAAAACCCATCTTTTAACATGTCTAAAAAACAAGAACCCCTTATTTTAGGATTTTTTCAAAATCGAATATAAAAACCCCTTATTTTAATATCTCTGTTAAATTGCCTAATTTTTTAAATTTTAAAACCCCTCCTTTTGAACTCATGTTATACATTAACATGTTTACATAGTGCACCCCTCGAGCACTAGGTATGGTGTGGTGAGAAGCCAACAAATTCTATGTTGCAAAAATACTACTCACAAGCCTTTTATAGTAAACACATTGTAAGAATTGAAGCAGGTAATGCTCTTGTAGTGTTTACGCTACAACTCTTTTGTTTCCTTTTTTTCATAAGAGTTTGAGGAGGGTGGTCAACCTTCCCATTCTAGCCCTCACTACATATTGATTAGCTTAAACTATGCACAAAATATTGGTGACTTATCTTGTAACGTACCAAGTGAAGACATTGAGATGTGCATCTACGAGAGTTCTAGCTAACTCTTGTGTTTGTTCCCAAGTAATTGCTAGAGTGGAAAATGAAATGATTATGTCATGATTGAAACAACAAAAACTATGCCTACAATATTTCTCGTGTTAAAATTCAACAACTTTCATAATAATCAATATCTAATTCTTCTAAATGATTTTCTCATGTTAAACTGATCATTTAATATGGGGAAGTGCAAGGGGAGAAAAAGCTCGAATATTGGTTAAGGTAGCAGACTAGCCACAGTAGGGATTCAAAGGAGGGAAAATAAGGATCCAAAGGGGGGGCCATCTGCAAAAGAGCAATTAATGTGCAACAATGCGCTTAAAATACCCTAAGGTTCTGTCCATTAAGACTTTCAATGCTAAGGTTCCAAAATTCAAAGGTTGTGTCCAAAGGTCAAAAGCCTAGGGAAATTGGATGCTTTGTGTGTGTCCCAAAAGTCTTTCTCAAGCCCTACAAAGGAGGGGGAGAGCCCAAGAAGTAGAGGATGAGAGAGAAACTCACACACACACACACACACACACACAAGCTTCCTTTGTACACAAGGGGAAAGAGGGCCACATGTCAGCTCCCTAGCCCAGATGCCCACAAGGTGTACTCAAATCCTATTCGATGGCGTTGGAGGTGGACCAACGAGAATTAGTCTAGAGTAAGTCTAGTTTAATTTAAAAACTCTTAATAAAAGAACCAATAAGAATTAAGATCTCTAGAAGACTATTGGACAGTCTCCCTAGGGGTCCAATGAGCATTCACCAGCCCAATGGCTTGCCTGATTCCTATTGGCCAGGAGACAAAGGGATCCAGTGAGAGTTTAGTTGCATTAATAAATTAGCAGGAGCTCTCACAAAAGGTAAAAGGGGGACACATGTCAGGACGCTATCACTTATGCTGCTTAATTTCCATTGGCTGAGCCTGGGGAGGTCCAATAGGGAGTGAGCATGAGCAAATAGCAAGAGGGGTCGACCAAGAGCGAGAGGGGGACTGATTTTTCAAAGGAATTATTCACTTACACACTCGCACAATCTATGTGTGGAGCAAGAATACTCTCTCTCTCTCCTTCTCAAGCTTTAATGGAAAGCTTACCACCTACTCCAAGCTTGTGACAAGCTTACCACCTACTCCAAGCTTGTGACAAGGGAGGCCTACACCTAAAACTCTTGACTCTGTGATGCAGATCCAACCAAGAGCCAAGGTTCAATGCATGCTCCTCTCCTCTACCATGCTATTTACTAAGCTAAGCTATGCTGATATGAGTGATTATGTGAGGAGATGTACATCTTTGTCGTAAGAATACTCCTTCTTCATCTCAGTCTACTCTCATACCCCGCTAGCTCTCACCATCTTTGAAGGTGTGTGAGGTCTTGGATCTATGACCGTGACGAAATTGATGTTGTGTTTGATAAGTGTTTTGCTTAGTGCATGAAGTTTCCATCTTCATTGCACTAGCTAGTATTCAAGGAACACAAAGAATTGTACTGTAAAATGTCTCTCTTGATGGGAGAAACCATAATACAAAGACTTTTGGAGGGGGGACCGGCTCCATGCAAATCTGGTCCTCAACTGTTGTCAATTGCTTAATTTCTTTCTCTTTTGAAGTATTGTTCATGCTATCTAACTAGGTGTTATACTTTTTGTTGCTCTCTCCACCCAAGCACTCTTGTTACTCTCATTAGGAATCTATCCTAATGAAATGCTCACTATGTTCATGCTATTTTCCGCTACACACAAGTTACTAGACCATTAAATGTTACATTGGTATCGGAGCACAAGCTTTCTTTTTTCTTGCTCAAGAAGGGAGGTCTTCAAGTAAGCTATGAATGGTTGGTATAATTAACTGCATGTGAGTAAAAAGAATAGGGATTTCTAGCCTTGAAGTGCGCCTGCCTTTGTGCAGTTAATGGGGCATCACCGTCGAGAGCTATGGTCTTAATAGTGGAGTCCTACGGGGCGTGCCTACGGCTTAACAACTATTGAGCTATTAGAATCTTGAGAGGAGCCTGTGCTATTTTGGTGTTGAACGACCCTCTCTTCTATTCCTTGCAATTAATGGTATTCGAAGCACGAGTACAGTAGCTTGAGTGCTTTTTCTAAAGGGGTAAAGAGGAGTAGCAACTAGGGCTTGAAGTGCCAAAGTACACCCAAAAGTTGTTAAAATGACTGACAATAGTAAAGAGAGTGAAATTTATGTTGATACATTTGATTTTGCTATGAGTACAGGCTACTAATGATGCCCCAATGCTTGTTAACTATCTTGTTTCTAGGCTTCAACAATCCATGGGCAATACATCCCTCCAAAATGAAGTGCAATGGCAGCTTCGTGCTCATGGGATTCTCCAAGCTCCCCACCATGATGAGAGAGTACCTAGGAAGCCTCCTTGGGAGACTTCCAAAAGAGGCCTCTCTCCGATTCGGGAAGAAGAAGAGGATCCATATGAAGGGCTTAGAAATTTTCTCCTTGATAACGCATCTCCTTCTCAAAGGAGAATTCAAGAGCCCCCACTAAAGAAACGAGAAAGAAGTGAGTCTCCTATCACCTCGGCGGAGATGGCTCCACGAAGACGGCAGGCTAAACGCTCTCCATCACCTCCAAAACGGAGAAGACCATCGCATATTTCTCCACACCATACTTCAAAGAGGGATGACAAAAAACAAGAGAAGAAAAAGGTGAGAAAGAGGACACCCTCTTCTCCATCTTCGTCATCATCTTCCTCTTATGAAAGTGATAATGAAGACAAAGAAGATCAAGGCAAGAAAAAGGCAAGAAAGAGGTCACCATCTTCTCCATATTTTTCAAATTCTTGACCTTCTGAAGAAAGTGATGGTGCAACCTTTGAACCATGAAAAAGAAGGGACCATAGGAAATCCTATGCCACGTGGAAGAGGTCATCCAAGCTCAAGAAGTTCAAAGAGGGAGGCAAGAGCATCTCTTTCCTTACCTACGATGGCACCTTTGGTGCTATGGAAAAAGTCTTGACCTTTATCCAATAGTTTGATGTGGCGTTTGGAGATGAGGACTTCACGGAGTCCTCTAAGCTATGCCATGTAGCTATGCACTTTCAAAATTCTGCCAGACAATGGTGGTCTAGCCTACGGGCCAACAATGAAGCTCCACAAACATGGAAAGCTTTAAGAGCTTCCATTATGAAGAAGTTTTTGGCCACCAATACCAAAGACAAATTACTCACTGAATGGCGAATCTTGAAGCTCTCTCCCTACGAATCCATTCAAAAATATGTAGACAAGTTTTGAGACTTACAACTCAAAGCCGTTGTCTTCAAGAAGTTGGATTTTGGAGAGCAAAAGAAACAATTTTGTGCGGGCTTATTAACTAAAGAAATGGTGGAGTATGTCAACTCCCAAAGGCCACGTACCATATCGACAGTTATACACCATACTATGTTGGCTTCTCGAATCAATTTCCAAACGGGGGCTAAAAGAAAATCTAAGCCCATGGAAAACAAGGGTTCCAATGAGACTAAGGGGAAGGACAATATCCAAAAGTCTCCTAAGGGCAAATCCAACAAAGCTAAAGAGAATGGAGCTCACAAAGGCAAAAATAAGCTCTCTCCTGAAGAGCTTGAGCGTTATCACAAGGATAACCGTTGTTTCAAGTGCGGTGAGCAAGGGCATGTGTACTGCGCTTGTCCCCAAAAGAACACCCGCCATGAGCCTCCTAGAGCTACCTTGGTCCAAATCCGAGAGTAGGAAACTCACCACAAAGGATCTCCTTTATGCCATGCTTGGGGAAAGGTAAGAGAACATGATGCTTTTATTCTGTTTGACCGTGGTTCTACTCACAATTTCATATCCACAAAGTTGGCCACCAAGCTAGGCATACAAGCTTATGAGATGGGATATGTCCTACCCACAGACGGTGCTGTTAAGGGGCAAGAAGCTTCAGTCACTCCCTTAATCGGGAAATTGAGGCTCCATGTCCAAAGCTATGTGGACAAAGAGGACTTCTTTATCTCTCCTCTCAAGCATGAGGATGTAATCCTAGGGGCACCATGGTTTGATCGCATGGCTGCCAATGTTAAAAGGAGAATCTCCTTTAGGTTCAGGGAAAAACATATGTACATAGATGCTAAGAAAATGCATAACACCATACCCATTGTACATACGCAAGCTTTCAAAAAGTCAACAAACAGCTCTATTTCCGTGTACATGATTTTTATTAAAGAATCTCAAAATGAATCTAATGTTTTGACAAAATAAAATATTCACAATCAAAAGGAATTGGAGTTATCCAATTTTCTCAAGGGGTTTCAGATGTCTTTATTGACGACATTTCTTGTGAGCTACCTCCTAAATGAAGCAATGATGACCATGCAATTGAACTTCTTCCAGAAAGTTCACCACCTAACAAACCTCCTTATAGATTTTCTCAAGCTCAACAAGAGGAGATTATGCAGCAAGGGCATGAGCTAGTTGAGAAGGGCATGGTTACGCCTAGCTCATCTCCATTTTGTTCTCCTATGCTACTAGTAGAAAATAAAGAAGGCACATATCGTATGTGTGTCGACTATAGAGCACTAAATAGGATCACTATCAAGAAAAGGTTTCCAGTTCCACGGGTAGAAGACCTATTTGATAAGCTACAAGGGTCCACCTACTTCAACAGGATTGACCTAAAAAGTGCCTATCATCTAATAAGGATAGTTGATCAAGACATTGTAAAGACCGCATTTCGCACTACGTTCGGTCTTTACAAATAAATTGTCATGCCTTTTGGCTTGACCAATGCACCATCCACATTCAAACGCTTAATGGAGAAGCTATTCAGGCTCACCAAACCTGTACTGGAGTGTTCTTTGATGATATCATCATCTACTCTAATTCATTAGACGAACACAAGCAACACCTCCAGGTAATCTTTTAAGTTTTAAGAGAGAATAAACTTTATGTTAATCGAAAGAAAAGTGAATTTTTCTTACAAGAGATTCAGTATTTAGGTCACATTATCTCTGAAGATGGCATCCAAATGGATCCATCAAAGTTAGAGGTAATAAAAGGATGGCCCAAACCAAGGAATCTTCATGAATTAAGAAGCTTTATAGGTATGTGTGCATACTATAGACGCTACTTAGAAATGTTCTCACTAATAGCAAGACCTTTACATGACAAAGAAAAATGTTAGGTACACATGGTCTGCCAAGGAGAACAGTGCTTTCAAAAAGCTTATCTCTCAACATGTGCTTACACTACCGGATCTCTCAAAGCCATTTGAGGTCCAATGTGATGCTTGTGGTGATTGCCTTGGAGCTGTTTTGCTCCAAGAAGGGCACCCCATAGGCTATGAAAGTCGAAGGCTCGACCTTGTTGGCAAGCTCTAGGCATATACGAAAAGGAACTCCTCACAGTTCTACATGCCTTAGACTCATGGAGGCACTATTTATTGGGGACTCCTTTCATTCTGCGAACGGATCACCAAAGTCTTAAGTATTTCATGACGCAGACCAAGCTCTCTGACAAACAAATGAGGTGGGAAAATTTCCTTTCGCAATTTCCTTTTCATATTGCTTACATTGCTGGCAAGCATAATCAAGTAGCCGATGCACTCTCAAGATGGACGAGAGTGAATGGGGTTTCCATAGCAACTCACAATGATCTATCTTGTATGATAGATGAGTATGCTATTGATCCCGATTTTAGAGATGTGATTTCAGCCCTTGCACTAGGGAAGGAAGAGGAACCATTTATTTTACAAGATGGTTATCTTCTCTATGGCAATAGACTATGCGCTACTAACTCCCTCCGTGAAAAAGTAATGTATCAATCTCATGCTCCTCCTTATGCAGGGCATAGAGGGATTCAGTCTACCCTAAAAGGGATTAAAACATATTTCTATTGGCCTACCATGAAAGAAAACATACAATCTTGAGTATGTTTCTAAATGTGTGGTATGTCAAAAGACAAAGTTTGATAGAGGGAAGCAACCTTTGCCAATCCCTAATTCACCATGGGAGAGCATATCCATGGATTTTATCTTTGGATTTCCTAAGTCTATCCATGGGAATACGGGAATATGGACGATAGTGGATAGGTTTAGTAAACAAGCTCATTTTATACTGTCAAGAAGACTATCAAAGCCCATCAAATTGCAACCCTCTTCATTTCACAAATCTTCAAGTACCATGGATTGCCAATGTCCATAGTATCGGATAGAGATCCTAGAATGACCAGTAATTTCTGGAAGGGTCTCTCTGAGAATTTAGGAACAAGGCTAAATTTTTATTTGTCCTATCACCCACAAACAGATGGCCAAAGTGAAATTGTTAACCTAACAATTTTCGATCTACTAAAAGCCTATGTAACGGAAGTAGATCAAAGATCCCAATGGGAGAAGTACTTACCCTTAGTGGAGTATGCCTACAATAACACTGTACATACTTCCATAGAAAAAGCACCTTTTGAGGTAATTGAGGGAAGATCAAAAAGTCCCCTGCTACTTAAGGTACACGAGAAGATCTTCGCTGCAGATGAGTATAGCTGAGACCTACAAGAATCTTTCTAAAAGATTAAGGATGCTATCTCTATCTCATAACAAAGGCAAAATTCTACTGCTATCAAGCACAGAAGATCCCAAGACTTTTAAGAAAATGATTGGGTCTTATTAAAATTTCCCAAGGCTCGATTAAGGCACACGATGGGCAAGAATCCTACGGGACACCAAAAGTACTATGCTAAGTTAGTAGAAAGGTACTATGGTTCCTTCCAGATTCTTAGGCCAATCAATGAGATGGCCTATAAACTCAAGATGCTGCCCAGCCATTGGCTCATACACAATGATTTTCATGTGAGCCTAGTACTAAAGCCTTACAAAGGAGAGCCACCTCAAGAACCAACTATGGAAGACCCACCGGAGATTGAGGACCAAGAAGAGGTACTGCAGCCCGAGTCCATCCTCTGACATGAAGACAAGGTACTAAGAGGCGGTAAGACTATTCGACGATATCTTATTGAGTTTAAAAATTATCCTTTCGAAGATGCTAGATGGATGCAAGGCATACAATTAAAGGATAACCTACACCTTGTCAATGCTTACAATGCTTCCCAAGAGTAAGCATGTACAAATGTTGAAAATGAACAAAGTTTTTGTCTTATAAGACTCTCTTTTTCTTTATTGTGCACAAATGGGAAGTAGTATGCATGCTTAGATCAAGTTTGCGGAGACGACGTCTCCCAAACACCAAGTAGAGACTAATGTGCAGGGGAGAAAAAGCTCAAATATTGGTTAAGTTAGCAGACCGGCCATAGAAGGGATCCAAAGGAGGGAAAATAGGGATCCAAAGGGGGGGTGCCATCAGCAAAAGAGAAATGTGCAAAAATGGGCTTAAAAGACCCTAAGGTTCAGCCCATTAAGACTTCCAAAATGCTAAGTCTCCAAAATCCAATGGTTGTGTCCAAAGGTCAAAAGCCTAGGGAAATTGGATGCTTTTTGTGTGCCCCAAAAGTCTTTCTCAAGCCCTACAAATGAGGGGGTGAGCTCAAGAA
This sequence comes from Adiantum capillus-veneris, assembly GCF_014529385.1. Taxonomy (NCBI): domain Eukaryota; kingdom Viridiplantae; phylum Streptophyta; class Polypodiopsida; order Polypodiales; family Pteridaceae; genus Adiantum; species Adiantum capillus-veneris. Next base: position 94,844,396 of record NC_140943.1, on the reverse strand, counting down.
GTAGGGGATGAGAGAGAAACTCTCTCACACACACACAAGCTTCCTTTGTACTCAAGGGGAAAGAGGGACACATGTCAGCTCCCTAGCCCAGATGCCCACATGGTGTACGCAAATCCTATTGGATGGCCTTCGAGGTGGACCAATGAGAATTAGGCTAGAGTAAGTCTAGTTTAATTAATTTTAAAACACTTAATAAAAGAAACAATAAGAATTGAGCCCTCTAGAAGAATATTTGATAGCCTCCCTAGGGGTCCAATGAGCATTCAGCAGCCCACTAATGGCTTGCCTGATTCTAGCCAGGAGACAAAGGGGTCCAATGAGAGTTTAGTTGCATTAATTAATTAGCAAAATCTCTCACAAAAGGGGAAAGGGGGACACATTTCAGAAGCCTATCGCTTATGCTGCTTAATTTCCATTGGCTGAGCCTAGGGAGGTCCAATAAGGAGTGAGCATGAGCAAATAGCAAGAGGGGTCGACCAAGAGAGAGAGAGAGAGCGCTGATTTTTCAAAGGAATTATTCACTTACACACTCACACAATCTATGTGTGGAGCAAGAAGACTCCCTCTCTCATTCTCAAGCTTTAATGGAAAGCTTACCACCTACTCCAAGCTTGTGAGAAGGGAGGCCTACACCAACAACTATTGGCTTTGTGATAAAAATCCAACCAAGAGCCAAGATTCAATGCATGCTCACCTCCTCTAGCATGCTAATTACTAGGCTAAGCTATGCTTATATGAGTGATTATGTGAGGAGATGTACATCTTTCTCGTACGAATACTCCTTCCTCTCAATCTATTCTCATACCCCGCTAGCTCTCACCATCTTCAAAGGTGTGTGAGGTCTTGGGTCTAAGACCGTTAGGGAATTGATGTTGTGTTTTATAAGTGTTTTGCTTAGTGAATGAAGTTTTCGTCGTCATTGCACTAGCTAGAATTGAAGGAGCACAAAGAATTGTATTGTAAAATGTCTCTCTTGATTGGAGAAACCATAATACAAAGTCTTTTGGAGGCGGTCCTCAACTATTGTCAATAGCTTAATTTCTCTCTCTTTTGAAGTATTGTTCATGCTATCTAACTAGGTTATACTTTTTGTTGCTCTCTCCACCCAAGCACTCTTGTTATTCTTATTAGGAATATATTCTAATGAAATGCTCACTATGTTCATGCTATTTTCTGCTACATACAAGTTACTAGATCATTAAATGTTACAAAAACATAGAAGGAAAGAAAGTGAGTTGTGGGAATTTATTAGGTTGAGAATCTAGAATTTTTTAATTTTTTAATTTGGATAGGGATATCAAAGAATCATGTAATCTAGCTAAGGATTTTAATCGGAAAGTTACAGGCTCATTAGAGCTCAAACACCGATATGGCTATCGGGTGAAAATGACACTAGCACATTAGACTTAAAAAAATGATCATCTATTGAGCTCGTTGTGGATGGCGCCCCAGTACGTGGTTCTATGAGGTGCATGGCCATGAGTATAAAGGATTAGCTTAAACTATGCAAGAAATATTGCTAGTTTATTTTTCAATAAGGCACCAAGTGAAGACATCAACATGTGTATCTAAAAGAGTTCTAGCTAACTCTTGTGTTTGCTCCCAAGTAATTGCTAGAGTGGAAAAGGAAACGATTATCTCATTGTCAGTATTACGAAAACTATGCCTGCAAAATTTCTCATGTTAAAATTTAACAAAGCATAGGAGGATAGAAACTGAGTTGTGGGAATTAGGTAGGTTGAAGCTTAGAGGCAGCTTGTGAAACTTTGTAATTTCTTTTTTTGGTTAGGGATAACAAAGAATCATGTAATATAGCTAAGGCTTGAATTGGAGGCTTACATGTCGGCATGGCTGCCGATTGAGAACGACACTAGCACATTAAACTTCAAAAATGATCACGAATCGCACTGGTTGCGGATGGCGCCCTTGTAAGTGGTGGGATGAGGTGCATGGCCGCGAGTATATAGGACTCTAAGCGGGAATAGGTGGAGTGGCATAAAGAGGGGGAGGAGAAGCATAAAGCAGGGGAGGCTCCACGTAGGTAGGTGGTGGAGGGGACTTGTAGGCGGGAGAAGGCTCCACATAAGTGGGTGGTGGAGGAGACTTGTAGATAGGGGATGGATCCTCATATGTCGGTGGCGGAGGGGACTTATAGGTGGGTGAGGGGTCTTCATATGATGGGGGTGGGGGTGACTTGTAAACCGGAGAGGACCCATAGTAAGGGGGTGGTGGTGGCAACTTGTAGATAGGAGATGGCTCGTAGTATGAGGGGGGTGGCGAAGACTTGTAGATAGGAGAGGGGTCATAGTAGGGAGTGAGTGGTGGGGACTTGTAGTAGACGGGTGAGGGTGTGTAGTAGGAAGGGGGTGGTGGAGACTTGTAGACGGGGGAGGGCTTGTAATAGTAGGCAGGAGGAGGAGGAGACTTGTAGTAGACATGGGAAGGCTTGTAGTAAGGTGGCTTGTGGTAGGGCTTGGGCTTGTAGTAGTAGGGCTTAGGAGCAGGCTTGTAGTAGGAGTAGGGCTTGGGCTTATAATAGTAGCTAGGTTTGGGCTTATAGTAGTAGTGGGGCTTAGGAGCAGGCTTGTAGTAGGAGTAGGGCTTGGGCTTATAATAGTAGCTAGGTTTGGGCTTATAGTAGTAGTGGGGTTTGGGCTTGTAGTAGTAATGAGGCTTGTAGTGGTAGTGTGGCTTGGGCTTGTAATAGTTGTAATAGTAGCCCGGCTTGCGCTTGTAGTAGTAGTAGGGCTTGGGCTTCTTGTAGCTTGGCTTGGGCTTGGGCTTGTAGTAAGGCTTGGGGGCGTAGTAGTATGGCTTGGGAGGAGGGGGCGAGGACTCCTTGTAGGAAGGGACAGGAGAGGTGGCCTTCTTCTTGGGATAGTAGCTGTAGCTATCGTCCTCCTCAGCTTTGACGGGAGGGTAGTAGCTGGCCTGCACGCTGAGGCAAGCGGAGGCCAAGAAGGCCAGGAACAGGAGGAGAGGGTGACGGATTCGGAACTCCATCGTTGTCGGAGTTGAGGGGTTTGGGAGGAGAGCTTGCTGCGTGCCTCTTCTTATACTGCATCAGCTACTTCGGGGGCTGGGGCTTGCAAGTACGGGGAGGGGAAGGCAGTGTGAGCGCTCAGCGTGGATATGCTCTTGACGTGCTGGACGTGCATGCAGGTCGCTTCGATACCGCTTTAATTTATCGTTGACGTTCATACCCCTACTTTTGGAATCTACTTTTTTCCTTCTCCTCTCTAGCTCGTCTTCATTGTCGACGCCATTCACTATGGACCTGACGATTTTAAGAAAATCAGAAATCAGGCGAATCTTCAATAGATGCGGACGAAGGTGTTGGGATAAAATTTCAGAAAAAAATCACTTGATGCGAGCAAAGGAGGAGGCGTCATGTGAGGCGGGCAGCAGGTGAGGAAAGGGCACAACGTGTCGGGCGCAACATGTCAGGCTGGGGTTAATTGCATGTAGGAGTTGCTACAAAAGTTGTTTAAATTTGTACGCAGAAGCGTGCCAATAACGAAAGCCCTTGGGTGAGGTGGTTATTGTAATGTGACTGCTTTTTGGCTGGCGCTTAGCCCACAGAAGGGTTGGTCGAGGACTCGTCCCGATTTTACAAAGATTTGGTGCAATAAAACCAAGAAGCTACTAGGTATGGTATGTGCTAACGATCTTTTTTAATGTTTTATTACTGAGAGTTAATGAAGATCCGCCGTGGCAAAGGGAAGAGGTGGAGAGGGAAGGGGTGCCACAAATCGCTCTTAGAAAGGTGGCGACCTGCGAGACAGGGGAGGCAGGGCGACGCAGCTAGGCAAAGGCCATGAGAGCTATGGACCGCAGTACAGCAGCGCGGACGAGGGTAAGTGTGATGGGAGCCGGTTGCTACAAAATAAGTTTCTCTTCTGGAAAGCATGTCACAACCACGTTCTGGATGGTGGGTTGGCTATGAGGAAAACTTCAACGTGTTTGATTTTAGCCTGTTGTCCGCGTTCAACTCCTCCATTCTCCTTTTAGAGGGTTAGATGGTAATTGCATTTATGGGATTCCAATGTTGAATTCGGAGGAATAAAACTAAACAGGAACGGTATGCCCATAATTAAATATAAGCTTCTGTTATATACCCCTACAATATGCTATAACACTTAGTGTTTTCTCAATTATATGGGCATCTTAATGTACTCTCATTCCATTGGCAAGCACCCAATTTTATTTGTGATTCCTAGGGAAGGACAATTTTTCAAACAAGCTTTTCTAGTGACACACTCATGAAAGTTTTGTCCTTCGTATGGCCGGAAAATGCCTTAAAGAAGAGTCAATTTTCCAAATTGGATCAAAATGGTATTTCTAATGCTAGATGTCTTGTCCACTTTATTTTTGGTGCTATATGTTTTACCTACTACTAAGCAAGTTACTCATGCCTTGATTGCACATGACTTAAGTACTTGATAACCATATGTATTTGTGACCAAAATCAACAAGATAAGATTTGGATATTCTAGTCGTCTTTTTTGAGCACAAATTGTCTTATGAAGTAGAAGTTGCTTATCTTGTGAATCCAAGACTACGCAAGTAGTTTTTGAATGTATGCATCACCGCTGATTGGGCTTAAAAGTGTCAATTTTCATATGTAGGAAGCATGTCTCCTTACTACTGATAATTCACCTTAGGCATCATAATATAGGGATGGGTTTTCTAGTGTCTTGCCACACCCGCTAGGACATGGGTCCTTGGGGCACTTTTGTGGATGTGGATCAGGGTTCTTGCTTATAGATAATTACAAAAGCACGTGGTGTCATTAGGAAGAAGATGAGGTCTAGGAGGGACTCTTTATTTTTCACGAGACTATGGAGGTGATTAACGTTTTGACGAATAGGTGCATGCCATGTGTGGAAGAATGGTGGGTGTGTAAGAGAGGGTAAGAATGGTCAAAGGATGCACTTTTCCTCTTCAAAAAAGGGGGGGACAACTTTATGATTTTTGGCCTTCCATAACTCCTACATATGATCTCCGATTTGAGGGGAGATTATAGAACTATAATCTACACGCCGAGCTCTTTTTGTAGATATGTTACATGATAATTCTTTTCGTTAGATTTTAAATTTTATTTTGGGGGAAAAGTTTGAACTCAAATAAACTACCCATTTTGCTTGTGTGAATTCAAAATTTGTCATTTGATTGCTTTCTTAATACTAGAGCTTTGACTCCCTTCAACTACCAAATAAAGAGGGCCTCCGAGACCCCATTCTCTTCCTAATGGCTATTCCTACAACACTACAAGAGGTTGTGTGCTCTTGTGACGCTGTTAGCGACGGAAATACACTGGGTTTTTATAACCCCCGGCGTCGCTAAAACCGTGGCTAATAGCGTCGCTACGAGAGCGTCGCTATATGCATCGCTATAGGTGTCGCTATATGCGTCGCTATAAGCGTTGCTATATAGCGACGCTCATAGCGACAGTCATAGCGACGGTTATAGCGACGTTTACACAGAAGTCTATAGCGACGCTTATAGCGACGCTCCAGAGCCATAAATAGCGACGCCCGAGAGAAATTTTTTTTGGTGAGAGGGCATTGAATGCCCTGCCACCCATCAACCATATTGTACTTGATTCACTTTTTAAAAAAAGTGCAAGGGTAGATAATAGACCCAAAATAGTCACCCACAAGACGCATTGTTTGCAAAATTGACAAGCGTAAAATTGACAATTGTACACATCATAGGCAAAATGAATTGATTGGCAAATGTAATAATCACAATTTTACAACATCATAGGCATAAATAATTGATTGGCAAAATGAATTGCGGTGACAAATGTAATAATATACATGGTTCAAAAAGACGTATAAAATCCGTCTCATGATACATAAGCTATGAGAAACCCTAAACTAATGCTATCTAGCTACGGCTAAACTGACGTCGTCTAGTCAGACGTCTCATCGCGTCCAAGTGGCGTATCTGTCGGATTCTGCAAAAAAAGACAATAAGACAGCTTTCAGTAAGTATAAACATATGACGACATTTATAAAACAATACAAAAAATAGAAAAGAGTAAACCCTAATACTAACCATGCCGCCGCGAGAACTGAGAATGTCCATCAGGGCGTTTAAGCCCTTCCTGCCTGCGTACTCGCGCTCGTACGGTGTGGGATCACGTCCTGTCATCGACCACTGTCAAAACATACAAAGATTTCATTATGTTAGAATTAAAAAACTCATAAACCCTAAAGTATCGAACATAAAGAGCAATGCGAAAACACTTACAAAATCGGCCTCAAATGATGCCCATCCACCGCTCCCCAAGTGGTGCGATCTCCCTGCCTCTACTCGCGCTCTGGCTGCATCCTTTTGTTGCTTCCACTTGTCGGGATTCTCGCGCGCTGCTTTCTTCGCATTCTTCCAATCTTCTTTGGCCAGCCAATCTGGCCTGTTCCACCCATGCTTGATTGCTTTTTGCACTTCGGAACGCTTGTGTTTGAAGTATTCGCGCATTCAAATCTTCATCAGGTCTTCATTGAAGTGCTGATCCCGTGTTGGAACGGAAAACTCATCATGAAGTATGCTGATGACTCTGGCTTTTAAATCACTTGGTACTTCGCTCCATTTGTTTAGTATGTAGCGTCTAAACAGCTGAGAGCAAAGACCACGCATGCGCCGCTAAAGTCGATGGAGTAAGGCAAGCCCTCTGGCCGGTGACGCGTAAACCTGGGTGTCCCGGTAGGGGTCTCTAGCGGCGTGTCGATGGGGGTACGGAGGTCAGGTGTCTCCACCGGCGTCTGGGCCCCGAAGCGAGGAGTGTCGAGTGGGGTGGCTTCTGGCAGAGTAGGTAGAGGTGTGTAGCTGGTAGGAACAGTCAGCCGCGCAAAACCTAAATCTAATCTAATATAACGTAAATCTAAATCTAGCGTAAATAAACATAAATCTAACTAAAAATAAACCTAAATCTAATCTAAATTAACTTAAATAAACCTAAATCTAATTTAACGTAAGTCTACATCTAACCTAATCTTTAACGTCTTTTAGGATAGTTTCCTACGACGTTATAACTCTCTTCTTCTTGTGTGTGTGTGTGCGTGTGTGGATGTGTGTGCCAATAAAAAGAGATAAATGGTATAACCTTTCTATCACCCATGCCAAGTATGATAGATTGGTTATGCCATTTCCCTCTTGAATAATAGGTCTTGAGTTCAACTCCTCGTCGGCTAGATCTTTAGGTCTTTTAATTTTAATTAGTTTCCTACGACGTTAAATTAGTTTCTCTCTCTTTCTCTCTCAATATGTGTGCGTTTTTTTGTTTATGCATGTTTTCTCTCTCTTTTCTCTCTCAATGTGTGCGCTTTTTGTTTATGCATGTTCTCTCTCTCTTTTCCTCTCTCAATGTGTGCGTTTTTTGTTTATGCATGCTCTCTCTCTCTTTTCCTCTCTCAATGTTGAGAGAGAAGGAGAGAGCACAGAAGTAGAACCCCAAAGTGTGTAGAATACACACATGAGATGATGTATATATAGAGAGGACCTGGGTGCCATATATAGAGAAGCCATATATTGAGTAGCTTCACATATAAGCTCAACACCCCCGCTCAAATAAGGGTCCCTAACTGTGGATGAAAAAACCCTTGGGGGATCAAGGGAAAAACCCACAGCTCTATATACACCCACCGTTATATTATAAAAATCATTGAATATACAAATGTTTACGAGGAGCTACATCACTCCTTTTACAATGAATGTTTTATGAGGAGTTACATTACTCCTATCCTATCAAATACAATAATGAATACAAAGGTTCAATAAAGAGGTGTAAAAGCTATCGATTAGCTTGTAATCAAAAGTGTCTCCGTGAATCTGCTGTGTAGCTTGTCATCAATATCGCATCACCAAACATGTCTTCATGTTGTCATCAATATGGCATCACCAAACATATCTTCATAAATCTTTTATTGTCACCAAGTTTGTCTTCATAAAATCAATTCTTTGATCAATCCTACATAGATCATAGACTCCAAAAAAAAACATGTCATGAAAATTATTAGCATCGTTAATGAAATAATTACGTTCACAATGCCATAAGAGATGGTTCGCGACGCCACTCTTTTAACGACATATATACGAACAACAACATATGGTACATAAAGTATAAACGTAAAAGTACAAAATGTGTGATTACGTGATACAAATGATATGTGTATATACTACATAAAACAACATTTATCAATGTAGTGATCAATGAATACCATCAAAGTATTAACAAAACATCATCATTATATCAATAAAAATGAATAAATGATCATGGTATCAATGAAAAGCATCATGATATCACCGAGAATAATCATTGTATCAACGAAACAACATCATGGCATCACCGAGAATAACCATGGTATCAACGAAACATCAATATGGCATCACCGAGAATAACCATGGTATCAACGAAACAACATCATGGTATCATCGAGAATGGTATCAACAAAACATCATCATGGTATCAACAAAAATCACCATGGAATCAACGAAATATCATCATGGAATCACCGAGAATAACCATGGTATCAACGAAATATCATCATGGCACCACCGAGAATAACCATGGTATCAATGACATATCATCATGGTATCAACGAAAATCACCATGACCAAAGTATTAACAAAACATCATCATGGTACCATCAAAATCACTATGGTATCAATGAGAAATTATCAATAAAACGACGTAAACTATATCTCTAAAAGAATAATTATACGAGAATCAATGAACGAGTATATCATATAACAAAAGATCATGTGCCAACAGTAGCTCGATAGAATTTGGATGATCATCAACGGCTCGACTGAATCGGAACGATGTGTAACTGGCTTCTGCAGCAAAGTTACGTCAGTAACAAATATATGATTGATGAAGAAAAATATAATTGAGAAGTTTTCAATTATGAAAAAAATCAAAAGTAAAAAGTAAAATTTTGATGTTCAAACATATTCGCAGTCCGAGACGATAACCCAAAATCGGTGCAGAATTTAGAGAAACTTTCTTCTGCAAAGTTATAGACCACATCGATTCCAATCCCCATCGCGGGTAGTTTCTTCTGCAAAGTTGTAGAACACATCGCTTCCGGTCTCTCACGCGGGTAGTTTCTGCAAAATCGTTTTCAATAAGCAGAAAAATAAAAAACAAAAAACGGAAATTGCTTTTTAGGTATGTACGCAGTCCGCGAACGATAACTCAAAATCGGTGCAGAATTTGAAAACACTTTCTTCTGTAAAGTTTTAGACCACATCGATTCCGGCCTCTCCCCCGGGTAGTTTCTGCAAAATCGTTTTCAATTAGCAGAAAAATCAAAAACAAAAAGCAGAAGTTGCTTTTCAGGTATATACGCAGTCCGCGAACGATAACTCAAAATCGGTGCAGAATTTGAAAACACTTCCTTCTGCAAAATTGTAGACCACATTGATTCCGGTCTCTCGCGGGTAGTTTCTGCAAAATCGTTTCGAATTAGCAGAAAAATCAAAAACAAAAAGCGAAAATTGCTTTTCAGGTATGTACGCAGTCCGTGAACGATAACTCAAAATCGGTGCAGAATTTGAAAACACTTCCTTCTGCAAAGTTGTAGACCACATCGATTCCAATCTCTTTAGCGGGTAGTTTCTGCAAAATCGTTTCTAATTAGCAGAAAAATCAAAAACAAAAAGCGGAACTTGCTTTTCAGGTATGTACGCAGTCCGCGAATGATAACTCAAAATCGGTGCAGAATTTGTAAAAACTTCCTTCTGCAAAGTTGTAGACCACATCGATTCCGGTCTCTCGCGGGTAGTTTCTGCAAAATCGTTTCGAATTAGCAGAAAAATCAAAAACAAAAAGCGAAAATTGCTTTTCAGGTATGTACGCAGTCCGTGAACGATAACTCAAAATCGGTGCAGAATTTGAAAACACTTCCTTCTGCAAAGTTGTAGACCACATCGATTCCAATCTCTTTAGCGGGTAGTTTCTGCAAAATCGTTTCTAATTAGCAGAAAAATCAAAAAGAAAAAGCGGAACTTGCTTTTCAGGTATGTACGCAGTCCGCGAATGATAACTCAAAATCGGTGCAGAATTTGTAAAAACTTCCTTCTGCAAAGTTGTAGACCACATCGATTCCGGTCTCTTGCGCGAGTAGTTTCCGCAAAATCGTTTCCAATTAACAGAAAAATTAAAAACAAAACGCAGAAACTGTTTTTCAGGTATGTACTCAATCCGCGAACGATAACTCAAAATCGGTGCAGAATTTGAAGAAATTTCCTTCTGCAAAGTTGTAGACCACATCGATTCCAGTCTTTCTAGCGGGTAGTTTTTGTAAAATCGATTTTGATCAGGAGAAAAATTGAAAGCAAAAACGTACTGCTCTGATACCATGTTGAGAGAGAAGGAGAGAGCACAGAAGTAGAACCCCAAAGTGTGTAGAATACACACATGAGATGATGTATATATAGAGGGGACCTGGGTGCCATATATAGAGAAGCCATATATTGAGTAGCTTCACATATAAGCTCAACACTCAATGTGTGTGTGCATTCTTTGTTTATGTATGTGTGTGTGCGTTTTTGTTTATGTTTGTACTCTTTCTCTCTCTCTCTCTCTCTCTCTCTCTCTCTCTCTCTCTCTCTCTCTCTCAAAAACACTACGTATGTGTGTGTGTGTGTGTGAGAGAGAGAGAGAGAGAGGGAGAGAGAAAGAGGGGAAGGGAACATGAGAGTGAGGAGAGGGAAGGAGCATACCTGGCTCTCCTTCCTCTCCTCGTGTGTGTGTGTGTGTGTGTGTGTCTGTGTGTGTGTGTGTGTGTGTGGAGAAGAAAGAGAGAGAGAGAGAGAGAGAGAGAGGGAGAGCGTTACCTGCTCCTTGCTTGAGGGCGCCGAAAAACTCAGATTTGAGATCTGAGTTTTTGGGCGCTCTCTGTTATTTTTTTTAGCCTAGCCGGCGTCGCTATGAGCGTCACAAATTTACTTGTAAATTTGCGACGCTCATAGCGACGCCGGGAATTATGTTTTTTTGAGCGTCGCTGTGTGAGCGTCGCTAATATGAATAGCCTCTTGTAGTACAAGTGTATATGCATCCTTGAGTGAAATGTAAGGGGAATTTTTTTTATAATATGCGAATCTCTTTAGAAGCCTTTTATAAACGCCAAGCAACTGAAATAGGCTTCCACTCGAGATAAAGGACAATCTGATAACAAAGAGCATCGATGATACTAAATATATTGAAGAAGTGATCTTAATGAGTTTCTAGATTCCATTATACCTTCACCTAACAAGTGGAGAATAAAGAGTATAAGCCTAACATGACTGTTCGAGTTTTTCCTTCACTACAAGAGGTACTTGACATTAGCGATGCTCACAGTGCGACGCTCAAAAGTGAAAATCCACGGCGTCGTTATGGGCTTCGGTATTTTATTTTTTATGTAGCGACGCATATAGCGATGCCGATAGGGGTTAAAAATAAATCGAGAGCGCTCGAAAACTCAGATCTCAGATCTGAGTTTTCGACGCTCAAGCAAAAAGGTAACCCGCGCTCTCCTTCTCTCTCTCTTTCTTCCCCAAATACACACACACACACACACACACACACACACACACGAGGAGAGGAAGGAGAGCCAGGTATGCTCTTTCACTCTCCTCTCTCTCATGTTCCCTTCCCCTATTTCTCTCTCTCCCTCTCCCTCTCTCTCTCTCTCTCTCTCTCTCACACACACACACACACACATTGTGCCTTTGAAAGAGAGAGAGAGAGAGAGAGAGAGAGAGAGAGAGAGAGAGAGAGAGAGCACATGCATAAACAAAAAACACATACACACATGCATAAACAAAGAATACATACACACACATTGAGAGAGAGAGAGAGAGAGAGAGAGAGAGAGAGGAGAAAACAAAGAGAAAGAGAGAGAATAAAAAACCGAAGAGAGAGAGGGAAAGAAGACGAAAAAGAGAGGTAAGGGGAGAAAACAAAGAGAGAGAGAGAGAGTAGGTTAAGATGTTAATTAAATTAGGTTAGATTACATTTAGATTTATGTTTATGTTGAGTTTAAGATTAGGTTAAATTTAGATTTATGTTAGATTTAAAATTATGACAATATTAAAGATTAGCTAGTTGTGTTACATTTAAGTTAGATTGCATTTAGGTTTAGGATTTAAGATTGGATTAAATTTAGGTTTATGTTGAGTTTAATATTAGATTAGATTTAGATCTAAAAAACAAGATTTAACATTAACTAGATTAAATTTAGATTTAACTTAGATTACATTTAGGTTTAGGTTAGATTTAAGATTAGAATAGATTTAGATTTATTTTGAGTTTAAGATTAGATTAGATCTAGATATAAGTTAGATTTTGAATTGAGTTTTTATATTAGAGTCTACCTTCGGGAGTACGGTAAAAGAATTAAAGTTAGACGAACGATGATCCCTCTCTTTCAACGGCATGATACTGAGATTGGAGGCCAACATGTAATGTGCTAAGTAATCCTTCGAACAAAGATCTACTGTGAAGAGATGTTAAGATGCTCTGAAATGCTACAACTACAAAAGAGGCAAAGGGGTTTTGTCCACTACATGGACTATCGTGTAAACGTGGGTGTGTAGATTTCTCATACCCACAAATATAGGCATTGACCAAGAAAGACGAGATTATAACCCGGTGGTTCTGATCTCTATGCACCTCTAGACCGAGGTGTGCGGGGATTGGACATGACTAGAGAATGTGAGGTAGTTTACAGTGTGAATACAGACAGACAGAGAGAGAGAGAGAGAGAGAGATAAAAGACGGAGGATACCAATAGAAGATTAAATTTATGTCCAGATTATAAGGTTTTTACCATAATTCTGAGTAGTGACGAGGATGTGAGGTCGTCCAACCGAAACACCTTTCTCTCAACAACAAGGATCTTATGTCCTTGTAATCAATGCAAGCATGTTGTGCGACGGACAAGACGCATTTCTTTGCAGCATGTTCGTGAATTTGGCGAGTTCAATCCATCTATTATAGATCCAGTTGTTGCCAATTATAACTCATTGGACACTGATGATGGCCAACAGGCAGCAATCTTGCAACTCAATAGACGTGTTCGTAGGCGCTTTGGTCAAACAACATACGTGAGGCCACAAGATGTAGCCTCTGACAACTCGGAGGATGATCATACAGACCACATTCCCAACGAGGCAATGTTTGAGCCCGAGATCAATGAAATGGTCAAGACGATCATGGATTCAGAAAGGCTTATCTATGATGATATGAAAAGTGAAGCCGATACGCCATTGTATGATGGAGAATGTGTGTCCAGATTGAAGGCGCTCCTGGTTCTTCTCAACATGCATGCAAAGTTTGAATGGAGTGATACTAGCGTCACAGTGATTTTCAGGTGATCTATTACAATGTGTTTACTTTAATAAAAAACTCTAGATGTATAATGATCTGATAGATTACTTACATAAGTGTATCGCAATTTTTTTCGCTGTGTAAATTTCTCAAAGAGTATATACTGCCAGTTGATAATGTGATGCCAGATTCCAGAGAGGAAGAAAGAATGATCTTGCAAAACTTGGGGATGGATTACAATTTGACTTACACTTGTCCTAACGCTTGCATTCTTTTCAGAGGGGAATACATAGACATGGAGAAGTGTCCAAAATGTGATTCCGAGAGATATCGAGTAGATCTCTGTGGAACAAAAATTCTACAAAAGGTTTTATGACATTTTCCTCTACTTCCTTGCATCAAGAATCCCTTCGAATGTAAGTCCATGGCCTCCCTGCATCATGGCATGAGAAGAATAAATCTTTGGATGGTGTGCTATGGATTCCTACAGATTGCGCAGCCTGGAAACATATATATGAAACATGGACGGATTTTTCCAGGGAAGCTTGAAATTTGCACCTAGGCCTGGCTATGGACGGCGTAAATCCATTTGGTCAAAGATCAACATATTATGGCCCGTTGTCATCGTCAACTACAACATTCCCCCATGGTTGACTACCAAGAAGGAACACCTGTGGCTAAGCTTGATTGTGCCAGGGCGGTATAAATAGACGTGTATCTTCGTCCACTATTGGAAGAGCTACAACAATTGTGGATTGGCATAGAAGTGGTGGATATGAGACGACACACAAGTCGATGGAATGCTTTGATCAGAGGAATTCTAATGTGATTTACAGTCAAACTTAAACACTATAAATCTTGGTTTTTCTCAAGCTTATCTATTGTCATGTGTATACATGCAGGGCTTCAAACAAGAAAATACAGAGCATGTGTCACATGTGGACCTAGACTTAATGCACATCGAGCACCCTCATTGAAGAAGCAAATCTTTGAAGGTCATCGAGCGTATCTTCCAGAGAATCATGTGTTATGTGACGGCTTTTTAGGAAGAGAGCCACCGAGGATTTCTGCACAAGCATGGTTAGAGCAGAAGGAGATGTGCGGTGATGGTAGAGTCTCTTTCTATGGTACGAGTTACCATATTGGCCCCGACTCATGATCAATCACTTGCTCAATCCAATGCCAATATTCAAGAATGTGGGTAATATGCTATGGGATCATCTGACTGGTAAGAAAGATACTTTGGGAGCCAGGGTTGACCTTAGAAATGTGGATTGTATGGAGCAATATTGGCCACATATAGCATCCGATGGATCGATAAAACTCCCTAAAGCGCCATGGATTTTTACAGGAGCCCAAGAACGCATAGTAAAAGAGACCATCCAGTCTATGCGGACCACCACTGGCGTAATGCACTCGCTCTAAACATGTTTTACTAAAGAAGAAAAGCTTACCGGTTTGAAGTCACACGATTGGCATAAAATGTGTTAGGTATGTTTGAAGTGGAATATATCATAGTGGGAATTGTGTAAAAAATTCGTGTGTGAACTTTAATATCATTGTTAGACGTGTTTTGCACTTTATTTTATCGATGCCCATTGAGGAATGTTTCTCTCTTGACGTTCGTAACACAATCTCCGAACTTGCGAAGTTGGTGCAATAGATCTCACAAAAGGAGATCAATGTAGACTCCATACCATTCACCAAACTAAACGCTGCGAAGGTTGTATACATGTTTGAGAAACACTTTCCTACTACAATGCTAACCATTCAGGTGCATCTTCTTGTTCACACAGTTGATGCACTACAACATAACATGAAGATATCGACGCATCATATATCGACGGCCATGCCTTTCCACGCGTATATCGACGTAACTAGAGCACGTCGATATAGGCGTCGATATACGCATCACAATGCGCATCGATATACACGTGGAAAGGCATTCTTTGCCACGCGTATATTGACGTAAATTTCCATGGGTATATCGACATTGTTTGCGATGCAAAAAAAATTGGGGGAAAAAAGGGAATCCCGTGTGTGCAGGGACCACTTTTGCCTGCTCAAATCTTGGCCTAAACCTACTGCGCACGTATTATGTCACTCTCTCTCCCCCCCAACGCCTCTCTCTCTCTCTAGATCGTGTGTGTGTGTGTAGGAAAGAGAGAGAGAGAGAGAGAGAGAGAGAGAGAGAGAGAGAGAGAGGTGTGTGTGTATAGGAAAGAGAGAGAGCGGTGTGTGTGTGTGTGTGTAGGAAAGAGAGAGAGCGGTGTGTGTGTAGGAGAGAGAGAGAGAGAGAGAGAGAGAGAGAGAGAGAGAGAGAGAGAGAGAGAGAGAGAGAGAGAGAGTGTGTGTGTGTGTAGGAAAGAGAGAGAGAGAGAGAGAGAGAGAGAGAGAGAGAGAGAGAGAGAGAGAATTAATATATGCGTAGAAAATTAAAATTAAAGAAAGAAAAATTAAAGAGAGAAATGAAATAAAATGTTATATTAACGTCTTCGAAAGGCCAAAGTGACCTATGAGACAAGAAAGTTACAATGTGGTGGATGTGATACAAAGTCAGAGTAAAAAGATGACAAAATGACAAAATAAAATATTATGGAATCCTAAACTGCTGGGTGTGGACTAAACGGCTAAAATAGTTAGCTGGGATAGGTAGATCATAGGAGATCCAGCATCTGTCGTTGGCGGATCTCATCAATCTCCTCCATGTGTGGTAGTTTGACCGGGCGTTGTCCATGTCGAGCCAAAGTGACCGAGATCGTCTGATGTAGCCTATGACTTCATTTGACCAGCTCAAAATACATTCGAAGCTCAACTCTCACCTTTACACATGAAAGTCCTCTAGGGAGCAACAATAGCGCCTTCGTTGCTCTTAGAGACAAGCTTCCTCCTCAAAAAAGGTTTGGGGGGGGCATATAACAAGCCGTAGGTTAAACAGATAGAAGAAACGCCCAAAATATAAGCCGTTTTTGAAGTTCGGTTGGGTTTTTCTATGGAAAAACGCACACGGACTTCATGAACAGCTTCTACGCCGTAGGTCAAATCCGGTTGCGTTTTTCTATGGAAAAACGCAAACGGACTTCGAAAATGTCTTCTATGCCTACCGAAACCATCCGTAGTCCATTAAGGAGTCTTAAGGCAATATCAAGAGCGTGTATGGCAAGCCGTAGGTCAAACGGACAGAAGAAACATCAAATACACAAGCCATAAGTCAAATCCGGTTGCGCTTTTCTACGGAAAAATGCAGACGGTCTTCGGAAACTGATTCTGTGCCTACCAAAACCATCCGTAGTCCATTAGGTAGTCTTTACGCAATGTCAAGAGCGCGTATGGCAAGCCGTAGGTCAAACGGATAGAAGAAACGCCAAATACACAAGCCGTAGGTCAAATCCGATTGCGTTTCTCTACGAAAACACACAGACGGACTTTGGAAACTGATCTACGACTACCGAAACCATCCGTAGTCTTAAGGCAATGTGAAGACCGTGTATGGAAAGCCGTAGGTTAAACGGACAGAAGAAACGTCAAATACACAAGCCGTAGTTCAAATCCGGTTGCGTTTTTCTAAGAAAAAACGCAAACGGACTTTGGAAATGGCTTCTATGCCTACTGAAACCATCCGTAGACGATAAGGTAGTCTTTAGGCAATTTCAAGAGCGCATATGGCAAGCCGTAGGTCAAACGGATAGAAGAAACGCCAAATACACAAGCGTAGGTCAAATCCGGTTGCGTTTTTCTACGGAAAAACGCAAACGGACTTCGGAAATGGATTCTATGCCTACCGAAACCATTCGTAGTTCATTAAGTAGTCTTAAAGTAATGTCAAGAGCGTGTATGGAAAGCCATAGGTGATTGGGTTTGAATTAACGCCAAATACACAAGCCGTATGTCAAATCCGGTTGCATTTTTCTAGGAAAAGCGCAAACGGATTTCGGAAATGACTTGTATGCCTACTGAAACCATCCGTAGTCCATTAGGTAGTTTTAAAGCAATATCAAGAGCTCATATGGCAAGACGTAGGTCAAACGGATAGAAGAAACGCCAAATACACAAGTCGTAGGTCAAATCCGGTTGCGTTTTTCTACAGGAAAAAGGCAGACGGTTTTCGGAAACTGATTCTATGCCTACCGAAACCATCCATAGTCCATTAGGTAGTCTTTAGGCAATGTCAAGAGTGTGTATGGCAAGCCGTAGGTCAAACGGACAGAGGAAACGTCAAATACACAAGCCGTAGGTCAAATCTGATTGTGTTTTTCTACGGAAAAACGCAAACGGACTTCGGAAACTGATTCTACGCCTACCAAAACCATCCGTAGTCCATTAGGTAGTCTTAAGGCAATGTCAAGACATGGCAAGCCGTAGGTTAAACGGACATAAGAAACGTCAAATACACAAGCCGTAGGTCAAATCTGGTTGCGTTTTCTACAGAAAAACCCAAACGAACTTCGGAAATGGCTTTTATGCCTACCGAAACCATCCGTAGTTCATTAAGTAGTCTTAAATCAATGTCAAGAGCATGTATGGCAAGCAGTAGGTCAATGGGTTTGAATTAACTCCAAATACACAAGCCGTAGGTTAAATCCGGTTGCATTTTTTTACGAAAAAACGCAAACGGATTTCGGAAATGACTTCTATGCCTACTGAAACCATCCGTAGTCCATTAGGTAGTCTAAAAGCAATGTCAAGAGCGCGTATGGCAATCCTTAGGTCAAACGGATAGAAGAAACTCCAAATACACAAGCCGTAGGTCAAATCCGATTGCGTTTT
Source organism: Adiantum capillus-veneris (assembly GCF_014529385.1). Lineage (NCBI taxonomy): Eukaryota > Viridiplantae > Streptophyta > Polypodiopsida > Polypodiales > Pteridaceae > Adiantum > Adiantum capillus-veneris. The sequence continues at coordinate 94,826,305 of NC_140943.1, read as the reverse complement.
TCTATGGAAAAACGCAAACCGACTTCGGAAATGGCTTCTATGCCTACCGAAACCATCTATAGTCCATTAGGTAGTCTTAAGGTAATGTCAAGAGTATGTATGGCAAGCCATAGGTCAAACGGACAGAAGAAACGTCAAATACACAAGCCGTAGGTCAAATCCAGTTGTGTTTTTCTACGAAAAAACGTACACGATCTTCGGAAATCGATTCTATGCCTATCGAAACCATCCGTAGTGCATTAGGTAGTCTTTGGGCAATGTCAAGAGCGCGTATGGCAAGCCGTAGGTCAAACGGATAGAAGAAACGCCAAATACACAAGCCGTAGGTCAAATCCGATTGCGTTTTTCTACGGAAAAACGGAAACGGACTTCGGAAACTGATTCTACGCCTACCGAAACCATCCGTAGTCCATTAAGTAGTTTTAAGGCAATGTCAAGACCGTGTATGGCAAGCCGTAGGTTAAATGGATAGAAGAAACGTCAAATACATAAGCCGTAGGTCAAATCCGGTTACCTTTTTCTACGAAAAAACGCAAACGGACTTCGGAAATGTCTTTTATGCCTACCGAAATCATCCGTAGTTCATTAAGTAGTCCTAAAGCAATGTCAAGAGCATGTATGGCAAGCCGTAGGTCAATGGGTTTGAATTAATGCCAAATTCACAAGCCGTAGGTCAAATCGGGTTGCGTTTTTCTACGGAAAAACGCAAACGGATTTCGGAAATGACTTCTATGCCTACTGAAACCATTTGTAGTCCATTAGGTAGTCTTAAAGCAATGTCCAGAGCGCAGATGGCAAGCCATAGGTCAAACAGATAGAAGAAACGCCAAATACACAAGCCGTAGGTCAAATCCGCTTCGTTTTTCTATGGAAAAACGCAAACAGACTTCGGAAATGGCTTGTATGCCTAACAAAATCATCCGTAGTCCATTAGGTAGTCTTAAAGAAATTTCAAGAGCGTGTATGGAAAGCCGTAGGTCAAACGGATAGAAGAAACCTCAAATACACAAGCCGTAGGTCAAATTCGGTTGTGTTTTTCTACGAAAAAACGCAGACGATCTTCGGAAACTCATTCTATGCCTACTGAAACCATCCGTAGTCCATTAGGTAGTAAAGAAATGACAAGAGCGTGTATGGCAAGCCGTTGGTCAAACGGATAGAAGAAACGTCAAATACACAAGCCGTAGGTCAAATAGGGAAATAGAAAGAGAGAGAGATAGAGAAGTGGAGAGTGAGATAGAGAGAGAGATTGGGAAATAGAAAAATAGAGAGAGAAAGAGAGATAGCGAGAGCCAGATCGAGAGAGAGAAAGGGAGATAGGGGTTGGATGTTGAAGACCTATGGAACTAAAAGAGGCAAAGGGGTTTTGCCCACTACATGCATTGCCATGTACACCTAGGACTGCACGTATGTGTCTACCCATATAGGATTTGACCAATAAAGACGATATTTTGACCTCGTGGTCCTGATCTCTGTACAACTCTGGACCGAGGTGTACGGAAATTGGGCAAGACTAGAGAATGCGAGGTAGTTTACATTGTGAGGAGTATATATATTAAAACAACATTCATAATCATTGTAGATGGCAACGTCATCAACTAACATGGAGGAAAAGATTGCATGCTTGTGCACGCTCTGCAAGTATCAAATCCTGCGTAAGCGTAGGATATGTAATGAGCATGTGCACAAGTACGGAGAGTTTGCTAAAGAAACCATACAGAATCTACGATACGACTCCTACGGAACGGGCATTGATTTTCGCGACATAGCACCTACATTTGAGAGAGAGAGAAAAAGGATTACACATGAAGGTCCAACCAATATAGAGCCAAGGATGGAAGCAGAAAAGGACTTACAGACAGAAGAGGACAGCATGGAGGAGATGCTGGACGCCTTCTCCCAGACAAGCGAGGACAACGCTAACGAAGTAGCACCAGAAGCCGTGCGCCTATCTCCTGAAGACATGTTGAGGAAGTTGGCACGTCAACCAATTTATGAAGGCGCCAAAATATCGACGCTTTGTACTTGTCTAGCATTTTTGAATCTTCAGTCAGTGTACGGGTGGTCAGATGCAAGCGTCACTACTTTGTTTAGGTACGTAATTTACAAAAGAGATTTTCCGATTGCAACGGTGACGTTCTTGGAGAGATTTTTAATTTAATGTGGCTTAAACAGGTTGTTGCGGGAGCAACTTCTCCCGGCTAGCAATGAAATGCCCCCCTCCAGGCCAGACGCAAAGCAACTATTGACCTCAGTTGGCTTGGACTACAACAAGATTCATTCATGTCCAAATGATTGCATTCTTTTTCGCAATGAATTCGCAGATTGCCTGTCGTGTCCTAAGTGCAGAGCAATGCGCTACAAACAAGATGCAGTTGGCGAGACAGTGCCAGCTAAAGTGTTGCGGTATTTCGCTATTATTCCTAGGATAAAAAGCATGTTTCGTTGTGGTTCCATTTCAAAGTTGATGTGGTGGCATTCTACGAATAGATCCACTAACGCAACATTTAGGGTGTTTGTCTGCTGATTCAAAGGCCTGGAGACACATTGAAGATACCTGGCCTGGAGGCGCAACATTTAGGGTGCCTGCTGTGCTGATTCAAAGGCCTGGAGGCACATTGAAGATACCTGGCCACATTTTAAGAGTGAACCACACAATTTGCGTTTGGGCATGGCAATGGATGGAGTCAATCCATTTGTCTTGAGAAGCTCATCATGGAGCACTTGGCCTGTGTGCCTTATCAATCACAACCTCCTGCCGTGGCTTGCCATCAAGAAGGGTCATTTGATATTAAGCTTGATTGTACCTGGTAAGTTCAAGGCAAAAAACATGGATGTTTATCTAGCTCGACTAGTTGACGAGCTCCAGGAATGGCATGGGATCGACATAGCAGATGCAGTTGAACCAGTAGGACAACAACATGCAAGGATCCATGGACTTCTTATGTTGACTATGCATGATTGGCCAGGATATGGAGAAGCTTCTGGTAATGGTTCTTGATTTACAAAATTCTCACTATTCGCAAGTACTTTGCCTTGGCTTGATTCATGTTTTAATATATGCAGGGCTAACAACTTCGGGTTACAATGCATATCCAATTTGCAGACAGTCTTTGGATGTGCGCTATTCTGCCTCTCTTCGAAAGACAATTTATCAAGGCCACCACCATGATCTTCCAGATAGCCATCACTTGCACAAAGGTCATCTTGGTCGCATCGAATGTCGTCCTATGCATGTACAAGAGTGGCATCGCCGATGGGAGCAACATGAGGGGAAACTTGTTCCAGGAATGAAACGTGAAGTATCTACCCACGAGCTGCTTAACTATCCCAATGCACTTGCTCGTCCATGTAGTATATGAGGTTGCAGTGGCAGGTACAGTCCACAGCCGTTGGATGTTCTTTCTAGAGCGGTTCATGAAAACACACTTAAGGGTTTTGTTCGCCAAAAAGCGCGTCCAGAGGGGAGCATGGCAGAAGGATGGATGGTGCAAGAATCTCTTGTATTGACGAACGAATTTATATCTGTTTCTGAACCAGAAATGCCTCGACTGTGGAGCGATGAGAAGGATGCAAGACTGGTGGGAGAGAAGCCGCAAGGGCAAGGAGTGCCGAAGAAAATGAACGACGCCATGCGAGAAAGGATCATGAAGTTCTGTATACTAAATTCAGCGCTGATGCAAAAATGGCTTGAAAGGTACGAAGAAGAGAAAGAGAGACGCTTGAAAGGTATCTATGAAGTATTGAATGATCTTCATGCTTCAGGAGAGCCTGTAGACTAGGCGGCCTTACAGTCTCATTGATCGCTTGAGGTGAGATGTTAATATGTGTGAGTTGATTTAATTAAGTAAGTATATGTGAAGTAATATCAATACAGCTAATTTTGTGAGTTGTCCTATGTGCAGGTTGTGACGCCTAGTTATCAGTAGACCGGATTTCATATATATGCTTTGTGAGACACAGATACGCTTCTGTGTCTCCTTTTGTATAGACATATGTATATGGTTAATTATGATTATTGTTCAGACAGTTATTGTCATTGTCATTGTATAGACATGGTTATTTCTCCTATTCTTGTATAGACATAGTTATGGTTCAGGTTTTGTTTATGGTTATGTTTAACTTTCTGGTTATGCTTATGTATATTATTAATTTTGTTTCTGGTTATGATCAAAGTGGTTATATTGGTCGGTTATGGTTTTAAGTTATGGTTATGGTTTGTTATGGTTATGCTTTTAAGTTATGGTTATGGTTATGCTTTAAGTTATGGTTATGGTTCGTTATGGTCATTGGCCTTAAATCTCATGTGAGATCCTACATGGATAGCATGTAGGAGGCATATACATGATATATTTTTTTTGAAAAGTTTATGTAAAAACGAAGGAAACTCTGCCAAAATTTTTGCGGGAGCACGGTTGATTTTGGTGCTGCTCGCTTTCTTGGGTAGAGGGCAAGAAGTCTGGCTGTGGTGGCTGTGTCCATCTTTTCACTGGGCACAAGCCTGGCTACCTGCCCTCTGCCCAAGATTTTTTTTTTCTATTATGGTCGTCGATATATGCATCTATATATCCGTCCATATCTGCGTCTATAATTGAGTCCATATCTGTGTCACTATCTGCGCCTATATCTGCGTCACTATCTGCGTCTATATCTGCGTCGATATATGCGTCTATAACTGTGTCCATATCTGCGTCGCAAATAAAGCCTTTCCACGCAGATATCGATGCAAATAGCAACAGTTTCACAGGGACATAGATATCGACGCAGATATCGACACGAGGCGTCGATATCTGCGTCGATGACACCTTTTTTGTTGTAGTGATGAGGTGGAAAGAGCTGGCACAATACATTCCAGATGGATGTTCTTTTTAGAATGTTTCATGAAAACACTTAAGGGATATGTGCGTCAGAAGGCATGTCCAGAGGGCAGCATGGAAGAAGGTTGGCTGGTATCAAAGTCCCTAATTTACATTGGAGAGTGGCTAGATGGATTTGATAGAGCCCGAGACACGCTATGCCGAGCAACATCTATGAGCAGAGACGGATCACCTTCGCGATTGCAACTTCAACCTCCATCGCACTCGGAGCGCAATGCTTTTACAAATTCACAAGAAATTCAACGAAATATCTCTACACAGGAATCCCTCCCCCTTTATGAGTCCTCTCTCTCTCTCTCTCTCTCTCTCTCTACTTGTCCATGTTTTCTTCTCCATTCATTCAATATTAAGATTAAATGTTCGTGTGTTTAATGCAGGTATGTATGATGATGAGTTTGTTTCTTCTTTATCACCCGGGCAACGGAGGTGATATGAAAAGCGTCATCGCTCTGGAGCACCATCGATCACGTCGTTCTACTCCTTCAGCATCTCCCTGTGTTTCAGAGCATTCAGTGTGCTCTGAAGCTTCGGTGTCAACGAGACGATCTTCACACTTGTCTAGGCATCGATGCTCTAGTGGTGGCGGCGGCGGTTGTGGGGATGCCATCACTGATGCCTCAACACCATCTCGTGTTCAACGAGGCTCTTTACCTTTACCTTCTTTGCCTGCCTCCACATGTCAGGTTTTACACGACTGACGGCCACACCACTACCTACTCCTCCGAGAGTCAACCCAGTCAACACTCCTTGCTTCATGGCCTAGACTCCAATGGAGACACCTGTCGTCCGTACCCCCATCGACACGCCACTAGAGACCCCTGTCAAGACACCAGGTTCACGTGTCACAAGGGAGAGATCTTGCCTTACTTCGTCGACTTCAATGGCGGCATCATCTTGGATGATGAAGGCAAGAAGGTGATCTCCCGCATGCGGGGTCTTTGGTCTCAGGTGTTTAGACACTACATACTAAACACATGAAGTGAAGTACCAAGTGAATTAGAAGATAAAGTCATCAGTATGCTGCATGACAAGTCTCCCGTGTCAACACGGGATGACCGCTTCAATGAAGACCTGATGAAGGTTCAAATGGGCGAATACTACAAGCACAAGCGTTCTGAAGTGCAAAAAGCAATAAAGCATGGGTGGAACAGACCAGATTGGCTGGCCAAAGAAGATTGAAAGAATGCAAAGAAAGCAGCGCGCGAGAATCATGACAAGTGGAAGCAACAAAAGGAGGCAGCCAAAGCGCGAGTAGAGACAGGGAGCTCGCACCACTTGGGGAGTGGCGGGTGGACATCATTTGGGGCCGATTTTGTAAGTGTTTTTGCATTTCTCTTTAGGTTTGACAATTTAGGGTTTAGGGGTTTTTAAGTTCTAACATAATGGATTCTTTGTATGTTTTGATAAGTGGTCGATGACAAGACGTGACTCCACACCGTACGAGCGCGAGTACACAAGCAGGAAGGGCTTAAATGCTTTGATGGGCATTCTGAGTTCTTGTGGCAGCATGGTTAATATTAGGTTTACTCCTTTCTATTTGTTGTATTGTTTTGTAAATTATATGTTTATACTTACAAAAAGATTTCTTATTGTTTTTTTTTTGCTAATTCGACAGATACGCCGCTTGGACACGATGAGACGTCTGATTAGACGACGTTAGTATAGGCGTAGATAGATAGCATTAGTTTCCTTTTGTCATAGCATATGTATCATGAGATGACGTGTATATGTCTTTTTGTAACTATTGGAAAACCATGTATATTTTCTCTATAATGACAACGGTGTTGTAACTATTACATTTGCAAAGCTTAACAATCAAGTGATTTTTCCTATGATGTGTACAATTGTCATTGATTTACTTTCATCAATTTACTTTTGTCAATTTTGTATCTATATTCTGCAAACAATACTATGGATGGTGGAGTTAATGGTTATATTGTCTTGTGGGTGACTACTTGGGGTCTATACCTAAGTTGCACTTTCTTTCAAAGGTGAATCTGGGCTTATCTTGGATTCATTTAGGTTTACTCTATTATTGAAACATTTAATATGGTTGATGGTTGAATGCCCTGCCACCAAAATATTTTACTCTCGGGCGTTTCTATAAGCGCCGGTATATAAGGATCTGCAACGTCGCTATAAGCGTCGCTATTAGTCTCACTATATGCGTCGCTATATAGCGACGGCACTAGCCATGCTCATAGAAATGTTCCCGTATCGATGCTATTAGCGACACTGGGGAGTATAAAAACCCAATGTATTTCCGTCGCTAAAAACGCCACAAGTGCACACAACCTCTTGTAGTGCTTGATTTAAAAAGAAAGAGTATGTATCCTTTTAGTTTAGTGTTCTTTTTTCTAAGAAGCTAGCGAGCAAGGAGAAGCCACATGTCATCAAGATGTCAGTGAAAGGACCAAGAAGTGGAGTGGACTTGGTTAATAGGATGCATCTAGGTAATAATTTGGAGCATATGCCGGTTCACTTTGATCATGTCCATCATGTGCAAGGATGGTCAACCCTATCTGGACATGTGTATGATCCATTTGTTTGGGAGCTACTTACAATACAAGTGTTTGATAAACAGATGTTGAAAAGCTTCATGATAGATGAGGAGAAATCAAATTATATTGTATTCTTCATTGGGAGTAGTCCATAATTCAATACCTGGTAAAGTGCATTCATTCTTCTCCACAAAGGAGCATTAAACATATATTTAGGAATTTTGGGAAAAATTCATAACTTTGGGAGAATTCTTTGTGACATAGTCTCTTGAGTTCTTGTTGTGCTAGGTTGAGTTGTTGTCAGGTAGTGGTTGCTTTTTCAAAAAGTCTAACAATGTTTTGCTGGGTTGTATTTGTTTTCAAACATTTGGTGTCAATGTTGCATTGTTATTAAGTATTAGGGAGTGTCAGGTTCCTTCTCATACTATTGCATATGATGTGCTTGCATTGTGCTAGGTCGCAAATATGAGACATATCAAAGTCTGCATGCAAAATCCCAAACTTTCATTGCAAAATCTTGAACAATTCTTAGATGTTAGGCTTACATTCTATCTAATAAAAAACACCACAAAGCAATACATTATTAACTATGTGCGTTAAGCAAGAACACATTCAAATAGCCCATGAATACCTGAAGGGGAGTGTGATTAGATCTCACACTTACATTCTACATCATGAAAAGCACCACAATGTAAGACTTTGCAATGCAAAACTATGTAGAATTGATGAAAGATAGAAGAGAATTGCAACAATGTAATGTAGGCAAGAACTATAATTCAAATAGTCCATCTATGTGTAAAGAGGAGGGTTTCTACTCTTGCATGGGGATTTTAGAAGGCATACACATGTTAAAGGTTTGGTTTGGAAAACCAGCTAATAAACATTAGTTGTGAGAAGACCACAAACTTGCACTGCTCATGATGCTAGAAAATTGTACATGTAAACAAAAGTGCTATCGGTATCTTGTTAATTATTATCTACTAGGTGGACTATCAACGCTTGTTGTAGAAATTGAGACGGAAAGAAAGTGACTTGTTTAGGACATTTTCGAAGGCGTTTTCAAGGTTTTGTAGTTTATCATCCTCGTGGTAAATAATCTTGAGTTTGAGAAACTCAATTACAAGAGCTTGTATGAACATAATAACCACACTATAACAAGATTACATTGTTTTCGAGACTCCTTTACAACACTTTCACAGACTAACGTACAAGAAGAAACATTACATTGAGGTATACAAGAAAATGTAGCCACGAGCAAGTCAAAAGGGAGCCTTGACCTCGACTTTGTAAAAGCTCACTTCCTTATTCTGTAGTGTCTTGTTTGAGTTGGGCTACACATGACTACACTTGAGATCGAATACCTTTGCACTTTGCATGGTAGCTCGAACTTGAGATTGGTCATGTTTGCACTTCATGTGGTGGCTCGAACTTGGGTTGAACTCCATGGCACTTCAAGGTTGATTCCACTTGCACACTTCTGCAAAACTTTTGATTAACCAAGACATGGTACTAGGTAGGAAAAATAACGAAGACATGGTAGGAAAAATACAAAAAACACTTTAAAAGCTGAAATCATCACGTTCAAAATTTAAACTTGACGACGCGTCGAGCTCTGACTGCTGTCGTCAATTCTATCCATCAGCACATTAGTGATGGAGATGAGGATAGCTGCAGGCTAGGCTACTAAGGTGGGGCATGGAAGCTACTGTATGTTGCAGCCCCTCGGCCGATTTAGGATAGACAACCAGGGCTTGTGGCAGGTGCAACGTTGATCCGGGCTTCGAGGGAGCAGCTGCTAATTCCGACCTAGAAACCCAAATCATAGGCAAGTTTTTCTTGTTGCTATGTTCTGCAACGCTCGATCTTAATTTCCCTCAATATCCTTAGATCTGGGAAGCTTTCCTCGAGAAGCTTGACATCCTCCCAATAGACGAGAATTTCAGCTCATGGATTCCGCCTTCATATGCAACACAGGAGGTGCAGCTAGAGGTGCCTCAAGCCCCTTCGTCTAATGGCATACTGATTGCCCTCGAAGGTTCCAGCAATCCACTCCCCATGCTTCTTGGCGATGGCAGTTGGATGCCCACTGTGTGGTTTAAGTCTACTGCCTTCGTGTTTACTATCTGCAGGCCAGTGATGGTGAAACTGCATGGGTACTCGCCCTACTCTAAGGTCAGCTCGTTTGACGGTGCAATCAGCACAAGGTGGTAATGAGGGATGTCGTTAGGCCATACGGGCAGCTGTTGCGATCGGGCAAAAGCAAACGGCCAGAGTTGACGTAGGCAGCTAAGGAGCTGGTAGTCGAGAAGCAGTGGTGTTGGAGACTCAATAAGATAGTGGGGAGACAATGTGATGATGTAGCAGTAGCGTAGCCCTGCTCAAGGACGGTGCGTGTGATGGTGCAAGGGGCGGCAACAACAGGGCCATGCAGAATTTTGTTAGGCCATCCTGAGCAGCTATTGTGCTCGGGCAAAAATAGGCATCAGGCAGAGTTTAATGTGGGTAGTGCATGAGGTGGTAGCCGAGGAGCAGCGTGGCTCGAGAGGTAGTGTACATCTAACATAGGAAAACGAGAGCTTCTAGAACCATTACCTCTTAAGTGGCACAACACATCATTCATTCACATGTAGAGCTTTGGAGCCTTGGCTGGACATATTGATCCCAAGGTAGAAACAACATGTGGATAGTCTTCAGCTGGATAGCATGGTGAACAGTGTGCTAATGGACAACATGCTCTCTAGCATGGAGTAGTCAAAGGTCCTCATCAAAATGACATTATATTTTATGAGAACCTTTATGGCCACCGCTATTGTAAATTATGTAATGATGTAACTTCAAAACTACTTATGAGAAATTACAAATATAGCAGTTAAGTATATAGTGTTTTGTAATTTTCCTTTGTATTCCAAAGGTCTTTGTCCTCTAGAGTAGTGATGTATTCATCAAGGTTGTTGGAGCTATATACAAGTCTACGATAACATGTAATGACATGGCTGTATACTTAAGATCCAACTTCCAAGTGATTCTTGGGTGAAGGCTCAAACTTAAGTTCGAGCCTTCGGGTGGATGGAGGTTGCTTAAGTTACACCCTCTAAATATCCTTGGGTGGAGGCTCGAACTTAAGTTCGAGCCTTGGGTGCTTGAGGACTAAGATCGAACCTCCACCCAAGAACAATCACAAGATAACTTAAGCCTCTTTGTTCTCTGAAGTAGGGATGTATTCATCAAGGTTGTTGGAGCTATATACAAATCTATGATAACATGTAATGACATGGGTATATACTTAAGATCCAACCTCCTTGTGACTCTTCGGTTAAGGCTCAAACTTAACTTTGAGAATTTCAGTGGGTGGAGGTTGCTTAAGTTAGAGCCAATGGTTATTGTTGGGTGGAGGCTCGAACTTAAGCTCGAGCCTCAGGTGCCTGTGAGGACTAAGAGCCAGTGATTGTTCTTGGGTGGAGGGAGGGTGGAGGTTCATACTTAAGTTCTAGCCTCCACCCAAGAATAATCACAGAATAATGTAAGCCTCTACCAAATAACAATCATAAGCTCAAACTTAAACCTCTACCTAGGAGAAGGCTAAAGCTTAGTTTAAGTCTGCGATTGGGTGGAGGCTTAGACTTAAGTTTGAGCCTTACGTTTTCACCTTCACCAATGCAAAAATTTGGAGGATACAATTTAGTAGAGAGGGACTCCTAGAGCAAGCTCCCAATTCTCTTCACAAAAAGTACATCATCTCAAAGTAAGCACACCATACATATGGCAGGAAAATAGAGATATGAAATTTTTATTTTTCTCAGTTGAGTTTCACATTTCACATGTAATCTACTACTTAAGACAAGGTTTACACTAAAAGGAAAAACTTGCAATGTACTTGGAGGAGGGAGAAAGCTGAAATGAAAAACAAAGCAAACATAAACATAGTAGTAAGACACCTCATGGAAAGAATATGTATAGATGCAACCTCATATACTTTTGTTTAGAAAGTGTTGTGTGTCATGTTATGATGAGTAGTCTTTCACGACACCTACAATTTAATGCAATACAATTGAGGTCTATATGTCTTACAATTGGGGACCACCAGTATATCGGCTCCCACATCTTATACGTAATCAATTCATGTGTAATTTGGTGATTTTTTCTTAATGTAAAAGATAGGAATTTTTTTTTAATTCACTTGAAATTTGTCTTTTCTAGCTAATCTTTAAACAATTAGTATCTATTTTAGTGAAAATTTTGTTCTCAATTTGTAACATGTAATACCTAAGAAAGAGAATCTAGACTAGAAAACAATATACAGTAACATACAATTCTTATGAATTAAAAAAGAAAACTCATTGATTAAAAAGCATAGAAAATGATTTTTTCTTGTTTTCTCATGGGGACATACAAAGAGTCACCTGAATAAGGGTCAAATTTCCCAATTCAATTATAAAACCTAAAACCCATGTTCCCAATAGTGTCCCCATAGTCACATAAAGAAAGTGAGGTGAATGAGGAAAAAAATGTAAGCTCATACATACCAAGCACATGCTAGTGCCTTATTTTTGAATCGGTGACAAGCAATACCCATGCACAATCTAAAGGCTATACAACAAAAAATGGTCAAAAATATTGAGATTTCAAGTTCTATATTGACACATGTGAGGCTCCAACTGAACTTCAATCATCTTCTTAATATCTCACATGACAACACCAAGTGAGGCTTAAACTTAAGTTTGAGCCCCATGTTCATGGACTAGTGCCTCATTTTTATATGGCACTAAGGGTCTCCACAAACAACCATAAGGTCAAAATAAACAAAAAAACGTACATTTTTAAGTCTTGTTGTAGAAAATGGGACTTGAATAATTCCCGCAATTCCCGCAAACGGAAGAATGAACCTTTAAAAACCGAATTCTAGCCAAACCCTTATCACTTTTTGAAAGCTAGACATGCTCTCAAAGAAGAGGTTACATGTAACATTTAATGGTCTAGTAACTTGTGTGTAGCGGAAAATAGCATGAACATAGTGAGCATTTCATTAGAATAGATTCCTAATGAGAATAACAAGAGTGCTTGGGTGGAGAGAGCAACATAAAGTATAACACCTAGTTAGATAGCATGAACAATACTTCAAAAGAGAGAGAAATCAAGCTATTGACAACATTTGAGGACCGGATTTACATGGATCCGGTCCCCCCTCCAAAAGGCTTTGTATTATGGTTTCTCCCATCAAGAGAGACATTTTACATTACAATTCTTTTTGTTCCTTCAGTTCTAGCTAGTGCAATGAAGATGGGCACTTCAAGCACTAAGCAAAACACTTATTAAACACAACATCAATTCCATCACGGTCTCAGACCCAAGACCTCACACACCTTTGAAGATGGCGAGAGCTAGCGGGGTATGAGAGTAGATTGAGAGCTAGGAAGGAGTAGTCTTATGAGAAAGATGTACATCTCCTCACATAATCACTCATATTAGCATAGCTTAGCTTAGTAGTTAGCATGGTAGACGAGATGAGCATGCATTGAAGCTTGGCTCTTGGTTGGATTTGCATCACAAAGCCAAGAGTTGTTGGTGTAGGCCTCCCTTCTCACAAGCTTGGAGTAGGTGATAAGCTTTCCATTAAAGCTTGAGAACGAGCGAGAGAGAGTCTTCTTACTCCACACATGGACTTGTGTGAGTGTGTATGCAATAATGCCTTGAGAAAATCAGCCCCCTCTCTCTCTTGATCGACCCCTGTTGCTATTTGCTCATGCTCACACCCTATTGGACCTCTCCAGGCTTAGCCAATGGAATTTCAAGAGCATAAGTGATCTACCCCTTTCATGCATTTTTGGAATCTACAATTCATATGCCTTTCCTCCTCCTCTCTAGCTCGTATTCATTGTCAAAGCCGAAAGCCCTCTCCCTCCTTTTCATACATAAAAGGCCATTCACTACGGGTTTCCACACCTGACAATTTGGAGAAAATTAGAATTGAGGCGAATCTTCAATAGATGCCGACAAAGGTGTTGGGGAAAATTTCCAAAAAAAAATCATTCAATGTCAGCAAAGGTGGATGCGTCAGTTGAGGTGGGCAGTACATGAGGAAAGGGCACAATCTGTCGGGCCTAGGGTTAATTGCATGTAGGAGCTACTGCATAATTTATTTTTTAAGAATTTGTAGAAGCGTGTCACCCTCGGTTGAGGTGGTCACGGTAATGTGACTGAATTCTCAGCGCATCTGTCCGTGTTCGATCCCTGCTTTTTGGTTGGCGCTTAGCCCACACAAGGGTTAGTCGAGGACTCGTTGGTTACAGTAATGTGATCTGAGTTCGATCACTGCTTTTTGGTTGGCGCTTAGCGCAAACAAGGGTTAGTCGAGGACTCGTTCCAAATTTACAAAGATTCGGCGCAATAAAACCAAGAAGCTACTAGGTGTGGTAAGTGCTAACGTTTTGTTTAAACTATTTTATTATTGAGAATCAATGAAGATCCGCCCTAGAAAAGCGAAGTGATGGAGAGGGAAGGGGTGCCGCAGATCGTTGTCAGGCAGGTGGCGACCCGCGGATGGGGGAGGCGGGGCGATGCAACCAGGCCAATGCTATGAGAGCTATGGCCGGCAGTAGCAACGCGGACGACGGTAAGTGCGATAGGAAATGGTTGCTGCAAAATAGCTTTCTTAAATAATTTTTTTGAAAGGCAGGTCACAACTACGTCCTGGATGGTGGGTTGGCTATGAGGAAAACTTGATTGTGTTGGGATTTAGCCTGCCCGCTTTCAACTCCTCCATTCATTTTTTAGAGGGTTAGAGGGTAATTGGATATATGGGTTTCCGATGTTGAATTCAGAGGAATCTCTCAATGAATGAATAAAAATAAAGAGGAATAGTATGCCCATAATTAAATATAAGCTTCTGTTATATACCCCTACAATATACTATAGCACATAGTGTTTTCTCAATTATATGGGCATCTTAATGTACTCTCATTCCGTTGGCAGGCACCCAATTTTATTCCTCATTCCTACGGAAAGACAATTTTCAAACAACATGAGTCAATTTTCAAATCCTATCACAATGGTATTTCTAATGCAAGATGTCTTGTCCACTTTTTTTTTGGTGCTATATGTTTTACCTACTACTAAGAAAGCTGCTTGGGATTGTAGATATGTATAGCGTCATGCCTTGATTGCTCTATGTGTTAAGTATTCGATAACCATGTGTAATTGTCACCTAAAACAGAAAGACAAGATGTGGATATTCTAGTTGCCTTTTTTGTGCAAGTAGAAGTTTCTTATCTCGTGAATCCAAGACTACGCAAGTAGTTTTCGAATGTATGCATCACCGCTGATTGGTCTTAAAAGTGTCAATTTTCATATGTAGGAAGCATATCTCCTTACTACATCTAAATCATAATATAGGTTTTCTAGTGTACTCTTGCCAAACTTGTTGGGCACTTTTATGGATGTGGATCAAGGTTCTTGCTTACGGATAATCACAAAAGCACATGGTGTATATGTATCCTTGAGCCAAATGTAAGGGGCAATTTGTTGATAAGAAGACAATTTCAATATTTAGAAGCCTTATATAAACGCCAAGCAGCTAAAATAGGTTTTCATTCGAGATAAAGGATAAGCTGATAAACGAAGAGCATGGATGACACTAAATATATTAAAGAAGTGATCTTGATGAGTTTCTAGATTTGTCCTTAATTTAAAAAGAAAGAGTATGTATCCTTTTAGTTAAAGTGTTCTTTTTTCAAAGAAGCTAGAGAGCAAGGAGAAGCCACACGTCTTCAAGATGTAAGTGAAAGGACTTGGTTAATAGGATGCATCTAGGTGTGGTAATTTGGAGCATATGCCGGCTCACATTGATCATGTCCAGCATGTGCAAGGATGGCCAATCCTATCTGCACATGTGTATGATCCATTTGTTCGGGAGCTACTTACAATAGCAACCTATGAGTTTTTAGTGGGAAATAAATATGTTAAACTTGATTTTTAGAAAATGTAGAATATGATGGTGCGAGAACAAGTGTTTGATAAACAAACGTTGAAAAGCTTCATGATAGATGAGGAAAAATCAAATTTTATTGTATTGTTCATTGGGAGTAGTCCATAATTCAACACATGGTAAAGTGCATTCATTCTTCTCCACAGAGGAGCATCAAATCTTATGGTGCAAATGGAAGAATGAACCTTTGAAAACCGAATTCTAGCGAAACCCTTATTGTAACATTTAATGGCCTAGTAACTTGTGTGTAGCGGAAAATAGCATAAACATAGTGAGCATTAAATTATTAGTATAGATTCCTAATGAGCATAGCAAGAGTGCTTGGATGGAGAGAGCAACAGAAAGCATGACACCAAGTTAGATAGGCATGAACAATACTTCAAAAGAGAGAGAAATTAGGCTATTGGCAACAGTTGAGGACCGGATTTACATGGAGCTGCCTCCCCCCCCCCCCCCCCCCCCAAAAGGCTTTGTATTATAGGTTTCCCCCATCAAGGGAGACATTTTACAATACAATACTTTGTGTTCCTTCAATAACTTGATGGTGCAATGAAGATGGAAGCTTCAAGCACCTAGCTCACACTTATAAAACACAACATCAATTCACTCACGGTCTCAGACCTAAGACCTCACACACCTTCGGAGATGGTGAGAGCTAGCGGGGTATGAAAGTAGATTAAGAGGAAGAGGAGTATTATTATGACAAAGAAGTATATTAATTCCTCACATAATCACTCATGATAGCTTAGCATAGCTTAGTAATTAGCATGATAGAAGAGATAGCATGCAGTGGAGCTTGGATCTTGGTTGGATTTGCATCACAAATCGAAGAGTTGTTGGTGTAGGCCTCCCTTCTCACAAGCTTGGAGTAGATGATGAGCTTTCCATTAAAGCTTGAGAAGGAGAGAGAGAGTCTTCTTTGCTTCAAACATGAGATTGTGTGAGTGTGTGTGATAATGCCTTGCAAAAATCAACCCCCTCTCTCTCTCTTGGTCGACCCCTCTTGATTTATACTCATGCTGGTACCTCATTGGACCCTGCAAAGCTTAGCCAATGATAATTAAGAAGCATAAGTGATGGCCATCCAATAGGATTTGAATGCACCTTGGGGGCAACTACGCTAGGGAGCTGACATGTGTCCCCTATTCCCTTTGAGTGTGCCTAGCTATGTTTCTCTTGCATCCCCTACTAAAAGGGCTTGCCCCCTCCTATCTAGGGATATGTGAAGACTTTTTGGTCTTCACATAAGCATTCAATATTACCTAGAGTTTGACCATTGGATCTAACCTTTTAATTTTGGAACCTTAGCATTTTGCAAGTCTTAATGGGCTGAACCTTAGGGTCTTTGAAGCCCATTGTTGCACATTGGTCTTTTGCACATGCCCCCTCCCCCCCTTTGGATCCCTATTGTGGCCGACAGAATGCTAGTTTAACCAATATTCTAGCTTTTTCTTCCCTGGTACTTCCCCATATTAAATGATCAATTTAACATGAGAAAATCATCTAGTAGAATTAGATATTAGTTATTATAACATTACCTCTCTATTGAAATCATAGTCGTCCTTGACTATGGGGTAGAGAATATAAAGCCTATTCATTAGTCCTTTTTCTAGCTGATAGAGGATCCCTATCTTACCCTATGACATCATTCCAGAATGTCCAGAATGGATGACTAATCCATTTAGTGCTTGAGAGCCTCAGCTACTGCAAGCATGTATGTGCATTAGTCGTATCAATCTTCCATAGTAGAGTAATAAGCTCTAATAGGTGTTTGGAAGACGTCGTCTCCGCAAACTTGATCCTAAGGATGCATACTACTTAACATTTATGCACAATAAAGAAAAAGAGAGTCTTATAAGACAAAAGAACTTTGTTCATTTTTAACATTTGTACGTTTGCGTACTCTAGGGAAACATTGTAAGCATTGAGAAGGTTTAGGTTATCCTTTGATTGTATGTCTTGCATCCATCTAGCATCTTCAAAAGGATAGTTCTTAAACTTAATAAGATACCGTCGAATGATCTTACCGCCTCTCAATACCTTGTCTTGATATCGGATAATGGACTCGAGTTGCAATACCTCTTCTTGGTCCTGAATCTCCGCTGGGTCTTCAGTACTTGGTTCTTGAGGTGTCTCTCCTTTGTAAGGCTTTAGTAGGCTCACATGAAAAGCATTGTGTATGAGACAATGACTGGGAAACTTGAGTTGATAGGCCATCTCATTGATTGGTCTAAGAATTTGGAAGGGATCATAGTATCTTTTTGCTAACTTAGCATAGTACTTTTGGTGTCCTGTAGGATTCTTGCCCTTCGTGTGCCTTAATCGAGCCTTGGAAAATTTAAGCAAGGCCCAATCATTCTCGTTAAAGGCTTGGGCTCTTATGTGCTTCTCAGCAGTAGCCTTTTGCCTTTGCTGTGAGATAGAGATAGCATCCTTAATATTTTGGAAAGATTCTTGTAGGTCTTGGCTATACTCATCCAGTGAAGATCTTCTCGTGTACTTTAAGTAGCAGGGACTTTTGGATCCACCCTCAATTACCTAGAAAGGTGCTTTTCTCATGGAGGTATGGATATTATTATTGTAAGCATACTCCACTAAGGGTAAGTACTTCTCCCATTGGGACCTTTGATCTACTTTCATTACGTAGGAATTTAGTAGATCAAGAATCGTTAGACTCGTCATTCTAGGATCTCTATCCGACACTATGGACATCGGCAAGCCATGGTACTTGAAGATTTTTTATATGAAGAGGGTTTCCATTTGATGGGCTTTGATAGTCTTTTTGACAGGTATAAAATGAGCTTGTTTTCTGAACATGTCTACTATCGTCCATATTCCCGTATTCCCATGGATAGACTTAGGTAATCCAAAGATAAAATCCATGGATATTCTCTCCCATGGTGAATTAAGGATTGGAAAAGGTTGAAGAAATCCAGGTTACTTCCTGCTATCAAACTTCGTATTTTGGCATATCACGCATTTAGAAACATACTCTTGTATGTTTTCTTTCATGGCAGGCCAATAGAAATATGTTTCAATCCCTTTTAGGGTAGACTGAATTCCTCTATGCCCCGCATAAGGAGGAGCATGAGATTTATATATTAATTTCTTGCATAGTTAGTTAGTAACACATAGTCTATTTCCATAGATAAGATAACCATCTTGTAAAGTAAATGGTTCCTCTTTCTTCCCTAGTGCAAGGGCTGAAATCACATCTCCAAAATCGGGATCTATAGCATACTCATCTATCATAGAAGATAGATCATTGTGAGTTTCTATGAAAATCTCGTTCACTCTCGGCCATCTTGAGAGTGCATCGGCTACTTGATTATGCTTTCTAGCAATGTGAGCAATATGAAAATGAAATTGCGAAAGGAAATTTTCCCACCTCATTTGTTTGTCGGAGAGCTTGGTCTACGCCATGAATTACCTAAGGCTTTGGTGATCCGTCCATAGAATGAAAGGATTCCCCAATAAATAGTGCTTCCACGAGTCTAACGCATGTAGACCTACGATGAGTTCCTTTTCATATAGGCCTAGAGCTTGCTCAACAGGGTCGAGCCTTCGACTTTCATAGGCTATGGTGTGCCCTTCTTGGAGAAAAATAGCTCCAGGTGAAAGCATTGTTGGCAGACCATGTATACCTAACGTTTTTCTTTGCAGGTCATGTGATGGTCTTGTGATATGTGAGAACTTTTCTATGAAGCGTCTATAGTATGCACACATACCTATAAAGTTTCTTAGTTCATGTAGATTCCTTGGATTAGGCCATCCTTTTATTACCTCTAGCTTTGATGGATCCATTTGGATGCCATCTTGAGAGATAATGTGACCTAAATATTGAACCTCTTGTAAGAAAAACTCACTTTTCTTTCGATTAATATAGAGTTTATTCTCTCGTAATACTTAAAATATTACCTGGAGGTGTTGCTTGTGTTCGTCTAATGAATTAGAGTAGATGATTACATCATCAAAGAACACTCCAGTAAAGGTTCGGTGAGGTGTGAATAGCTTCTCCATCAAGCAGTTGAATGTGGCTGGTGCATTGGTCAAGCCAGAAGGCATGACAATGTATTCGTAAAGACTAAACATAGTGAGAAATGCGGTCTTTACAATATCTTAATCGTAGCCACTTTTTAGGTCAATCCTACTAAAATAGGACGACCCTTACAGCTTATCAAATAGGTCTTCTACCCGTGGAACACGAAACCTATTCTTCATAGTGATCCTATTTAGTGCTATATAGTTGACAAACATACAATATGTGCCTTCTTTCTTTTGCACTAATAACACAGGTGAACAAAATGGAGATCAGCTAGGCCAGACCATGCCCTTCTCAACTAACTCATGCACTTGCCGCATAATCTCCTCTTGTTGAGCTTGAGAAACTCTATAAGGAGGTTTATTAATTAGGCGGTGAGCTTCCTGGAAGAAGTTCGATTACATGCTCATCATTGCCTCATTTAGGAGGTAGTTCACAAGGGGTGTCGTCAATAAAAACATCTTGAAATCCCTTGAGAAAATTGGATAATTCTAGTTCCTAGCTTGTGCTTGTTTATATTTTATTTTGCTATAGCATTAGGTTCGTTTTGAGAATCTTTAACAAAAATCATGTACACAAAAATAGAGCTCTTTATTGACTTATTGAAAGATTGTGTATGTAAAATGGGTATGGTGTTACCCAAATCCTTAGCATCTATGTACATATCTTTTTCCCTGAACCTAAAGTAGATTTGTCTTTTAGGGAATTTAACATTGGCAGCCATGCGATCAAACCATGGTGTCCCTATGATTACATCCTCATGCTGGAGAGGAGAGATAAATAAGTCCTCTTTGTCCAATAGCTTTGGACATGGAGCCTCAATTTCCCAATTTAGGAAGTGACTGAAGCTTCTTGCCCCTTGAAAGCACCATCGGTGGGTAGGACATCTCCCATCTCCTAGACTTGGATGCCTAGCTTGGTGGCCAACTCTGTGGATATGAAATTGTGAGTAGAACTACTGTCAAAGAGAATAAAAGAATCTTGTTCTCTTACCTTTCCCCAAGCATGGCATAGAGGAGATCCTTTGTGGTGAGCATCTTCTTCTTGGATTTCGACCAAGGTAGATCTAGGAGGCTCATTTTGTGTATTCTTGCGGGGGCAAGCATGATAAGCATGCCCTTTCTCCCCTCACTTGAACAGCGGTTATCTTTACGATAATGCTCAAGCTCTTCAGGAGAGAGTTTATTTTTGCCTTTATAAACTCCATTCTCCTTAGCTTTGTTGTTGTTGGCGTTGCCTTGAAGAGACTGTTTGACATTGTCCTTCCCCTTAGGCTCATTGTTACGGTCCTTGTTCTCTGTGGGCTTAAGATTTCTCTTAGCCCCTTGTTGGAAATTAATTTGTGAAGCCACCATGGTATGGTGTATGACCGCAGATATGGTGCAAGTCTTTTGAGAGTTGACATACTCCGCCATGTCTTCAGTTAGACCCACACAAAATTGTTGTTTTTTCTCTCCAAAATCCATATTTTTGAAGACAATGGCTATGAGATGTAAGTCCCAAAACCTGTCTACGTATTTGTAATAGATTTGTAGGGAGAGATCTTCAAGCTTCACCATTCGGTGAGTACTTTTTCTTTGGCATCGATAGCCAAAAACTGCTTCATGATGGAAACTCTTAAAGCTTTCCATGTTCGTGGAGCTTCACCGTTTGCCCATAGGCTAGACCACCATTCCCTGCGGACTTTTGACAATGCATAGCTACATGGCGTAGCTTAGAAGACTCCATGAGGCCCTCATCTCCAAACATTGCATCAAATTTTGAACGAAGGCAAAACTTTGTCCGTAGCACCAAAGGTGCCATATAGGTAAGTAAAGAGATGCTCTTTCCTCCCTCTCTAAACTTTTTGAGCTTGGATGACCTCTTCCATGCGGCATAGGATTTCGTATGGCCTCTTCCTTTTGGTGGTTCAAAAGTTACACCATCACTTTTCTCAGGATAAATAATCTGAGGAGGATGGAGAAGAGTGACCTCTTTCTTGCCTTTTTCTTCCCTTGGTCCTCCTTGTCTGCACCATTAATTTCTTCATAGGAGGAAGAGGATAAAGAAGATGGAGAAGAGGATGACCGCTTTCTCGCCTTTTTCTTCTCTTGTTTTCTATCATCCCTCTTTGAATTATGGAAGCTTAGCCAATGATAATTAAGAAGCATAAGTGATAGCCTTGTGAAATGCATCCCCCTTTCCCCTTTTGTGAGAGCTTTAGGTAAGTAAATAATGCAACTAAACTCTCATTGGACCCCGTAGTCTTCTGGCCAATAGGAATCAAGCAAGCCATTGGGCTGTTGAATGCTCATTGGACCCCTTGGGAGAATATCCAATAGTCTTCTAGAGAGCTTAATCTCTATTGTTTCTTTTATCAAGTGTTTTTAAATGAATTAAACTAGATTTACTCTAGCCTAATTCTCATTGGTCCACCTTTATGCAGGGATTTCAAAATGACGTGATCACACTATAATTTCAAGTTAATAACAATAGAAATGCAAAATAATAAAAATTTTGCTAATTGAAATTCATCTTTTTTGACCTCCAGGGAGACCTGGAGACCGGCTCGTAGCCCGCCGGGCTAATTAGTTGGTCTGCCGGGTAAAGCTATTTTCCCGCCAGGCCCGCCATGGCTATATAAAGGCGACGCCGATGCTTGTCTTTTTCACAAAAGAGGTATATTGAAAAGTCTTCACCAAACTTTCTAGCAACTTTCCACATTCTCAAAGCAGTGTAGCAGTAATTTTTTAAACCCTTCCTTATTTTAGTGATGTTTTTTTTGAGTTTTTTGGGTTAAAACTTAAAGGTTTAAAATTTATTTTATCAAATCATGGTACGTGGATGCACTGGCACATGGTTGCAATTGCGGCTAGGTGTGTCATTGCAAAAGCATACGATGATTATGTTTTATATTTCTCCCAGTCATTCATGCTTCGGCACATGGTTGCAATTGCGACTAGGTGTGTTGCTGCTAGAATGATAGGAGCATTTGTTTGAAAGAAGTCAAAGCGTAGGGTGATTATGTTTTATGTTGCTCCCAATCATTCATGCTTCGGCACATGGTTGCAATTGCGACTAGGTGTGTTGCTGCTAGAATGATAGGAGCATCTGTTTGAAAGAAGTCACCGTGCGTGGATGCACTAGCACATGGTTGCAATTGCGGCTAGGTTTTTCATTGCAAAAATGCAAGATGACTATGTTTTATGTTGCTTCCCGTCATTCATGCTTCGGCACATGGTTGCAATTGCGACTAGGTGTGTTTCTGCTAGATTGACGGTAGCATCTAATGCATGAATGTGTGCTCAAATAATTTCACAATGCTTCATATGCTTGAATCTTGAAAGAAGACATCATGAGTGGATGCACTGGCACATGGTTGCAATTGCGACTAGGTGTGTCATTGCAAAAGCGTAGGATGACTATGTTTTATGTTGCTCCCAGTCATTCATGCTTCGGCACATGGTTGCAATTGCGACTAGGTGTGTTGCTGCTAGAATGACAGGAGCATGTGTTTGAAAGAAGTCACCGTGCGTGGATGCACTGGCACATGGTTGCAATTGCGGCTAGGTGTGTCATTGCAAAAGCGTAGGGTGACTATGTTTTATGTTTCTCCCAATCATTCATGCTTTGGCACATGGTTGCAATTGCGACTAGGTGTGTTGCTGCTAGAATGAGAGGAGCATTGGTTTGTAAGTTGTCGTACGGTGAGGCATTAGCACATGGTTGCAATTGCGATTAGGTGTGTCACTGCAAAATCGTACGAGATCTATGGTCTATATTATACTTTTTCTTTCGCGTAGAAAAGATCCAAATGCAGTGGCACATAGTTATATTTCACAATGTGTTGTTTGCAATAATACCATTGCAGGCAAAATGGATCCTTCTGCTACTTCAATGATAGAGTTCAAAAAGAAAATAAGACAATTGTTTATTACGATCGTCAGTGCACTATTTCCCAACCATATAGTGCAGATTGTTGCAGATGAGTGTAGATTGCAATCATTATACAGTGACATTGCCCGCAAAATGTTGTTGTTATATCCAGACAAAAGAACCGAATCAATAATCTCATTACTAAGCAGTTGGGTGGGAAATTTTCCCAAGGTGGCCTCTAATTTGAAAGGGGAATGCCCTCAAGAAGTAGACAAGGGTAAGCTAGAGCATTGGAACACTACATGGAGAGCTGAAAAGAAGAGGTCAAGGCGAGCATCCCTCATAGACACACAATTTGGCCTAAGCAAGAAAATGCGAATGGCTATCACCAGAGTTGTGCCGGGGAGCAGCCAAGTTGGAGAACCGTTTATTGAAGAGGCTGCCATTGAGGGAACATCGGCTTCTACTGCTTCTGCCAGTCACCTGGAGAGCAGTATATACAATTCTGAATGTAGTATGACTCTGGGCATTCCAAATAAGTCCATTAAGAAGATCAAGAAACTTGGGTTAGGGGCTTATGGCACAGGGTGGCAAGTCCAAATCAAAGGAATCAGTTTCCTTCCTGCAACGAATACTTATTGTGCCAAGGAGTTCAAAGGACAGGCTAAGCATCAGTGGAAAAGCTTTGCATCAGAAAGTGGGGTAGATCTCAACCATAGAGGGATTGTGAGGAGTATTGCCCACTCTGTAATGTTGCCATGGTTTCTGATATTCCCCTACTTCAATGGGGGAACTTTAGGTGATCTTATGGAGAAAGTGCCCCATCCACATGGCTCTTTCACAACGCTTGTAGTGCATCAAGAGGGGAAAGGAAAGATCTCTGAAGACTTTAAATGGGAGCAGCCCTCTGAAGACCTATAAAACACGTATCAAGAGCCTGTGCAATCATGCTCCCTCATTGATCCATGCCTTGGTGAAGGCATTGCGATTCGCACATGACGAGGGAGTGATCCACAATGATCTCCATCCATGGAAAATCATGTTGGAATTTACCAAGGATCTCACTCCCCGTATTGGAATAATTGATTGGGGATTGGCTCTACGTGCTGGCTTAGAGACACAAAAGACCAACAATACCGATGAAAACTGGAAAAAGCTTCATCCTTGGCGAGCTCCTGAGTTACTAGATGGCAATCACCCGTGCCCATGGACCAAGGCCACATATGTGTAGGCCATAGGATGGGTGATATGGAAATTCTGTAAGTTTTGTGGAGAGTTCTCTGACTACTACAACACAGATTGGTTCAAACATAAGGTTTCAGTGGAGGTACAAGGCATATCTAGGATCACTGTGGAAGGTTGGGTGAGGAAGAAAACCACAGAGAGAAAGACCTTGGCACTTTTGGATGAAGAATTAGAAAGATTTGAAGCCCAGCGAGAACGATGCTTACGCCCTCGCTCTGAAATGAGTGTAGCCTTTTTTTGATGGATATATGATGTACTTTATGAAGTAGGTTTTTTGAGACTTTTGACTTATAAAAGCACTTTTAAAATTTGGGTTTTATGCACCATGGATGATGTATGAGTAATAAAAACACTTTGTTATATCTCAATAGACAACAAATTTTCTACGAGCTTTGTTTTTTCTCTTAAGTTTTAAGCAATAAGCCACGTGGAATCACTGATTGTCATTCATTGATTTAAAAAATGGTGTTTACTCTTATATCAATTGATTGTTGTCAGATGGTGGTTATTCTAATATCAATTGATTGTTGTGGTTACTCTTATAGCAATTGATTGTCGTAAAATGGTGGTTACTCTTATAGAAATTGATTATCATTTAGTTTGTATGCCGTAACTGAAGTATAGTGTTTAATCAAGATATGGATAATGATAATCAAAGGGCTAAGCGCGCTTTTGAGCATCTCAGATCCATGTGTCAAGGCGGTGGAGTGAATGACACCACTCGAATTGCAGCTTGTTGCTCCCAGTGGGCCAACCCAGTGGGTACACAATGGAAAGAGGTGAACTCTAGGATTGATCGAGAAATGGTCAAATCCATTAGGCCAGGCATTGCAGATGACAACATCAAGAAAGGCCGACTCAAGCTATCACAATGCATTAATGCAGACATACGAGACAATGGAGAGAACATATATCTCGATGTTATGGGTCATCCTATGCATCATATGGATTGTCCATTGTGGTTTGCCAGGATGTTATACATGCATTATGTCTTGGGTGAAGCAGTGGACTTCAGCTCAAGAACACCTCATATGACGGTTGAGGACAGTCGCAGTAGTACAATCACCATCACACGGCAAGAGATGCCATTGGCACTATGTTGGAGCTATATATGGCTCACTCTACTGAACTTGGTCTCACCTATATATTTGTATCTTGTCCTCAATATGAATCAGTATTTGGGAGCGTATATGGTGTGTCTCTTGTCTCGTCTCTCTCTCTTTCTCTCTACATCTCAACATGGTATCAGAGCGGTAACGATCACGCGCCGATTCAATTCATGGTGACAACAGTATGTGTATGCGATTCGCATGTAAGATTCAAAATTGTTACAAATTTTATTTTTGAGCGTTGATTCTTGTTAACTGTGGTTGTTTTGTGTTAAGAAGAATATGATTAGTGCTTTATGTGGCATTTATTTATAATCAATCTAATCGTTGATTACGTTTTCTTGTTAATGACACCCTGAACTTCATGTCAATTTTTCTTGCTGTTCTGCTCAAAATTTGGAGAAACGGGAAAAGCGCAATGGAGCGTAGCGCAATGGTGGCACTTTTCATTCAAAACTTGTTCGTCTCCTCGAGCTCTTCGATTTGAGTTCTAGGTTTGCGTCAATCGGATTTCGCAGCAGAAAGTTATGCTGTTTTTACTGCAATAGAGCTTGACGCAGCTTTCTTCGTCCTACTTCTTCATGAAGCGTCCGCGATCGTTTTTCTTATTTTGGCGTTAACTTTTTTGAGAAGATTTAGCTTTTTGCTATTCGTATTGTGGCCGTCAATCTTGCGTCTCACGCCACTCTATTTTGAGGACTCGTTTATTATTAACGTCTCCTTTACCCTGTCTTTTTTGGGTGACGTCTCTCACATCTTTGGACGTTCCTTGAGCATCCTTCTTACGTTTATCGTTGACAGAACGCAGTACTCATATCTCTCTCATTCTCAATTGCGGCCTTCACCATATATGGTGTGCAGATTCTGCGATCTTATCTTATACGTCTTCTCGCAACAAGATATGGCTATGAATATTCTCGTCAACGGCTTTCCTTCTGGCCAACGTTCTGTTCCTCCTTTCCAAGGTCAAGGATTTCTAGGCTGGAAAGCAAAGATGTTGTTAATTCTTGAAGGCGATGAACTCTCCGATGTTGTTCTTGGAAATCGTGTTTGTCCGCCTCAGCCTGTTGATACGAATAATGATAACGTGCTTATCACTGAAGGACCTATATTTGAAGATTGGAATGTTGCCTATACGGATTGGCAACGACGTGATAAAGCAGCTCGTCGGTATATTCTTTCTTCTCTTACTGATTCCCTTTTGCTTGATATGTATGAACTGCCTACTTCCCATGACGTATGGAAGTACCTTATTGCAAACTTTCAGAAGAAATCTGTTACAGAAATACTTTATTTGAGAGGGTTGCTTAACAAGTTACAATATGAAGTTGGTACTGCCATGACGGGACATATTGAGTCTTTCAAATCTATTATTAATCAACTTGCTGTTGCCGGTGATCCTGTTCCACAAAAGCAACTGATTACACTTCTCCTTGATACGGTGAAGGACTCTTCTTATGATAACATTGTTACTATTCTCTCTAATAAAGATGGTCTTGATTTCGACCAAGCTTGCATGTCTTTAATTGAATACTCTCAACGTCAAGAACGTCGGAATGCTGGTCACGATACAGCTATGATTTCACAAGAGGAGACTGAGTCACAACAGATGGAACGTGCTTTTTATGCTCGAAGGCGTCCACTTCAACGAGGAAACCGCAGAGGTGGCCGTCGCGGTAATATTTTCTCTCGTCTCAAATTTCCTAATAAGCAATGTTCTTACTGCAACAGAAATGGCCATACTGAAGATGATTGTTGGGCACGTCAATATGATGAAGAACACAATATTACCACAAAACAACCACGTTTATCTAGAGACTCTTCTTCTTCTTCTTGTGAATATTGCGGACGATCTGATCATCCCACTCATATGTGCTATAAGCGTCGATTCGACATAGATCGGAATAGAGCATATGCTACTGAACATCGAAACAACATTGTACCAGAAACAAGCTGCATCCTATGTTCAGTTGCTCCCGACAGAATACTTCATGTACGTGATGGATCACTTTTTATTGTCGATTCTGGTGCTAGAGGAAATATGACATATCAGTCTAAGTGGCTCCATAACTATCATCCACTGCCAGTTCAACGTGTTGTTTATCTTGCTGATGATACTACTTGTCAAGTAAAGGGTATTGGAGACTTATATCTTGGTACCTTATCTTCTTCCACTCGAATTTTGCGAGGAGTATTACATGTACCAGATCTTCAACGTAATCTTCTTTCAGTTGCTAGACTTGTTGATCTTGGTCTGTTTGTTGGATTTGATTATACCAAATGCCGAATTGAGAAAGATGGACAGACTATAGCCACTGCTCCTCGAAATGCTAATTTATTTGAACTCTCTCTCAACGATGCTGTAGCAAATATTGTCACTGCTCCAGGTGATCATGATTGCAAAGTATGGCATCACCGTTTTGTTCATGCTGATTTCTCAAAACTCCTTGATCTTCAACGTCGTGATCTTGTTCATGGCATGGATCTTAAAGCCCATCCCCATATGGGAATTTGTGAATTTTGTGCTCTTGGGAAACACAATCGTAAACCCTTTCCTCTTTCAAATACAACTCATTCTCATGACATCTTGGATCTTGTTCATACTGATATATGTGGACCTCTACCTTCTTCGAGATCACAATATCGCTACTTCATTACTTTCATTGATGATTTCTCAAGGTATACGACTGTATTTCTACTTAGACAAAAATCTGAAGCCTTATCTGTTTTCAAACAATTCCACAAGGCTGCGGAACTTCAAACTGGTCGTCGCCTTAAGAAGCTTCGTAGTGACAATGGAGGCGAATATGTTTCTCGAGAGTTTGTGAGTTACTGTGCTGACACTGGAATTCATCATGAACACACTATTCCATATTCGCCTCAACAGAATGGTGTTGCTGAACGAAAGAATCGCACTATTTGCAATGCTGATTCATTCTGGCTTATCTCGTGTTTTCTGGGCTGAAGCTACTTTGACAGCAACATTTATTCAGAATCATCTTCCTACTACTGCACCCTCTGGTAAGATACCCATCACAGCATGGACAGGTGACATTCCTTCTGTATCTCATTTTCGAACCTTTGGATGTATTGCTTATATTCATGTTCCCAAAGAAACACGAACAAAGCTTGATGCTCCTGGTCTTAAAGTTATTTTTATTGGATATTCTGACACTTCCAAAGGCTACAAATTCTATGACCCTTCCTCCAAGAAAGTAACTGTGAATCGTGATGCTACTTTTAACGAACATCTTATGGGAGGCTCATGGTCCATGGATGATTCTGATGATACTAAATCATTGCTTCAGGCTTTTCCATTTCTTTCAGAAGATGAAACACTTCCTATAGAGCAACTTTCCTCCTCACAACCATCCATTCCAAATGTTGCTAATGATGATATTGATATTTTTGTTGATCTGCCTATTGATTTTGAACATGGCTCATGTCATGTTTATGATGACGATATTGCTGATAATGCTTTTTCTACTTCTGAAGATCCCGTTACTTATGATGAAGCTATCTCTTCACCACAAAAGGATCAATGGCAAGAGGCTATGGAAGCAGAGTACGATTCTCTTATCTCTAAAGGTACATGGATACTAACTGAATTACCTCCTGGTCGTACAACTATTAAATGTAAGTGGGTGTATAAAACAAAAGTAAAAGCAGATGGATCTTTTGACAAGTTCAAGGCGCGTTTAGTTGCAAAAGGTTACTCCCAAGTAGCTGGTGTTGATTATCAAGAGACTTTTTCACCAGTTGTTCACATTACAAGTGTTCGAGTTTTATTGGCATTTGCTGTTCAATTTGATTTAGAAGCTCATCAAATGGATGTGCGAACTGGTTTTCTTAATGGTGACTTGGAAGAGGAAATTTATATGGAACAACCAGAAGGGTTTGTTATTCCAGGTAAAGAAGACCTTGTTGCTCAACTCCATAAGGCACTATATGGTCTCAAACAAGCTTCGCGAGCCTGGTATACAAAATTTGATCTTTTTCTCACCTCTAAAGGATTCATCTCTTGCTCGTCAGACCCCAACTTATACATAAAACGCCAAGGTAGCAGTTTTGTGATTCTTGCTCTTTATGTGGATGATACCATCCTTGTTTCCAATGATTTGGGATTTCTTCAGAAAGTGAAAAATTTATTGTCTTCTGCATTCGATATGGTGGATCTTGGAGAGATTCACTCTTGTCTTGGCATTCAAATCCAACGGAACCGTACAAAAGGTATTTTATTCCTTCGACAGTCAAAGTTTATTGCAGATACTATTCAAAAATTTGGTATGGAATCTGCACATTCAGCCAACACACCTTGTCTTGCGAGCTCTACGAAGAATACTTCTGACAATGGCGGTCAACTTGTCACAAATCAACCTTATGCTAACTTGATTGGATGTCTTTAGTTTGTTGGCATGAACACTCGTCCTGATATTCTGTTCGCTGCTAACTATCTTGGACAACATCTTGCATGTCCTTCTCTTAAGCATTGGTCTGCTGCAAAGCGTGTATTGAAATACTTGAAAGGCACTACAGATTTTGGTTTAGTCTATCGACGACAACTCACATCGGATTCTATGCAATTTCTTTCTCTTTTGGGTTACACAGATGCAGACTGGGCAAGCTCACATTTATCTATGCGATCTACTAGTGGAAATTGCTTCTTTATAAATGGTTGTCTTGTTTCTTGGACCAGCAAGAAACAACGTTGTGTTGCAGTTTCTACGACTGAGTCAGAATATGTTGCGGCATCACTTGCAGCTCGTGAGTTGATTTGGCTTCGACAAATGATGGTTGATATTGGTCACTCTCCTCTTTCTAGCACACCCTTGCGATGTGACAACCAAAGTGCTATTAGTCTTGCAAAAGACTATGTTCAACATAATAAGTCAAAGCACATTGCTGTCCATTATCATTATGTCAGGTATGAAGTACGCAAGGGAACCATTATGGTTGAACACTGTCCAAGTGACCAGATGATTGCAGACATTTTGACCAAAGGCCTCAATGAGTCACGTTTCATCCTCTTGCGCTCGGAGCTTGGAGTTGCTTCGGCCTCACTCTTTCTAGATTAGCTTCTTTTCTATTGTAATAGCTTTGTACATATGACATTGTAATCTTTTAGGTACCATGCACTATGCACACTCCACATTTGCACCTTGTGATATCTAAGTCACCTGAATATTTGTACATAGATGCACAATTCACTTTCACATCATCACCACTGGTTCATATTTCACATTGTATAGGGGCTTGGGTTTTTCCCTTGAACTCCCCAAGGGTTTTTTCATCCAAAGCTAGAGACCTTTGTTTGAGTGGGGGTGTTGGAGCTATATATGGCTCACTCTACTGAACTTGGTCTCACCTATATATTTGTATCTTGTCCTCAATATGAATCAGTCTTTGGGAGCGTATATGGTGTGTCTCTTGTCTCGTCTCTCTCTCTTTCTCTCTACATCTCAACACACTAGAAGGTGCATCAATGGAAGTGCACCAAGTTAAGGAGGAGCTTCAAACTCAACTTAGGAAAGCATCACAAGCTACACAAGGCTCTCGTTCTGAAGAAACCCTAAATAGAGACTTGCAAAGGGAGGTGAAGGTGCTATCTCACCACGTAAAAGAGTTAGAGGCGACTATAAAAAAACAAAATGCTGCCACATTGATTGAGCACCCAACATCTATTGAGGCCCCTCAAGCTTCTGGTTATCACGGTGGTCCTTGCCTCATATGTAGATCATTCTTTCATGAGTGGTGTGGTCACTTCAGCTTGCCATGCGGACATATGTACCATATATCATGCTTGATGCAAAGCATGATGAATAGCTTTCATTGTGCTATATGTGAGTATGAGATATCCAAAAAGATATATGCAATGTTCAAAATGTCTGAAGACTATAATAAGGTTAAAGGTCAGCGTGAACAGGAGAATGAAGATATTCTCACAAATATTTCACTATCACTTGGATAGTTTTTGTAACATTTGAAAACATTTACTCGTTGTCTTGTGAGAATTTATTAGTGAATTGTGAATTGTCTTCACTTCAGCTTCAATTATGATATGTGATAATGCAAAGATTTGTTAGTGCTTTGTATATTATGAAGCTTTAATAGTGATTTGTGGCCTTGTAAAGGTTTTTAAGGTCTTCGTTTATTATTAAGAAAATGTCTAAATCTTAAACTAAATATAAAAAAAATCTTATAAGATAAACAATTTTCTGAACTTAAATAGAAGTCACTCAATGGATTCGATAATCTATTAATTAAACCACCGTTGCTTGCTGCGAGATGGGTCAAAGTTGGTGGTTCAAATTTCAAATTCTCTTCGATCTCTTTTAAAGTACATGTAGTTTCTACTTCCTGAGATTCCCCTTGCAGCTCACTGTCTTCGTCCACCTCATCATTGGTTACATCATAAGTCCAGCGCGGCATCTCCTCTTTGTAGTTCTCAGCTTGCACTCTTGCCAATAGCCGATGGTGCAGTACATATACACCAAATTTTCAGCTCTTGAATTTAGAAGGCGGTTCCTGATGGTGGAATGTACATATTTATATCTACTCCAGTTTCTCTCAGAACTTGAATTGGATGCACATTGGGCTAGGATTCTAACAGCTAGGCGTTTAAGGGTGGGTGCACTATCACCATTCATCATATACCACTTCCACACTGGTTGCTCCGTGGCAAGTTTCTGCACAAATTCTGTACCAAACTTACCCTCTTTGAGTTTAGACTTCGTAATATCAGTAACAACTGATGCATGCTCATCAGGATCAACATAAAACATGCCTATCACATCATAAAAGTCTTCCAACACCTCCTCATCAAGTTTGTCTATTTCCATTGCCCAATACTCTGGATCCAATAAGAAAGCTATGCCGTGTAGTGGGCTATGTGCTCCAACCCATCGACCATGCACATACTTTCTCAGAATTTCTCTCCTCTTTTGAGTGACTGGTGTCTTCCAAGGCTTCACAATTGGCTCCTGGGGCTCCTCTGGATTTGCAAGGCTTTCTTGAACACTCCACCAAGCCATCCACACCTTACCTATGTTAGGCAAGGCGGAATCCAGTTGGCATAATGCGAGCATAATTAGCATCATGACATTGTGCACATCCACCACATCATCCCAGAAGTGGCGATCAGCTAGTAGATCTCTGATCACCCCTATTTTGCTTTTTATCTTCTCCCTTTGACCGGCCTCCCATTCTGAAAAAGTGGCACAAACAAATGTCTCCATCACAACATTCTTATTTTTTATTAGTGATTCTACTGTATAGTAGTTGGTGCGAAATCTAGTTTCGCACAATAGTTTTAACATAGTAGACATCCTCTGACGGTACATGTCAAGAACCCTCTGACGCTTCAAAAAAAACTTGACTATTAAGCGAGCATTGTCTACTATCCATTTGAACCACTCTGTGTCATTACTCTTGTACCAATCTTGCAATACCAAGTTCAAGCTGTGTGTACTGCAACCAACACTATATAGGTGAGAGAAGAGACTTTCAAGTATCCTACCTGCAGCCCTGCAATTTTTGGCATTGTCCATGATTACTTGGACAACATTTTCTTTTCCAAGTTCCTCAACTACGTCGCCAATGATGTCAGCTATAAAACTGCCAGACTTTATTTGACCAGAGCTATCCACAGCTTTGATAAAACATTCACCACGAGGACATACAAGCATGATGTTGATCAATGGCCTCCTTTGAACGTTGGACCAACCATCACTAACTATGGTGTATCCTGATTGTTCTGTTGCATTTAATATTACCCTTTGAATATCCTGTTGTGTGCTTGTGTAACATTTATCCAACAGTTTGTTTCTCATATGGTGATATGTTGGAGGGGTAAATCCAGCACCATACTCCCCAATGCGTTTCCAAGATGACTTCCATGCATCACGGGTGACAATAGCCAATGATCCCCTAGTAAAATAGACGGCTTTAGCTAGTCCAAGTTGTGCTTCTTCTAAGGCAAGCGTTTTGAAGCTCGTCTGTAAGCTAACTTGTCTAATTTTTGACGATCCTACCTGAAAATCAGGAGATCCATGGTTTGGAGGTGTAGTTCCATCGATATGAGAAGTTGGTTCCCTGCTTTGAGTGCTTCCATTGGTGGGCGTTACACCCAATGATCCCTCGTAGTGGTTTGATCTTATCGATACCGGGGTGTGATGGTCGAAAGTAGAGAGTTTTGATCTTTGCTCGTGGAAATTAGCTTACCAATTAAATCTTTTAAGCGCATAGCTGCTTCTTCTGCACGTAAGCCCTTGCACTTTCCTCCTTGGATTCTGGTATTTCCACCTAGCCAATGATCCCTTATTCTTGGTGCTCCTCCAGATTTCTCTTTGCCACAAAAGTTACATTTCCAATCTTGATACTTATTTAAATTTGTGGCAAAATTCCACTCGGGTCCTGAAATTTTTCCACCTGCCTTTGCTTGCCCTGCGAAGTGGTGCCCTACGAAGCAGGACCTGGCATCGAGGTAGGAGGTCTCCTCAAGGAAGCCAAGCTTGAGACACCAACATCACCGCTCACATTCCCAGTGGAAGACATACTTATTGGACGCCTGCAATACCAATAAACATAGCTCAGTATGCTATCTCTTCTTTCAAGTATTATTCAAACCAAACATTAGTGTTATAATCAATATCACACACAAGCGTAGTAGTGAAGCATGAAGGGAATAAACCTCAATCTACTCAAACATGAGCAAGAAAATACAACGGTGAATGAAATATGTGATCAGTCCATCCCAAAAGTAGAGATATCGACCCAAAGATTCACCTTCCTACCTCCTTTCATGAATCAGTCCAGTCCAAAAAAGAACTAATGACCCATGATTGGAGCTCTAATCGAAATAGAAAGCAAATACAGCGGTAAATCAAACATGTGATCAGTCCATCCCAAAAGTAGAGATATCGACCCAAAGATTCACCTTCCTACCTCCTTTCATGAATCAGTCCAGTCCAAAAAAGAACTAATGACCCATGATTGGAGCTCTAATCGGAATAGCAAGCAAATACAACGATGAATCAAACATGTGATCAGTCCATCCCAAAAGTAGAGATATCGACCCAAAGATTCACCTTTCTACCTCCTTTCATGAATCAGTCCATTCCAAAAAAGAACTAATGACCCATGATTGGAGCTCTAATCGTAATAGCAAGCAAATACAGCGGCAGTGAATCAAACATGTGATTAGTCCATCCCAAAAGTAGAGATATCGACCCAAAGATTCACCTTTCTATCTCTTTTCAAGAATCAGTTCAGTCCAAAAAAGAACTAATGACCCATGATAGAAGTTCTAATCAATATAACAATCAATTTAGCAAATATAATGGTGAACCTAACATGAGATCAGTCCATCCCAAATGTAGAGATACCGACTGAAAGATTCACCTTTCTACCTCCTTTCAAGAATCAGTTCAGTCCAAAAAAGAACTAATGATCCATGATCAGAGTTACATTAAGTTTTAATTTTTTTAAAAGACTATTCATTTTTTTACCTTTTAGTTTTTCTTCTAAATTTTAAAGGATGACCAAATTTAGAGGAAGAGGTGATGTGATGTGATGTCTATAAAGGGGTTATATAGAGCCGCCAAATATGGAGGGGGTACACGACGGGCCCGGCGGGATTCTTGCTTGTCCCATTGGGCCCGCCGGGTTTCATGTTAAACCCGCCGGGCCTGCCGGGATTGTTGGTTGTCCCGCCGATTCTAAGTTTTCTACCGGTTTCCGTAGGTCATGACATTAGATATGTTATTAACATGAAAAAAATTGTGATAATAACAACAATAATTGACATTTAACAAAATGCATCATTGCGTAATTAAAATCCCTGCCTCTATGGCCATCCAATAGGATTTGAATGCACCTTGGGGGCAACTAGGCTAGGGAGCTAACATGTATCCCCTATTCCATTTGAGTGTGTGATTTTCTCTCTCATCCCCTACTAAAAGGGATCCCCCCTCCCTATCTAAGGATATGTGAAGACTTTTTGGTCTTCACATAAGCATTCAATACTACCTAGAGTTTGACCATTAAATCTAACCTTTAAATTTTGGAACCTTAGCATTTTGGAAGTCTTAATGGGCTGAACCTTAGGGTCTTTGAAGCCCATTGTTGGACATTTATCTTTTGCTGATGGTCCCTCCCTTTGGATCCCTAGTTTACCTCCTTTGGATCCCTACTGTGGCCGGCGGGTCTGCCAGCTTAACCAATATTCTAGCTTTTTCTCCTGTGGTACTTCCTCATATAAGTGATTAATTTAACATGAGAAAATCATTTAGGAGAATTAGATATTGGTTATTATGACACATCACTTTTTCAAAGCTAAACATGCTCTCAAAGAAGAGGCTTCATGTTTAAAAACAAGGCTAACTTGGGGGGATGTCAAGGTGCTACATTGGAAAGATTTACGTAATACTCACGATGAATCGAGTGTTTTTGTGCCCCAATAGACACCAATTTGTCTAGATTTGAATAGGCTACCATGCATGCACCTATCGATTATAAGGAGAGAATACACGTCTGTGTGTGGGGTAGTAAAGGTTATACACATGGTGGTGGAAGTGTATGGGGCAGTAAAGGTACAGATCGTGGAGGCAGTGCAAAAAATGTGAAATATATTTCTTATCCCAAGAGAGTGACAACTTTGAAACTCCTAGGACTTTGTACGTGATGCTCGATGCTTTTTGGCTCTCTAAACAATCTAGAGGTAGCCCTACTACCCCCCCTCCCCCCAAACAAGGGACTACCTCTCTCTTAGCTTCCTCCTTCTTCTTCCACAACTGAGAGATTCGTACCTCTAGGTTGTTCCACTGCCTTCTCTTCTCTGATCCTTCAAAGGTAGACCCAGTCATTGGTATACTCATCAATAAATCACGACCCAATCCTTTTTTAGTGCCCTTGGGATATTTTAGCTCCCATTCACATTGGGGAGTGGCCATTCTCAATTCATAATTCCCCCTTGGAGATATTTGTTCAGGACTAGATAAGATTAATGAGCATAGCATTAATGGTAAAAGTATAGAGATTAATATTTTATTGTACTTATGATACACAATTAAGTTCAAGCATTAATATAAAGAAAGTGTGGATACAGACTGTTACTAGACAGAAACTAAATTAGACTTAACACTAGTTCTATAATTGGACACTTAGGTGTTCTAAGACACTACACTATCATGTTTTTACACCAACTTCTCATAACTATTTGGTGAAACTAGAAACAAGATTTAGTGCAGTTTTAACTAAATTGAATATAACTATTCATCAAAATAAGATTTGGAATAAAATCAAGGTTTACAGATAGGAGAAAGATTATTGTAACAAGAACTTGAGCTCTATAACTTAGTTTTGAGACCAGTTCTTTTTTATAATTAAAAAACTCAAATCTTGAAAACCCTAATAAAGAGAAAACAAATTGGTCTTTCAAAGAATCTTTTAGTAACATGATGATAAGGTTATGGGAAAAAACTCAAGGTCTATAATGTATCTATAGGCCAACATCCATCAACTAAGCATTTTTTATGTTTCAAACTCATATGCATCTTTAAATTAAGTAAGCTCTTTGAGAAAATTTATAGTGTGTAATCTCTTGCAAACTATAAATTTCTTCGAAAAACCAATGAAAGTGTACATATAGATTCCCCAATTGTGTTCATATGAGTTATTTGTATGCAAATTAATGAGATGAATGAACAAATCCAAAAGTGGACTTTATTTTAAGGCTAATATTTGATAATAATAAAAATAAGAGTTTTAATATGTGCAATTTTGTGGATATGATATAAATCACTAGATGTGGCTTAGATAACCATCAAATAGTATCACCTTAAGTAGATGGAGGTCATATATTTGCAAAATAAAAAAAAAACAAATTTAGCACAAATGTTGCATATTGTACCTATCCGGCTTTCTATAATTAATTCTACTCACAAAGATTTTGTTTTTTCATATGAGATTTGCAAAAATGTCAAGCACATATATAAGTAGTTACCATGGATTATTGCATGCACCTTATTAATTTTTTTCTTAGACCAGGATACAAGTTTTAGCAAAACATCAACTGCTATTTTGCATAGGTGCTTTTCATGAGTGTAGCTACAATTTAGGTTGTGTACACAAGTGAGGGATAATAATTTTTATGAGATTTTATAAATTTGCAAAATAATTTCTTGAGACGTTTTCTAGATTGTGTGCACCATTTTGTGTGCACCACATCTTGAAAAAGGGACACTTTATGGTACCAAACTAGTGTTAAATGACTTAGTACAAGTCTCTTATATAGGATTACAAAGCTTATCTCATGGGTGACATCATAGCCTTACATCAAATACCATGTCATTAATACTAGGTAGAAAGTAACACATGCAACCATCTGGGATACACACCCTCTACGCCAACATGGCATCCTAGTAGAATAGAGTAGGTTCTCACAAAGGATCACAAGCATGCGAGAAAGCCCATCACAATGACCATTCCTCCTTTGGGTTTGGACCAGACCGATACACTGAAGGCATAACTCAATATCCACTCAAGATGAAAATATCCACTAAGGGTGATAATCCCCCCCGTAAACAAGTAAAGGTATAAGTCTTCATCATAAATCATCTATCACAAAAGCACCAGAGTCTTCTTCACCACGAACAATGTTGTTGTTGCCTTCTTCTTTTTTGCTACGTTGTTTGCAACAGCATCATGATTGCCCTCTTTGTATCCTCCCCTTTTAAAAATGCTTCTTTACTCTCTTGATCTAGATTCAATCTTTATAAATATTATGTGCTATAAAGATGTGCAACAAAATGCTGAAAAATGCAATGCAAGAAGCCATGCACAAAACAAATGTCTCCTCTTTTATTCTGGCCGTACTTTGAGACTTCAAAGCCTATGTGGGAATATTCACCTCTTTTTGGAGTGTAACTCTTTGGGTAGACCTATTCACAGGAAGGGGCCCTTAACACTAGGTTGGTAACCTAACAGGACATAAAAGTGTCCTTTCAGGGTTTTGAAAAAAACCTCCAAAACCATAGTAGATCCACTCATTTTGTAAAATCCTTTCATGAGGTTATAGTTCAAGGCCTACTACACATGTAAAAAATAAGAAACTTGTAAAATTTCTCATATATCTTTTGGTCACACCAAGCCTCCAAAGTTGATGGACCAGTACATTTTCATCAAAACAGTCATTTCTTACGTTTTGTTGCATAAAAATAAGATTAGGGATTTTTATAGGACCTGAGATAAATTCCCTAGTTAACTTCAATGGGTTGGTGATCAGAACATATGATTGCTTCTCACTCACTATTTTTTGTTTTTCCAAAAGAAATAGGTACAAAGAAGTTGAATTTTTACCATTCTGCAAACCTATCATCAAAGTTTCTATAGCCACGCTCAATACAAATAATATATGCATGTTTTCTTAGTTCCCTATTGTCTTTTAGGTTCATAAGGAGCCATGGAGCATGTCAAAATAATAATACATCTCTTACAAAGGGGAATCTTGGGGACAAAGATGAAGTGCTAAATACAGAAGACATGAAAAATCTGGGTTCAACATCATTAGTTGTAGAATCCCATAGAAACTATTCAATATCTAGGAAAATTTGATCCTTATGACTAGATATGGTTACTACCTACAAAATGCATGTAGTTGTCACAAGAAACTAACAATATTGAAAAAGCTACACTTGATATACTAGAATGTTTCGTTTTCTTCTATAATTGAAAAAATCAACCATCGTTGTCTACTATGCAAAATAGGGTATTAGGTGCCCCAAAACTCAAAGAATATTAGCTTTATGTTACAATATGCGATATAGAAAATCAAAACTGCATTTGGATATCATGAAAGCCACCAAAAAAATCATAGAAGAGCTAAAATTGGCTAAAAAACAGGATTTAACAATTTTTGTAATTTGGTCATAACTTACAACTTTAACATTTATTTCTCCCTAGAAGCATCAGGACATGTTGAGGACTACTAAAGATAGTTCTCTAGCATTATAGACCTCACAAACATGAATTCTAGAGTGGTATAGTTGCAAAAAGTTGAAAAAAGCCAAAAACAGGACCCGTTTTTTCACACAGTTTAGGTTGTGAAATGTTGTGCAAGGACAAGGTTAAAGATGGAATTGATATTCCAAAAAAATGTCGAGTTTTTTTCAGCTCATGAGACAAATTTCTAGATAGATAGCACCTCAAAATCCATTTTGAAACTCTTGACATAATTCAAGGAAAATGGTCACTTAACAGGACATAAAAATGTCCTAGGACATAAAAGTGTCCCATTACCAACCTAGTGTTAAAGTAGGCTTGGAATTGCGGGAGCTAGCCCTTATGAAACTAGTTATGAACAAGAAATATAGAGAGAATCACTCTTTGAGGGGGTATGAGGCTTATGGGCCTTGAAGCTTGGCGTTTCAAAGAAGAAGAATCAGAGAATCTCTTTACAAAGACAAATGATTATAGAGTATCTTTAATGAGATTTGATGTAAAAAAAACCTTGGCATGATTGGTCCCTTGTGGATCTGAAATTTGAATTCAATCTACCCTGGTGGACTTCTTGAGACCCACCATTTTCTCCACACCAAAAGAAGGTGCAAGTTGAAGAAACAACCTCCTTCAAAAACCCAAAAATAACCAATGGGCTATCCACCAAGCCCTCATGCCTTCACATGTGATGACCCAAAAATTAATTCCTTATTCTGACCTGCTTTGCAAGGTCAACTATACACACATCCCACCACTAATCAAGATGATTAAGTGACCTAATCACCTTGCAGTTGGGAGATAGATAGATCTATAGAAAGCTTATGTAGAGCTCTGCTTGAGACACCAAACTTCCACTTCCAATTGATGAGTTAAGCTCAATAGCAATGAAAGAAAAATAGAGGGATAGAGTGAAATAATGAGCTTGTAATCTAGGTCTTCGAGTCTTGATCAGAGATAAGATGAAGTGCAACGAGTCCTAACATAGCTATTGTAAAATAGAAGTGAAGTAACTCTCAATTTGAGAGCTTATTGAGATAAGGTGCAAACTAATAGGACCTTATGTGATCTATTCTTCCTATATTAAGAAAAATATGAACTTTGCATGGGACTTATAAGAATTCCTACTTTTAAGGGATTAAGGCTAATTTTGTGTAGAATTTGGGGAACAAATGCATTCAGTAGACTACTTTTGAGTAGGATTCTCTAGCCTTTTTTTAGGGCCATGTAGGTTTGTAGTCATCTTAGAGATCCTTTTCTCTCTCTAGCTCTTTGAAAGTGAAGGAAAAAAGGTATTGTGGCATTAACTACCGACTTCCATCCCTTTCCCATGCCACATCAACGTGCATAAACCCACGATAAAAATGATGTTTTCTCAAAATTTCCATTTTCACATATTTTCTACATAAAATGTTCCTCCCAACCTATGCACATATAAAAAAACATATTTTGATGTTTTTTAATCTACACTCACTAAAGGCCAATTTATTTCCCCTCCAACAAAATAACTCTCTCTCTATCCTCTCCTCTTCCTCTCCCCTACCTCTCCGTATCCCTCTCCCCTACATGTCCGTCTCCCTCTCCTCTCCTCTCATATCCCCTAACTCTCTCCCTCTGCTCTTCCCTTGGCTCTCCCCTACCTCTCTCTTCTCCCTTCCATTGCCTTCCTCCTTCGCATCCTTAAGTTTAGTTGTCATAGTGCTCAACAATATCACAAACCATGTGCCTTGCACACCACGTGTGTATATTTTCTTGCCCCCAGAGTTTGCATCAAAAGTCACACACATGGGTGACCAAAGATCATCACAACAACGTTGTGCTGTAGGTTTTGACACAATGTCAACCGTTGAGTGGATGACATTTGTACCCATGCGATTGTCACTCCCATCCTACTTTAAGAAGTCTGTCAACGTTTCTTCAATATGTTGGGAGAGGGAAGGCATGCTTATTGGGATAGTGTAAGTGATAGTCTATACACTATAATTTATTTTCTATTGTCTTTTTTTATTCTATAATATTCAATTCAATTTTTGAACCATTTCTCCCCCAAATCTTCTCTACGTGTGCATATTTATATTGAGCACACACACACACACATGCACTCACTCATATCCTTGTCTTTCATTTTAGAGCTTGCATTATCTTGTAATCTTTGACATTATGGAGTTTAAACACAAATTTTCCTCTAAAGAAACCTTCTTTGTTATATCTTGCAGGTAGGTTCTTCAAATCCATGTTTCTTGGAGCTAGGTAATCTCACCACAATGTATATTTCAACATGGTTAGATGAAAATACTTGAAAATTTGAACAACATATACTTAGCAAGCGTGTTTATTATACAACTTGCAAATATTGAGCTTGTATAGTGTTGTTTTTTATTTCTCCAAGTCTCTAAAGCATCATGGTACAAGGTGACCTCTTTCTATGTTATGAGTGGTGTTCTTTTTGACAATGGCTCAAGTTGCTGGCATAATATAACTCGCTTCTTGCAGCAAAAACCTCTCCTCAAGCAATTTCATTGTATATTTTAATGCAACTCTCACCACAAAAACCATTATTCTACCATGGAGGGATCCTTAGTAGGGAAATAAAAAATCTTTCCATGAGTAAGAAATTATTTCCCAA
Source organism: Adiantum capillus-veneris (assembly GCF_014529385.1). Classification (NCBI taxonomy): domain Eukaryota; kingdom Viridiplantae; phylum Streptophyta; class Polypodiopsida; order Polypodiales; family Pteridaceae; genus Adiantum; species Adiantum capillus-veneris. The sequence continues at coordinate 94,784,077 of NC_140943.1, read as the reverse complement.
CATGGAACACCCCCATCAGAGGTAGTTTTATGTAATAGGTTACCATGAGTACACCATGGCATGGAATGGATACAATAACTATAACTACACTCCCCCTGGTATACTTTCATGGAACATATCTTCATCAAGACAAATAAGAAGAAATTTGGAATCTATTGGGTTTTTGGTTTGCAAGAGCATACTCTCTCTACCATATTTTGAGTTTGTTGGTAATTTAAATTAGATTTCTAACATTTTAAGACTGAATTTCTCTTGCTTTGGCTATTTTGTACATAAAAGGTATAATAGAGTAGAGGCCAATATCTAAATGATATATAGGGAATAAACCTTGGTAGAATTCCCACCATGGACTTGTGCCATCAAAACTTAACATCATGTCAATATAATTGTGTTGCTTGATAGCAGATCAAGGAGAATTCCTTTGTGTTAAAAAGGAATTTCCTTGTATCAACACTTGATTCCTTTTTAGAGAGAAAAAGAGAGAGATGGAGAGAGAGATCTATAAGCTGGTCTATGTATTGTAGTCTCTTACAAGTTGGTATTGTGCTATGATAAAGTAAGATTCTGATAAGTAAGCCCTAAATTTTTCAATGTTGAGTGTCTCCAAAGACCTTAATGGAAACTTGAAGTATCATAATTTTGTGCATGTTTCATTTTCAAGTTCTTCTAGCATAGAGTTTTGGAGGTACAAATTTCAAATGGTATTCATAAGCATGAATCTGTATTCAAGTGCTCATTTGTTCTGTCCACGAATTTTAAAAAAATATAACCTTAGGGTCCTTGGGGCCCTCAACAAGAGGGGCCACAAGGGAGCATGATTTGGCTAGACATGGGGTCTTGTTTGACAGTTTTGTACGCCCTTGTAGCCACTCTTGTTGAGGGTCCCTAGGGTCCTAGCATGTTCTTATGATCCTTTTAAAAAATTACATGGACTTGTCTCCCATATCTATCATCATGAATGAATTGAGTAAAAGAATATTTTCTTATTGCAACTATACTATAATCTTTTGCAAGTTGGTGAATGGTTCTTGATTCATGGTGGTAAAAGAATAATTATTTATGCTAAAGAAAAAAAAAAGAGCCCTAGGGAACCTCAACAAGAGGGGCGATAAGGGAGTACCATATGGAGAGACAAGGGTTCTTGTTTGGCAGTTTTGTGCTTCCTTGAGGCCACTCTTGTTGAGGGTCCGTTGGGCCCTAGCATGGTATTAGGACCCTATTTTTTAAATCCATGGACTTGGCTCCCCTGTATATCTTGAGTTTATTGTGTAAAACAAGACTTTATTTTTGTTAATATATTGTAATCTCTTAGAAGTTGGTGAATGGTTCTTGAATTGATCCATGGTGGTTAAATACGATTTCTTTGTGCTAAGAATGAAACCTATGTCAATGGAGAAATATTGCTAAATCACAGTGCTTCCTTTTTACCCCACAGATGCAATGTGTGTCAATATCTCATACAAAAGTGAGTATTGAGACCCTCCTGATCATATGGTGAATATCATGACAATTTTGATCAAAAATACATACAAAATAATATCCCAAAATCCATCTATTTTCAGCCTTGGGGGGCATCTGTCCCCGAACTTTTCCAACTGCACCCCTTGGATCCCCTTGGCAATAGTAGTCAAAAGATGGGATCCAAGGTAAACATGCGATAATAGGAAAGGTACCATGCTCCATCGCGTACCATAATGGGATTGTTTTCTTTATCTCCTAGCATAATGGTATAGTTTTCTACACCCAACAATTTAGCATTAATGAGCTTAGTGAAGATGCTATACTATTTAGTAAAATATCCAAAATAGTGCTGATGATTATCATGTATTTAAGTTTTACAAACACAAGTCTATTTTTAAAATTTGAAGGAAGGAAGCATTTTGTATTTGAAATGCTCTACACCAGTAGTGTGCATACTTGTTACAAACCAAATAAAGTGTCAAACATAGAATTGACCATCATAATAAAGGCAAGATGGGATTATAAACAAGAAATCCATTGAAGTGTTATACATTTTACATAGAATCATCATCAACATGATGTAAAATGTTCAATTAAAGAGGTTGGGGCTAATTGGAAATAACAAGGTATTAATGAGAGGCATGTAGTACTTGTTTGATAGCAAGGTTGTTAGGGTTTATACCTACTTCCATCATATGCCTATGTGAAAAACCCCTTATGGTGCTACTCTCTTACACTCTAGTGGGAAACATGCCTACACCTAGTACCTCAATTGCATGCCACTAGCACTTGTCTCCTCATGCACACCCATCTAGGTGGATGCACTAGCATATGCGACTTCCATCATTTTCATGAACTAGTCCATCTATAAATGGAGAAAAATTGTAGAAATTATCATCATGTTTTAATCTATCACTTTTTCATATTTATCAGAGTCAATTCCCCGTACCAAGGTACAGTCACATCCTATTGATTACGTATGTAAATAGCTATTATCCGCCATAATTGCAAGTCTTACTAGTGGTATCAGAGCAAGGAGAGTGAATAGACTAGAGAGAGTAGAGACGAGCTAAGCAGATAAAATACCGATGGGGAGAAAATGAAAGCAAAATCGATGACTATCCTTATAAAAAACAAACATCACCAGCATGATGACTACAGATGATGAACGAGGATCACACTACACTATGAACCATAAATCCCTACCTACCCTTCTACACTTGCATGATGTATCCGAAAGTGAGAAAAACATGATGTGTCTAATTTGAGAACCATGTTTATGCATCCAAATGTGAACCCATGCACCTACCTAAGGAATCCTTGTATGATCCATGACCCGCTAAATCCATTGAGAACTAGGCATGATGCATCTTACGCAATCATATGATGAATTTAGATTTAAGGGCGCGATTGTTAGGGTTTAATCCTACTTACATCCTATGCCTATCGGAGAAACCCCTTATGGTGGTACTCTCACACACTCCAGTGGGAAACATGAATACACCTAGCACCTCAATTGCATGCCACTTGGAGCAGCCGCTTGTGTCCTCATGCACACCATCCAAGTGGATGCACTAGCATCTGCCACTTCCATCATTTTCATAAACTCTTCCATCTATAAAGGGAGACAAATTTTACAAATTATCATCATGTTTTAATCTATCATCATAATTTTTAGAGTCGATTCCCCGTACTAAGAGATAGTCACCTCCTATTGATTTTTGAATGTGACTAACTATTATCCGCCATAATTGCAAGTCTTACAAAGGTATGGATAGTTATACAAGGACATAATATGCTTGGCAAGTTTTTCTCATCCTCCACCTTGAAAACTGAATCATTTAAAGAACTCTCATGCTAGCCACTTACCATCTACACCTTTACAATATTGTGGCATTGAAATCTAATAATCTCATACTTTGGCTGTCTTTGGAGAGTAGAGATTGGCTTGTAGGAGAAGGAAAGTAGAAGGAGAAATAAGAGCTTGTTTGGTACTACAATGGAGACACGATAAGGAGATGAGGCTGCGTGCTATTGCAATAAGGGTATTGTCAGGTTCATCATGAACCAAGAATAGAGTGTTTCCCATCTCTGCATATGGTTTCTTGCTCATGTCGCCTCAAAACCTTGTCTCTTCACGTAAACACCAAATTTTGTGAACACAAAGGGATAAAGTATAAAATGGTATCATTCTAATAATCTAGTGATATGATACAAAGAAGAAACTATAAGAATAATATTTTAACAACTTTCCATATATAATAAAACTTACTTGCATTATAGGACTCAATCACATGCTATGCAACGCCAGATGGTGCACCAAAGCCACCAACAAACATTAGAAGAAACTTGGACTATCAAAGGGGCCCTATAAGGAGGTTTGACTTTGCCTCTCTTGTCCAAAGTGAGAAACTTAGTGAAGTACATAAATGCTTTGTCAAAACCCTATCAACCAACATATCATCGGAAAGATCTTAGAAAGTAGGTTCTAAATCCCCAAATTCTGAAAAATTTGGAGTTTATTTGTAAAAGTTATGACCTTCCCACTGAAGTTGAAATGTGGGGAGAGATTCCATTTATAAGAGGGAGTTATCACATCAACAAAAGGAATATTCTAGAATATAAAGAATTGGATGGCATGCTATATACCAATGGATAGATGTCAATGAATGCATTCCAAGCTCTCAATTATAGATATGGTCTAGTAATTGTGTAGATGGTTTATCCATGTTTGGATAGTTTTGGTGGTCCTCAAGCAGTTTTGGGCGATATGGAATGCTTTTTTATGTAGTTATTTCTATTTTGAAGCACCAATATATGAAAACTCTTTTGTTTCTATATATTTGAGCTTCTTTAGAATATTCTAAATTTAATGTTCTAGCTTGGGGATCATTCATACGTATGTGGAAACAATTTTGGGAATGCTTATCATTAATTGAATCGCAAGAGATGCCGATTTTGTGAGAAGATGGGAAAGGGAGGGCACAATATGGATGTTGGCAGACAACTACACAGATGACCACAAGGAAAAATAGTTGAAGGATGCACGAGGCAGGGCAAGAAGACAACTAGCACCCAACAAAAGAAGGGTAGATGTCAGGCAGGGAAACTCGTAGCACCAATTTTTTTTTTCTTTTTTATGAAGTCATGAAGTTGTCCATGGTACAATATCTTAGGTAAGTCGAGTCTTTTCTTAATCATGGGTTGCTACTATCATCAAACAATAAAGAGACACCCTTTAAGAGAAAAAATAATCCTTCACATGGGCAAATAGTATTTTATGAGATTTTGTTTGATAGAGAACATCAAATCAATCTAGAAAGCCAAAACTGGTGAAATATTTGACAATTAAAATAAAAAATGAGGGATTTTGATTGAAAGTCCATAGAAAACCTACTAAGGAATAGATTAGTTTTAAGGGTATCTTCTAGGTTGGAATAGGAAGGGAGTGATAGAGAAAGTAGAGAATCTTCTGAGGCAAAGTTTAACTAGGTAGAATCCTTTAAGATACAATTTGATTTTTCTTTGGAAAAGGAAAAGAGGAGGATTTGTCAGATGGTGGGCATAGAGTGAAAGTGTTGCACATCATTAGTACGTGCAAGAAAATAGGAAGCAATGAGGTTCTATAGGTGGAGAGAAGGTAATGTTGTCTGGTAGAATCCTTTAAGATACCCATTGAATTTCCTTTGGAAAAGGAACATAGAAGGAGTGGCCAAATGGTAGGTGTAGAGTGCAAGTGTTGCACATCAACATTATGATTAGGGAAAGAGGAAGCAGCAATGTACTAGAACAAAAGGGCTTGTGGTGTAGGACAACATCCGAAAGGTGGTCACACAAGTCATGATGAAAAACAAAGGCCCTCATTATGAGGAATCCTTCATGTGTAAGAAACAACCTCGTCAAAAAACCATAAATTCAAACCCACACACCAGACGACGGTCAAAAAGTGATCGGAAAACGGTCGGTTGGAGGATGGCGTGATAGTCAATGGCTTGTGAAGGTTGGGTAGAAGTCTTTGGTTGGTGGACAAATTCAATGGCCGATGGAAAATTTCTAGGTGGACTTTTCTTCTCAAGGGCGGCCCAACATGGGAGCATGGGACAATTCAACTCGAACTTGTCTACACAAGAGTGGATACACACGGCTGCCTCTCATGAGAGAGGGAAGCCATTTTGTCCTATAAAAGGAGGCCTCTTCATCACACAAAATGGATTGGGAAGTTCATGAAACAAGGTGTGTGTGAGGTGGTGAGAGTGAAGCAAGGCGGGAGTTTCATTAAGGGTATAATCCCTTTGTAGCCTACTTCTACCTTGAAGTACTAAATCCATTGAGTGGTTGCTTTCTCGGGGACGTAGCCCACATTGGGTAAACCATGTATACATGTGCTATCTCTCTCTCTCTCTCTCTCTCTCTCTCTCTCTCTCTCTCTCTCTCTCTCTCTCTCTTTCTCTCTCGTGTGTGAAAATTATCGCATTAACCATCCCCAGCCTCAGTCCCAAGGCCTCAAACACCTTCAAAGGTGGAGAGATCTAGCGGGTAATGAGGGTAGGGAAGAGGAATAAGAATCATTCATAGGAGAAATAAATATTTCCTCACTTATCATCACTCTTCTTGCTTAGCATAGCATAATATCATAGTAATGAAGATGAAGAAGATGGAGAGCTTAAGCATTGAAGAATGGATGTTGGTTGGATTGGCATTCCATAGTCAAGAGTGTTGGTGTGGGCTCTCAACTTCTCAACAAGCTTGGATATGGAGATGGAGGCCTTGCAATTTGCACTTCACACAATGAGTGTGTGTGTGTGTTGGGGGGGGGGGGGGTATACCTCCCAGAGATCCCCCTTCTTGCTTTGTTCAACCCCCTCTTCTAGCTCATGGTGGAACCTCATTGGACCCCTTCAAGCCTAGCCAATCACATGAAGAGTGCATATCAAGCAAGCATGCTAGCCTTGAAACAAGTGTCCCCCTTTCCCCTTTGAGAGAGAGGACTTCATAAATGTATACACAATTAATTTCATTAGCTAAATTATCATTGGACCCCTTGAGAGGCCAACCAATAGGCTTTAGGCACCTTATGAGGGCAACATGGAGAGGAACATGACAAGTGTCCTTGTTGCCTTTTTGGACTAGGCTTGCCTTGTGTGAGGGTGTGTGTGTTCTCTCTCTTGGACCTACTTGTAGGGCTCGCACCCTCCTTGTAGGGATCCTTGTTGACTTTTGGAAAACTTTAAACCCCTCATGCTTGGACAAGTTTCCTACCTCAAGTTCAACTCTGTCAAGCTTGGAGAAGGTTCCCACATCAAGCCTAGACCTAGAACCTCAAGCACGACAAGCACCTTAGTCAGCAAGCATGACAAGCACCTCAAGATTGGTCCGAGTTCCAACCTCCAGCATAGCCCTAGCTTGCCTAAGATCAGAGGACTTTTTAACACTAACCTTTGGAGGTCTTTAATGAAGATAAACCTAAGGTATTTAAGCTCCATTAGATAGAGTTTCTCTTTGACGTACCATCTCTCATTTGGACCCTTTTACCTTGGCCCCGTGTTCAAATTGATCCATAAGCACATGTCTATATACTAGCCCTTGTTCCCGTTTATTCTTCCCCATTAAATGATCAATTTAATATGAGAAAATTATTTGGGTTGGTTAGATATTAGATTTCATGACACCATGTGGCTTATTAGGCCCCATTTCCTTGAGTTATCACCCACTTGTCCATTGGATAATATTTTAATGTCTTCTAACCCTTCCATGTTGGCAAAAATATAATCCGTCCATATCCCCATAGTTCAAAGGTGAGGACAATTGTGTATCCTCTTCCTCTTAAGTTTTCTTTGAATTGTAGAGACGGCCCTTGAAGCCTTTTCCACTTCTCCTAGAGTAGATTCCTCTTCTTCTAGGTATATAAACATAAAATCCTACCAGTAGATATTCAAAAAAAAAGAGAGAAAATTATGAAAAACATATAAAAGGTATTTATATTAAGAATTGCACTAGCTATAGGATCTATCTAGAGTATGAGATAGTAATGAAATGATGTTGTAGCCAATTACTGAGCTATGTGTTGTAGGATCATCCCATAAATCATATGGCAACAGTTTTGGCCACTCAACAGCTCTTCCTTCGCAAGCCTTGAACAAAGATTTGATGATAGGAGGATGCCTTCTTTCACTCTTTCCATTTCCTTTAGGGTTGTAAGTTGTAGTAAGAGAAAGCTTGACCTAATCTCAAAAACAATCCCCTTGCTTCCTTGGCATCCAGTCCACGCCTGTCTGCAGTGGTCTTTCCCACACAACCATAACGGAAAATTACCTCATCAAGAAGGAATTTGCATATAGCAGCTTGTATAGTTTTAGCTCTTAATGATCGCCCTTCAACTTGATTAGTTAGTTCTTCTCATGCAAGAACTAAGTATCACATCTTCTAGATTCTTGAAGGCATTATCACTAGATCCACAACCCATTTATAGTGCATGGCTAGTGGATATGTAGGGTGCAACCCATCACGATGTTGGACATTTGAATACATTTGACAAGCTACACACGACTCTACAAAATGAGATACATCTTTACACATACCCTTCCACCAATAATTTTCTTTCAACTTGGAGAAGGTTGCCCACACACCCCTGTGTCTAGCCCATACACTCTCATGAAACTCTTTCATGAGCTTTACTTGAGTCTCTATTTTACATATAACCCTTTGTGGTGTAATACCTTTTTCTTTAGGATGCTTCCACAAGTAACCATCCCTAACAAAGTACCCAATTCCTTTCTTGCGTATCCTCCTGAATTCTTGTCCAGACCAATCATCCTGTTTTGTTAGAGTACTCAAGTAGCTTCCAATAAGAAGACAATCACCTCCATAAAGCTCTTTCAAGAACAACTCAAGTGGATTAGTCATGCATACATTGTTACCTTTGACATGAGAGATTGAATCTAACTTTGTGGCCACATCATCTCCCTCGTCAATCATCTTGAACTCATATTCATACCTTGCCCTTGATAGAGTATCTACCACTTTATTGTCTTTACCTCCAATTTTCTTAAACTCCTGATTTAAGGAATTAATGTAGGCAATCCACCGCAACATAGAAATGTCTTGCATTGAGCAGCTTGTAATCATCCCAAGAAGTGGTAGTAGACAATTTGTTTCTACAACCACATGTGCACCAATTAGGTACTCTTTCCCATTTTTCAAGGTTTTAACGATGCCCCATAATTGTCTCTTTGTCTATGGATAGTTTCTTTGGCGAGCACTCAATACCTTTGCTCCAAATCTCACCACATACCTGTGTCCTTCATCATCATCTTGCCTTATTTCCCATCCAATTCCTATAGGACTGGTGTCTACTATCACAATTACTGGCCTTTTACACTCATAGTCTACCGTTCTCAAAGTTGGTGTTGATTGGAGAAACTCCTTTAGCTTTTTCATGGCTTTACATGTGCTTCTTTCCATTTAAGCTTTTTATTCTTTCTAAGAGATTGATAAAGAGGATCAACTACATGTGCATAATGTGGAATATAAATAACATAAAACACATGCTCCCAAAAACCTTCTAACCTCGATGATTCTAGTGCATGTTTCTTTAATTCTTTAGATGGGATCTACCTTTGTTGGACAAGGTTTCCTACCATATGGCCCGTACATGTGCCCCACAATGAGCACTTCATTGACACCAAACATAGACTGTTTCCTTGACAAAGTAACATTCAAATCTTCCAACCTATAATTTTTTTTATCAGAATTATTTATGTGATTTTCCACAAACCTGCAACATCCCTTGAGATCCGAAGCTTCATCTTTCTCACTTTGTTCACATCCTTTGATAGGGAAATCATCAATGAAAGGCATTGTGATTTGAGGAATAAAGTCATGTAAGACCTTATTCATCCCATTCATCACATGCGCAGCCAAGTTGATTACTCCCTGCAAACAGGGTAGACATTCTTACCAAAACTAAATGTGTCTTCATGGTTGTTGTCAAGTCTCTGCTTTCTATTGAAAGTTGAAATTGATCATACCCTGATTAGAGGTCCCCCATTGAGTAGATTGACCTTCCGACAAACGCCTTTGCAAACTCATCCACAACTAGATCTGTACCTACATTCCTAATTGTCACCTTGTTCAGAGGTTACATATCTTGGATGAAGTGTAGAACACCATTCTTCTTTGGAACTGTGAACCACTTGTTTGAGTATGGAGCACAAGAAGGCTCCAAAGTCCCCATTTTGATCTTTTCACTCAATAGATCTACTAACTTTGGCAAATGAGCCTTTGGAACCAGAATAGGCCACAGATTCCAAGGCACATGAGCTTTTGTAAAAATTGCCATAGGAGCTACAATACAAGGATCAACACATCCTATCTCATGTGGCTCAATGTGAAAGCCTTGCTTTCAAAGCATTTATTTAAAGCACTTTGTCTCCTCTGCTTCATGTAGAATCTCTTTTGTAAGCTTTTCCATAGGCCTATCTCTCTTAAGTATACTTTACCATCCTTAAAAAAGACATTATCTTTTGTCAAAGCATCACTAAAACTATCACAATCCCTTCTTACATGTTCTGTTCTATCACACCAAATACATCTATTAACAAAGCCTTCTTTGGGATGTTGTATTTGCCTAGAAAGTGGCCCTAATGGTGGGCCTTTTTCTTCAAGATTTGCAAGCTTCACCTTGAAGTCATGCAATCCCTTCACAAGCTCATCTAGCATGGACTCATCAAACTTAGGAGTTATAAAAGTAGACAAGTTACCAATTTAAAAAGTTGAGGTGGAAGGACTTGTAGTGCTTACTACCATCTTGTCCCTTCTTCTTTGTCGTTTGGCAAGTAGTGAGACATCACCTTCAACCTCATTCCAGTCGGTCTTTGATCCTTGCTCAACATATTTATCTTGAAGAAGAAGCTCCAAATTTTCTTGAAACTCTTTACTTGTAGCTTGTAAGAAAAGATATGTCTTCTCTGCATCTAGTGTGGCCTTTTCTGTCTTGGTCAGTTGTGCATAGCGACGATCAAATTCCCTAAGTAGCTTTATTATTGATAGTCCTTGCTTTGGCTTGACTACCCATTCTAAGAATGTCCTTTTGGTCACTGTCTTAGAGTACTCCATGAAATATTCCTCATTTAAAGCTACTTTGAGTTCTTCCCAGTTTTTCCCAGGCCCATCTTTAATGGCCCTAACATGTTCTCTAATTTCTGGAGCAACAACTAGCTCAAAGCTTTGAATCATCTCACCTTTTGATGCGCAATGCATCTCCATATCCTTCACATAGTTGCCCAAGTATTTGATTACATTTTTGCCATTGAACTGATCCATTCTGTTGATGACCGCTTGTATGGATTTTGTTGCTGAAATATCCCTTCTTTCAATGGCATGTTGTTGTTGCTTGAACATTGTAAATTCTTGAAATAGTTACATTGTTGCTGGGTCAAAATGCATACCATGTTGCTCCACATGATCACCCATGGTTACCCACAAACTCTCATCCTAGAAGATTCATGCTTTGTTCACCAAGAATATGTTGAGAAGCTTGCAGCCTTTCCAGGAAAGCACCGGGCTTTTGGATGTGAGAGTTTGTGATAGAACTCCAACAACTACATGGAGGAGTTATACCATAGATTCCATGAAGTCTAGGGTTTGGAAGGAGGTTCAATCAAATAATCCCCACTCTTTCTCTGTTGCACTCACACACACAAATAAAGAACAAAAAATGATATATATAAAAAACACAAAGATGAAAACATCAAGGTTATGGTCGTATCGTATCATGAGTAATAAGTTAGGGCTAATAGATGAGTTAATAGAGTTCATCTTTGCCAACCAAACAGGCTACAAATTTTTCTTTGGAAATGTATTTTAATGCTTACTATGATATAGGTGTTTTGTCTGGTGATTAGGGTTAATTTTGTGTAAAAATCCTCTTCTTTCATAGCAAGATAACTACACTTATATCAAAAGAAAAGTTATAGTCTAGAAGGGGTAGTATGAGGGGTTGAGGTGAAAGAAGTATTTCATTGAGCCTTTCTGGGCTACAAAGAAACACTATATGTTGTTGAAAGTGTATTTTATAGCTAATCCATACATTAATTGTAATAGATTGCACAAAGTGGAAGCAATAGAAATTCACATCATGTGGATTATTCATCTAAGATAACTCTACTATGTGAAAAATGCAGATATGAGAGAAGTGAACAGAAGAGAAGTTTCCCTCCCAAGCCCTATTCTTACCTGTAGGCAATAAGGATACTTCGGGGAGAGATGTACCTTGTGCACTAGTATTTTTTCACAAGAAGGTTGTTTAATAGAGTGTTTTTGCTTGAATTCCTTCAGGAGAAACAATTAGGACCCAACAGAGATGGAGATAGGAGTAGAGGTAGAAGTAGTAGAAGACATAGAGGTATAGGTTGGGCTTGGAGACGAAAAACAAAACTTAACAAAATAACAAAGCAAAAAAACACCTTACTTATCAACCCCTTCAAGAGAGTTTGCCAATTTGATGAAGACGGAAAATGATAGAAGACTTCGGCCCTTGACTAGAGTTTATGTTTACGAGGATTCTTTCAAATTCAGCTAGCCTTCCTCAAAGGCAAGTGTAGGGATAAAGGTAAATTTGGAATGAATCCCCTCACTCCCTCTTAAATGAATTTCAAGGAAGAAGAGGGCTCTTTTTATAGGTGAAGGTGAATCTTGATTAGGGTGGGATTAAGTGCTAGCTGCAATTAACCTTTTTAAAGCTAATCGTACAGTGATGATGAATCCTTCTTCCCACCACCTTGGTTTTTTTCATGATGCCCAAGTGACTAGGCCCAAAAGATGTCCCTAGCCATGTAGGTGGCTACCTTAAGGGTAGAAAAGTTAGGGATGGTGTTAACAAAGTTAGAAATTTTTTTTAGTGCTGATTTTTTATTGTGTGTGAGTGCTTTAGAGCCATGAATGACCCCATTTAAGCCCCTTGGGTCATACTTATGCCATTTCGTGGCACTAAAAATAGAGGAGAGAGAAATGGTCGCCGCAAAAAGTAGGAGAGAGAGTCAAATTCAAAATCTTCTTCGGACTCTTGTGGAGAGGAATTATGTGTCTTCCCCTAGGTCCCATAGCCCTTCCTTTTGAATGTAGTCTGCACCTCCACATGGCTTGTTAGTCCCCATTTCCTTGAGTCATCACCCACTTGTCCATTGAATAATATTTTCAATGTCTTCTAACCCTTCCACCTTGGAAAATATAATCCTTTGATATCCCCATAATTCAAAGGTGAGTACAAGTGTGTGCCCTCTTCCTCTTAATTTTATTTGAATTATAAGATGGCCCTTGAAGCCTTGTCCACTTCTCCTAGATTAGATTCCTCTTCTTCTAGGTATATAAAAAAAGACTCCTACCAGTAGATATTCAAAAACAAATATGAGAAAATTATGAAAAACATATAAAAGGTATTTATATCAAGAATTACATTAGCTATAGGATCTATCTAGAGTATGAGATAATAATGAGATAGTAGAATAAAAGAACCAATATTTTTTCCCCACTAGCGATAAAGTTAAAATATGTTACCCTTAAGATAAATGCTAGGATGCAGTAGAATGTTATACTTATAGTTATAAATGCATATGGATATCGTGGAAAATATTCTCATGCATCTAAAAGTCAATTATAATTAATCTCTTAGCACTCATTCCCACTATGTACGTGCCAAGGCACGACAACATGATAGTCACATAATTATTAGGTGACCCCTTTGAGATTTAGACCACATGGGTGCAAACTTGGAGCATTAGGAGAAGTTTGAGGTCTTGAATTCATCGTGTAAGAAACAATAGAGATTAGAAACACTTTTAGTTTTTGAAAATGTGAACAAGAAATTTACTAGGTCCACATGATGTCACTTTTTGGGGGCCCCACATGAAGTGTCATTTTCAAATCTTATGGTAATATGTCTCTTTACCAAAAGTTATCCCTCAGAATGCACCTTTTTTCTCTTTTGGTCCAAATTTCAAATTTCTCCCCTCCTCATTCTATCCTTTCTCTGCATGTTTTGTGCCTCATCTTCCCCATATCCTAGATTTGACCATGAGTCTTGGTAAGAGAGGTATCTACCGTCTCCATGTTGAGCTGGAAGATGTATATTCCCCTCTCAAAAAGGAAATAGGCTTTGTGAAACTTGTCCTTATGTCATTGAAGTATCCAGATCAGAGGGAAATAAGCACATTGACCTATGGACAAATGGTGGATTGTCCCCTATAGAACCCATCACTAAATGCACCCCACCATTTTTCAACTTCTCTTCATTGATGGGATTTGTAGGATGCTATGAAAGGGCTATTAGGCACACACAAAATCTTGTAGTTAGAGAGGGGCATTCTTAAGCTGAAAAACCATTTTCTACTATAGTTCAATCATTCTCTTGATCATGAGCTTCAAGAAATAAAGGAGAATGTAAAATAGCTCAAATCATTGTTGAATATAGTCAAAAGAAAAAGGATAGAGCTTGGGTGTAGACAAAGATAAAAGGAAGCTGAAAAATATTGAGTCTCAAGTGAGGAGGTGGAGATTTCAACAAAAGAATCAAAGAAGTGAGGTAAAAATGATATAGTTTTCAAATTGATATCTTTGTCATGAAAGTTGGTACCTCTAGGTGCTATAATCTTCGTTTGTGTTTACCTTAGGTTTTTGGTTCAACCAAAGTGTTCATAAGGAAGCATAAGAGGTGCACCACAATAATTTTGTGAAGTGATTCCACTTGTTGTTGCTGGAAACAAATTGAATGAAAGAAGATTTGGGTTGCTAGGAAGAAATGCATCAATGGATTCTTGCAACGTTCTACATTGGACAAGGATAAAATAAAATACATTGTGGAAGAAGTTGGAATGAGTAGGGTAGGTTACCAAAAGCTGTTCAAGATCATCAATAAAAACATAAAGCTATCCATTAGGAAGAGAATGGAGTCTATCAGGGCCTCTTTATTTGGCAGTTTAAGGGAGCCAAACCTTTAGTATTGAGAAAGCAATCAAAGGAAAACTTTTGAATTCAAACAGGTAAAACGGCTAGTTTATTTGAATTTAAATTTTCCCCCAAAATGAAATTTAAAATCAAACGGGCAAAAGTATATCATGTAACATATCTATGGAAAGAGCTTAGCATGTAGATTCTAGATCTATAATCTCTGCTCAAATTGGAGATCATATGTAGGAGTTATGGAGGGCCAAAAATCATAAATTTTTCCTCCCCCGTTTTTGCAAAAAAAGTGCATCCTTTGACCATTCTTACACCTCTCTTACACACCCATTATTCTTGCACACATAGCATGTATCTATTCGTCCAAATGTTAATCACCTCCATAATCTCATGGAAAATAAAGAGGCCCTCCTATACCCCATTCTCTTCCTAATGAAGAGTGAAGGGCTCCTTCCTACCAAAGCCATCGGTTGTTTAGCATGCAAAAATCACAATAAATTCTAGGGTCATGGCACATTAGTGAAATATATCTTGATAAGAAGAAAGACTTCACTGGTTTCACTCTTTCAACAATTTGACTTGAGAACTTTTTAGAGGGCAATGATAAAATTCTACGATCTTTAACATACCAGGGCATCTGGGTAAGCCATTTTTATGATCAACTTTGATGAAAGTGATATTGTGAAGGTAGAAAATTGTAGAGAGCCTCATGAGTAGAGATATTGATACCGCAGAGGGAAAAAAACCTAAAACTTTAGTGTAGTCAGAGAAGAGCATTTGGTGGTTGGGTACATTTGAGGTTGATCGTGAGTTGGGTACATTTGGTGGTTGGGTACATTTGAGGTTGATCGTGAGGATTTTAATGTGTAAATTGGGTTTTTGATCTAAGAGATTTTTTATATCATGTAGTAACAAATACTCCTTAGTTGTTTATCTTGTAGGTGGACAAGTTTGTTGTTGTGCACAACAAGGGATCAAGGTCTTCCTCTTGAATATGAATAGACTCCTCACCTTGGTGATGTTCCTTACCTTGAAATGTGCCACATCCAAAAAATCTTTACTTTTTTATTTCTCTATTTCTTCTCTGAAATCTTCAGGAGTTTCTTCAACATATTTGACATTCACATCTCTTGCCATTTGTAGGGTCTTGGACTCTCATTTCTCTATTAGAATGAGACTTTATAAGATAAAAAATGAAATTTCTTCACACAAAATCTAACAGCCACACATTCCATACCACTCATAAGTGAACCTTCTTCAAATCATCTTGGAGTAATGCCAACTTCTTTGAACCTATGCTCTTTGTTAAATTACTTGGTATAAAAATGATATTAAAGTGTACAAAGTTTCTAACCTTGTGCTCCATTGTAAGGTCAATAAAAACCTAAAAATATTCAATAATTTCATTGTGGAAGCCTTCAAGAAATCCCTCCAATTCAGAGGGAACACTCAATATTTTCGTAACATCGGCAAACTTTGATAGCTGCTTGAATTGGTAGAGTAGGTCCATCAAGCTATCATTACTTATGTCTTCAACCATTGTATGTTAATTGTACATTAAAATGTTTGTAAGCCTATAACGAGGACACTTGTCTCCAACATTTGTCCTCCTTATGCGATTTCAGAAGGCCTAGAGAAGCATCTGTCAACCAAGAATTCGGACAAGGAGGACACTTTGGTACTCTAACATCATAACACGCATCCTCCTCTAGCACATTTTTTATTATAGCCAACGGCTCATTAGACCCTTAGGAAATTGCGTAGGGAAGACACAATTTTGAAGAAAAATTTATTGAAAAAAAATTGACTTTAGAAATAAACCTGAGGGAAAAATGCACCTATATGCTTTCTAGCTTCTAAGCATTGTTTTGGGTTGTGATTCTCATTTGGAAAAATAGAAAAGTTTACAATCAAACTACAGTTTCCAGTTATTTATTTGGGGGATTTATTTTGAGAAACTTCTTTCTCTCCATATCATTTATTATACTTTTTAGGATAGTACACAATTCTCAACAATATAGTCACTTTTATACTCTTTGGGAGATCGATTTAAAGTGAACTTTTTACACTAGGAGTATCTATTACTCAATATCTTCTTCAAAACTTTGGATGCTACATTGAAAGTAACTAATATTCAATATCTACATGTTTTTGGACTTGTAAAATCAAGATGTGTTTCTCTTGCAGGAAAATTGAGTAGTCAACCTAGCCTCTGGCTCACCTTTATTTTTCTCACAAATCCTTTGCACGTGTTTTTTTACAAAATCTTGTAAACTTGTTTACCCCTTGCGAAAAATAGAGCATCTGGAAAAGGTTCACACATTAGGGAAACTTTGGACTCTCAAAGGGGCCCTATAAGGAGGTTTGACTTTTCCTCTCTTGTCCAAAGTGGGCACCCGGTGAAGTACATAAACGATTTGTCAAAACCCTATCAATGGAAAGATCTTAGAAAGTAAGTTCTAAATCCCCAAACTCCGATAAATTTGGATTTGACTTGTAGAAGCTATGGCCTCCCCACTGAAACTGAAATGTGGGGAGAAATTCCATTTATAATACGCAGTTGTCACATCAAAAAATGATATCTGATCGCATGCTATATATCAATGAATAGATCTTCATGAGTACAATCTAAATCCAAAAGGTTTGTCAAGTTTTGATTTCATTAATAAAATTTTAACCATGCACCCATTATGGACAAGAGAGAGAAAGTCAAAGTCCTCATATGGCCCCTTTGAGAGTCCAAAATTTCCCTAATGCTAGTCTAACTTTTTGCAAGTGGGAAACATCTTTTTTTCATAACTTGTGCTCCCCTTACATGAAAATAGTGCAATCAAGCAACCATTTGACTAGAACATTTTCACGTAAGGGAGACACAATTTTTTTTAATTTACATGCGTCCTTCTTGTGCAAAAATTGGACAAGTGGTACCCTGGCATGTATGCAACAGGTTGCTGAATATGTTTTATTTGAGCTCTTCCAAGATGCATACATATGTTTAGACCACTCTCACAACGTCGCCCTTGTGGACAAATATATAATTATCTTGAGGATATTAAGGTATATATTAAACAAAATTCTTGAACTACTATCTCTTCAGGATGACAAAACCTTCAACATTCTCAACATGCCTCCATCCACAAAAAAAGAGTGTGAAGCGGTAATTGAAGAGGTTATAGAGGAGGAGGATGTTGTGGAAGAAGGGAAGGAGATAAAAGTTGATAGGGAAGAGCTAGAAACAAAAAATTAGAGGGAGGATGAACCTCAACTCCCTTCATTGTTGAGAATTTTCAATTGCAATGGCTTTAGGGTGGCCACCTTTGTAGAGGATGGCCTTCTTCAAAGGAAAGATTATATTCCCTAGATGATGAGTCCGTGTTGAAATTCTTAAATATTGGAAAAAAGAGATTAATAAATCTATTGTCCTTGCATCCTTGAGGTTTACCTTCCCATCAAACTGTTCTCTGTGTTTTTCTGTAGATTTTTGGTATAGTTGATAAATGTTTTTTGTATTTTTTTGTACATTATTAATACATGACTATAAGTTAGATTTCCAACATAAAGTGGAGGTGGTTGATCCAATTATCTCTCACTTTTGAGAACTAATTTTGACATAAGGAGTTGGATAGCCAATATTGATTTTGAGACTTGTGCGCTCCTTCTCTACCCCTATCATGAGAGATATGTTTTTCTACAAACCTAGTTCAATATAAGGGTTTAACCTTTGAGGATTTTGACAATGTCCAATGGTCTTTCCACAACTCACATAGAGTTGTATTGCAACTGATATCAATGATAAGACATGTTCCATATTGAAATCCCTTAAGGGCCGTAATGGAATGACTAGGTTGTAGGTGTAGTTGTTCAATAGTTTAGATAGTGTTTCCACTTTTAGCTATTCTGTCTTTGGTTAAGCCAATGCCTTAGATCTTAGTTAATAGGGGTACCTCAAGTATGATAGAGGGATCAAAATTGAGCAATTTCCTCCCACCCTAAATATTGTTAAGATGTAGAGAGAAAGAGAGAGACACAACATGTATGCTCCCAAAGACTGATTCATATTGAGGATACAATACAAATATATAGGTGAGACCAAGTTGACTAGAGTAATCCATATCTAGATCCAACACCCCCACTGAAAAAAAGGCCTCTAGCTTTGGATGAAAAACCCTTGGAGAGTTCAAAGGAAAACCCAAGCCCCTATACAAAATGAAAATATGAACCAGCAATGATGATGTGAAAGTGAATCTTGTATCTATGTACAAATATACAAGTAACTCAGAGATCATAGTGTGCAAGTGTGGAGTGTGGATAGTGCATGGTACCTATAGGATTATGATGCCATATGTACAAAGCTATCACAATAGCAAAGAAGCTAATATAGAAAGAGTGAGGCCGAAGAAACTCCAAGCTCCGAGCACAAGAGGATGAAATGTGACTTGTTGAGGCCATTAGTAAGAATGTATATAATCATCTGGTCACTTGGATAATTTTCAACCATTATAGTGCCTTTGCTTACTTCATACCTGACATAATGATAATGGATAACAATGTGCTTTGACATATTATGTTGAACATTGTCTTTTGCAAGATTAATAGCACTTTGGTTGTCACACCACAAGGGTGTGCAGCACTTATCAAAGCCAGATCAAATCACGAGCTGCAAATGATGCTACATCATATTCTATCTTTTTCAACCATTATAGTGCCTTTGCTTACTTCATACCTGACATAATGATAATGGATAACAATGTGCTTTGACGTATTATGTTGAACATTGTCTTTTGCAAGATTAATAGCACTTTGGTTGTCACACCACAAGGGTGTGCAACACTTATCAAAGCCAGATCAAATCACGAGCTGCAAATGATGCTACATCATATTCTGACTCAATCGTAGAAACTACAACACAAAGTTGTTTCTTGCTGGTCCAAGAAACAAGAGAACCCTTATAAAGAACCAATTTCGACTAGTAGATGGCATAGATAAGTGTGAACTTGCCCAGTCTGCATTTTTGTAACCGAAAAGAGAAAGAGATTGCATAGAATTTGATGTCAGTTGTCGTTAATAGAACAAACCAAAATTTGTAGTGCCTTTTAAGTATTTCAATACATGCTTTGCTGCAAACCAATGCTTAAGAGAAGGACATGCAAGATGTTGCCCAAGATAATTAGCAACAAACAAAATATGAGGATGAGTGTTCATGCCAACAAACTGAAGACATCCAATCAAGTTAGTATAAGGTTGATTTGTGACAAGTTGACCGCCACTATAAGAAGTGTTCTTTGGCCAATGTGCAGATTCCATACAAATTTTTTGAATAGTATCTGCAATAAACTTTGGTTGACAAAGGAGTAAAATAACTTTTGTACGGTTTTGTTGAATTTGAATGCCAAGACACGAGTGAATCTCTCTAAAATCCACCATATAAAATACAAAAGACAATAAC
Source organism: Adiantum capillus-veneris (assembly GCF_014529385.1). NCBI lineage: Eukaryota > Viridiplantae > Streptophyta > Polypodiopsida > Polypodiales > Pteridaceae > Adiantum > Adiantum capillus-veneris. Next base: position 94,764,216 of record NC_140943.1, on the reverse strand, counting down.
TTTTTCACTTGCTGAAGAAATCCCAAATCATTGGAAACAAGGATGGTATCATCCACATAGAGAGCAAGAATCACAAGACTGCTACCTTGGTATTTTATGTATAAGCTGAGGTCTCAAGAGCAAGAGATGAATCCTTCGGTGAGAAAAATATCAAATTTTGTAAACCACATCCGCGAAGCTTGTTTGAGACCATATAGTGCCTTGTGGAGTTGAGAAACAAGGTCTTCTGAACTAACAAACTCTTTTGGCTGTTACATATAAATTTGCTCTTCCAAATCACCGTTCAAAAATGAGTTCACACATCCATTTGATCAACTTCTAAGTCAAATTGAATAGCAAATGCCAATAAAACGCGAACACTTGTAATGTGAACAACTGATGAAAAGGTCTCTTAATAATCAACACCAACAACATGGGAGTAACCTTTTGCAACTAAACATGCCTTGAAATTGTCAAAAAATCCATCTGCTTTTACCTTTAGAGGTAGCTCAGTTAGTATCCATGTACCTTTAGAGATAAGAGAATCATACTTTGCTTCCATAGCCTCTTGCCATTGATCCTTTTGTGGTGAAGAGATAGCTTCATTATAAGTAACGGTGTGAGCGGTATGGAAACACACACAACACCGCTATAATCACCCAACACACACTCGAGGGATGATACACACACACACACACACACACTATGGGGCACCACTTGGCTTACACAACCCACCTGGCCGAGATAGGGAACACACCGATGGAGTGAGAGGAGAGACTCTATTCATTTTCCCACTCAACACAGAGGCGCGCACACACACACCCAAAAAACTCAGTTCAAAGGAGGAATATTTCTGATGTTTATATGAAATTCAGCTTGGGCCAGCACCAATGGGGCAAATAGCTCACACAATATGGATGAGATATTCTAGATACAATCACAAATTGGAGCAGAGACTTCGCAGCCAAAATAGTAGGAAAACGTGAGAAATTTGGCAAAATGGACAGCACCATTGCGTTTGAAGCAGCCAAAAGCCCCAATCTACAATACCGAAGTGCTCAAATCCGACCTAGAATGAGCTGTTTATGGCCAAAACAGGCTCCGAAAACAGCAAAAACTGAGACGTTGCGGTTGTTCCTCCTCTTCTATACATGTTTTCCTGGTCCTTTTGTCCGGTTTTTCAGTGTCCATGCTTCACTTTATCCCTTGGACACCTTTGGCCTTTTTATTGACCTCAAACGGACCCGAAAACAGGCCAAAAAATGACCACGCAGTGCATTTTTGTCACCCTTCTACATCCATCCACACACCTGGCACTCAAGTTTTTTCATAATGCATCTCGCAATCACATGAAGTGGGCCCCCAATACAATTCTCATGATGAACTTTTTGCATAATTCATCACAAGAAAACACTAGTTGTGTCTATACTTATCCACGTGCAAGTCTTGACCCCATTCGACCTTTTGACACCACTAGATGCCATCCAAAGCACCTCCTTACCTCATGTCTTCGGCCCACAAATAGCTTCCTTGAAAACTATTACGTGCTATCAATTCCTCATTATTATAGAAAAAACAAACTAGTACTAGTGATAATGAAAATCGATGTACTGTGTACACGATGTCCTACCTGTACACATGTGGGCCCCATGTAACCACCTGGCTCTGGAAAATGGGCAATCCTTTATCCGATGCACCATGCATGTATATGTACATATGTGCAATCACTCTTCCAAAAAACTCCTAACATAATTTGCCCATCCCCTAGCCTGCTAGCTCATTCATGATCAGTAGCAGCAAAAAGAGATATGAGACTCGCCGCGTAAGAGGTCTCATCATCCCTCACAGACATTACTTGTTCTGCAGACAGCTCATCTTACTCCACAATCATCAATCTAGCATGATATAATTTAAGATGCAATCCATTTACCCTTGACTTATGTAGAATCCCATCCAGGTTAGCCAGCTGATATGTACCATTTAGAAAACACACTACCTTCAAAGGGCCTTCCCACTTAATTTGAAATTTATTTTGGAATGTCTTGTCCAGCTTACTGTTGTAGCACAAAACCAAGTCATGTTTCTTGATACGCTTACTTTTGACCTTTTCAGTTATCTTTGCTAAAGCCTTATCTTGCATCTGTCCATAGTGTTCCAATGCGCTCATCCTATCCAGCTGAACCTCTTGTAATTGTAAGAGCCTCTCTTTGAATGCATCACTGGAGTGCCCAAGAAACATTTCTAGCATCTTTGACCACAGGCAACTCTACTTCCACAGGCAATAGTGCTTCCTTTCCACATACCAAATGAAATGGAGTAAACCCTGTTCCTGTCTTTACCAAAGTACGATAAGCACATAATGCACTAGGCAATTCCAAAACCCAATTCTTTTCTTGGTGCTTTGTCACTTTTGAAAGAATTTGTACCAACTCACCATTGAATCTGTCCTTTAAGCCATTACATTGTGGATAATAAGGAGTGGTATGCTGGTGCCTAATCTTCATCTTTGCGCATAAAAAGTCTAATAGCTCTAGTGGCACCCCAAACTTGCAACATAATTCATTGTACACAAATTTTGCCACATCCTTTGTAGTGATTTGTTTCACTGCTATAGCCTCTGCAGTCAAAATATAGCTTTTGCCTCTGCTTGTGATAGGTAACGGGCCGATTTCATCAATCCCCCACTTTTCAAACACATCAAACGCCATAATAGTTTTTTGTAGCTCTAGCTTCAACACTCTCTTCCCGAATTCTTGACACCTGTTGCAAGACCTACACCAATGGTGAACATCCTTGTGCAAACTAGGCCATACATACCCCTCTTGCAAGATCTTATGCAAGGTGATCTTTAGAGAAAAATGTCTGGCACATGCGCCTTCATGATTCTCTTCCAACACTCTATAAAGCTCCTTCCGCAAAGGTACACGTCTCAACACAAGATCAGCCCCTTTCATGTACAAGACATCACCAATCAATTTGTACCTGTATTGTCTATGCACAAAACCATACTTCTTAGAATTCTGAATGTCCTTAGAATGATTCTTGTTAGCAAAATCTCCTCTTCTTGAGCCAAACTTTCTCGGCCATCATAAAGAGGTAAATTGGTCCTCAACACAAATAGCTCCTCAATCATGCTTTGAGTTGCTTCATGTGCCTCTCCATTTAGAGCACGCTCAATGTGTCTGATTCTCCATGCTTCAAATTTTTATAATAGGCCTTTAATTCTGAAACACATTTCCTTCAATGAGGTGTTCTTGCTCTTCCACACACCCAAACACTTGCTTCACAACTAACAAGGCATCACCTTTTATGCTCAACCTTTTAATCCCATGCTTCAAACAAATGTGTGATCTAGCTTCCAAAGTAGTATATTCAGCCTCATTGTTACTATGCGCATCCAATTTGAACCCTCTCTGGCATACTAGCTTCCCCTCTGGACCATAAAGTGCTATACCCCTTGAAGCCGCATCATGGCTCTTTCTGTATGAGCCATCAAAGAACAACACATGTGCATTGCTGATCTGTGGCACTTCTTTAACTACCCTTCTCATCACCTTTTCCTTAACAAGGAGGGGATTCTCCTTGTAAGTCAACAAATCAACTACGGTAGCTCTTGTATTGTCTTCCACTAAAAAATAGAACTCAAACTCTTGCAGCTCAATTACCCATTTCTTGACCACATTTGACATGTTAGTGCCATTAATTAATTGTGGCAAAAATGCATAACTCGTCAAGAAAACAAAAGGTTGTGGTAGCAAGTAATGACAAAATCATCGACAAGCAAATATTACACTCGCCATCACTAGCTCTACTTCCAACAATTTTCTTTCGGCTACCAACTTCACTCGGCTTGCACAATACACTGGCCTCATATAATGGCTGCCCTTCCCCTTTTGCAATAGCATGGATCCAATGGCATCATCCCCTAGTGATGGATTTACATAAAACACTTGCCCCCAATCAGGAGCTTGCATGGATGATAGCCCCCCTAACCCCTCCTTCACCTCTTGAAACACTTCTTCACACTTGTCATCCCATTGCAACGGATCATGATTAGCCACTTGTTGTAATGGATAAAGAAGCTGTGAAGACAATGGAATAAACCATGCCATGTACTTCACTTTGTGTATAAAGGTTGCCAATTGCTTTTTACTCATAGGTGATGGAAGAAGAATAATAGACTTAACCTTGTTTGGATCAGCCTCAATGCCATTTTCTGACACCATATGACCCAATAACTTCAACCTTGGTTGTACAAGATGAAATTTCTTTGGATTTACTTGTCCTTCACATTCATCATATCGAACCAATACCATCTGTAGCTTCTCATGGTGTTTGGCCCTACTATTGTAGACACAGAAGTCGTCCGTAAAAGCTTTAACACAACTACCAATGAATGGTTCCAATACCCAATTTCATCTCTCTTGATAGAAATATGGTTCATTTGACAACCCAAATAGGAATACTCAGTAGCAATAACAACCCCATGCCGTAATGAAAGTTGTATTTGTTCGGTCTCTAAGAGCAATCTTCAATTGAAAATAGCCTAAAAAACCATCACACACACGGTGTGAGCGGGATGAAAACACACACAGCACCTCTATAACGACCCGACACACACTCTTGGGAAGATACACACACACACACACACTATGGGGCACCACTCGGCTTACACAACCCACCTGGCCGAGACAGGAAACACACCTATGGAGCGAGAGGAGAGAGACTACTCAATTACCCACTCCACACAGAGAGAGACACACACACGCACACCCAAAAAACTCAGCTCAAAAGAGGAGAACTTCTGATGTTTAGATATAAATGAGCTTGGGCCAACACCAATGAGGCAAATAGCTCACACAATATGGGTAAAACATGCCAGATATAATCAGAAACGGGAGCGGAAGCTTCGCTCATAGGAGAAACTTACACAGCAAAAACAACATAAAAAGAGTGAGGAATTTGGAAAAATGGACAGCACCATCGCGTCCGGAACGGCTCAAAACCTCAGTCTACAATGTCAAAGTGCTCAAATCCGACCTCGGATGAGCAGTTTACGGCCAAAACAGGCTCCAAAATGAGCAAAAACACAGTTGCGGCTGTTCCTCCTCTCTTCTCCATGTTTTCTCTGGTCTTCTCTCTATTTTTTCAGTTCCCACACTTAGTTTTATTATTTGGGCACCCTTGGCCTTTTAGATGATCTCAAACGGACCCCGAACAGGCCAAAAACTGACCTCGCAGTGCATAGTTGTCACCCTGCTGCATCCATCCACACAACTGGCACTTAGCTTTTCAATAATGCGTCTCGCAACCACGTGAAGTGGCCCCAAAAATTGGTCCTAATGATGACCTTTCTGCATAACTCTCACAAGAAAACACCCACGTTGTGTTCGTATTCATCCACGTGCAAATATTGACCCCGTTCGACGTCTTGACGCCACTAGACGCCATCTGACGCACCTGCTTACCTCATGTCGTCGGCCCGCGGATAGCTTCCTCGAGAATTTTTACGCGCTACCAACTCCTCATTATTGTAGAAAAAACACACTGGTACTGGTAATAGTGAAAATCGTTGCACTATGTACACCCTGTCCTACCTGTACACACGTGGGCCCCACGTAACCACCTGGCTCTGGAAAATGGGCAATCCTTTATTCCATGCACCATGCGTGTGTATGTACATATGCACAATCCCTTGCTCCAAAAAACTCCTGACATAATTTGCCCATCCCCTAGCCTGCTAGAGCATTCATGCTCAGCAGCAACAACACTAGTAGATGCTCATTCCACCTGGATCCCACACAAAAACACTTGGCATTCCTTGCATCAAGAGTTTAATCAAGCTTCCACCTGGTTCCCAAGGAAAATCTGTAGAGATGCCATATATCAAATTTTCACCAAGAAAACCATCAATTACTTTGGCATAGACGTGCATGTGCCAATATATCTCCTTCTCCATAGTTGAGAGGTCTCCACTGATCATTTGTGTCATCAATTCCTGCTTCTTTGACAATTCTACCTTGGTTTGCATCATCCCTTCAATCACTTCATAAGGCCCTTCACTTTCATCCTCAAATTCATTTGCAAATGCGATTAAACCAGACTCCTAGATTTCTTTATCCATCAAAAGAAATGCAACATCAACATCCTCATCACTGCTGGTAGTGCTATCACTGTCCTCATCTGTCACCGTGGAAGAGTCTTCATCACTAGACCCATCCTCATCTTCATAAATCTCCTCTAATCGTTTCCTTGTGTCCATATTGTATAGCTTCTTGGCACCTGTCTTTCCATAGAGGCTAATCGTACCATGTCGCCAATCTTGAATAGCTCCCACTGCACGTAACCATGGTCTGCCCAGTATAATAGGATATGCTCCCAACCCTGCTGACATCACATGAAAATCAACCACTGCCTTTGCATCATATGCTTCCACTTCTAAGCTCTTTACAACTCCCAAACATTTTACTTTCTGATGGTTTGCCAATCTGATCCGGAAACCTGACACCCCAGCCACTGTGAGACCTATCTTCTCAACGCATGAGTGTGTTATGATGCATATTTGGGCTCCGCCATCCACATAACCTTGTCCCAAATTTTTCCTTTTATGCTACACATCTACTATTGGACAAATGTTTGGTAGCTCATCCATTGCCAACACCTTTACTGAACCTCTCTCTAGCTCTTTCTCCATTGGGTTAACCATCCTCTTCCACTGTCGCTTTAGCTTAGGCACCATCTCTATAAGCTGCCCAAAAGTAGCATCTTCCTTCCTGCTCGTCAGATCCTCCTTCAAGTCATAGCTTAATTTCCCATCCCCTAGTGGAAAATCTGAAACATGAAACTTTCGAAGAGCTCTCCTTTTCCTCTTGGCCTTGACATCCTCGCCTTCATGGCTCTTTCCCTTCTTCTTGCTAGGACGTGGGGCACTTCTTCCTTCCTTTTCCTCTGTGGTCCTCTTCCCAATAGGCATCACTAATGTATCCTCTAGCTTTGATGCCTTCTCCAAGGTGACTACTCTTAGCACTTTTGTCTTTCCCTTTTCCTCCTGGGAATAATCCACTGGTTCCTTCATCTCCCTTAATTTCGATGCCATAATCATTTGACCTAGTTAACACCTGTCTTGGCAATGGATACATGTGTCCCCCCATCCTTGGTGGCTTATCACATTGCGGGCTGATGTGACCCAACTCTCCACAATTGTAACATGTGGGCGTCTGCCTCCAAAACCTACCATTGCTTTGTCCAACACCATTCCTAGGCCTTTCTTCACCTCCTGGCTGATTTGCAAACCTCCCTCGACCTCGATTATTTCCCGCTTGACCTAGCATGTTTAGGCTGAGATTCTTTATCAAATCTACCACTTGCCTCATGTCTTGCCTTAGCCCATCATCTTGCACCGATGTAGTGACCACTTTTGGCATAACCTGAGTAGTAACAGGAACCACTGGTTCGTGATGAACCCCTAGCATGCGACCTTGTAACGAGTCCATAGGATGAAATTCAAACCTCATGGGCAAAGACTCCACCCCTATTTGGCTCATTTTCCTCAACTTCCACTCTTTATTCCTTGCTACCTCCAATGGATCTTCATATGTCCTAGGCTTCTTTAGCTCCACTCTCCAGCGTATATTCTCCCAAAGACCAGCCAAGAACCTGTCCTTCTTCATCATGTCAAGCGGGGGTACTTGTGGTGCTAAGGCCTTGCACATCTACTCCCATGCCAATGAGAACTTACGTATGTATGAATCTACTGGCTCACATTCCTTCTGCACCAAACCTTGTACTTCTTGCCACACTTTGTCAGGATCTTCTATCTTCACAAACTCCACTTCCAATCCATGCCTTAGATTGTCCCAACTCAATCTTATAGGTGGATCAGCCACACGCAACTCCTCTTCAAATGCTTTGGACCAAACTCGTGCATCACTCTTCAAACGAATTTGGAGAAGACGTAATATCTGCGCAAGGTCATGAATCTGGTTGCTAATGCATGCAACCTCCATCTTTTCCAAAAAGTCTTCCACATCTTCATCACTTCTTCTGTGAAACTCTGGATAAGAGAAATCCATGGCTACCCAAGTTACAATGCTTTGAGAACCCCTTCGAACACACGTAAAAGAACCCAAAACTCTTCACTACCCAATCCCCAGAAACTTCAATGGAGCTCAGATTTAGATAAGGACAAACACATGCACATCAAATGAGTTTTCATAATTAATCATCGGAATTACAACAGGCAATGGACATTCTAGGATCTCTCTTAATCTTCTTGGCCCGAACATAAAAACTATGCGCTGTTGGAAAAAAATCTTCCTGGACACATGAACATTTATCTGGATTCTTTGAGTTCAATGAAATGGAGTGAATTGAGGTCCATTTTGATCATCCATTAAAGACAACCATGAAGCTCCCAAGAAAGCACACCTGTCTTATCCTCTGATTTTGCAAAAATTTCAGCAGCATAACAGCATAAATGGCTCAAAAGACCAAAAAACTAGCCATCATAACTTGGAAAAATTTTGACAGAGTTTCCCCAAAAGTAGAGCAGTAGGAACCCAAAATATAGACTGTATATGTGTGCATAAACTGTCAACAATAGAACCGGAGCATCAAATAGGACTCACTAGTACATAGTCTATGGCGAGGTCACGAAAAGGGTGCTCGAGCTACCTGTATCACCGAAAGGATCTCCACACTGTATATGTATGCATAAACTGTCAACAATAGAACCGGAGCATCAAATAGGACTCACTAGTACATAGCCTATGGCAAGGTCACGAAAAGGGTGCTCGAGCTACCTGTATCACCGAAAGGATCTCCACATTTGAGAATCCCCCAGCTCAATAAAAACCTCACGCTATCGACCCTCACACGAAGGCTAATGCAAATCGCGTATAGTCAAGTCTCAGAAATGACTATCTTCTAGACCAAGTCTCAGAAATGGCTGGGACTGCCAAATACAACCAAGTATGGTTCCACAAATGCGTACAATGGCAGTTTCCACAAGTAACGTACAATCCAGCAGACAATGCGCTCAAATAGACGCCAAGTGATACATACCCACAACAACTGCAAGTGACATCACTTCTAGTATATCACAGTACTCCAGCTACCTGTACCTATGTGAATCACCTGTACCTGTAACCTATAAAGTATAACCTGTAGCCCCGAATCTCGAAGCTTGAAGCTCGAAGCAGAAGGTACTCAAAGAAGATCCTCCGTGGGGGCACCAAAAGAATGTGAGCGGGATGAAAACACACATAGCGCCTCTATAACGACCCAACACACACTCTTGGGAAGATACACACACACACACTATGGGGCACCACTTGGCTTACACAACCCACCTGGCCGAGACAGGAAACACACCTATGGAGCGAGAGGAGAGAGACTACTCAATTACCCACTCCACACAGAGAGACACACACACACACACACCCAAAAAACTCAGCTCAAAAGAGGAGAAATTCTGATGTTTAGATACAAATGATCTTGGGACAACACCAATGGGGCAAATAGCTCACACAATATGGGTAAAACATGCCAGATACAATCAGAAACTGGAGCGGAAGCTTCGCTCATAGGAGAAACTTACACAGCAAAAACAACATAAAAAGAGTGAGTAATTTGGAAAAATGGACAGCGCCATCGCGTCCGGAACGTCTCAAAACCCCAGTCTACAATGTCAGAGTGCTCGAATCCGACCTCGGATGAGCAGTTTACGGCCAAAACAGGCTCCAAAATGAGCAAAAACACAGTTGCGGCTGTTCCTCCTCTCCTCTCCACGTTTTCTATGGTCTTATCTCTTTTTTTTCAGTTCCAACACTTAGCTTTATTATTTGGGCACCCTTGGCCTTTTAGATGACCTCCAACGGACCCCCAACAGGCCAAAAACTGACCTAGCAGTGCATAGTTGTCACCCTGCTGCATCCATCCACACAACTGGCACTTAGCTTTTCAATAATGCGTCTTGAAACCACGCGAAGTGGCCCCAAAAATTGGTCCTAATGATGACCTTTCTGCATAACTCTCACAAGAAAACACCCACGTTGTGTCCGTATTCATCCACGTGCAAATATTGACCCCGTTCGACGTCCTGATGCCACTAGATTCCCTCTGACGCACCTGCTTACCTCATGTCGTCGGCCCGCAAATAGCTTCCTCGAGAATTTTTACGCGCTACCAACTCCTCCTTATTGTAGAAAAAACACACTGGTGCCGGTAATAGTGAAAATCACTGCACTATGTACACCCTGTCCTACCTGTACACACGTGGGTCCCACGTAACCACCTGGCTCTGGAAAATGGGTAATCCTTTATTCAATGCACCATGCGTGTGTATGTACATATGCACAATCCCTTGGTCCAAAAAACTCCTGACAACGGTACCTCTCATAACTTGCTAGTGAATCCAACATCTGATCGATGAATGGGAGAGGATATGGGTTCTTCTTAGTGGCTACATTTAAGGGTTTAAAATCTACACAAATCCTCCACTTGCCATCCTTCTTTGGGATGACTACTACTGGACTCACCCATTCTGTGGTTTCCACTAGGACTATGAACCCTGCCTTCAATAACTTGTACACCTCTTCCCACAAAGCTTCCATTTGCTCTTGACCCATCCTTCTTAGCCTTTGTCACACTGGCTTGACACCTTCCTTCATCTCTATATGAATCTTTTCTCCTTTGAACCCTCTAATCTCTTCATATGAAGTAGTGAAAAAATCAGGAAAACTAGCTAGCATGTGCAAATATATCTCCTTCTCCATAGCTGAGAGGTATCCACTAATCATTTGTGTCATCAGTTCCTGCTTCTTTGACAATTCAACCTTGGTTTGCATCAGCCCTTCAATCACTTCATAAGGCCCTTCACTTTCATCTTCAATCTCATTTGCAAATGCAACTAAACCAGCTTCATGGATTTCTTTGTCCATCAAAAGAAATGCAGCATCAACATCCTCATTGTTGCTGGTAGTACTATCACTATCCTTGCTAGTCACTGTGGAATAGTCTTCATCACTAGACTCATCCTCATATTCATAAATCTCCTCCACTACTTTCCTTGTGTCCATATTATATAGCGTCTTGGAACCTGTCTTTCCATAGAGGCTAATCGTACCACGTCACCAGTCTTGAATAACAATCACTACACGTAACCATGGTCTGCCCAGTATAATAGGATATGCTCCCAACCCCGCTAGTATCACATGAAAATCAACCACCGCCTTTGCATCATAGCCTCCACTTCTAAGCTCTTTACAACACCCAAAATTTTTACTTTTTGATGATTTGCCAATCTGATCTGAAAGCCTGACACCACAGTCACTGTAAGACCCATCTTGTCAACGCATGAGTGTGTTATGACACATATTTGGGCTCCGCCATCAACATAACCTTGTCCCATATTTTTTCTTTTACGCCACACATCTACTATTGGGCAAATATCTGGTAGCTCATCCATCGCCAACACCTTCACTGAACCTCTATCTAGTTCTTTCTCCATGTTGGGTTAACCATCCTCTTTCACTATCGCTTTAGCTAAGGTACCATCTCTATAAGATGCCCAAAAGTAACATCTGCTTTCATGTTTGTCAGATCCTCCTTCAAGTCATAACTTAATTGCCCATCCCCTAGTGGAAAATCTGAAACATGAAACTTGCGATGAGCCCTTCTTTTCCTCTTGGCCTTGACATCCTCGCCTTCATGGCTCTTTTCCTTCTTCTTACTAGGACCTAGGGCACTTCTTTCTTCCTTATCTTGTGTGGTCCTCTTCCCAATAGGCAGCACTAATGTATCCTCCAGCTTTTCTGCCTTCTGCAAGGTGACCACTATCACTTTTTTCTTTCTCTTTTCCTCCTGGGTTAGTCCACTAGTTCCTTCTTATCCGTTAATTTTGATGCCATAATCATTTGACCTAGTTAGCATGTGCTTGGCAATGGATACATGTCTCCCCCCATCCTTGGTGGCTTATCACATTGCGGGCTAATGTGGCCCAACTCTCCACAATTATAACACGTGGGCGTCTTCCTCCAATCTACCATTGCTTTGTCCAACATCATTCCTGGGTCTTTCTTCACCTCCTGGATGATTTGGACGTCGATTATTTTCCACATTACCTAGCATGTTTAGGTTGAGATTCTTCATTAAATCTACCACTTGGCTCATGTCTTTCCTTAGCCCATCATCTTGCACTGTTGTAGTGACCACTGCAGGCATAACCTGAGGAGTAACCCAAACCACTGGTTCATGATGAGCCCCTTGCATGCAAACTTGCAAAGAATCCATAGGTTGAAACTGAAACCTCCTGGGTGAAGACTCTACTCCTAGTTGACTCATTCTTTTCAGCTTCCACTCTTTGTTCCTTGCTACCTCTAGTGCATCTTCATATGTCCTAGGCTTCTTTAGCTCCACTCGCCAACGTATATTTTGCCAAAGACCATCCAAGAACTGTCCTTCTTCATCATGTGAGGTCGGGGTACCTATGGTGCTAAGGCCTTGCACATTCGCTCCCATGACCTTGAAAACTTACGTATGTATGCATCTACTGGCTCACCTTCGGTTTGCACCAAACCTTGTGCTTCTTTCCACACTTTGTCAGGATCTTTTGTCTTCACTAACTCCACTTCCAATCCATGCCTTAGATTGTCCCAACTTAATCTCACAGGTGGATCCGTCGCACCCAACTCCTTTTCAAACGCTTTGGACCAAACTCGTGTATCACTCTTCAAACAAATTTGGAGAAGACATAACATCTGTGTAGGATCATGAATCTGATTGCTAATGCAGGCAACCTCCATCTTTTCCAAAAAGTCTTCCACATCTTCATTACTTCTTCCATGAAATTCTCGATAAGATAAAGCCATGGCTACCGTGTTCCAATGCTTTGAGAACCCCTTCTAACACACGTGCAAAGAACCCAAAACTTTTTATTGACTCAATCCCCAGAAACTTCAATGGAGCTCATCTTTAGATAAGGACAAACACATACACATCAAATGAGTTTTCATGATTAATCATTGGAATTACAACAACCAAAGTATCTCTTAATCTTCTTGGCCCAAACATAAAGACTATGCTGGAAAAAAATCTTCTTAGGCACATGAACATTTATCTGGATTCTTTGTGTTAAATAAAAAGGAGTGAATTGAGGTCCGTTTTGATCATCCATTAAAGCCAACCATGTAGCTCCTAAGAAGGGACACCTAACTTATCCTCTGATTTTGCCAAAATTTCCGCAGCACATCATAAATGGCTCAAAGGACCAAAAAAACAGCCATCACAACTTGGAAAAAATTTGGCAGAGTTTCCCAGAAGTAGAGCAGTAAGAACCCAAAATATAGACTATATATGTATGCATAACCTGCCAACAATAGAACCCGAGCATCAAGTAGGAATCACTAGTACATAGCCTATGGCGAGGTCACAAAAAAGCTGCTCCAGCCACCTATATCACTGAAAGGATCTCACATTTGAGAATCCCCTAGCTCAATAAAACCTCACACTATCGACCCTTTCATGAAAGCTTGTGCAAATCTCGTATAGTGAAGTCTCAAAAATGACTATCTTCCGGACCAAGTCTCAGAAATGGCTGGGACTGCCAAATAAAACCAAGTATGGCTCCATAAATCCACAAGTAACATACAATACCAGACAATGCGCTCAAACAGGCACCAAATGATACTATATACCCACGGCAACTGCAAGTGACTTCCACTTGCCAGTGTATCACTCTAATCCAGCTACTTGTACCTGTGTGAATCAGTTGTACCTGCACTTGCACCCTGTAACCTGTAACCTATAACCTGTAACTTGTAGTCTGCAATCTACAACTCCGAAGCTGAAGGTACTCGAAGAAGATTCTCCGTGGGGGTGCCAAAAGAATGTGAGCGAGATGGAAACACACACAACACCTCTATAATCACCCAACACACACTCTTGGGATGATACACACACACACACACACACACACACACACACTATGGGGCACCACTCGGCTTACACAACCCACTTAGCGGAGACAGGGAACACACCGATGGAGTGAGAGAAGAGAGACTACTCATTTGCCCACTCAAGACCATAGAGGCAAACACACTTCCCCCCCCCCCCCCCAAAACTTAGCTCAAAAGAGGAAGATTTCTGATGATAATATACAATTGTGCTTGGTCCAACACCAATGGGGCAAATAGCTCACACAATATGGATGAAATATCCAGATACAATCACAAATTGGAGCAGAGATTTTGCTCATAGGAGAAATTTACACAGAAAAAAAATCATGAAAAAGTAATAAATTTGGCAAAATGGATAGTTCCATTGCATTCGGAGCTGCCAAAAACCCTAGGTTACAATATCGAAGTGCTCAAATCCGACCTTGGATGAGAAGTTTATGGCCAAAACAGGCTCCAAAAAAAGCGAAAACTCAGTTGCAGCTGTTCCTCCTCTTATCTCCATGTTTTTCTGGTCTTTTTCGCCGGTTTTTCAATGTCTACAATTCACTTTATTCATTGGGCACCTTTGGCCTTTTAGTTGACCTCAAACGGATCCCGAAAACAAGTCAAAAAATGACCATGCAGTGCATTTTTGTCACCCTTCTACATCCATCCGCACACCTGGCACTCAACTTTTTCTAATAATTGCATCCCGAAATCACGTGAAGTGTCTCCACAATACAAATCTCATGATGACCTTTTTGCATAATTCATCACAAGAAAACACTAGTTGTGTCTGTACTTATCCACATGCAAGTCTTGACCCCATTTGACCTTCTGACGCCACTAGATTTCATCTGACGCACTTGCTTACCTCATGTCGTCGGCCTGCAGATAGCTACCTCGAGAACTTTTAGGTGCTACCAACTCCTCATTATTATAGAAAAAACACACTAGTACTCGTGATAATGAAAATCGATGTACTATGTACACGCTGTCCTACCTGTACACATGTGGGCCCCACGTAACCACCTGGCTCTGAAAAATGGGCAATCCTTTTTTCAATGCATGATGTATGTGTATGTACATATGCGCAATCACTTCTTCCAAAAAACTCCTAACAACGGGATCTTCAGAAGTAGAGAAAGCATTATCAAAAATACTGTCATCATAAACATGACATGAACCATGTTCAAAATCAATAGCCAGATCAACAAAAATAACAATATTATCATTGGCAGCATTCGGAATGGATGGTTGTGAAGAGAAAATCTTCTCTATAGGTAGAGTCTCATCATCTAAAAGAAATGGAAAAGCATGATGTAGCAATTTAGTATCATCAAAATCATCCATGGACGATGAGCCTCCCATAAGATGTTCATTAAAAGTAGCATCACGATTCACAATTACTTTCTTGGAGGAAGGGTCATAGAATTTGTAGCCTTTGGAAGTGTCAGAATATGCAATAAAAATAAATTTAAGATTAGGAGCATCAAGATTTGTTTTTGTTTCTTTCGGAACATGAATATAAGAAATACATCCAAAGGTTCAAAAATGAGACAGAGAAGGAATGTCACATGTCCATGCTTTGATGGGTATCTTACAAGAGGGTGAAGTAGTAGGAAGATGATTTTGAATAAATACTGTAGTCAAAGTAGCTTCAACCCAAAAAACATGAGATAAACTAGAACGGATCAGCATACATCTTACAACATTGAGAATAGTGAGATTCTTTCATTCAACAATGCCGTTCTGTTGAGGTGAATATGGAATAGTGTGTTCATGATGAATTCCACTGTCAGCACAATAACTCACAAACTCTCAAGAAACATATTCGCCTCCATTGTCACTACGAAGCTTCTCGAGGCAATGCCCAGTTTGAAGCCCCGCAGCCTTGTGGAATTGTTTGAAAATGGATAAGGCCACACATTTTTGTCTAAGTAAGAATACAGTTGTATACCTGAGAAATCATCAATGAAGGTAACGAAGTAGCAATATTGTGATCTCAGAGAAGGTAGAGGTCCACATATATCAGTATGAACAAGATTGTCCATTGTTACCCAATTGAGTGATACACCTCATGTAGTGCCACCATGCATAAGACATGGTCTATGGACATGGGTCATTTGTGGACATACATACACATACACATACATACACATGCACATACATGCCCATGCATATGCATACATATCCATACCTTAGACTTAGATTTACTCTATTAACATTACAATGCGATTTAATTGTCTAAAATGATCTTGGCTTATCAGAATTTCATTTTGAAACTTGCTTGCGAAATAATAGTTGTATCATAACCAGCATTACGTCGTTCTTGATGTTGGGAGTATTCAATTAAAGACATGAAAGCTTGGTCTAGATCGAGACCATATTCAGTAGAAGATCGGTAACATTGTTATTAGAAGAAGAGTCCTTACCGTGTCAAGGAGAATTGTAATTCGTTGTTTTTGTGGAACAGGATCACTAGCAATAGCAAGTTGATTAATATTAGATTTGAAAGACTTAGTATGTCCCGTCATGGTAGTACGAGTTTCATATTGTATCTTGCTAAGAAAACTCTCAAATAAAGTTTTTTTGTAATAACAGATTTCTTCAGAAAGTTTGCAGTAAGGTACTTCCATACTTCGTGGGAAGTAGGCTGTTCATACACATCAAGCAAAAGGGAATTAGTAAGAGAAAAAATAATATACAGACGTGCTACTTTGTCACATCATTGCCGATCTATATACACAACATGCCAATCTTCAAATACAGGTCCTTCAGTGATAAGAACGTTTTCATGATCTGTATCAACAGGTTGAGGTGGACATACACAATCTCCAAGGACAACATCACAGAGTTCATTGCCTTCAAGAATTAACAACATCTTTGCTTTCTAGCCTGAAAATCCTTGGCCTTGGAAAGAAGGAACAAAAGCCTAGCCAGAAGGAAAACTGCCGACAAGAATAGTCATAGCCATCTCTGGTTGTGAGAAGATGTATAAGATAAGTGTAAGGTCTCTACCACCCTTGGAGAGGGGATTCCCATGTAACGGAATACATATCAGTAAAGGAATACATATATAAAAAGTTAGTGTATTTGGTAGTTTTTCCACCTTTGATGAGCTAATGTTAAATATATTGTTCTAAGATTTTCAAAAATAAAATTTTTACTTTTTTGTCATTTTTGTCCAAAAATAGAAATTTTTGAGGTGCTTACACCCACCTAGACGTGACCGTCTCGTCCAAATCAATCCCGTCCTGAAATCACCATAAAATAGGTATAATTATTGTTGATTTCTAATTGAGGTTAGGTAAATAAGAGTATAGCATTTTTTCATAGAGTAGCAACTGGAAAGGATTCTTAATAAAAAATAATATGGTAATAATTGGAAAGGATTCCAATTCAATACTAATATGATAGCAATTGGAAAGCATTCAAATTGAGAAAAGAAATTGATAATAACTTGATTAATTATGAGATTTACATTACCCAAATGTGCTTTGGAGTTATTGATCCCTCAAAGCTTTGATGTAGAGGCCACCAAGTTAATTTCCACAGCAACAAATCTCTCTTCTCCCAAGTGTGCTCAAGTGTGTCTAAAATTGAGTGTGAATGCCCTTTTTATAGACTTCTAAGGTTGCTTGATAGCCAAGGTCTTCCCATACCTCCCTTGCTCCCCCCCCTCTTGCCAAAACAAGAACTAGAGGTGTCACAAGACTCTCACTTACCACTAGAGGTGTCCCCTTTTACCCAATTGAGTGATACACTTCATGTAGTGCCCCCATGCTTAGAGTCAACATCCCTAAGATATGGTCCATGTCCATGGGTCATTTACGGACATACATACACATACACATACATACGCATGCACATACATGCTCGTGAACATGCATACATATGCATACCTTAGACATAGGATTTAAGAACATGCATACATATGCATACCTTAGACATAGGATTTAAGAACATGCATACATATGCATACCTTAGACATAGGATTTAATCTATTAACATGAGGTTGAGGTCTAATTGTCTAAAGTGATCTTAGCTTATCAGAATTTAATTTTGAAACTTGTTATTAAAAGAAGAGCTTGAGGACTACATACTAAGGTGCTAGATGCACACACTTGCTATATTTAGCAATTTTCCTAATTCTCACCTTCCAAAAGAGAGAAACACCAAATGCCTTTTTCCCAATAGTTTTTTGAGGCGCTTACAATTGGGACTTCTCAACTCTTGGACAATGAGTCTCTAGTGTCGCTTCTTCTATCAATGAGGAGTGGAGAGTTTTTTTACTAATCAAGACCACCCATCCTTGACCGGCAACCTGAGCCAGTCCCCACTTTATACCCCACACACACACACTTTATTTTTCTTGTTTTCTAATTACTAAAACAACATGATTGATCATACATAGAGTTCCTTTTTATGGTTTTCGTCTCACAAGTTTGTTAAGACAACCCTTCTTACATGATCAAAGTGGCTTCAAAACAATCTTTTCTAGAAGAAAAACAACATACAACCCTTATTCATAAAAATATATTCCCAACCCCAAGAGTTTAGTCCTCTTGGGGAGAGTTTATTGCTCCCACTGTCTTTAGTTGCCCATACAACTAAATTGTCCTACAATCTGGGCACAAACCGGCAATGAATAACTTGCAACCTGGGTACAAACACGCAAGTATCATCTTGCATTTTGGACACAAACCCACAAGATATGTGCACCCATATGCACTACTTTAGCGTTCACTCCGCTAAGCCCTCTTCCTTGGATATCAAAGGGTGTTTTGACTATATCGGTATAGGATTTTGAATGAAGAAAGTTCGAGAGTTTTCCTTCTAGGAAAACATTTCAGACAGTATATCCTCAAACAATCCTTCCATACTAATACGACTTAAAGAATTAACAAGTTCAATTAATGCAGTTTCGAATTGGGAGTGACCCAATGTTAGGGTAGTTTTCTCCTTCCTAACTACTCATGATGCATTGAACAAAAAAGAAGAAGTTTCCTACCTGTTCATGAGCAATAGCATCACTTTGTGGGATAAGTGGCACATTCATATTCATCGAGGCCTTTCCTTTCTCTTTACCATCACTGGCTCTGACTTCCTGATCCACCATAGCGAGTTCTCTTGGGTGCCATTTCCACTACTAGATACTTAACTTAACTTGAGAAGTTGCAAACTAAAGTATACGAATGCAATGGTTATTCCATGCTACCTGTATACTAAAGTATACTAAAAAACAGATAGGGTTATTCCACACATCAAACCAAAAACATATGCTTGCTTAATCTTGCCATAATCTTATGATAAACATGCATTATAACCATACATCAATCACATGATTAATCACTGATATCTACTTGCAAGAACAATCCATCATTTTAATCAGACACTATTCTCAAACATGATTAGCTAATTCATGCAAGCATCTAGGTTACATTGATGAAGAATTACGCATGAATTGATTATACAATCATCTATGTTACATTGATGAAGAATTGTGCATGCAGTCACGACAAATGATTATGCAATCGAGTAGTGAGACCTTTATTACTTTATAATGTAGAGAAACTACAATAAAACAGGTATAATGATTGTTGATTTCTAATTGAGAATAGGTAAATAAGAGTATAGCATTTGTTAATAGAGTAGCAATTGGAAAATATTCCAGTTGAATAATAATATGGTAATAATTGGAAAGGATTCCAATTGAATACTTATATGGCATCAATTCGAAAGGGTTCCAATTGAGAGAAGAAATTGATAATAACTTGATTAACTATGAGTTTTACATTACCCAAATGTCCTTTGAAGTTATTTATCTCTCAAAGCTTTGATGTAGAAGCCACCAAGCTAATTGTCGTAGCAGTAGAGATCTCTTCTCCCAAGTCACTACAAGAGGTTGTGTGCTCTTGTGACGTTGTTAGCGACGGAAATACACTGGGTTTTTATAACCCCCGGCGTCGCTAAAACCGTCGCTAATAGCGTCGCTACGAGAGCGTCGCTATATGCGTCGCTATAGGCGTCGCTATATGCGTCGCTATAAGCGTCGCTATATAGAGACGCTCATAGCGACGGTCATAGCGACGATTATAGCGACATTTACACAGAAGTCTATAGCGACGCTACAGAGCCATAAATAGCGACGCCCGAGAGAAATTTTTTTTGGTGACAGGGCATTGAATGCCCTGCCACCCATCAACCATATTGTACTTGATTCACTTTTTAAAAAAAGTGCAAGGGTAGATAATAAACCCAAAATAGTCACCCACAAGACGCATTGTTTGCAAAATTGACAAGCGTAAAATTGACAATTGTACACATCATAGGCAAAATGAATTGATTGGAAAATGTAATAATGACAATTGTACAACATCATAGGCATAAAGAATTGATTGGCAAAATGAACTGCGGTGACAAATGTAATAATATACATGGTTCAAAAAGACGTATAAAATCCGTCTCATGATACATAAGCTATGAGAAACCCTAAACTAATGCTATCTAGCTACGGCTAAACTAACGTCGTCTAGTCAGACGTCTCATCGCGTCCAAGCGGCGTATCTGTCGGATTCTGCAAAAAAAGACAATAAGACAGCTTTCAGTAAGTATAAACATATAACGACATTTATAAAAAAATACAAAAAATAGAAAAGAGTAAACCCTAATACTAACCATGCCGCCGCGAGAACTGAGAATGTCCATCAGGGCGTTTAAGCCCTTCCTGCTTGCGTACTCGCACTCGTACGGTGTGGGATCACGTCCTGTCATCGACCATTGTCAAAACATACAAAGATTTCATTATGTTAGAATTATAAAACTCATAAACCCTAAACTATCGAACATAAAGAGCAATGAGAAAACACTTACAAAATCGGCCTCAAATGATGCCCATCCACCGCTCCCCAAGTGGTGCGAGCTCCCTGCCTCTACTCACGCTCTGGCTGCATCCTTTTGTTGCTTCCACTTGTCGGGATTCTCGCGCGCTGCTTTCTTCGCATTCTTCCAATCTTCTTTGGCCAGCCAATCTGGCCTGTTCCACCCATGCTTGATTGCTTTTTGCACTTTGGAACGCTTGTGTTTGCAGTATTCGCACATTTGAATCTTCATCAGGTCTTCATTGAAGCGCTGATCCCGTGTTGGAATGGGAAACTCATCATGAAGTATGCTGATGACTCTGTCTTTTAAATCACTTGGTACTTCACTCCATTTGTTTAGTATGTAGTGTCTAAAAAGCTGAGAGCAAAGACCACGCATGTGCGAGATCACCTTCTTGCCGTCATCATCCATGATGATGCCGCCGCTGAAGTCGACGGAGTAAGGCAAGCCCTCTGGCCGGTGACGCGTGAACCTGGGTGTCTCAGCAGGGGTCTCTAGCGGCGTGTCGATGGTGGTATGGACGTCAGGTGTCTCCACCGGCGTCTGGGCCCCGAAGCGAGGAGAGTCGAGTGGGGTGGCTCCTGGTGGAGTAGGTAGAGGTGTGTAGCTGCTAGGAAGAGTCAGCCTCGCAAAACCTGGCGTAGATGGCGATGCTGTGGCTGGTGTGGGGGCAGGCAAAGAAGGGGAGGGTAAAGAGCCTCGTCAAACACGAGGCGGTGTGGAGGCATCGGCGGCAGAATCCCCACAACAACCGCCACCGCCACCACTAGAGCGCCAGTGTCTAGAAGAGTGTGAAGATCGTCTCGTCGACACCGAAGCTTCGGAGCGCGCCGAATGCTCCGAAAGAGAGGGAGATGCGGATGGAGTAGGAACGCGCGATGATGCACCAGAGCGATGACGCTCCACGTACCACTGTCTCTGCTACGGTGACAAAGAAGAAAGAAACTCCTCATCATCCATACCTGCATTAAACACACGAATATTTAAACTTAATATTGAATGAATAGAGTAGACAGTGACGCAAAGACCATTAAATACAATGATGTAATGACGCATATAAATACAATGACACAATGAATTGAGTGATAGAAGAGGCAAGTCAAAAACTCAGAATTTTCAATCAAAAGATGTGAGCGCGTTATACACCATGGAAGGTACTTAGAGAGCCAGAGCTTTTACAACACGGAGCAAAATTGTTCAAATACAATATTTGTGGCTTTAAGAGATCTCTCTCTCATCCTCGCATAACTCAGCATAACTTATAGAGTAGTAGCATCTTGATGCTCGTCTGGCACCACCGCAGCGGCTTCTGATTGAGCATCTTCTCTGATCTCCTCCATTGATGCCGTTGTGATTGGCACATGCACACAAGCTCCGCACCATTTAGTTTGGCAAATGGTATGGAGTCTACGTTGATCTCCTTTTGTGAGATCCATTGCACCAGCTTTGCAAGTTTGTAGATTGTGTTACGGACGTCAAGAGACAAACATCCCTCAATGGCAACCGGTAAAATAAACTGTAAAGTATGTGCAGCAATGATATTAAAGTCCACATTTTATGCAATGATATTAAATTCCACTATGAACGTACCTGACACATTTTATGCCAATCGTGTGACTTCAAACCGGTAAGCTTTCCTTCTTTAGTAAATCACGTTCGGAGCGAGTGCATTATGCCAGTGGGGGTCCGCAAAGATCGAATGGTCTCTTTTACTTTGCGTTCTTGGGCTCCTGTGAAAATCCATGGTGCTTTAGGGAGTTTTATCGATCCATCAGACGCTGTTTGCGGCCAATATTACTCCATACGATCCACATTTCTAAGGTCAACTCTGGCTCCCAAAGTATCTTTCTTGCCGGTCAGATGGTCCCATAGTAGATTACCCACATTCTTGAATATGTGCATTGGATTGAGCAAGTGATTGATCATGAGTCGGGGCCAGTATGGTAACTCGTACCATAGAGATAGTCTCTTCATCCCTGGAGGCAATCTGTCATCGCACATCTCCTTCTGCTCTAACCATGCTTGTGCAGACATCCTTGGTGGCTCTCCTCCCAAAAAGCCATCGCGTAACACATGATTCTCTGGAAGATACGCTTGATGACCTTCGTAGATTTACTTCTTCAGTGAGGGCGCCCTACGTGCATTCAGTCTAGGTCCACATGTGACACATGCTCTGTATCCGCTTGTTTGAAGCCCTGCATGTATACACATGATAATAGTTCAACTATGGGAAAAAACAAGATTTACAGTGTCTGAGTGAGGAGTGTCAATAGATCACCTGAGCATTCTGTTAGCCCGGGATAGTCATGCATGGTCCACATTAGAATGCCTCTGATCAAAGCATTCCGTCGTCCTGTGTGTCGGCTCATATCCACCACCTCTATGCCAATCCACAATTGTTGTAGCTCTTCCAATAGTGGACGAAGATACACATCCATATTCTTCACTTTATATCGCCCTGGCACAATCAAGCTTAGCCATAGGTGCCCCTTCTTCGTAGTCAACCACGGAGGAATGTTGTAGTTGACGATGACAACGGGCCATACACTGTAAGATGTTGATCTTTGACCAAATGGATTTATGCCATCCATAGCCAGGCCTAAGCGCAAATTTCGAGCTTCCCTGGCAAAATCCGACCATGTTTCATCTATATGTTTCCAGGCTGCGCAATCTGCAGGAATTCGTAGCACACCATCCAAAGATTTATTCTCCTCATGCCATGATGCTAGGGCGTCCATGGACTTACATTCGAAGAAATGCTTGATGCGAGGAAGCAGAGGAAATTGTCGCAAAACCTTTTGTGCAATTTTTGTCCCGTGGAGATCTACTCGATATCTTTCGGAATCACATTTCGGACACTTCTCCATGTCTATGTATTCCCCTCTGAAAAGAATGCAATCATTAGGACAAGCGTGGATAGAATTGTAATCCATCCCCAAGTTTCGCAAAATCTTTCTTGCTTCATCTCGGGAATCTGGCATCACATTGTCAGCAAAAAGTATGTGCTCTTTAAGCAATCTACACAACATAAAAATACGATACAGTCGTGTAAAAATCTATTAGATCATTATACATTTAGAGTTTTATTAAAGTAAACTAATTGTAATAGATCACCTGAAAAGTGCTCTGACGCTAGTGTCACTCCATCCAAACTTTGCTTGCATGTTGAGAAGAACCAGGAGTGCTTTCAATCTAGACATATGTGCTTCATTATACAATGGCGTATCGGCTTCACTTTTCATATCATCATATATATAGATAAGCCTTTCTGAATCCATGATCGTCTCGATCATTTCATCAATCTCGGGCTCAAACATTGCCTCGTTGGGAATGTGCTCTGCATGATCATCCCCAGAGCTGTCAAAGGCTACATCTTGTAGCCTCACATATGCTACTTGACCAAAGCGCCTGCGAACACGTCTATTGGGTTGCAAGATTGCTGCTTGTTGGCCAGCGTCAGAGTCCGACGAGTCATAATTGGCAACAACTCGATCTATAATAGATGGATCGAACTTGCCAAATTCGCGAACGTGCTGCAAAGAAACATGTCTTGTCCGTCGCACAGCATGCTTGCATTGATTACAAGGACATAAGACCCTTGTTGAGAGATAGGTGTTTCGGTTGGACGGTCCCACATCCTCGTCACTACTCATAATGAGGATAAAAATCTTATAACCTGGACAAAAAATTTAATATTCTATTGGCATTCTTCGTCTTATCTCTCTCTCTCTCTCTCTCTCTCTCTCTCTCTCTCTACCTCACATTCTCTAGTCATGTCCAATCCCCGCACACCTATATTTGTGGGTACAAGAAATCTACAGACCCACGTCTACATGATACTACATGTAGTGGACAAAACCCCTTTGCCTCTTCTCTAGCTGTAGCACTTCACAACATCTTAATATCTTTTCACAGTAGATCTTTTCACTGTTCGTCTAACTCTAAACCCTAAACCGTAAGTAAGTCTTGCGTGGACTCGATCTAACGTAAATAAGCGTAAATCTAAATAAACGTAAATCTAACTAAAAATAAATTACCTAAATCTAATTTAACGTAAGTCTACATCTAACCTAATCTTTAACGTCTTTTGGGATAGTTTCCTACGACGTTAAAACTCTCTTCTTCTTGTGTGTGTGTGTGTGTGTGTGTGTGTGTGTGTGTGTGTGTGTGTGTGTGTGTGTGGGTAAACCTAAATAAACCTAAGTTTAATCTAATATAACATAAATCTAAATCTAACGTAAATTATGTCATATTAAAAACAAAGAACTAAACTAATAGGGATTATAAGAACCTTAAAACTGATTTAACACATAATTTTTTCACATAACTCGGCAAGAGTTGGCATTCTCATCACTAAAGATGTGAGAGTTAACATCCGGCGGTGACGCTGCCTCATCTCCATCCACATCTGACGAAAGCAATTGGCCCTTTGGACCGTTCTTGCTCTTGTTACTAACTTTGAAGTTGCTGTTGAATGACTAGAGGTTGTCTAGATGGTCATTGTCGGGGATGTAGTGACTCTTGCCGCCCTAAAGATCCACCTTCTTCCCTATCTTCTGAAGACATTTCACCAGTACTTTTGGATCGACGGAGCCCACCATGAGTGAAGGCAGCAATACCCTATATTCCATTGAGGGCTTTCTTCACCCGCTTCATGCAGGCATCGCAGTCTATGGAGACCTAAATCTAATCTAATATAACGTAAATAAACGTAAATCTAACTAAAAATAAACCTAAATCTAATCTAATTTAACTTAAATAAACCTAAATCTAATTTAACGTAAGTCTACATCTAACCTAATCTTTAACGTCTTTTAGGATAGTTTCCTACGACGTTATAACTCTCTTCTTCTTGTGTGTGTGCGCGTGTGTGGATGTGTGTGCCAATAAAAAGAGATAAATGGTATAACCTTTCTATCACCCATGCCAAGTATGATAGATTGGTTATGCCATTTCCCTCTTGAATAATAGGTCTTGAGTTCAACTCCTCGTCGGCTAGATCTTTAGGTCTTTTAATTTTAATTAGCTTCCTACGACGTTAAATTAGTTTCTCTCTCTTTCTCTCTCAATATGTGTGCGTTTTTTTGTTTATGCATGTTTTCTCTCTCTTTTCCTCTCTCAATGTGTGCGTTTTTTGTTTATGCATGTTCTCTCTCTCTTTTCCTCTCTCAATGTGTGCGTTTTTTGTTTATGCATGCTCTCTCTCTCTTTTCCTCTCTCAATGTGTGTGTGCATTCTTTGTTTATGTATGTGTGTGCGTTTTTGTTTATGTTTGTACTCTTTCTCTCTCTCTCTCTCTCTCTCTCTCTCTCTCTCTCTCTCAAAAACACTATGTGTGTGTGTGTGTGAGAGAGAGAGAGAGAGGGAGAGAGAAAGAGGGGAAGGGAACATGAGAGTGAGGAGAGGGAAGGAGCATACCTGGCTCTCCTTCCTCTCCTCGTGTGTATGTGTGTGTGTGTGTGTGTGTGTGGAGAATAAAGAGAGAGAGAGAGAGAGAGGGAGAGCGTTACCTGCTCCTTGCTTGAGGGCGCCGAAAAACTCAGATCTGAGATCTGAGTTTTTGGGCGCTCTCTGTTATTTTTTTTAGCCCAGCCGGCGTCGCTATGAGCGTCGCAAATTTACAATGACGCTCAAAAAAAATAATTCCCGGCGTCGCTATGAGCGTCGCAAATATGAATAACCTCTTGTAGTGAGTGTGCTCAAGTGTGTCTAGAATTGAGTGTGAATGCCCTTTATATAGACTTCTAGGTTTTGTTGATGGCCAAGGCTTACCCATACCTCCCTTGTTCACCCCCTCTTGCCAAAAGAATAAGTAGAGGTGTCACAAGACTCTCACTTACCACTAGAGGTGTCCTCTTTTAACCAATTGAGTGATACACCTCATGCAGTGTCCCCATGCTTAGAGTCAACATCCCATAAGAGATGGTCCATGGCCATGGGTCATTTATGGACATACATACACATACACATCATACACATGCACAAACATGTCCATGAACATGCATACATAAGCATACCTTAGACTTAGGATTTAATCTATTAACATTAGGATGATATTTAATTGTCTAAAGTGATCTTGGATCATGAAAATTTAATTTTGAAACTTGCTATTAAAAGAAGAGCTTGAGGACTACAGACTAAGGTTTCAGATGCACACACTTGCCATATTAGGCAAATTTTGAGACAAACAACTATTTTTATGGAAATTCACGACGGGGTAGTTTTCGACGAAATGGTTGCATCTAGGTGGGTGCAAGCACCTCAAAACTTTCTATTTTTTGACAAATATGACAAAAAAGTAAAAATTTCATTTTTGAAAGTCTTACAAAAATATATTATCATCAGTTTATCAGAGGTGGTAGCTTTTTGTATAAGACTTGATATGTATTCCTTAGCATGGAAATCCCATCTCCAAGGGTGGCAGAGACCTTACATTGATCTCCCCAGCTTGAAGATTTGAGATGTCCTCATCTCAAAGGTAAGTCTGGATAATCTTTAAGGAGATTTATTCATCTTCCCATGTTGCATCTTCTTTACAAATTGTTTTCCATTTGATGAGGTGTTCGATGATGCTTCTATTCCTAAGCTTCCTTTCTCAAGTTTCAAGGGTGCAAAGTTACTCTCTCATTAGCTAGATCTCCTACTCTTCCATAATAATGGCATGAGTTTGAGCCATCACTCCTCTTCCACGTCCTCTTGTTGTGTTCCTTACTCCACGAGACGAACACGTTGGCCTCTACCATTTGGTGCTACAACAATGACATTTGCAATAGTTTCTACACTTCTTTTGGGACACTTGTTCCTATAATGTCCTATCTCAATCACTACACTCATAACAACAAACATCAGGATGCTCAAGTTGAGTTGTTGTAGTTGCGGCTGCTCTACAGGGAAAGGTTGATAGGCTTGATTAGCGGGTATGGTGATCCAATCATTGGGCCTTACCCTTTGATTTCTAAAGTCTCCTCTCCCTTGATTCATGGTCATTTATTTAGCCAGAGGTGTTGCCCTTAAGAGAGCGTCCTAAAGTGATGTGGGTTTCATTGCTTCAAGACGGGTACCCAATGGATGATTCAGTCCTTTGACAGAATCGTTCTAGCTGTAGCTCAATGGACATTTTTCGAACATATCTTTGCAAGTTTACAAATTCGGAGTAGTACTCTCCCACCGATAAGGATAGCTATTTCAAAGCAAATAACTCGTTCATTTTGGTGTCTCGATGAGCGGATGGAAGATATCTTGTTGTTATTGCTTCTTTTATATCCTCCTAAGACTGAGAAGATCCTAAAACACCCAAGTCCATGCAATGTTGTTTCCACCATATTTTTATATTGCCAGTAAGACAAAACATTGCAAGCATAGTTTGGTTTACAAGCTCGGTGCCTACAGCTTCGAAATAGTCTTCCATTGCCTCAATCTAGACTTCAGTATTTCCTCAATCTAGGTTGAATGTGGGTGGTTGGGCTTGTTTCAAAAGAATTTTTTTCTCCTTTATGGCCGTGTATAAAGAATTTGATGGTACCTATGCAATAATACGCTTGTAGATGGTTTGATTAAAACTTAACACAATACTAACTGCTTTAAACTTCAACAACTGAATAATTTTTTTGGAAAGCAACTATCTTTATTAAATTCAAGATGCCATAAATCAAGATATGTACAAGCTAGATGTGCATCTTTTTGTTCTTTTACAATGTATACAAAAGTTAGATCTGCTAAAAAGCTATATGATTCTTAGAGTTGGATTTCCACAGAGGTAGTGGTACAATCGATAGGTAATTGTGGATAAGTTTTTACAATCCACTGTTTCTTCTGTGTAGTAGCTTTTATACACATCTTTGCCGGGTTTATAGGATACAAGAGTCTTATTTTGAGGAAATATATTAGGGATAGAAATGGGTTTGATCCTATAAGTAGGGATCACTTTCGACACCACTTGATTAAAAACCCATTCATTTAAGGTCATGTCAAGGACATCTTCAGAGATAGCATTGTAGTCATCCCTAGTAGTACCACCAAGGTAGTAAAGCTGGATAAATCACATCTCTTTTCCCCACCGAAGTTTCTTTAGATCACAGGAGAGGCATCCGAGGTTCCTGACATTGATGTAGAAGATGCCACCTTTGCAGACACATGCAAGTTCCCATTCTCTTTGGATTCTTGTTGATGGAGGAGAGAAAGCCTTCATCAAAATTTTCATCATGTCGCATCAAAAAGAAAAATTTGAAGAACAAAAAGCCTCATAATATGTTATCTCAAAGGTCTTGAACTTGTGATACTCAACGTTGGCATCTTCCTGAAACATCAATGCTCGTATGTTCTTGAACTTAAGTCTCCAATTCATTTTTCCAAATTTCTAGTTTCCTAACCTAAGCTCTGATACCACGTATCATGTACCCTCCTTTTGCCAAATGAATATGGTAACGGGGTGGGGACCTCACAATAAGATCACAGAATCTGCACACCATATATGGTGAAGGTTGCAATTGAGAACGAGAGAAATATGACGACTATGTTTAGCAAATGATAAAATCATAAGGATGCTCAATAAACATCCAAAGATATGAGGACGTCACCCAAAAAAGTAGGAAAAAGGAGACGTCAATAATAAAAGAGTCCTCAAAATAGAGTGACGTGAGATGCGACGTGAAACTGAAGATTGACGGCCACAATATGTATAAAACAAAAGCTAAATATGCTCAAAAAACTTGACGCAAAAATTAGAAAAACGATCACGGACGCATCACAAAGACGCACAAGGACAAAACCTGTGTCAAGCTTGATTGCAGTAAAAACAACATAACTTTCTATTGTGAACTCCAATAAATGCAAACCTAGAACTCAAATCGATGAGCTCGAGGAGACGAACAAGTTATGGATGAAAAGTTCCATATCTAATTATAGTGTTGTGAATCAATTGGAATACAAGAATACGCTTTATTGTTTTGAAGATACAAAGCTCATACAATAGTGAGGGCATGACGGTGGTATCAAATGAAAATAGAAGCCAAAAAGATGAGAAATTTGCACCAAACAAATGAAAAATACAACCAACAAGATAATACATTTACACCAAACGAGTATTTGCCTCACTGATATGAAAATCTTCTCTGCAAAATGCCAGTTTGCTACAATTGTTACAACCTGCCAATAATACTGGTAGGTTAGTAGGGAGAAATCTTTATCCTACAAGAATATCCACTATCCTTCTAATACTTCTTAGCCTAGAAACTTGTTTTCAATCCTCCTTGGGACCTGCAAGCCATAATAAAAAAATAGGGAAAGTAAGATTATGTCTCATAGAAGCAAAGAATGGTAGAAAGATAGAAAGAATTATCTACACACCTTCTTTTCATCTATCTAAAAAGCAAAAGCTATAGGCAAATATATATGCTCAGTGTGTAATTCATGCCTCACTTGGTGCAATGTGCACTTGGTTCTTATCTTCAATGTTTCCAGGTGTTCCATATTCATCCATACATCAATGTGCTAAAGGGGGTTCTCATTAAAATAATGCATTTTTTATATAAAGGGACCATATCAACCCCCACATGATATTACCGACTTTAAGAAAATGATATAATGAAATTTTGGGTATGGATCATGTATTTACAAGTAATGGAGCTAGATTTCACTTTGCAAAGGTCTCCATTCGCTATTTTTTGAGCCCAACCCTCATCCACAATTTGTAATACATTTTCACTGTCTAAGCACTTAATCAACATCATTGTTCTAGACAATCTCACATCTACCTCTGCAAAAATTAAAGAAATACAATGATCGACATAAAAGTTGAAACTCTTATTTTCTTGGGTACAATCTTGGCCTTTAAACATTTTTGGATCTCATAAAAGATCTTGCACCTATAGATTTCACTTATTGTTGAGCTTGGTAGTGGCCACTCTCCACTTGTAAACTCAAACACGGCAAGCTTGGAGATAGTGCCCCAATCCTGCATGGATTCTAGTGGAACATAAAAATGATATGGAATTTTTTTTATATTTCTTTTTAGAGACCCATGTTTATCCCGTTGTAAAGCTCTTCACCAATGGATCCATGCTAGACAGCCGAAATGTCTATGACACACTCCATCGAGTACCATTCTTCTATGCTTGATGGATAGAGCTCTGTGCATACTACAAAACATGGACAAAAAATAAACAATCAGAGAACCACAATCAAGCCAAAGAAAAGTGGAACTAATCTAGTGTGTACATATGAACCACTTACAATTAGCTATGTGTAGAGGAAGATTTTATCTTCTAGGATGAAGGTGAAGCTCCTTGTGCATGTAGAGATGATGCACTCAAATTTCCTTCACTGTCTTCTTGGCTCCAACAAGTGGAAAGTCTTTCACTCTTCCTTTCCAACATGAAAAGAATGAACTTTTGGATTAGGCTTTTCTTCTCTTGCTCTATTGCATTATAATCCAATGGTTGTGCTCATATAATGTGGCCTAAGTGGTGATTGTTTCAATGGATGTTCTCGGGTGTTTACACCGTGTGGACTACATTGATTGAGCAAAATAGGATGCAAAGAGGATCAAGGTGAATAGAGGGCAACAGGAAGGAGGGAGAAGGAGGCATTGGGAGGAAAAAGGAGGTGGTGAGACAAATAGAGGGGTAGGTATAGGAGGGAAAAGAAGGTCATGAGAAGATTCAAAAAATATTTTGGTTGGTGAAAGAGATCTTCTTCATGTAAAAACTTAAAGACCATGTACTTGCAACACTTGTGTCTGGCTTGCGATGCAAAGTGCACATACCTTCTCTATTTTGAGGACATGAGGTTGCCCCTTCTTTAGACGAGTCTAGATACTGCAATTCATCTTTTAAGTGGATGGTTTATGCCACCTCAATAGTGCACCCTTGTATGAGCCCTCACTCTGGGCACTCTGAACATTGTTTGAGTGCATGGCACTAGGGGCGATGAGACTTTCCAATCTTCCCTTCCATAGTAGAGTGAAGCTAGTCAATCAATCATGATCCTCTTGGCTCTCCAAGATTGGAAGTGATTCTCTAAGGCCCTTTTGAAGAGAAACAACCACAAAAATCCACCGCAAAGTATTAAATCATCTAACTCACTTATAGAGTACAGTATCCCAAGATAAAGAGAAGCTCGCCAGTTAGCTATGCAATACACTCTCAACAGAAATGAAAGGCTACTAGTCAATGGAGTGATTGAAGGTCCAAGTAACAGTCTAGCACCTATCTATGAGGTAGCATTTGATTGGAAATTTTGGCATTGGCTCAGAAACAGGAACCTTGCTTTGCAACAAAGAAATGTACCATGCACCAAGCTTAGTTACAAGGAAGCTTGGTTCTCTCCACTAAAAAAAAAAGTGGAGGCTGGTGTGGCCTGATGGAAAGTGGGTGGTATTAAAAAAAAGCCACTTTCGCCAACACCACACAATTTATCTATGTTATTTATGCTTGTTAGTAGTATTATGCTACTAATTTGGGCATCAAATAAACCTAAATTTATCAAATTTTATATAGATCTAAACTCCTTGTTTCAAGTTATTTCTCCTCATTTATAATATGGCAGACAACTTTGTGATATAGTCATAGTTGAATCTAATTAGCATATGTGAATTTTATACTGACTAACAATGTCTATGGACATGCTAAAAGGTAAAAGTTAATGTGATTTTTCCCAAATGCTTTCAAAGAATTACCTACAATACTCAATATGAGTTGATCGAAAATAGTACAGAGCTTAATGAAGGTGTCTTTCCATGGCCATCTTCAACAACTAATTTGTGGGGATGGACATATTTTTTTCGATTCTCTTTTGAAAGAAAATCAAATCATCTTCAAGTAGGCCCAAACTTCATTGGATAATCTCTCAATAGGTATGTGACAAATGTACCTAGCTTTTTTTTACCTACATCAAAATACTACCCA
Source organism: Adiantum capillus-veneris (assembly GCF_014529385.1). NCBI lineage: Eukaryota > Viridiplantae > Streptophyta > Polypodiopsida > Polypodiales > Pteridaceae > Adiantum > Adiantum capillus-veneris. The sequence continues at coordinate 94,731,515 of NC_140943.1, read as the reverse complement.
CATCTTGTACTCTTCCATGTTAAGTAGTGAAGTGCAATTTTACAGATAATTTTCTAGCTTTGGAAAAGTCTAATTTATATTTTTGAGCTTTTTTCATGTAAACTGTGTATTTGAAAACTTGTTCATTTCTTGAATCCATATGTAAGAAGTTTTATGAGGTTTTGATGTCATATACAAAAGTTGTGTCTCATCTACTAGAATCTTGATTTGAGCCATTTTTGTGGCTCATTACAAGTCTAGTGTTGAGGTGCTAGGGTTTAACACTAGACTTGTAATGAGCCACAAAACTTGCTGCAGCCACAAAAATGGCTCAGATCAAGATTCTACTAAATGATACATAACTTATGTATATGACATCAAAACCTCATGAAACTTCTTACATATGGGTTTAAAATATGAAAAGTGTTTTCAAATACAAAATTTAGATGAAAACCTAAGTTGGATTCAAGCCTACTTAAATATGGCTAGCGTTTAAGATGGAACTCTAAGTTCCCAAACATTCATACTAGTAGGTAGGGCAAAGTAGGTAGGGCGAGGTGAGAGGCCAACAAATTCTATGTTGCAAAAATACTATTCACAAGCCTTTTATAGTAAACACATTGTAAGAATTGAAGCATGTAATGATTTTGTAGTGTTTACACTACAGCTCTTTTGTTTCCTTTTTTTCATTAGAGTTTGAGGAGGGTGGTCAATCTTCTCATTCTAGCCCTCACTGGATATTGATTAGCTTAAACTATGCAAGACATGTTGGTGAATTATCTTACAAGGCACCAAGTGAAGACATCGAGATGTGCATCTACGAGTGTTCTAGAGTGGAAAATGAAATGATTATGTCATATATGGTTGAAACAACAAAAACTATGTCTACAATCTTTCTCGTGTTAAAATTCAACAAAACATAGAAGGAAAGAAACTGAGTTGTGGGAATTAATTAGGTTGAGAATCTAGAAATTTTTTAATTTTCTTTATTTGGATAGGGATATCAAAGAATCATGTAATCTAGCTAAGGATTTTAATAGGAAAGTTACAAGCTCATTAGAGTTCAAACACCAATATGGCTATCAGGTGAAAATGACTAGCACATTAGACTTCAAAAAATGATCATCTATCGAGCTCGTTGTGGATGGCGCCTCTTACGTGGTTCTATGAGGTGCATAGCCATGAGTGTAAAGGATTAGCTTAAACCATGCAAGACATCAACATGTGTATCTAAAAGAGTTCTAGCTAACTCTTGTGTTTGCTCCCAAGTAATTTCTAAAGTGGAAAACGAAACGATTATCTCATGGTCGGTATTACGAAAACTATGCCTGCAAAATTTGTCATGTTACAATTTAACAAAGCATAGGAGGATAGAAATTGAGTTGTGGGAATTAGGTAGGTTGAAGCTTAGAGGCAGCTTGTGAAACTTTGTAATTTCTTTATTTGGTTAGGGATAACAAAGAATCGTGTAATATAGCTAAGGCTTGAATTGGAGGCTTACATGCTCATTAGAGTTGAAAAACTGGCATGGCTGCCAATTGAGAACGACACTAGCATGTTAAACTTCAAAAAATGATCATGAATCGCGCTGGTTGCAGATGGCGCCACGAGTATATGTAGGATTCTAAGCGGGAATAGGTGGAGTGGCATACAGATGGTGCATGGCCACGAGTATATAGGATTCTAAGCGGGAATAGGTGAAGTGTCATAGAGAGGGGGAGGAGAAGCATAAAGCGGGGAAGGCTCCACGTAGCTAGGTGGTGGAGGGGACTTGTAGGCGGGAGAAGGCTCCACATAAGTGGGTGGTGGAGGAGACTTGTAGATAGGGGATGGATCCTCATACGTCGGTGGCGGAGGGGACTTATAGGTGGGTGAGGGGTCGGCATATGATGGGGGTGGGGGTGACTTGTAAACCGGAGAGGACCCATAGTAAGGGGGTGGTGGTGGCGACTTGTAGATAGGAGATGGCTCAGAGTATGAGGGGGGTGGCGGAGACTTGTAGATAGGAGAGGGGTCATAGTAGGGAGTGAGCGGTGGGGACTTGTAGTAGACGGGTGAGGGTGTGTAGTGGGAAGGGGGTGGTGGAGACTTGTAGACGGGGGAGGGCTTGTAATAGTAGGCAGGAGGAGGAGGAGACTTGTAGTAGACAGGGGAAGGCTTGTAGTAGGGCTTGGGCTTGTAGTAGTAGGGCTTAGGAGCAGGCTTGTAGTAGGAGTAGGGCTTGGGCTTATAATAGTAGCTAGGTTTGGGCTTATAGTAGTAGTGGGGCTTAGGAGCAGGCTTGTAGTAGGAGTAGGGCTTGGGCTTATAATAGTAGCTAGGTTTGGGCTTATAGTAGTAGTGGGGTTTGGGCTTGTAGTAGTAATGAGGCTTGTAGTGGTAGTGTGGCTTGGGCTTGTAATAGTTGTAATAGTAGCCCGGCTTGCGCTTGTAGTAGTAGTAGGGCTTGGGCTTCTTGTAGCTTGGCTTGGGCTTGGGCTTTGGCTTGTAGTAAGGCTTGGGGGCGTAGTAGTATGGCTTGGGAGGAGGGGGCGAGGACTCCTTGTAGGAAGGGACAGGAGAGGCGGCCTTCTTCTTGGGATAGTAGCTGTAGCTATCGTCCTCCTCAGCTTTGACGGGAGGGTAGTAGCTGGCCTGCACGCTGAGGCAAGCGGAGGCCAAGAAGGCCAGGAACAGGAGGAGAGGGTGACGGATTCGGAACTCCATCGTTGTCGGAGTTGAGGGGTTTGGGAGGAGAGCTTGCTGCATGCCTCTTCTTATACTGCATCAGCTACTTCGGGGGCCGGGGCTTGCAAGTACGAACTGCTGACCAGGCTGTACTCTACGAATCATTGGAGGGAGAGGAAGGCCGTGTGAGCGCTCAGCGTGGATATGCTTTTGACGTGCTGGACGTGCATGCAGGTCGCTTCGATACCGCTTTAATTTATCGTTGACGTTCATACCCCGAATAAGGGAAAACCATGCATTTTTGGAATCTACTGCGGCAGCAGATTCATACGTTTTTCCTCCTCCTCTCTTCATTGCGACGCCGGAAGCCCTCTCCCTCCTTTTCATACATAAAAGGACATTCACTATGGACCTGACTATTTTAAGAAAATCAGAATTAAGGCGAATCTTTAATAGATGCCGACAAAAGTGCTGGGGAAAAATTCCAAAAAAAAATCACTTGATGCGAGCAAAGGCAGAGGCAGGAGGTGAGGAAAGGGCGCAACGTGTCGGGCTGGGGTTAATTGCATGTAGGAGTTGCTACAATTTTTTTTTTTTATATGTACACGAATGCGTGCCAACAACGAAAGCCCTTGGGTGAGGTGATTATTGTTATATGACTGAATTCTCAGTGCGTCTGTACGAGTTCAATCCCTGCTTTTTGGCTGGCTCTTAGCCCACACAAGGGTTAGTCGAGGACCCGTCCCGAATTTACAAAGATTCGGTGCAATAAAACCAAGAAGCTACTAGGTATGGTATGTGCGACCGACCTTTTTTAATGTTTTATTACTGAGAATTAATGAAGATCCGCTTGGTAAAGGGAAGAGCTGGAGAGGGAAGGGGTGCCACAAATCGCTCTCACGAAGGTGGCGACCTGCCCCACGGGGGAGGCATGGCGACGCAACTAGGCCAAGGCTATGACAGCTATGGACTGCAGTAGCAGCGCGGACGAGGGTAAGTGCGATGGGAGCCGGTTGCTACAAAATTGTATTTTTTAAAATATTTTTTTGGAAGGCATGTCACAACCACATCCTGGATGGTGGGTTGGCTATGAGGAAAACTTCAACGTGTTGGACTTTAGCCTGCTGCCCGCGTTCAACTCCTCCATTCTTCTTTTAGAGGGTTAGAGGGTAATTGGATATATGGGTTTCCGATTTTGAATTCGGAATAAATAAACTAAAGAGGAACAGTATGCCCATAATTCAATATAAGCTTTTGTTATATACCCCTACAATATGCTATAGCACATAGTGTTTTCTCAATTATATGGGCGTCTTAATGTACTCTCATTCCATTGGCAAGCGTCGAATTTTTTTCGCGATTCTTACGGAAGGACAATTTTAAAAAAGTGACACACTCATGAAACTTTTGTCCTTCGTATGGGCGGAGAATGCCTTAAAGAAGAGTCAATTTTCAAATTCTATCAAAATGGTATTTCTAATGCTAGATGTCTTGTCCACTTTATTTTTTGTGCTATATGTTTTACCTACTACTAAGAAAGTTGCTTGGGATTGTAGATATGTATAGCCTCATGCCCTGATTGCACTATGTGTTAAGTACTCGATAACCATATGTATTTGTCACCAAAAACAGCAAGACAAGATTTGGATATTCTAGTTGTCTTTTTTGAGCGCAAACTATCTTATGAAGTAGAAGTTGCTTATCTTGTGAATCCAAGACTATGCAAGTAGTTTTTGAATGTATGCCTCACCCCTGGTTGGGCTTAAAAGTGTCAATTTTCATATGTAGGAAGCATGTCTCCCTACTACCAATAATTTACCTTAGGCATCATAATATAGGGATGGGTTTTCTAGTGTCTTGCCACACCTGCTAGGATGTGGGTCCTTGGGGCACTTTTGTGGATGTGGATCAAGGTTCTTGCTTATAGATAATCACAAAAGCACGTGGTGTCATTAGGAAGAAGATGAGGTCTAGGAGGGCCTCTTTATTTTCCATGAGACTATGGAGGTGATTAACATTTTGACGAATAGGTGCATGCCATATGTGCAAGAATGGTGGGTGTGTAAGAGAGGGTAAGAATGGTCAAAGGATGCATTTTTTCCCTTCAAAAAAGGGAGGATAACTAATTTATAATTTCGGCCTTCCATAACTCGTACATACAATCTTCTATTTGAGCAGAGATTATAGAACTATAATCTACACGCCGACATTTTTTTAAAGATATGTTACATGATATAGTTTTTCTCGCTAGATTTTAAATTTCATTTTGGGGGAAAATTTTTGAACTCAAATAAACTGTCCGTTTTACTTGTTTGAATTCAAAATTTGTCATTTGATTGCTTTCCTAATACTAGAGCTTTGACTCCCTTCAACTGCCAAATAAAAAGGCCCTCCTAGACCCCATTCTCTTCCTAATGGCTATTCATACAAGTGTATATGCATCCTTGAGCGAAATGTAAAAAGGTAATTTTTTTATAAGAAGACAGGTTCAATATTTCAAAGCGGAGCTATTTAGAAGTCTTTTATAAACGCCAAGCAACTGAAATAGGCTTCCACTCAAGATAAAGGATAATCTGATAACGAAGAGCATCGATGACACTAAATATATTGAAGAAGTGATCTTGATGAGTTTCCAGATTCCATTACACCTTCACCTAACAAGTGGAGAATATAGAGTATAAGCCCAACATGACTCTTGGAGTTTGTCCTTGATTTAAAAGGAAAGAGTATGTATCCTTTTAGTGTAGTGTTGTTTTTTCTAAGAAGCTAGCGAGCAAGGAGAAGCCACACCTCATCAAGATGTTAGTGAAAGGACCAAGAAGTGGAGTGGAATTGATTAATTGGATGCATCTAGGTAGTAATTTGGAATGTTGGTTCACTTTGATCATGTCCATCATGTGCAAGGATGGCCAACCCTATCTGCACATGTGTATGATCCATTTGTTTGGGAGCTACTTACAATAGAAACCAAGAATTTTTAGTGGAAAATAAATATGGTAAGCTTGATTTTTCGAAAATGTAGAATATGATGGTGCAAGAACAAGTGTTTGATAAACAAATGTTGAAAAGCTTCATGATAGATGAGGAAGAATCAAATTATATTGTATTCTTCATTGGGAGTCGTCCATAATTCAACACATGGTAAAGAGCATTCATTATTCTCCACAACGGAGAATTAAATCTTATGGTGCAAACGGAAGAATGAACCTTTAAAAACCGATTTCTACCAATTTCTAGTGTAACATTTAATGGCCTAGTTACTTGTGTGTAGCGGAAAATAGCATAAACATAGTGAGCATTTTATTAGTATATATTCCTAATGAGCGTAGAAAGAGTGCTTGGATGGAGAGAGCAACAAAAAGCATGACACCAAGTTAGATAAGAACAATACTTCAAAAGAGAGAGAAATTAGGTATTGGCAACAGTTGAGGACCGGATTTAGATGGAGCCAGTCCCCCCTCCAAAAGGCTTTGTATTATAGGTTTTCCCCATCAAGGGAGACATTTTACAATACAATACTTTGTATTCCTTCAATAACTTGATGGTGGAATGAAGATGGAAGCTTCAAGCACCTAGCTCACACTTATAACACACAACATCAATTCCCTCATGCACGGTCTCAGACCTAAGACCTCACACACCTTCGAAGATGGTGAGAGCTAGCGGGGTACGAGAGTAGATTGAGAGGAAGAAGGAGTATTCTTACGACAAAGAAGTATATCTCCTGACATAATCACTCATGATAGCTTAGCATAGCTTAGTAATTAGCATGATAGAAGAGATGAGCATGCATTGGAGGTTGGATCTTGGTTGGATTTGCATCACAAAGCGAAGAGTTGTTGGTGTGGGCCTCCCGTCTCACAAGCGTGGAGTAAATGATGAGCTTTCCATTAAATTTTGAGAAGGAGAGAGAGTCTTATTTTCTTCAAACATGAGATTGTGTGAGTGTGTGTGTGATAATGCCTTGCCAAAATCAACCCCCTCTCTCTCTTGGTCGACCCCTCTTGATTTTACTCATACTGGCACCTCATTGGACCCTGCAACGCTTATAAGCCAATGATAATTAAGAAGCATAAGTGATAGCCTTGTGAAATGTGTCCCCCTTTCCCATTTTGTAACAGCTTTAGGTAATTAGATAATGCAATTTAACTCTCATTGGGCCGCATAGTCTTTTGGCAAATATGAATCAGGCAAGCCATTGGGCTGTTGAATGCTCATTGGACCCCTTGGGAGACTATCAATAGTCTTCCAGAGAGCTTAATTTCTAATGGTTCTTTTCTCAAGTGTTTTTAAATGAATTAAACTAGATTTACTCTAGCCTAATTCTCATGGGTCCACCTCTATGGCCACCCAATAGGATTTGAATGCACCTTGGGGGCAACTACGCTAGGGAGCTGACATGTGTCCCCTATTCCCTTTAAGTGTGTGTGTGTTTCTCTCTCCTCCCCTACTAAAAGGGCTCGCCCCCTCCTATCTAGGGATATGAGAAGACTTTTTGGTCTTCACATAAGAATTCAATATTACCTAGAGTTTGACCATTGGATCTAACCTTTGAATTTTGGAAACTTAGCATTTTCAAAGTCTTAATGGGCTCAGCCTTAGGGTCTTTGAATCCCATTGTTGCACATTGCTCTTTTGCAGATGCCCCCCCCCCCCCCCCCCCCCCCCCCCCCCCCTTTGGATCCCTATTTTACCTCCTTTTGGAACCCTACTGTGGCCAACACTCTACCAGCTTAACCAATATTCTAGCTTTTTCTTCCCTTGTACTTCCCCATATTAAATGATCAATTTAACATGAGAAAATCATTTAGGAGAACTAGATATTAGTTATTATGACATTACCTCTCTCTTGAAATCATAGTCTTCCTCGACTATGGGGTAGAGAAGATAAAGCCTATTCATTAGTCCCTTTTCTAGCGGGTAGAGGATCCCTATCTTACCCTATGACATCGTTTTAGAATGGATGACTAATCCATTTGGTGCTTGAGAGCCCAAGGTAGTGAAAGCATGTATGTGCATTAGTCCATCAATCTTCCATAGTAGAGTGACAAGCTCTAATTGGTGTTTGGAAGACGTCGTCTCCGCAAACTTGATCATAAGGATGCATACTACTTAACATTTATGCACAATAAAGAAAAAGAGAGTCTTGTAAGACAAAAAAACTTTGTTCATTTTAAACATTTTTACATTTGCTTACTCTAGGAAAACATTGTAAGCATTGACAAGGTTTAGGTTATCCTTTACATGTATGCTTTGCATCCATCTAGCATCTTCAAAAGGATACTTCTTAAACTTAATAAGATACTGCCGGATAATCTTACCACCTCTCAATACCTTCTCTTCATATAAGAGAATGGACTCGGGTTGCAACACCTCTTCCTGGTCCTCGATCTCCGCTGGGTCTTCGGTAGTTGGCTCTTGATGTGTCTCTCCTTTGTAAGGCTTTTAGTAGGCTCACATGAAAATCATTGTGTATGAGCCAATGACTGAGCAACTTGAGCTGATAAGCCACTCATTGATTGGTCTAAGAATTTGGAAGGGACCATAGTACCTTTTTGCTAGCTTAGCATAGTACTTTTGGTGTCCCATAGGATTCTTGCCCGTCGTGTGACTTATCGAGCCTTAGAAAATTTAAGCAAGGCCCAATCATTTTCTTTAAAGTCTTGGGATCTTTTGTGCTTATCAGCAGTAGCCTTTTGCCTTTGCTGTGAGATAGAGATAGCATTCTTAGTATTCTGTAAAGATTCTTGTAGGTCTTGGCTATACTCATCTACAACGAAGATCTTCTTATGTACTTTAAGTAGTAGGGGACTTTTGGATCTTCCCTCAATTACCTTGAAAGGTGCATTTCCCATGGAGGTATGTACATTATTATTGTAGGCATACTCCACTAAGGGTAAGTACTTCTCCCATTCGGACCTTTGATCTACTCGTTACTTAGGCTTTTAGTAGATCAAGAATTGTTCGGTTGGCTATTTCACTTTGGCCATCCGTTTGTGGGTGATAGGCCGAAGAGAAGTTTAGCCTTGTCCCTAAATTCTCAAAAGACCCTTCCAAAAAGTATTGGTCATTCTAGGATCTTTATCTGACCTTATGGACATTGGCAAGCCATGGTACTTGAAGATTTTTGATATGAAGAGGGTTTTCATTTGATGGGCTTTGATAGTCGTTTGGACATGTATAAAATGAGCTTGTTTGCTGAACCTGTCTACTATCATCCATATTACCGTATTCCCATGGATAGACTTAGGCAATCCCAAGATAAAATCCATGGATATGCTCTCCCATGGTGAATTAGGGACTGGCAAAGGTTGAAGCAATCTAGGTTACTTCCCTCTATCAAACTTCGTCTTTTGGCATACCACACATTTAGAAGCATACTCTTGTACAATTTCTTTCATGGCAGGCCAATAGAAATCTGTTTCAATCCCTTTTAGAGTGAATTCCTCTATGCCCCACATAAGGAGGAGCATGAGATTCATGCATTAATGCATAGTTAGTTAGTAACGCATAGTCTATTGCCATAGAGAAGATAACCATCTTGTAAAGTAAATGGTTCCTCTTTCTTCCCTAGTGCAAGGACTGAAATCACATCTCTAAAATCGGGATCAATAGCGTACTCATCTATCATAGAAGATAGATCATTGTGAGTTTCTATGGAAATCGCGTTCATTCTCGGCCATCTTGAGAGTGCATCGGCTACTTGATTATGCTTTCTAGCAACGCGAGAAATATGAAAATGAAATCACGAAAGGAAATTTGCCCACCTCATTTTTTTGGGCTACATCATGAAGTACCTAAGGCTTTGATGATCGGTCGGTAGAATGAAAGGAGTCCCCAATAAATTATAGTGCTTCCACGGGTCTAAGGCATGTACAACTGCGAGGAGTTCCTTTTCATATATTCCTAGAGCTTTCTCAACAGGGTCAAGCCTTCAACTTTCATAGGCTATGGCATGCCCTTCTTGGAGAAAAACAGCTCCAAGGAAAGCACCACAAGCGTCACATTGGACCTCAAATGGATTTGAGAGATCCGACAGTGTAAGCACAGGTGTAGAGAAAAGCTTTTCTTTAAGCTTTTTGAAATCATTTTTCTCCTTGGCAGACCATGTATACCTAACATTTTTCTTTGTTACGTCATGTGATGGTCTCGCGATTTCTGATAAATTTTTTATGAAGCATCTATATTATGCACACATACCTATAAAGATTCTTAGTTCATGTAGATTGCTTGAATTAGGCCATTCTTTTATTACCTCTAGCTTTTAAGGATCCATTTGGATGCCATCCTGAGAGATAATGTGACCTAAATACTGATTCTCTTGTTAAAAAAACTCACTTTTCTTTTGATTAATATAGAGTTTACTCTCTCTAAGACTTGATATATTACTTGGAGGTGTTTCTTGTGTTCGTCTGATGAATTAGAGTAGATGATTATATCATCAAAGAACACTCCAGTAAAGGTTCGGTGAGGCGTGAATATCTTCTTCATCAAGCGTTTGAATGTGGTTAGTGCATTGGTCAAGCCAAAAGACATGAGAATGTATTCATAAAGACCAAACATAGTGCAAAATATGGTCTTTACAATATCTTGATGAAATGGTGGTGGTAATGTGTGTGCTAGTCTCCACCCACCAACCATGCTATCTTATAGCCTCCCCCTAGCGTACACACTGTCGGGCTGTGCCGGTGGCCTTGCCCATAGGACCCATGTCCTTACATTACCCCCCCCCCCCTTCGAGAATCGTTTTCGTCCTCGAAAACGAATGTAGGAAAATGTTTCTTAAGTGCGGAGACATTCTCCCATGTAGAACCTTCTTCGGGCCTATCTAGCCATTTTACCAACACCTATTGTTTGACATGATGTCTGGTGCGAAGCTCACAAGAATCCAAAATCTTTTCGAGATCATGAGGAATGATTGGTGGTGCGATAAGGTCAACCAACACACCTATGTCAATGACATTATCATTCTGTCCTAGCTGTTTTCATAAATGGCTAACATGAAAAACAAGATGAACTCGTGATTGTCTGGAAGATCTAACTTATAGCCACTTGACCTATACATTTGAGAATGGTAAATGGTCCATAATAGTGTGGTGAGAGTTTAGCAACTTTTCCCGTCTTCATACTTTCTGAATGCTCTAGAACTTTGAGGAAAACCTTGTCTCCTTCTTTGAAAGTAGCAAGATGTTGGAGAGGGGGAATAGGGAACACACCCAACACACAAAATGTTTGCCTCTCTATAGCCCATGGATTCCACAGAACCCGTAACCTCTCTAATAACACATTCAAATTGGATAATTTGCACTAATACTTCCTCTTTAGAAAACCGAACCACCACCTCGCACCTTGCAAGAAACACCCTTCATCATAAACACACCCACACTGCTCAACTCACCCTTTTCGACTCACAAAACACCCCAATTCTACCCTCTTAGTGACACCCTTCAAGTTGCAGGCAAACCCTCTGCAAACACTGGCAACTACACAAAGAGCAAGGGAAAAGGAGGGGGATGGGGAGAAGCAACACAAGAAGTAGGGGCAAATATTTGGTATTATTGCATAGTGGGGTATTACAGTAGAGTATGCAATTCCAATGGCAAGCTTTGCAATACACATGCTTGAAAACCTTCAATCACTCCCTCTGGCAAAAAAGCCAATGAGAAATCACTCCTCTCTCTTTTTATAAGGCTTGGCTAAGGCTAAAAATGAAAAAAAACATGAGCTATCTAGCTCGTACAACTTACATTAGGAAATTTCGGAGGTCATTTGGAGGGCCTTCTAAGAAAATGTATTTTTTGCACTCTCTCTCTAGAAAAAATGGCAAATAAAAGAGCTGGGTCTTTCATAGTAAAACTTCAAAAAGTGTACTTTAAGTAGATTCCTTACTCCTCTGAACATTCGTTCGTAGTGATTGAGGGATAATCCTCTTTTTAGTTGCATTGAATGAACAACGTCAATACGGAGGGAATGAGGCTAACATGGAGGGACGAATCCACAGCCGCTATTCACTTTCCATTAAACCTGCACATTTGGCTAATGGCGCACTCCTCAAATGGCACAAATGTTACCCACAAACGAGCCAAATATCACCTTCACATTGATTTGGACAATGAGTACCAACCATTGATTAAGCGCAGTAAAACAAACACACATATACCTCCCACCTCCATAGACACGCTCAGAGCTCAAGGAGCTAAACACATAGATATCTGGACGAGAGGCTCTCTCTACCCTAAGAATCCAATAACTAATGCGTCTCCACCGTTTGTCAATCCTACAAGCTTATTGACCTTTGCTGGTGATGGAGAAAACGGCCTTCTAGGTTATTGTAAATCACTTACAAGAGAAGCTGGAACTTACAAGAGCATTCTCCAAGCTCAACAATGTGAGATTGTTCGCCTTTCACATTTACATTCTACAGATCAGGTTACCATTTTGCAACATAAAATAGAGGTACAAGAACTGAAAGGAAAGGTGCGAAGTTGTCAAATGAAGGACACCATCTTGGGTGGTCGTATCCGAAAGAAGAAATTGCGCAATCTTGAAACATTGCAGGTTGCATCAGGAGGTCTCAAGAAAAGAATCCGAGCATTAAGGTGATGCTTCTTGGTTGGCTACATTGTCTTAGTTAAGTAATCTCTTTGTGTTTTCTTGTTATGCATTGTTTTCATGTGCCTAAATAGTGTTAGTGAAGCAAATTTTCTGTTATTTACTTATGCATTGTCTTCATGTAGAGACTCAATCTATCCTGACAAGGAAAACATTGACCCCAAAGCCAATATAGGAAAGAGATTGAAGCCACTTATAAGTAGAAGCCTGGCAGCAGATATAGTACATGACAAGAAGTTTAAGGTTCTACAAAGAAATGTAGTGGACCGCTTTATTTCAGAGAACTCAGTGCCTGCAAAAGAGATACAAGGCACACTTGATTCACTTGGTGTAAGCAAAAGAGGATATTCGGCTATCCAAAAGTCTGTCTCATCCATCTTTGTTAGGAAGGGTATAAAATCCAAACTTCTACCATCAGCCTCAAGTGTTTGGAAAGAGAGGCTTCAGCTTAACGAGGCACAGGGAGACTATCTTGGACAGCCCTTTCATATTAAAGCAACTTACAGTGGCCATGGAGCGAACATGGCATATGATGAGTTCAACAATATTTTTATGGACCTGCGGATACTACAGAAGAGAATGGTGGAGTTTTACAACATCACATTTGAAGAGTCACGTGGACTATTACATTTTGTTTTAAAACTGGATGAGTGTGAGCTTGTTAAAGAGAAAAAGCTAGAGCGTGTTACTATTACTTTAATGAATAGAGACCTCTCAAAGTGTCCCAGTGATGATCCTTTATATTTTAGTGTTCAATCAGAATCTAACATATGGTGGCTTGGTGCCTTTGAGGTAAGCGATATTCTCAAGTAAGCTCAAATGTTCAGATCTACTTAAGTCTCATTTATTTTGTGTTGCAGGTAAAGAAAGAAGATCATGAGATTCTATATTGGGTGTTCCATCGAACTAATATTCCGGAGCTGATTGATCAACAGACTAACCAGGGAGAGGTACTGCGTCTAGATGGAAGGGGAGACTTTCAAGTTCAGTGGCATCTTGCAGGTGACCTTAAAACATTAAAGTGCATGTATAATTGTGGAATGGGTGCAATGGCAAAGTCACTATGTTTGTTCTGCATGGAGCCTGCAAAGGTCATGGACCCAAAGTGGTGGAGAAAAGCTCCAACACGTCACATTGAGGATCCTGCTTTTCGACCAGTTTTGAAAATACCACTTGTGAATGTCCACATTTGTACAATGCATGCCCTTTGTAGAATTGTAGAGAAATTGGTCTACTTATACATCGGGTTTGCGTGGAAGATTAAGAACTCTGCAGAACGACAAGTAGCCTTGCAGTGCTTAGAAATGGTATTGTCGGATATGGGGCTTCATGGTGGCAATGTGAAAATCCAGCGGGATGAAAAGAGATCAACTGCTGAGAAAGATGTCCCATGCAAACCATCCATCGGTGGGGTGAAGGCACGGAGGTTTTTATCTAAGCCCCAAGGTACAAGAGATCCAAAGCTAACAAAACATGGAAAAATATATAACACATCTTATGTTAGCAAGGTAGAGTATCAGAGCTGGAAAAAGCTACATATTGCAGTCAAAGACCACGAACCAACTACTCGTAACGCGAAGGCTGAGGTTTGGCGATCAATAGACATCCTATTTTTGATGTGCGACAAAGATGACTGGTCACAAGGTGATATGAACAAGTTCAAGGAAAATCTCAACCTTCTGAAAAAATCATTCAAGACAGCATGGACAGACACCCAGATTACTCACTACATGGTATTATAATGTATTCTTTCTCTCTTATGTGCAAATATGTGACTGTAAAACATTCTAACTAATTTGTTTTCATATCCAGCACATCATCTTCAATCATTTGCCATATTTTATACAGAAGTATGGGAACCCGGCAATATGGAATACCCAAGGGATGGAAAAGTCTCATTACATGGCGAGAAATGCTTATTTCAGGCACACACGACATGGTGGCTCTCGAATCAAGGCTAACAGTTTGAGAGAACTATTTGAATGGTTCTATCGTAGAATCACTCATCGAATGCAGGCAAAAGAAGTCTTGGCAAATTCAGCAACAACACAAGCCATCAGACATTTACAACAACAAAAAGCTAAAAGATCAATGGCATACAACAACTCCGGAGCTCGTGAAAGTCAACGAAGGTGGAGAGAGACAATGGTGTATGTGAATCACAAGTGGAGAAAGATACTCTGAGTGGATGACATTGTACAAAATTTATGTAATACATGATCTTATACAATTGGTACTTGAAGTGTATCAAGATTTTGCAGGTTCAATTTTGTTTTTTGGCACGTCACCCTTGTAACGAATCATGAGATGTTTGCCATACTCTAAAAGTTCATCTGGGTTTTGTCCACCAAGAGCTAGTGCCATTGCTGTGTAGGTGTAGTAATACGCTGTCCGACCACCTGTATAGCCTGGGCAGTAACCAAAACAATCTCTAGCAAACACTTTGTCCACAAGAATGACTTTATCTACACTTTTGGGCAGCACCGGTCCACCCAAGAAGCGTGATAGTGTTTTGAATGTGTAAGTTGCTATTGAACCCTCTTGTGACATGGAATTGTGAAAAACTACTATCGGCGACTCGCAGAGCTTTGAAAGGTACTGTGCTAGGGCCGCATCCCTTCCTCGATACTCTCTTGTCCGGCGCCGAAGGAAGTCATCCTTGTCAGCAATCCAAGACTGCACATACAATGTCAGAAATGACACAAACAGAGAGAGAGAGAGAGAGAGAGAGAGAGAGAGAGAGAGAGAGAGAGAGAGAGAGAGAGAGAGAGAGAGAGTTACCATGAAGCTCTCATCCTGCAGAAAGAGGTTTTCTTGCCACAGGTCTACAGATGTAGTTGACCCCTGACCTGAATGGTTAAACCAATCCTCCACTTCTTTGTTACTTTTCGATGGTCTTAGGCTTTGTCTTATTGCTTGGAAGGTGGCTTCATCAGGTAGTGTCTCCTTGTATTTTTCAGCTTTCTCAAAGCATCTTCGAAGGCATTCCATTGGATTGCTGGATGTTTCCATTGCCTCATCATCACTACTATCCTCTGAAACAAATCCACTCCTATCCTCTTGGACTCTGGAAATAATAGCTAGGGAGAAATCCTCCCTTAAATAAAACACACTTTGCACATCATGTAAGAAGATATAGGTCCTGTCTCCAATCCTGAAGTCAGGCACAGCTGGCAACATCATCTGAGCATGCTTCTCAGTGAAGTTACTGACATCCAATGGAAGTTTGATTTCTGTGGTTTTCACAGAGAGCATCTTACTTCTTTGTACTTCAATTGCCTCAACCTCAAGGTCGACTGTGTCTTCAACCTCCTCGACTTCTTGCATATGAGTTGTCTCCTCGCATTCCTCATCTGGTGCTGCATCCTGCTCCTCTAACACCTCATCAGGATTCTGCATGAGGAATCCAAACAGGCTGTTGAGGTAAATCATAAAGCCAAAGGCTTCCTGAATGAGTTTGCATTCTTTTTGGTGCAAAGGGCAGACTGAATGTCGGCAAGAGGGTGGTAATTCCCTATACTTCTTCACTCCCTGTCCCTTTCCACCACAGTCATTTAAATGCACAAGTGTCATAGTAGGCAGAACAACCCTTCCTACCTGCACCATCACTTCAAACTTATCTCTGTAGGACTGCAAGAAATTACTGTGCTGAGCTAACAGGTCTTCAATGTCAAACTTTGGATTAAACATAGAATGAACTAGATCATACTTGTCCCCAGCACCACAAGATGCTGCAAAATCAAACAGCCTCTCATTAGTTGCAGCTGGGTCTTCCAGAGAAGACACATCCTCCTTTTCTTTACATTTTGTACTTTCTAGCACATCTGCATCATCTGAGAAGTCTATATTTCTCTTTCTTGTATTTTTCTTGAGAAGTACTTTACAGGGCACCACACCCTTGTAGGGTGAGGGATCTTCTTGCCCTGGTGACCTCTCTGATTGATCTTCACCAAGCGACTTTTCCTCAGATATGTCCTGACAAAAGTCAACAGTTCTTTTGGCAGATACATTAAGCAACTGAGCCTGCAAGGTTTGAAATCCTGGCACAAGCTCTGGATCTGGTTTCAGCCTCTTCTGCCTACTAGACCTTAATCCTATTCATCAAGAAACATAACAAGTCAAAACCATGAGGAAACATGATAATTCTGCCAAAATCAATCCATCATGATCTCTCTCTCTCTCTTGATAGATATAAATATATCTATAAATATAAATAAATAAATAAATAAATATATATATATATAAATAAATAAATATATATAGATATATAGATATATATATTCATATATATATATACCTGTCTCTCACCAAAGCACAAACAGAAACACACCTAGTCTCTCTCTCTCTCTCTCTATCTCTCTCTCTCTCTCTCTCTCTCTCTCTCTCTCTCTCTCTCTCTCTCTCTCTCTCTCTCTCTCTCTCTCTCTCTCATTTGTCTATTGGACTAAAGGCACGCGAGGAAGGAAAAGTGCCTTTTGCAAACCTCTCCGCGCGCCTTAAGTACAACTGAGAGAGCAATAACAATACTAACGGCGCGCGGAGAGAGTTGCAAAAGGCACTTTCCCTTCCTCGCGCGCCTTTAGTCCAATAGACAAATGCAAAGAGAGAGAGAGAGAGAGAGAGAGAGAGAGAGAGAGAGAGAGAGAGAGAGAGAGAGAGAGAGAGGCTGTGTCTGTGTCTCTGTCTATGGAACTATGGGTATTGAGGTGTGTGTGTGTTGTTCAACACACACACACACACACATACACACACACACACACACAATTTGTACCAACTGCTGGAAATACAGAGAGAAAGAGTGAGAGATCACCTTTTTTTGGTGGGGTGTGCAGGAACTCAAAGAGAGGTGTCTCCTCCATTGCTTTTCTCTGTGTCAAGCGGACTCGGTCTTTCTCCCTTCCTCTCTCTCTCTCTCTCTCTCTCTCTCTCTCTGAGAGTAAGGACTCCCTCTTTCTATCTCTCTCTCAATCTGTGTCTCTCCCTCTCCCTATCTCTGTGACAATCTGATCACGCTTTCTCTCTCTCTGTCTCTCTGAGACTCTCTCTCTCTCTCTGTGACAATCTGATCACTCTCTCTCTCTCTGTCTCTCTAAGACTCTCTCTCTCTCTCTCTCTCTCTGGCTCTCTCTCTCTCTCTCTCTCTATTGTTCTCTCTCTTTCTCTCTCTCAAAATCACACTTATAACGGATACACACGGCGGCGCCCCACGTGTCACTATAAATTAAAATATATTTGCATGCTATCGCACGTGTAGTCATTATTGAGACCGTATACTTTTTGTACGCCATATAAAGCGGTCAAGAGAGAGAAAAAACACACCTCGTGAAAGAGAGTGAGTGAGTGAGTGAGAGAGAGAGAGTGTGCAAGAGCATCGCCTGCGTCTCCGACAGCAAGGCCACGCAGCGACATAACAAGAAGGTCTGCTTCTCCCTCTGCCTTTGCCTAAATCTCTCTATCTCTGTTTCTGTCACCCACACACAAACACACAGACTTACATCTTTAAAATACAAACACACACACACACAGACACACACATACACACCCACACACTCACAAACACAGACACACACACACACACACACACACACACACTCACAAACACACACACACACACACACACAGACACACACTGACAAACGCACACACTTACACACAGACACACATCTCAAAAATACACACACACACACACACACACGCACATTCTCTCTCTCTCTCTCTCTCTCTCTCTCTCTCTCTCTCTCTCTCTCTCTCTCTATACCAAAGGCGCGCGTAGAGTGCCATACCGGTAGTGCATGTGTCTATGCGCGCCGTTAGTACTGTCCATTGAGTAGAGAGAGAGAGAGAGAGAGAGAGAGAGTATGGGTGTGTTATTTTACCCTATACTAACGGCGCACGGACGTTCTTGTTGAGGTTAAAAAGGGGTCCGTGCGCGCCTTTAGTAATGTGGATTCTCTCTCTGTCTCTCTCTCTCTCTCTCTAGTTATATATGCTAAGCTATAGAAAGGAGAGAGAGAGAGAGAGAGAGAGAGAGAGAGATTCATAGAAAGAGAGAAGGGGATTGAGACTCTTCTTTTGGTGTACAGTAAGATGGCTAGAACAAAAGCCACTGCAAGGAAGGCAGGCAAGGGTCCAGGATTAGCATCGAAAGCAAGTGGTAGATCAGCAACCCCAAAGAAAAGACTTGGAAAACCAAATAAAATTCTGAAAGGGCCAAGGATGAAGAAGCTCCAAACCTGCATGGGACTTTTCAGAGAAATCCGAAAGGCACAGAAATGTGTAGATTTATGCATACATAACTGCCCTTCCAGAGGATGGTGAGGTCCATATGTGATGAAGCTACCTCGGGCACCAAAAGGTGGAAGATGGTGGCATTAATGGCTCTACAGGAAGCAGCTGAGGACTTCCTACTGGAGTACTTCAGTGACATGACCATTGTTGCAGCCCATGCCCACAGGGTTACTATAATGGACAAAGATAGTGAGACATTGAAAAGAATAAGGTGGAGGTATGACAAACTGCTGGTCCCCAATGTCTGCAAGGATAAGAAAATGAGGGAAATTTTGTTATACCCCCCGGAGCTAGTGCCACAGCTCACAGTTGTAGATGTCACACATGATGTGAATACAAGGGCAAGGGCAGAGACTATTGCTCGCCAAACAGAGGAAATGAGGGAAGCAGAGCTTCAGGAGAAAGCAAAAGTAGCAGTGGAGTCCCAGAAACAAACAGAGTGCAATGTGACCCTGTCTATAGAGGCAATGAATCAAGAAACTCTACTTTCAATGAAGAATGGTTTGCTTGCAGAGATACCATTTGTAGATGGAACCAGAAAGCTAGCTCTGGAAAAGGTGGACATTGATTTATTGCAGAATCCAGATGCTCAGATTTCAGACACAATTATCTATGCTTGTCTTAAGTAAGTGTTACTATCTTGCTAGCTTTGAAAACTCAGATAATAGGTTTGCTAACTCAGGTAGAGTCTCTGCAGCCTGATCAAAAGTCAACTCCCATTGCACACTCACACAGAGGTGTTTCTCCTTGATCCACAAATGTCTGTAATTATTAGGCAAAAGAATAGCCCATCTGGGACCTTTGAGAGCTGGTTTTGCCACTGTGCTATGCTGGAAGTTACTGTGATCATCTTCCCATATGAGAACAACCATCACTGGAGTCTCATATGCCTTGATGTTGACCAACCAGCAGTGTGGGTGTTCAATTCAATAAAAGGAACCCACCCTGAAATTAGGCTGTAAGTGTTTTGTGTCAGAAAGTGTTTATTATAGATATCCATGTAAATTTGAAGCCTCATGCTAACATCTTGACATTGCTTTGTGCAGTTCTATAAAGAGGTTGTTGCTTGCCTATGGCAAGCTATGTGGAAGGTATGAACTATACAAGGCCCCAATCAAAGAAGTACCTGTCCCAAATCAAACCGATGGGAATTCTTGCGGCTGGAGATGTCTTCTCCATGCAGAATATGTCCTGCAAAGCTACTTTGCATTAAAACCTTTCATGACTAAGGTACCCATTTGGCAATGCATTCAGTTAGTTTTGGGTTAGTCTATAAAAGAATTCTCATCATGTGGTCTTTCAATTTTGCAGAGTGCTTTAAAAAACTACACATATGATTATTTGCAAAGATACCGGGTAAGTTTAATACAACACCTGCTTCCTATGTCTAGCCCTAGAGAGCTTGAAGATAGCGGCTTGGATGAGCGCACTATTGATCTTACAAAACATGACGTGCCACCACGACAAACCCCTACATCCGATACAGTGGAATCGCATCGGGCCGAGGGTGTCATATCAGAAGAAGATCAAAGAGTCGAGGATGAGGAAAGGACAAATGAGCATATGGAAGCTGCTAAGGTTCAACCGGAGGAGACAATGAAAGAGCCAAGTCAGCCAGTGGAACAGCCAAAAGAGCCTATGGTTGAAACCCAAGATGAGGAAAGCAGGCCTATAGATGAGCAAAAGGATATGGATGAGGAAAGCAGGCCTAGGGATGAGCAAAATGATATGGATCAGGGAAGGATGTATGAGGCAAGCCGATCAACCTTGAATCAGGCAGAAAGGGCCATGGGGGAGACCCCTGATGAAGATTTGAATGATGACTATGAAGATAAAGCGGAGGAGAGCAACAACGACATGAACACTACAGAGACCCAGTATGGACCCTTGCTACCTGTAGATACGGTTGTTCCGGTAATGTCTATTCAAGTATGGCAAAATATGTTCAGCTTCTAACTACTTATATGTACTTGTCAACTTTTACAGAGGTTGATTATCTTGGACGTCAATGGATTGCTGCTGATGCGGGTGCCTCTCGGTGACAGAGGACCCTTTGAGGATTTGCAAACGTTTCGGATGGGAACTTGTCGAGTCGTGGTTCATCCAGGAACCAAGGAGTGTATTGAGTTTCTTCTTCCGCGCTTCAGAGTTGGCATATGGTCTTCAATGCAAAGGCAAAACTTATCGCCACTAGTTGCAATAGTTTGCAGTGTATGCCAAGCTCACACGTCAGATTTTGCCTTTTTGTATGATCAAAGAAAATGCGTTACCGTTGAGGGCCACTACCACCCTAAAAAACCAGGATTACCTCTTTTGTACAAACCGTTTAGCCAAATCGGTGTACCCTTTGATGCAACTAATACACTACTAATTGATGATACTCCCGAAAAGGGAGAACTAAATCCGCCGGGAACAACTATCTCACCACCTTCTTTCGAGGGGCATTCCTTCGATTTTTACCTTGAAGACATTCTGATTCCATACTTACAGAAATTGTATCTCAGTCCATTGTTCACGGACGAGTTTGTACTTTCTAATGAATTAAGATGATTCTTCTATCTGTCTTTGTCTTGTCTAACATATATATATATATATATATATATATATAGAGAGAGAGAGAGAGAGAGAGAGAGAGATTTGACGTGGTAAAGAAATGTATTTCAAGCACACTTTTTCACAGGGCACAATTGAAAAATGAGATCAATAAACTTCATGTCTTGAAAGTCATTTGTATACACTTGGGTTTACAAGAATATCTGTTACATTGACACTACTTCAACCCGACCATCCAACTCTTTGCACAAAATATCTTTTTCTCTTCGCCGCATCACCTTACGGCCAGCTAAGAAAAAGGAAAAATCTGATAGTTCCTTGTCCATTGACTCTTCAACGATGTCATTTCACAAATGCTGAAGACTGCATAGCTCCCTTATTGTAACCACCAATAGTAGGCCATTCTCTTTATCAATCACTTCCACATCCACAGTAGGATTATCTTCCAAACCTGCAGAAACTTGGTCCATAGGAATGTACTTACCGTTTAGCATTTGTGATCGCATATACCAAAATGAGAGTAATAGTGATTGGCTTGCAATCATGTACTTGACAACTAGAGTATCAAGCGCGACCTCGCACCGTAAACCAATCTCTTCCTTTGCATACCATCCTTTGTCAAGAAGTTTGTCACGGGATGGCTGCTGAAATGACTTGCACATGAACATAGTTTTTGTAACTCTGATGTTGTAGCTATGAAACAGCTCTATGAAGAGTGCAACAGGACAAAAGTTTGCAATTCTAACCAGTTTGGTAGGAATAGAGCTACGTAGAGACCTTTGTATATCCTTGTAGAGCTTACTTCGCATTGCCTCCACCATTGTTTCCTCGGGAACTGGCCAGTCCACAGTGTTCCAATCGGTCGGTAGAGGCAGTTTCACCAACATGCCATTCTTATTCCCTGAGCTGAGTTGGTAAAAGTGGTCATAAAAAAAGATTCCCTCATCAGCCAATCTTTTGCTTCTCCTCTCTGAGTACTGTAGAGAACCAATATGGGCATGTACAACATGGAAGAGGCCTATTATGCACTCCACAGGCTCCCATTGCTCATAAGAAGAGGGATAAACATCTGCAATATATATAAGAAGAGTTAAACTAAGAGTATCAATAAGTACAAATGACAAATCTAATGTAATTGAGTTGTGAAGAGTAGAGACATTACTCATAACAAGCGGGAGAAACATTGCAAAATATATAAGAAAAGTTATAATGAGAGTATCAGTAAGTTCACATGTCAAGAGTACTTACAATTGCAACGTGGTTGATGTATATTTGATACATTTCCACCGTTTGCTATCACCTCTGGATGGGTAAACACATGCTGAACAAGAACTTCCTTTACAGATCTTTTGCCGATCTCAACTTTGAAATCCAACACCCTGGCCTTCCATGCTGAGCGGTAAACGTTGATACCACTAGACCTCTTGGGTCTTCTTGGTTGCATGAGGACCCATGAACCTTTGTTTATCCTTTGTCCAACCCATTGGTTGTCTGCACTTATTGAAGCTGGTATTGTAATTGAGGATATGCTACTACTTGGCCTTCTAGGCAAAGTGCCGTTGTTGTTTGTTGGTGTGAGAGACAGTAAACACCTTGAGGCTCTTGGGCGAGAAGACGTGGATGCCATAACTCTCAGAGAAAAGCTTTAGTGGAGGGAGATTCACTTTGAAAGCATTCTAATGGAGGGAAAGTGTTTTAAAATTCCAATATCTTGTGCGGGCTTAATGGTCACCCTCCAGTACGTTAATGACCATGAGAGAATATCAGAAGTGGGACCACACGCAAGCACCTAAAAGCTCAGTAAAAGGAAGGAAATTACTATGCTACAATCCTAGTTTCGTGAAAGTTTTATGCTATTTTCCTATTTTTTGAGTCTTTCCAGGTACTTTCCTACGTAACGTAGCCTTCATGCTCATTGGACGCGCTCTATTTTTCTCTCTCTTCATATGGCCCTCCAAATGACCTCCAAAATTTCCTAATGACTAGAGCTTCCTTTAGAAATTTCCATTGCATGGCTACCACTTGGCATTTTCTTGGTGTTTGGGTAATTGCATGGTGCCCACTTTTCCTTGTCCACTCAATTTTCCAACTTTGCACTTGGATTCCCCTTGGACATGCTCTCTATTTCTCCTTTTCAGTGCTTCTTGTGGTGGGCTAAGCCCCTTAAATTCCTCAAAATTCTCCTCTCTCTCTACCGTGGGACACATCCCCTGTTTTGGGCAAACCATCCCCTCCGAAGCAATAACGATGTCACTATTGGGGGGGAGTCCTCCAAAAATTGGTGTTTCAACGGCCGTGGACACATGCCCTTGGCGGAAATGCCACGTGATCACTGTCGCAAAGCATGGGACCACCACCGGCGAGCATGTGCACTCCGCAGTAGCCACTACTACAAGCCAAAATTGCCCGGCCTCAGCCCCGCCCCGCCAGGCACAGCACCAAAAGCGACACTAGGCGCTTCCTCCATAGCTCGCGCCACATGGGAGCTCCTCTCCCCTTTTGATGCCTTTTGAATGTCCACAGGCCAGACCATATAGTCCAGCCTTCACTAGCCGGCTCCCCCATGTGGGTTTTTGTAGGGCCACGTGGCAGCTCCACCATACTCCAGCCTTTTAAGGCTTTTGAAAAACAACAAAAAACATCTTTAACCAAAACCTTCTTCCCTCCAGTTTGCAAGGCTTGCCGTTTATGGATCCAGTGTCGGGTTGCCAGACCGCAAATCCCGGGCATGACTCCATGTTGTCGACTGCAAACCCATACGAATTCATCATTTTTTGAGTTCTCTAATCCCTCGAATCGAGGCCGCAAACATCTGATCAAATCATCTGCAATCCAATCCTGATAAGTGCACCTCATCTTTCGACTCCAGTATCTCCCCGCTCTGGACTCCGTTGACGTGCAGTCACTTCTTGTTAGTAGCATACGCTGCATACTATATACCAAACACCTGGCGAGATCATGAAAACACTAGATGATGCATTTCCCAATGCGGGCAAGTGGACTCAGAATTGGCCATCGGAAAAACTTCAATTGACTATATCTTGAGAATCCGAGCTCCGATTTGCAATCCAAGAAGATAGATATACTCCATAGATTGAGCACTACACATATATCCTTTGACACTTGCCTGGGTCACTTGTCCGTTAGCTGCCCTGTCCGGCAAAAATTTACAACACCCTGAACCTTCAACCTTCAATAACTTAGGCTCTTTAGCTCAATTTCATGAGCCGTTTGGACCTGCTCCTTGAGCACTTCAAGCTCTACATTACTACACCAAAAAGCAGCACTTTGCATCTTCTTCATTTGCTTCCCCAATTAGCCCCTCATGGAGCCTTCCTTGGCCTACAGCCCATGATCTTCCTAGCTGCTCCAACCTTTTGCCAAGATTCTACTAGCCTGCACATATTTGTCCATGCCACCTTCTAGAGTGGACACTCTTTGGCTGTACCATCATTTCCCATCACCTAGTTGAGCATTTGTGCTCAACCACATAAGAGCTTGGTCACCTTATAAACTCCAAACACTAAATAAACTATGAGAAACTTCAAAAGAAATTGACCGTATGTACACAGTTTTATTCTTGACACATGAGAACATTGCTTAGGTTGGTTGCCCAACCCCCTCCATAAGAACCTGATGTATTGCTGGAACCAACTCTCTTTCAAAATAGAGCTTGAGCCGCAAACCATTAACCATGTGTTTGAGAAGACGACCATCCATACTTATTAATGCATTAGTACCATTAGGAAAATCTTGATGAACCTTGTAAGGTCTTGTCCACTTCTTTTTGAATTTCTTATGAAAGGTGAAGTCAAGATAGCTCTCATACTTCATTAATAGATCGCCCTTCTTAATCAACCTTGTTGGTAAATGTTGGTTAAACTTTGCTACCCTTTTCTCTCGCTGCTTCACATAAAAAACTGCCACTGCCTCATGATCATCTTCAATTTTTCAAGACTTGTAATCCTATCCTGCAAAACATCTTGATGAGTCTTATCGATTTTCCACAAACCTTTGAGAGCCCCTAAGTGCAGATGCACAGGTAATACCGCTTCCTTAAGGATTAAAGTTGGTAGCCACCCTATATGAACTCCTATAAGCCCACAAACATTTGTCAAGGTTAGATTCCCACCCTTCAACCTGCTGGTAGATGTACTTTGTAAGCATCTTGACTATCTGCCCATTAGCACTCTCCACCAAACCATTGCACTGTGGATGGTATGGAGATGAAAATTGATGTTGAATCCCCAATTTGTCCACTAGGGCATGCACCAACTTACTTCTGAACCATTGTCTTCGATTTGATATTAGCACCCAAGGCACTCCAAAAAGAGAACATATACAATAAAAAACAAACTGAGCAACAGTATGTGCATTTACCTCTAGCTTTAACCGTTTTAGCCTTGACTCACCTGGTAAGGTAGTCTATGGCCACGACAACATATTTCTTACCGCTTGCTGACTTAAGCAATGGACCAATTGCATCCAAACCCCACTTTTCAAAAGAAACATGTGCTATGATAGCCCCTTGCTACTCGGCTACCAGTCGTCTTTCACCCATCACTCGGCATTGACGACACGTCTTGCACCAATAATGTACATCTTGCACAATGAAAGGCCACCAAAACCCATTGCTTAAGATGTGAAACAAGACTTGACTCTTACCCTGATGACCTCTTTCTTCGTGGCATTGCTCCAATACCGATCTCCTCCTTGTAAAGGACTCGACGTAGCACCCCGTCTCTATCGTGCATCATAAGATCCTCTCTAATCAGAGTGAGCTTTCGAGATCTTTGAGAAAATCTCCTCTTTTGTAGCTTGGAAATCCCTTCAGAACACTGCCCTGTACTCAAGAAATCATCAATATCCTTCAAAGTCTCTCTACCTACATAAGTAGCCAGTGCCACATATAAACTCGACACATGAGTCTGAACACGATTTCTAGCCAACCGATCTGCTTCCTGATTTTGCTCTCTTATCACATGTTTGAATTGCACTGCTTTAAAAAAAATTCAACAGCTTCTTTATGGAGAAAAACCAACTCTTGAGAGAATCCCTCTTTACCTGCCATTGGCCCAAAAGTTGTTTGACAACTAGTAGAGCATCGCCTTTTACTACTAACCTAGATATGTCGAACTCAATGCACTCCTTGAGTCCCAGATGTAGAGTAAGATACTCCGCCTCATTGTTGGTATGCTCCTCCTCCAAGTCGTAAGATTTGGAAAAAAATAATGTGCCCTACGGGTCTTGAATGACCACAACTCTACCTGCTTTTTGTGTTATCCTTCTGCCATCAAACCACATAGTGAAGGCCCCTTCCAAGTCAGATCCTCCTTATCCTCCTCTCGCACTACTCTTGGATAAATCGATAATTTGACCTCCTTGCTGACTAGGATATACGCCAAATGAGACCGTCTCCTGTGATCCACTTTGAACTCAAACTCAGACTCTTGGAGCTCTATCACCCACTTCATGATTCACTTCCCTGGCTTCAAGTGTAGCACCATTTTAGGTAAAAGATTGTTAGCAGTCAACACATAAAATTTTTGAACAATCAAATACACTTTGAGCTTTTTGCAGGCAAAGACCAAAGCCATCACCCATTGTTCCACCTCCGTATAAGTAGCTTCCCTTGGACTAATGACCCTGCTTTCGAAGTAAATAGGCTTATAACTTCTCCCCACCTTTTGTAGCAATACTGCTCCAATAGCCACCGTTCCCACCATCATAGAAACATAAAAATCATCCTCATGGTTAGGAGGACACACTGTAGGTATCTGACATAGAACACCTTTCACTTTGTCAAATGCCTCTTGAGCTTCCTCATCCCATTGAAATCCATGCACCTGTTGAGCCCTTTTCTGAAGAGGTTATACATATTGAGACAACATCCAAAAGAAGTGGGATAAATACTTCAACTTATGCATGAACGATGCCAATCTCGTTGCACTGGTTGGAAGCTCCATAAGAACCAATGCCTTCACCTTATCTGGGTCCTCTTCTATTCTGTTCTGTGATACCACATGACCCAACAACTGAGCCCTTGGTTATTCTAGCTTGCACTTCTTCGGATTCAATTGACCTCCTTCTTCATCTAGCCTTTGAAAACATAGCCTCAACTTGGACAAACGTTCTACCCTGGAACTATAGCAATCAATATCATCCATAAACACTCTGATAAACTTACCCAAGTATGGCCCAAACACCTTGTTCATCCAATCTTGAAATGTCGCATACGCATTCACCAGTCCAAAAGGAATCCTACGGTAGGTACCCCATGGAGAAATGAAGGTAGTCTTTAACTGGTCCTCCAAAGCATTACCAATCTGAAAATATATTGAAAAACCATCCATAATGGAATAACATTCATGTCTGGCAACCTGGTTTAAAATCTCATCCTGGAAGAGCAGAAGGTAATGATTCTGCTTCGTCGCAGCATTCAAAGTCTTATAGTCTACACATACTCGCCATTTTCCATTTTTCTTTGGGGTAATGAAAATAGGAGAAACCCACTCACTCTTTCACTAGATATATAATACCTGCCGCCGAGCAACTTGTTGATCTCTTTCCATAGAGCCTCCTTCTGAATATCTCCCAACCTCCTGAGCTTTTGTGGTTTTGGCCTGTATCCTTCTTTAAGTAGGATTTGATGCTCCACTCCTTTATCTCCCCTCAGATCTTTATACTCTGTCGCAAATAGGTCGGGATAGGATGCATAGAGGTCCATATAACCTTCCTTCTCCTGCTTTGTTAATCTGTACCTAGCATATCTTCCACCTCTTTAGCCTTCAGACTACAAACAGGAGTTTGCATACCTTTTCTTGCAATGGTAGAGTCTATTGTGACTCCGAATAAATCTGTATCTAGCTTCAATAAATCCTCTTCACTCTCCTCCTCTTCAACATTTCTCAACCCTTCATCATAAGTAGACTCAATTTCATACTGATAGCTTGTGCTGAAGTCTCGATTATCTCCCTCAGCTGATGGATGAAAATGGCTCTCCTTGGTCTTTAGATCCAACTTAATCTATCCTACATTTTCTTGATCCGACAAAGTAAAGACCCCTGTCTCCCAATCTTGCTTGGCTCCAATTGCCAACAACCATGGTCTCCCCAATATAATTGGATAAGCGTTTTCTCCCGCTTTCATGACAAAAAAATCGATTAAGCATTCAACCCCCATAACCTTTAACTTCACATCGTGAGCCACTCCTAAACACCGAGCTTTGGCATGGTTGGCCATCCTCATTCGCACATTGGACCCGACAACAGCAATATCCCTCATAGTAGATTCAGTAATCACACAGACGTGGACACCACCATCAATGTAGGCTTGAAAGTGCTTCTTCTTCTCAAGAAAAACGTCCACCACTGGAAGCACATCGATCGAACTCCCCACCCTTAAGGATAGATTTTGTACCGCATGCACATCTCCTCCCACTCGAGGAAGCCTCGTACTGACATTGGTTGACCACTTCCTTGTTAACTTAGGGTTTAATGCAAGCAGTTGCCCAAAAGTGATGTTAGCCTTTTGATTTTGAACATCTCTTACCAGATCATACTCTGGATTACCGCGCCCCAACTGAAAATACTTTTGAGTAATTCTTTGTCTTCGTCTTCTTCTGCTTGGCTCTGACTGCCCTCTACCTTCATTCACCTTTTCTTTCCCCTTCTTTGCTCTAGTTTCACATTTCGTCTCAGTCTCTCTTTCACCTCGTGCTCTTTTGTTGGCCATAATATCAACCTCTTGCCTGTCAACACCAATAATGTTAACCTTTTGTCATTCATCATTACCTTATGGAGCCACCTGTGCTTGGTTTTCCATTGCTTGCTGGTCCCTTTGTCCATTAAACTGTACATGTCCCCTGCCTTGACCAAACAGAGGATATATGCCGCCCCTTTCCCTTGGTGGGTGAGGTAAATCTGGAGCATAGTGACCCTCCTCTCCGCAATTGTAACGCCTGCCATGTAATCACCTAGCCCTGCCTCTTCCTGTCCTTGCTTGACCTCTATCCATAACACTTAAACAAAACTCTTGCATTTTCTCAAACAAATCTTGAACTGTACGTACCCATTGTTGAGGAATGGTTGCTACCCTTCGATTGGGCTAATTCTCCACTTGAAATTCTTCTCTCGGATTTGAAGTCGGATTGGGAACCATCTCTTCGTACCCCAGCGCACCTTGCTCAATCTTCTTCTTTATTTTCCGGCTCTTAGACCGTGCAATAGCAACAGCCCCATTGTAATTCTTTGGGCCGTCAACATCCACCTTTTCACGAACTTTGGGATGCAAACAAACCATAAACTTTTCCAATTTAAAGTACTCAACACCATTGACCAACCGCATGGCCACTGCAAAGTCCCTCCAGAACTCTTCGAAGCGGACGAGGAAGACACCAAATTCCTCATTCACATCCTGCTTCAAATTTTTCAACCTTGCATCCAAATTGATACGAGATACCTTTTTTCAAAATCCTGTAGAAAACGGGCCGCAATGTCGGCCACATAAGTCTTGGCTCTCCTTCCAAAGCATAGAACCATGTCTTTGCTCTTCCCCGCATCAACAGAGGAATCGTTTGCATTTTGCTATCTTCATTTGGCATGTGTAGTGATAGCATATACAACTCAACATCGGCCATCCACTCTTCCGGATCTTATTCTCTGGTGAAAACTGGTCCATAACTATGTGCTTCCATCTCTCCTTGATGGAAACAACCATCTTTGATCAACAACGTCGAGCCATCAGTTGCTCCTCCATGGGGGCTCCACAAGATGGAGAGGGGGAATAGGGAACACACCCAGCACAAATTTTTTTTGCCTCTCTATAGCTCAGGGATTCCACATCACCCCTAACCTCTCTAATAACACCTTCAAATTGGCTAATTTGCACCAATAATTCCACTTTAGCATACCGAACGACCACCTCACACCTTGCAAGAAACACCCTTCAACATAAACACACCCATACTGCTCAACTCACCCTTTCCGACTCACAAAACACCCCAATTCTACCCTCTTAGTAGCACCCTTCAAGTTGCAGGCAAACCCTTTGCAAACACCGGCAACTACACAAAAAGCAAGGGAAAAGGAGGGGGATGGGGAGAAGCAACACAAGAAGTAGGGGCAAATATTTGGTATTATTGCATAGGGGAGTATGCAATTCCAATGGCAAGCTTTGCAATACACATGCTTGAAAACCTTCGATCACTCCCTCTGGCAAAAAAGCCCCTGAAAAATCATTCCTCTCTCTTTTTATAAGGCTTGGCTAAGGATAAAAATGAAAAAAAACATGAGCTATCCAGCTCGTACAACTAAACTTGAGCTTCCTTTAGAAATTTCCATTGCATGGCTACCCCTTGGCATTTTCTTGGTGTGTGGGTATCTGCATGGTGCCCAGTTTGCCTTGTCCACTCAATTTGTCAACTTTACACTTGGATTCCCCTTGGACATTCTCTTTCTTTCTCCTTTTCACTGCATCTTGTGGCATTTTAATCCCCTGAAATTCCTCAAATTTATCCTCTCTCTACCATGGGACACATCCCCTGTTTTGGGCAAACCATCCCCTCCCAAGCAATAGCGATGTCGCTATTGGGGGGGGGGGGAGGTCTTCTTCAAAAATCGGTGTTTCAATGGCCGTGGGCACGTGCCCCTATTGGCACCGCCACATCATCACTATCGCAAAGCATCAGACCATCAATGAAGGGCGCGCCCATTGCGCAATAGCCACCACTACCCGCCAAAACCTCCCAGGCTTAGCCCCGCACTGCCAGTCACAACGCCAATAGCTCCGCCAGACGCTTCCTCCATAGCTCGTGCCACACGGGAGCTCCTCTCCCCTTTTGATGCCTTTTGAATGGCCACGAGCCAGGACATGTAGTCTAGCCTTCAGTAGCCGGCTCCCCCATGTGGGTTTTTGCAGGGCCATGTGGTAGTACCACCATACTCCAGCCGTTTAAGGCTTTTGAAAAACAATGAAAACCATCTTTAACCAAAATCTTCTTGCCTCCAGTTTGCAAGGCCTGCCATTTATGACTGTAGTGTCGGGTTGCCAAACTGCAAAGCCCGGGCATGACTCCATGTTGTCGACTATAAACCCATACGACTTCATTCTTTTTTTAGTTCTCCAATCAATCGAATTGAGGCTGCAAAGAGCTGATCAAATCATCTACAATCCAATCTGGATAAGTGTACCTCATCTTCCGACTCTAGTATCTCCCCGCTCCGGACTTCGTTTGACGTGCAGTCACTTCTTGTTAGCAACATACACTGCATACTATGTACCAAACATGTGGCAAAGATCATGAAACCACCAGATGGTGCATTTCCTAATGAAGGCATGTGGGCTTAGAACTGGCTCCCGTAAAAACTTCAATTGATTATATCTTTCTAACCCGAGCTCCGATTTGCAATTCAAGAAGACAGGTATGCTCCATAGCTTGAGCACTACACATATATCCTTTGCCACCTTCCCAGGACACTTGTCCATAGCTACCCTATCCAGCAAAAATCTGCAACACCCTGAACCTTTAACCTTGAATAACTTGGGCTCCGTAGCTCAGTTTGATGAGCCGTTTGGACCTGCTCCTTCAAAACTTCAAGCTCTACATTACTAGACCAAAAAGCACCACTTTGCATCTCCTTCATTTGCTTCCCCAATTAGCCCTTCATGGAGCCTTCCTTGGCCTATAGACCACATTAGGCATACATTACCGCTGCTGCTTGTCAGCGCATGATCTTCCTAGTTGCTCCAACCTTTTGCCAAGCTTTTGCTAGCCTGCACATATCTATCCATGCCACCTTGTAGAGTCGATACTCTTTGGCTGTACCAACGTCGATTCTCATCTGCGTACTTCTTATATTGATCTTGAGCTTGCTTAACAGTCTATCTAGCAACTCGAAGCATGTCAAAGTGGTCTTGGAGAAAATCCTTCGCTTGTTGTATCTTCTCCTTAGCCAACCCCACCGTAACCGGTGATCTAGGTTGAAATCCATACAAAAGCATTAATGGGCTAAACCTTGCAGTCGCATGCTTTGAACTATTATAAGAAAATTCCAATATAGGTAAGTAGTCTTCCCAATTGGTTTTCTTCTTGCTAGAGTACGCTCGTAGCATATCCTCTAGCACAGAGCGTACATATCCTCTAGCACTGTGATAAAGCAATTGGTGTGGTATTCTCCACGAGGGAAGAACTATAGACTTTGAAAATAAAAAGTTAGATAGAGCTCAACATAATTAGAGAAGGTTTTCCTTTCAACACAAGTATACTATCTTTCCTTGTTACACACAACAAGGGCCAGTAGGTTGATGGTAAAGTGTTGGCCTATTACCCTCATTGGGTGGGTTCAACCCTCCTTCATGCAAGGGTTAAGTGGGCCTTCCTATGCATGCAGCCAACGGCGCCAACAGAAGCCTTCGGAGACTTGGTGCCGTCGAGTTGTTGGTCGAGTGTTCCTTGGTCGCCCGCCATAGTCGTGCTCTATGGGGGGCGTAGGTGGGGCGGCCGCGGCTGCCTGTCTCGCTGTCTGTCCACAGGCTGCTTGCACAAAAAACTGTGTCTGCCTTCTTTTTGCTGCACAGAGGAGACGTCACTGTTAGTGGAACGTGGGAGAGAAACACAGGATCGCTCGCACATGCAAGCCGCTTTTAGCCTCCTCCAAAAAATAGCTCGGATACCAGTGAAAGGGTGGTGGTAATGTGTGTGCTAGTCTCCACCCAACCGTGCTATCTTATAGCCTCCCCCTAGCATACACACTGTCCGTCTGTGTCGGTGGCCTTGCCCATAGGACCCATGTCCTTACACTTGATCAACTATCCTTATTTAATGGTAGCCACTTTTTAGGTCAATCCTACTGAAATAGGTCGACCCTTACAGCTTATCAAATAGGTCTTCTACCCATGGAACGGGAAACCTATTCTTGATAGTGATCCTATTTAGTGATCTATAGTCGACAAACATACGATATGTGTCGTCTTTCTTTTGCACTAATAACACGGGTGAACAAAATGGAGATGAGCTACGCCATACCATGCCCTTCTCAACTAACGCATGCACTTGCTGCATAATCTTGTCTTGTTGAGCTTGAGAAACTCTACAAGGAGGTTTATTAGGTGGTGAACTTCCTGGAAAAAGTTCGATTGCATGGTCATCATTGCCTCGTTTAGGAGGTAGTTCACAAGGGGTGTCCTCAATAAAAAAATATTGAAATCCCTTGAGAAAATTGGATAGTTCTAATTCCTTGTGCTTGTTTATGTTTTATTTTGCTAAAGCATTATGTTCATTTTGAGAATCTTTTACAAAAACCATGTACACAAAAATAGAGCTCTTTATTGACTTATTGAAAGATTGTGTATGTACAATGGGTATGGTGTTACCTAGATCCTTAGCATCTATGTACATATCTTTCTCCGTGAACCTAAAGTAGATTTGCCTTTTAGGGAGTTTAACATTGGCAGCCATGCGATCAAACCATGGTGCCCCTAGCATTACATCCTCATGCTTGAGAGGAGAGATAAAGAAGCCCTCTTTGTCCATATAGCATTGGACATGGAGCCTCAATTTCCCAATTAAGGGAGTGACTGAAGCTTCTTTCCCCTTGAAAGCACCATCAGCGGGTAGGAAATCTCCCATCTCATAGACTTGGATGCCTAGCTTAGTGGCCAACTCTGTGGATATGAAATTGTGAGTAGAACCAGGGTCAAAGAGAATAAAAGCATCATGTTCTCTTACCTTTCCTCAAGCATGTCATAGAGGATATCCTTTGTGGTGAGCATCTTCTTCTTGGATTTTGACCAAGGTAGCTCTAGGAGGCCCATTTTGTGTATTATTGTGGGGGTAAGCACGATAAGCATGCCCTTGCTCCCTGCACTTGAACAACGGTTATCTTTATGATAAAGCTCAAGCTCTTCAAGAGAGAGTTTATTTTTGCCTTTATAAACTCCCTTCTCCTTCGCTTTGTTTTTGTTGGTGTTGCCTTTAAGAGACTTTTGGACATTGTTCTTCCCCTTAGGCTCATTGTTATGGTTCTTGTTCTCCGTGGGCTTAAGATTTCTCTTAGCCCCTTGTTGGAAATTAATTTGTGAAGCCACCATGGTATGGTGTATGACCGCAGATATGGTGCATGTCCTTTGGGAGTTGACATACTCCACCATATCTTTATTTAGACCTACACAAAATTGTTGTTTTTGCTCTCCAAAATCCATCTTTTTGAAGATAGTGTCTTTGAGATGTAAGTCCCAAGACTTGTCTACACATTTGTGAGTAGATTCATAGGGAGAGAGCTTCAAGTTTCGCCATTCGGTGAGTACTTTGTCTTTGGCATCGGTAGCCAAAAACCACTTCATGATGGAAGCTCTTAAAGCTTTCTATGTTCGTGGAGCTTCACCGTTTTCCCGTAGGCTAGACCACCATTCCTTGGCAAACTTTTGAAAATGCATAGCTACATGAAGTAGCTTAGAGGATTCCATGAAGCCCTCATCTCCAAACACTGCATCAAATTGTTGAATGAAGGCCAAAACTTTGTCCGTAGCACCAAAGGTGCCATATAGGTAAGGAAAGAGATGCTCTTTCCTCCCTCTTTAAACTTTTTGAGCTTGGATGGCCTCTTCCACGTGGCATATGATTTCCTATGGCCTCTTCTTTTTGGTGGTTCGAAAGTTGCACCATCACTTTCTTCAGAGGAGAAATAATTTGAGGAGGATGGAGAAGAGAGTGACCTCTTTCTCGCCTTTTACTTTCCTTGGTCCTCCTTGTCTGCACCATTACTTTCTTCATAAGAGGAAGAGGATGAAGAAGATGGAGAAGACGATGACCTCTTTCTTGCCTTTTTCTTCTCTTGTTTTCTATCATCCCTCTTTGAATTATGGTGTGGAGAAGTGTGCGATGGTCTTCTCTGTTTAAGGGGTGATGGAGAGCATTTTGCATGCCGTCTTCGTGGATCCATCTTCGCCGAGGTGGCAGGAGACTCACTTCTTTCCTGTTCTTTTGATGGGGGCTCTTGAGCTCTCCTTTGGTAAGGAGATGTGTCATCAAGTAGTAGATTTTTGAGCCCTTTGTACGGATCATCTTCTTCTTCCCGAATTGGAGAGAGGCCTCTTTTGTAAGTCTCACAAGGAGGCTTCCTAGGTACTCTCTCTTCTTGGTGGGGAGTGTGGAGAATCTTATGACCACGAAGTTGCCATTGCATTTCACTTTGGAGGGATGGATTTTCCATGGCTTTTTGAAGCCTAGAAACAAGGTAGTTAACAAGCATAGGGACATCATTAGTAGCCATAGCTATCAACATTAATTTCACTCTCTTTATTATTGTCATCCATTCTAACAACTTTTAGGTGTACTTTGGTACTTCAATCGCTGGTTTCTACTTCTCTTTACCCCTTTTAAAAAGCACTCAAGCTCATGTACACGTGGCTCGAATATTATTAATTGTTGCAAGGAATAGAAGAGAGGGTATTTCAACATCAAAAGAGTACCGGCTCCTATCAAGCTTTTAATAGCTCAATAGTGGTTAAGCCGTAGGCAAGCCCCATAGGACTCCACTATTAAGACCATAGCTCTCAACGATGATGCAACGTTATCTGCACGAAGCAAGTGCACTACAAGGCTAGAAAATCCCTATTCTACTTAATCAATTGCAATTAATAATACCAACAATTTATAGTTAGCTTGAGGACCTCCCTTCTTCAGCAAGAAAAGAGGAACCTTGTGCTCTAATAGCGATGTAACATTTAATGGCCTAGTAACTTGTGTGTACTGGAAAATAGCATAAACATAGTGAGAATTCCATTAATATAGATTCCTAATGAGCATAGAAAGAGTGCTTGGATGCAGAGAGCAAAAAAAATCATAACACCTAGCAAGATAGGCATCAAAAATACTTCAACAGAGAGAGAAATTAAGCTATCAACAACCGTTGAGGACTGGATTTACATGGATCTAGTCCCCCCTCCAAAAGGCTTTGTATTATAGCTTTCCCCCATCAAGGGAGAGATTTTTCAATACAATACTTTGTGTTCCTTAAATAACTTGGTGGTGCAATAAAGATGGAAGGTTCATGCACCTAGCTCACACTTATAAAATAGAACATCAATTCCCTCACGGTCTCAGACCCAAGATCTCACACACCTTTGAAGATGGTGAGAGCTAGTGGGGTATGAGAGTAGATTGAGAGGAAGAAGGAGTATTCTTACGAGAAAGAAGTATATTTCCTCACATAATCACTCATGATAGCTTAGTAATTATCATGATAGAGGAGATGATCATGCATTGGAGCTTGGCTCTTGGTTGGATTTGCGTCACAAAGCCAAGAGTTGTTGGTGTAGGCCTCCCTTCTCACAAGCTTGGAGTAGATGATAAGCTTTCCATCAAAGATTAAGAAGGATAGAGAGTCTTATTTGCTTCACACATTAGATTGTGTGAGTGTGTGTGATAATGCCTTGCCAAAATCATCCTTCCCTCTCTCTTGTTCGACCCCTCTTGATTGTTATTGATGTTGGCACCTAATTGGACCCTACAAAGCTTAGCCAATAATAATTAAGAAGCATAAGTGATAACCTTGTGACATGTGTCCCCCTTTCCCCTTTTGTGAGAGATTTAGTTAATTGAATATTGCAACTCAACTCTCATTGGAACCCGTAGTCTTCTGGCCAATAGGAATCAAGCAAGCCATTGGGCTGCCGAATGCTCATTGGACCCCTTGGGAGACTATCCAATAGTCTTCTAGAGAGCTTAATTTTGATTGTTTATTTTATCAAGTGTTTTTAAATGAATTAAACTAGATTTACTCTACCCTAATTCTCATTGGTCCACCTCTATGGCCATCCAATAGGATTTGAATGCACCTTGGGGGCAATTGGGCTAGGGAGCTAACATGTGTCCCCTATTCCCTTTGAGTATTCTCATCCCCTTTAAAGGGCTTGCCCCCTCCTATCTAGGGATATGTGGAGACTTTTTGGTCTTCACATAAGGATTCAACATTACCTAGAGTTTGACCATTGGATCTAGCCTTTGAATTTTGGAACCTTAGCATTTTGGAAGTCTTAATGGGATGAACCTTAGGGTCTTTGAAGCCCATTGTTGCAAATTTCTCTTTTCAAGATGGTTCCCCCCTTTGGATTCCTATTTTACCTCCTTTGGATCCCTACTGTGGCCGGCGGTCTATTAGCTTAACCAATATTCTAGCCTTTTCTCCCGTGGTACTTCCCCATATTAAATGATCAATTTAACATGAGAAAATCATTTAGGAGAATTAGATATTAATTATTAGGACACTTATCACTTTTTCAAAGCTAGACATGCTCTCAAAGAAGAGGATACATGTTTAAAAACGTGGCTAACTTGAGAGGATGTCAAGGTTCTACATTGGGAAGCATTATGTAATACTCACAATGTATCGAGTGTTCTTGTGCCTCACTAGAAACCAATTTGTCTAGATTTTAATAGGCTAGCATGCATGCATCTATTGATTATAAGGAGAAAATACACATGTGTGTATGGGGTAGTAAAGGTTATACACATGGTAGTGGAATTGTACAGGGCAGTAAATGTACACATGGTGGTGGCAGTGTAGAAGAATGTGAAATATATTTCTTATCCCAAGAGAGTGACAACTTTGACACTACTAGGACTTTTTATGTGATGCTCAATGCTTTTTGGCTCTCTAAACAATCTAGAGGTAGCCGTACTACCCCCCTCCCCCCAAAACAAGGGACTACCTCTCTCTTAGCTTCCTCCTTCTTCTTCCACAACTGAGAGATTTGTACCTCTAGGTTGTTCCATTGCCTTCTCTTCTCCGATCCTTCAAAGGTAGACCCAGTCATTGGCATACTCATCAATAAATCACGACCCAATTCTTTTTTAGTGCCCTTGGGATATTTTTGCTCCCATTCACATTGGGGACGTGGCCCTTCTCACTTCAAGATTCCCCCTTGGAGATATTTGTTGGGGAAGATAGAGGATTAGCTAGCATAGCATTAATGGTAAATGTATAGAGATTAATCTTTTATTGTACTTAAGATATAATTATGTTCAAACATGAATAGAAAGAAAGTGTAGATAAAAACCGTTACTAGACTGAAAGTAAATTAGACTTAACACTAGTTAGCATAGCATTAATGGTAAAAGTATAGAGATTAATCTTTTATTGTATTTAAGATATACAATTAAGTTCAAGCATGAATAGAAAGAAAGTGTAGATACAAATTGTTACTAGACTTAACACTCAGGTGTTCTAAGACACTAAACAATCATGTTTTTACAACAAATTCTCATAACTATTTGGTGAATCTAGAAACAAGATTTAATGTAGTTTTAACTAAATTGAATATAGCTATTCATCAAAATAAGATTTGGAATAAATTTCAAGGTTTACGCGGATAGGAGAAAGATTATTGTAACAAGAACTTGAGCTCTTTAACTTAGTTCTTAGACCAATTTGTTTTTATAAGTACAAAACTCAAATCTTGAAAACCCTAACAAAGAGAAAAAAAATGGTCTTCCAAAGACTCTTTTAGTAACATGATGATAAGGGTATTGGAAAAACCTCAAGGTCTATAATGTATCTATAGGGCAACATCCATCAACTAAGCATTTTTTATGTTTCAAACTCATATGCATCTTTAAATTAATTAAGCTCTTTGAGAAAATTTATAGTGTGTAATTTCTTGCAAAATAGAAATTTCTTTGAAATACCAATGAAAGTTTACATATAGATTCCCCAATTGTGTTCACATGAGTTATTTGTATGAAAATTAATGAGATGAATGAACAAATCCAAAATTGGACTTTATTTCAAGGCTAATATTTGATAATAATAAAAATAAGAATTTTAATATGTGCAATTTTGTGGATATGATATAAATCACCAAATGTGGCTTAGATAACCATCAAATAGTATCACCTTAAGTAGATGGAGGTCATATATGTGCAACATAAAAAAATTCAAATTTAGCACAAATGTTACATATTGCACCCATGCGGGTTTCTATATTTAATTCTACTCACAAATATTGTTTTTTCATATGAGAGTTGCAAAAATGTCAAGCATAGATATAAGTAGTTACCATGGATTATTGCATGCACCTTACTTATTTTTTTCTTAGACTATGATACGAGTTTTAGCAAAACATGAACTGCTATTTTGCATAGGTGCTTTTCATGAGTGTAGTTACAATTTAGGTTGTGTACACAAGTGAGAGATAACTTTTATGAGATTTTATAAGTTTGTAAAATAATTTCTTGAGACATTTTCTAGATTTTGTGCACCATTTTATTTTGATTAAATCTTGAATAAGGGACACTTTATGGTACCAAACTAGTGTTAAATGACTAAGTACAAGTCTCTCATATAGGATTACAAAAGTTGATCTCATGGGTGTCATCATAGCCTAGATACATCAAATACCATGTCATCAATCCTAGGTAGAAAGTAACACATGCAACCATATGGGATACACACCCTCTACGCCAACATGACATCCTAGTAGAATAGAGTAGGTTCTCACAAAGGAGCACAAGCATGCGACAAAGCCCATCACAACGACCATTCCTTCTTGGGGTTTGGACCAGATTGATACTCTGAAGGCATAACTCAATATCCACACAAGATGAAAATATCCACTAACAGTGACAATCCTCCCCGTAAACAAGAAAAGGTGTAAGTCTTCATCATAAAGCATCTATCACAAAAGCACCAGAGTCTTCTTCACCACGAACAATGTTGTTGTTCCCTTCTTCTTCTTTGCTACTTTGTTTGCAAAAACATCATGGTTGCCCTCTTTGTATCCTCCCCTTAAAAAAAAAATCTTCTTTACTCTCTTGATCTAGATTCAAGATTTATAAATATTATGTGTTATAAAGATGTGCAACAAAATGCTAAAAAATGCAATGTAAGAACCCATGCACAAAACAAATGGTTTCTCCTATTCTGGCTGTACTTTGAGACTTCAAAGCCTATGTGGGAATATTCACCTCTTTTTGGAGTGTAAATCTTTGGGTAGAACTATTCATAGGAAGTGGCCCTTAAAGGAGGCTTGGAATTGCGGGAGCTAGCCCTTATGAAACTAGTTATGACCAAGCAATACACAGAGAATCACTATTTGAGGGGGTATGAGGCTTATGGGCCTTGAAGCTTGGCGTTTGAAGGAAGAAGAATGGGAAAATATCTTTACAAAGACAAATGATTATAGGCTATCTTTAATGAGATATGATGTCTGAAAGAAATAAAAAAATCCTTGTATGCATGATTGGTCCCTTGTGGATTTGAAATTTGAATTCAATCTACCCTGGTGGACTTCTTGAGACCCACCATGTTCTCCACACCAAAAGAAGGTGCAAGTTGAAGAAACAAACTCCTTCAAACACCCAAAAATAGCCAATGGGCTATCCACTAAGCCCACATACCTTCACATGTGATGACCCAAAGAGTAATTCCTTATTCTGATCTGCTTTGCAAGGTCAACTATACACACATCCCACCACTAATCAAGATGATTAAGTGACCTAATCACCTTGAAGTTGGGAGATTGACAGATCTATAGAAAGCTTATGTAGAGCTTTGCTTGCAACACCAAACTTCCACTTCCAATTGATGAGTTAAGCTCAACAGTAATGAAAGAAAAATAGAGGGATAGAGTGAAATAATGAGCTTGTAATCTAGTTCTTGGAGGCTTGATCGGAGATAGGATGAAGTTCAACGAGTCCTAACATAACTATTGTAAAATAGAAGTGAGGTAATTCTCAATTTGAGAGCTTGTTGAGATAAGGTGCAAACTAAGAGGACCTTATGTGATCTAATCTTCCTATATTAGGAAAAATATGAACTTTGCATGGGACTTGTAAGAATTCCTACTTTAAGGGATTAAGGCTAGTTTTTGTGTAGAATTTGGGGAGCAAATGGATTCAGTAGACTACTTTTGAGTAGGATTCTCTAGCCTTGTTTTAGGGCCATATACGTTTGTGGTCATCCTAGAGGTCCCTTTCTCTCTCTAGATCTTTAAAAGTGAAGGAAAAATGGTGTTGTGTCATTAACTACCGACCTCCATCCCTTTCCCATACCACATCGTAAAAAACGTGCATAAACCCACGATAAAAATGATGTTTTTTCAAAAATTCCATTTTCACATATTTTCTACTAAAAAAATTCCTCCCAACCTATATACATATAAAAAAACATATTTTGATCTTTTTGTTAATCTACACTCACTAAAGGACAATTTTTTATTTTTTATTTTCCCTCCAAAAAAATAACTCTCTCTCTATCCTCTCCCCTACCTCTCTCTTACCTCTCCCTCTCCCTCTCCTCTCCTCTCATCTCCACTAACTCTCTCCCTCTGCTCTTCCCCTCGCTCTCCCCTACCTCTCTCTTCTCCCTTCCATTGTCTTCCTCCTTTGCATCCTTAAGTTTAGTTGTGATAGTACTCAACAATATCACAAACCATGTACCTTGCACACCACAAATGTGTATATTTTCTTCACCCTAGAGTTTGCATCAACAGTCACACACATGGGTGACCAAAGATCATCACAACAAGGCTGTGCTATAGGTTTTGACACAATGTCAACCGTTGAGTGGATGACATTTGTACCCACGCAACTGCCACTCCCATCCTACTTTAATTTAATAAGTCTCTCAACGTTTCTTCAATATGTTGGGAGGGGGAAGGCATTCTTATTGGGATAGTGTAATATTGTCTTTCTTTCTTCTATAATATTCAATTCAATTTTTGAACCATTTCTCCCCCAAATCTTCTCTACCTGTGCATGTGTATATCGAGCAGACACACACACACACATGCAATCACTCATCTCCTTGTATTTCATTGTAGAGCTTGCATAACCTTCTAATCTTTGACATTATAGAGATTAAACACAACTTTTCCTCTAAAGAAACCTTCTTTGTTATATCTTGCAGGTAGGTTCTTCAAATCCATGCTTATTGGAGGTGGGTAATCTCACCATAATGTATATTTCAACATGGCTAGATGAAAATACTTGAAAATTTGCACAACATATACTTAGCAAGCGTTTTTATTATACAACTTGCAAATATTGAGCTTGTATAGTGTGTTTTTTTATTTCAGCAAGTCTCTAAAGCATCATGGTACAAGGTGACCTCTTTCTATGTTATGAGTGGTGTTTTTTTTTGCAATGGCTCAAGTTGCTTGCATAATATGACTCGCTTCTGGCAGCAAAAATATCTTCTCAATCAATTTCATTGTATAGTTTAATGCAGATTTCACCACAAAAACCATTATGCTAACATGGAGGGATCGTTAGTAGGGAAATAGAAAATCTTTCCATGAGTAAGGAATTATTTCCTAACATGGAACACCCCCATCATAGGTAGTTTTATGTAACAGGTTACCATGAGTACACTATGTCATGGAATGGATACAATAACTATGACTACACCCCCCCTTGTATACTCTTCATGGAACATATCTTCATCAAGAAAAATAAGAAGAAATTTGGACTGTATTGTGTTTCTGGTTTGCAAGAGCATCCTCTCTCCACCATATTTTGAGTTTGTTGGTAATTTAAATTAAATTTGTCACATTTTAAGAGTAAATTTCTCTTGCTTTGGCTATCTAGGGAATAAACCTTGGTAGAATTCCCACCATGGACTTGTGCCATCAAAACTTAACATCATGTCAATATATTGTGTTGCTTGATAGGAGATTAAGGAGAATTCCTATGTGTTAAAAAGGAATTTCCTTGTAACAACACTTGATTCCTTCTTAGAGAGAAAAAGAGAGAGATTGAGAGAGATATCTACAAGTTGGTCTATGTATTGTCGTCTCTTACAAGTTGGTATTGTGCTATGGTAAGGTAAGATTCAATGTTTTGATAAGTAAGCCCTAAATTTATCAATGTTGAGTGTCTCCAAAGACCTTAATGGCAACTTGAAGTATCATAATTTTGTGCATGTTGCATTTTCAAGTTCTTCTAGCATAGAGTTTTGGAGGTACAATTTTCAAATGGTATTTATAAGCATGAATTTGTATTCAAGTGCTCATTTCTTTTTTCCATGAATTTTAGAAAAAAATCACCTTAGGGTCATGCTAGGGCCCTTGGGGCCCTCAACAAGATGGGCCACAAGGGAAGATCATTTGGCTAGACATGGGGTCTTGTTTGATAGTTCTGCCCGCACTTGTAGCCACTCTTGTTGAGGGTCCCTAGGGCCCTAGCATGGTCTTATGATACTTTTTTTTTAAAGCCATGGACTTGGCTCCCATATCTATCATCATGAACTAATTGTGTAAAAGAAGATTTTCTTATTGCAGCTATTATAATCTTTTGTAAGTTGCTGAATGGTTCTTGATTCATGGTGGTAAAAGAATAATTATTCATGCTAAAGAAGAAAAAAAGATCCCTAGGGGACCTCAACAAGAGGGGCCACAAGGGAGCGCCATATGGAGAGACAAGGGTTCTTGTTTGGCAGTTTTGTGCTCCCTTGAGGCCACTCTTGTTGAGGGTCCCTAGGGCCCTAGCATGGTATTAGGACCCTATTTTTTAAATCCATGGACTTGGCTCCCATGTATATATTGAATTTATTGTGTAAAATAAGACTTTCTTTATGTTGATATACTATAATCTCTCACAAGTTGGTGAAATGGTTCTTGAATTGATCCATGGTGGTTAAATAAGATTTCTTTGTGCTAAGAATGAAACTTATGCCGATGGAGAAATATTGTTAAAGGAGAGTGCTTACTTTTTACCCCATAGATGCAATGTGTGTCAATCTCTCATACAAAAGTGAGTATTAAGACCCTCCTTATTATATGGTGAATATCAGGACAAATTTTGAGGACAATTCTGATTGAAAACACATACAAATTAATCATATCCCAAAATGCATCTATTTTCAGCCTGGGGGGGCATCTGTCCCCGAACTTTTCGAACCACCCCCCTTGGATCCCCTCCGCAATAGTAGTCAAAAGATGGGATCCAAGGTAAACATGCGATAACAGGAAGGGACCATGCTCCATCTCGTACCATAATCGGATTGTTTGGTTTACCTCCTAGCATAATAATATAGTTTTCTACACCCAACAATTCAACATTAATGAACTTAGCAAGATGTTATACTATTTAGTAAAATATCCAAAATAGTGCTAATGATTATAATGTATTTAAGTTGACAACCACAAGTCTATTTTTGAAAGTTGAAGGAGGGAAGAATTTTGTATTTGAAATGATCTACACCAGTAGTGCGTATACTTGTTACAAACCAAATAAAGTGTCAAACATAGAA
Organism: Adiantum capillus-veneris; assembly: GCF_014529385.1. Classification (NCBI taxonomy): domain Eukaryota; kingdom Viridiplantae; phylum Streptophyta; class Polypodiopsida; order Polypodiales; family Pteridaceae; genus Adiantum; species Adiantum capillus-veneris. The sequence goes on along the minus strand of NC_140943.1, from coordinate 94,687,167 downwards.
TTGACCATCATAAGGCAAGATGGGATTATAAACAAGAAATACATTGAAGTGTTATACATTTTACATATCATCATCCTCAACATGATGTAAAATGTTCAATCAAAGAGGTTGGGGCTAATTGGAAATAACAAGGTATTCATGAGAAGCATGTAGCAAGGTTGTTAGGGTTTAAACGTACTTCCATCCTATGCCTATTTGAAAAACCCCTTATGGTGCTACTCTCACACACTCTAGTGGGAAACATGCCTACACCTAGTACCTCAATTGAATGCCACTAGCACTTGTCTCCTCATGCACACCCATCTAGGTGGATGCACTAGCATATGCCACTTCCATCATTTTCATGAACTACTCCATCAATAAATGGAGAAAAATTTGTAGAAATTATTATCATGTTTTATTCTATCACTTTTGCATATTTATGAGAGTCAATTCCCCGTACCAAAGGACAGTCACCTCGTATTGATTAAGTATGTAAATAACTATTATTCTCTATAATTGAAAGTCTTACAAGTGGTATCAGAGCAAGGAGACAAAATAGACTAGAGAGAGCAGAGACGAGCTGAGAAGATAGAATACAGATGGGGAGAAAATGGAAGCAAAATTGATGACTAGGCATGATGTATCTTAGGCAATCATATGATGAAATCAGGTTTAAGGGAGCGATTGTTAGGGTTTTAACCTACTTACATCCTGTGCCAATGCGAAAAACCCCTTATGGTGATACTCTCACACACTCTAGTGGGGAACATGCCTACTCCTAGAATCTCAATTATTGCATGCCACTTGTAGCAGTCACTTGTGTCCTCATGCACACCCATCGAGGTGGATGCACTAGCATCTGCCACTTCCATCATTTGCATAAACTCTTCCATTTATAAATGGAGACAAATTGTACAGATTATCATCATGTTTTAAGCTATCATCATAATTATTAGATTCAATTCCCCGTACTAAGAGACAGACACCTGCTATTGATTTTGAATGTGACTAACTATTATCCACCATAATTGCAAGTCTTACAAAGGTAAGGATAGTTATACAAGGACATGATATTCTTGGCATGTTTCACTCATCCTCCACCTTGAAAACTGAATCATTTAAAGAACTCTCATGCTAGCCACTTACTATCTACACCTTTACAATATTGTGGCATTGAAATCTAATGATCTCATACTTTGGGTGTCTTTGGAGAGTAGAGATTGGCTTGAGAAGGAAAGTAGAAGGAGAAATAAGAGCTTGTTTGGTACTACAATGGAGATGCAATAAGGGGATGACGCTACGTGCTATTGCAATAAGGGTATTGTAAGGTTCATCATGAACCAACAATAGAGTGTTTCTCATCTCTGCACATGGTTTCTTGCTCATGTTCCCTTTTGTGAGAACAAAGGGATAAAGTATAAAATGGTATCATTCTAATAATCCAGTGATATGATACAAAGAAGAAACTAGAAGAAGAATATGTGACAAATCTCCATATATAATGTAACCTACTTGCATTATAAGACTCAGTCACATGCTATGCAACACTAGATGATGCACCAAAGCCACGACCAAACATTAGAAGAAAGGTGGACTCCCAAAGGGGCCCTATAAGGAGGTTTGACTTTGCCTCTCTTCTCCAAAGTGGGCAACCCAGTGAAGTACATAAATGATTTTTCAAAACCCTATCAGCCAACATATCATTATGGAAAGAGGTCCTTAGAAAGTAGGTTCTAAAGCCCCTAACTCTGACAAATTTGGAGTTTATTTGTAAAAGCTATGGCCTTCCACTGAAGTTTAAATGTGGGGAGAGATTCCATTTATAAGACGGAGTTATCACAACAAAAAATGGAATATTCTAGAATATAAAGAATTTGACGGCATGCTACATACCAATGAATAGATCTCAATGAATACATTCCAAGCTCTTAATTATAGATATGGTCTAGCAATTGTGTGGATGGTTTATCCATGTTTGTATTGGTGGTCCTCAAGCAGTTTGTGGGCGATATGGAATGTTTTTTTATGTAATTACTTATATTTGAAGCACCAATATATGAAAATTCTTTTGTTTCTATATACTTGAGCTTCTTTAGAATATTCTAATTTAATGTTCTAGATTTTGGATCACATACTTATGTGGAAATTTTTTTGGGAATGCTTTTCATTAATGTGAATCGCAAGAGATGCCCATTTTGTGAGAAGATGAGAAAGGGAGGGCACAATATAGATGTTGGCAGCTACACAGATGACCACCAGGAAAAATAGTTCAAGGGTGCACGAGGAAGGGTGAGGAGGCAACTAGCACACAACAAAAGAAGGGCAGATGTCAAGCAAGGAAACTCGTAGCACCAAATTTGTTTTTCCTTTTTATGAAGTTATGAAGTTGTCCATGGTACAACGGGTTAGGCCAATTGATTCTTTTCTTAATCACGGGTTGCTACTATCATCAAACAATAAAGAGACACCCTTTAAGACAAAAAATAATCCTTCCCATGGCCAAATAGAATTTTGTGAGATTTTGTTTGGTAAAGAACATCAAATCAATCTAGAAATTCAAAGCCAAAAAGGGTGAAATATTTGACAATTCAAATAACACACGAGGAATTTTGATTGAAAGGCCATAGAAAAGCTACTAAGGAATATATTATTTTTAAGGGTATCTCCTAGGTTGGGATAGGAAGGGAGTGATAGAGCAAGTAGAGAATCTTATGAGGCAAGGTTTAACTAGGTAGAATCCTTTAAGATACAATTTGATTTTTCTTTGGAAAAGGAAAAGAGGAGGAGTTGTTAGATGGCGGGCATAGAGTCAAAGTGTTGCACATCAGTAGTGTGTGCAGGAAAGGAGGAAGCAACAGGGTTCTATAGGCGGAGGGAAGGTGATGTCGTCCATTAGAATGCTTTAAGATTCCCTTTGAATTTTCGTTGGAAAATAGAAGGAGCGGACAAATGGTAGGTGTAGAGTGCAAGTGTTGCACATCAACATTCTGATCAGGGAAAGACGAAGCGGCAATGTGCCACAATAGAAGGGATTGTGGTGTAGAACAACATCTAAAAGGTGGGCACACAAGTCATGATGCAAACCATGCTAAGTATTGAACCTGATTTACCCCTTGTAACTTTTGGTCTCAAAAATGCACATTTGTAAAGCCCTCATTACGAGGAGAGTCCATCATGTGTAAGAAAAATTTGTTGGAATTAGGGTTGCAGAGAAACACACACAGCTTGGAGAAGACGAAGGAAGCTCAAGGCACACAATAGAGAGTGAATAACTTAGTGTGCAATGAAAAGATAGATAGCCCTAGAGTGATGGGCGTATATACAATGCTCGGGGAAACCTCCTAAAGAGGGAAAAAATGCCTCGGCGGTCCTAGTGTGTTCACACACATCACTACCACATGTATATGGTAACAAATCCCCCCTGGAGTGATGCGATGAACGAGAGCTGGCACATGAGTAAAGGGAAGTGCCATGCCCTGAGGACATGATCAATCCACAAAGGGGAGTAAGCCCAAAGCTTTGCGGAAAGCTTCAAGCTTCTCATGAGACAATGCCTTTGTGAAAAGATCTGCAAGGTTGTCCTGTGTTGGCACATAAGCCAAGCTGATCTATCCTGTTGAGAGCCTCTCCCTGACATAGTGGTAATGCACCTCAATGTGCTTTGTGCGAGCATGAAAAACTGGGTTCCTCGCAACTGCCAATGTGCTCTGACTGTGAGTGTAGATAGTGTTGGCAGTGTCCTATCCAACACCCAAATCAGCCATAAGGCGTCTGAGCCATACACACTCAACCGTAGCTGTGAAGACTGCCGGGTGAAAGCATGTTAACCTGTCGCGCTTTTTGTGCTAGTTAGCATTTTCAAGCTAGCACATCTTCGAAATGTTGGGCGTCCGGTAAATGTTTTACAAATAATATCAAAATTTGTTGAAGGTTGTACATTTGGATTCCTTGTTTCACGTGCTTTCTATTGATATATCATATGTCATAGATCTTGGAGATGTAGCTCAAGTTATTGTACTAGTTAGCATATGTCAAATTTGTGCTAGTTAGCATTGTCCGGGACATGAAAAAGCATGACAGGTTAACATGCTTTCACCCTGCCCTGTACTCAGCCTCACAACTCGAAGTGGCCACAGTAGGTTGCTTCTTGCTCAACCATGATATACATGAACTGCTAAGCATGAAACAAAAACCACTTTTGGACACTCTCGTGTCAAAACAACCAGCCCAATCTCAGTCCAAAAAAGCATGTAAGTTTGGCGGCAATGATCCCCCCTTGGGATAAAACAAGCCAAGATGTAAAGTGCCACTAAGGTAGCGGAAAATCCTCTTGACAACTTGCCAATGCTTAGACCCTAGGCTATGCATAAATCTGCTGACGTGTGAGACTGCAAATTGAATATCTGGCCTTGTGAATGAGGCAGCCCCCAACAACAATTTGATAAAGAGTGACATCAGTAGGGTTGCCAGCATCATGTAGACTCAACTTCAAACCTGTTTCCATGGGAGTGGAAATAGGTTTGCAATCCTCAAGTCCAAACTTACATAGCAATGTCTCTATGTAACTTTTCTGACACAAGGCAATACCACCATCATACTGCTTAATCTGTATACCCAAGTAATGATGCAACATCCCCAAATCTTTCATCTTGAAAGTAGCATTCAAATCAGCCTTAAATTCAGCAATATGTCTCTTGTTTGGTCCAGTGATCAGCAAATCAACAACATAAAGAACCACAATGAGAAGTACATCACCCTCACGCTTTACATACAATGTGCTTTCTGTTGGACTGTTACGAAAGCCTTGTTTGACCAAATGAGTGTCAGCTTTCTCATACCAAGCACAAGGAGATTGCTTCAACCCATACAAAGCCTTGTTACATTTTCACACTTTGTCCTCTTGTCCTTTTATGACAAAACCACGAGGTTCCGTTACATAAACTTCCTCAAATATGTCACCATTCAAGAAAGCAATAACAATGTCTAATTGATGTATATCCCAACCAAAATGAGTTGCCAATGCACATAGAAAACGCACAGTAGTAATACGACAAGTGGGAGAAAAAGTCTCTTCATAATCTATGCCTTTTTGTTGTGAATAACCCTTTGCAACAAGTCGAGCCTTATGGCCATCAATCTCACCATCCGGCTTGCGTTTCAACTTGTAAACCCACTTCGTACCAATGGCCTTTTTTGCCAGGAGGCAAATCACATAAAGTCCATGTGTCATTTGCTATGAGTGCATCATATTTTGATTGCATGGCAGCCACATCCCATTTTCTAAATTCTGTGCTTCATGAAAAGACAGAGGCTCCTCAACATCATGTAAGCTAGACACAGCCAAAGCATAACAATCTGATGCATAAGATGCATGACGAGAGCCTGAATGAGTACGACTAGACAGATGTGCATCCAATTTAGTGTCACGCAAAGTGTGCACCATCCATTTTGGCATACCTCTAGCCTGCTCATTTTCTACCCTTTCTTCATCAAGTACATCATGTACATCTACATCAGTAATAGTCTGATCTAGAACATTTTCAAAAACCCCCATAGGCTGTACATTTGCCTCATTGGAAATACGAACTTACATTCGTATTTCCACCACTGAAAAGAGGCAACAAAGTGTCATAAATGTCCTTTGAGCTTACATTACTGTCTCTAGTACATGACAACAAGGGCTGAACAGAATCTTCCACAAACACTATGTCCCGAGAAACTAGAAAACGTTTTGTTTGTGGATGATACAACCTGTAACCTTTGATTTCAGCACTATAACCAACAAAAATACATTTGACAACCTTATCATCAAATTTTCTGCGCTGCACTTGTGGCACCAAAGCATATGCCAAACAGCCAAAAACACGCATGTGCTCAATAGAAGGCTTTCTATCATGCCATTCTTCATATGGAGTAATAGACTGCAAAGCTTTCGTAGGACACATGTTAAGTACATAATTGGCACACATGATGGCCTCAAGCCAAAAAGAATGCAGCAAAGCTTGACTTTCGACCATACATCGTGCCATTTTCGTTAGTGACCTGTTTTTCCTCTCAGCAACACCATTTTGCTGAGGTGTATAAGGCATTGTACATTGGTGTTTTATCCCACGACTAGCCAGAAATGCATTAAATTCATGAGACATATACTCCCCCCCTTGATCGGAAAGGAGGGTGCCCATAGTACATTTCTAGACATTTTCAGTCATAGCCAGAAATTGTTTGAAGCACATAAAAACTTCGGACTTCGCTTTAAGCGGAAATACCCATCCATGCCTGGAGTAATCATCAATGAAAGTCACGAAGTACAGGTAATTGCCCAAGGACGGAGTTTGCATGGGCCCACAAACATTACTATGCACAAACTTCAACCTGCATGTGGCCCAAACTGAACCATACTTTGGAAATTTAGAACGTTGCATCTTACCCAAAATACAGCCTTCACGAACATGTTTGACAGGTGCTTCAAGAGGCAGCAAACTGGCAAAATTCAGATGACCAAAACGTGCATGCCAAAGTTTTGCATCTGAAATAGCCCTTGAATCTGCAACAGCATTTGCAAAATTTTATCCACACTTGTCATACAAAGTAAGCTTATATAGCCCATGGCACAAACAGACAGATGCAACAATTTCATCACCAAAACTGAGATCATGAACTATACATCTGTCATCCACAAATTTGACTACAAGTCCAAGTCTAGCAAGTGCAAATACAGACAAGAGATTCTTCTTGATCCCAGGTACATAAAGTGCATCAACAAGTGTGAAGGAACTGCCATTTGCAGCAGTAAGCACAATCTTTCCAACTCCCTGAACCAGATAAGAGGCATTGTTGGCACAAGTGACTGAATTCCCACGAGGGACAGACTCGAGAGAGGTAAAAAATTCACGATGTGAGGTAATGTGCTTTGTAGCACCACTGTTGACATACCACACATGTGAATCTGCAGCAAACTGACAAGCATGCATCATGGACAACAAGATTGTAAGTGCACTGTGTGCTAAAATCCCTTCTTGCATCAACATTAGCATTACAATCTCCTTTCACAGAAGACTCAACAATGGCTGCATTTGTAGTGGAACTAGCATTTGCAGTGGCACCACCCTCTTTCTTCTTAGCTCTTTGGCCTTCAACTTAGAACATGACTTCATCAAGTGATCATTAGCTTTACAATAATGGCAACGCATCTTATTTTTTCCCTTATCACCAGAATTGCCAAATGAAGTGCTGCCATCAGAAGCATTAGGAACATATTTTTTGCCACTCACAGCAGAACCATAAGAAGTGGTTGCATTGCTCTTATCACCATTTCTTTGAGAAGAAATAAAACCCTGTTCAACTGCACGCTTCCTAGTCGTGTTTTTTCTGGAAAGTGACTCTTGCAACAGTAATGTGCATAATGCATCAAACTTGAAAACTTCAGGATTTCCTTGGGTCATAAGTCTCCAAGCACTAGCAAAAGTCTGGTAAGAATCTGGTAAGGCATCAAGAACAGTCTGCACTAAGGAACTCTCTGAAATGACTTCACCTGCAGAAATGAGTTGTTTATTGATATCCTTGACACTAGCAAGGAAAGTGTCCATATCATCTTCCTCATGCATAATCTTCGACTCCAGCTCTTTACGCAGTAAAGCAATTTTAGCCTCATTGCGACTTTCATAAAGACCAGCCAAAATATCCCAAGCCTATTTTGTAGATTTTACTGAATGGATGTGAGAAACAATGGTGGTTTCACAAACAATGCAATCAATGTATGAGCCTGCGCATCCTTAACATCCCAACGAGCTTGTTCTACCATAGGCAAAACAACTCTAACAACAGCAATCCTTGCAGAAAGACCTGCAACATCCTCAACATCGCCTACATCCTAAGAACCAGGACATACATCAATGCCCTGCACAATATTCTAGACGCCCTTTGACACAAGAACGTGTTGCATCATATAAGACCACATAGGGTAATTGTCCCCATCCAACCTGTCCTCAACAGAAAACATCTTGAACACATCTGTGTTGTTGTTGTCAGCCATGGTAAATGCTGCACCTGATGTGAAAACTGCCTGAAAATAGGAGAAACGGAGTGAGAACAACATGTGCTATGTAGCACAAACTGTAGAAGACTATAAGGCACCTATTATGCAGAAAACGGTACTGGCAGAAATTTTGCACAAAATGACAAAATTGCCTGTGCAGCCTGTAGTGGAAACGGAGGGTGAAATATTTATCTCTCTACCCGAAGTATTTGTCGACCTGCAAACACTCGCCAAAGCTCACTGAAATCAGAGAAAGTGAGTAGGCATGTACTGGAGCAGCTAGCGACTAAGCCAGAGAGGACGCAACCTGCTCTGATACCAATTGTTGGAATTAGGGTTGCAAAGAAACACACACAGCTTGGAGAAGATGAAGGAAGCTCAAGGCACACAATAGAGAGTGTATATCTTAGTGTGCAATGGAAAGATAGATAGCCCTACAGTGATGGACGTATATACAATGCTCGAGGGAAAAAACCTCCTAAAGAGGGAAAAAATGCCCCGGCGGTCCTAGTGTGTTCACACACATCACTACCACATGTATATGGTATCAAAATTCTCGTCAAAAAACCAAAAATTCACACCCATGCGCCGGCCCGACGGTCGAAAAGTGATCGAAAAACGGTTGGTTGGAGGATGGCCTAATAGTCAATGGCTTGTCGCCATTGGGTAGAAGTCTTTGGCTCGTGGACAAATTCAATGGCCGATGGACAATTTCTAGGTGGACTTGTCTTCTCAAGGTCAGCCCCACATGGAAGCATGGGAAAATTCAACTCGGACTTGTCCGCACAAGGGTGGCTACGCATGACTGCCTCTCATGAGAGAGGGTAGCCATTTTGGCCTATAAAAGGAGGCCTCTTCATCACACAAAATGGATTGCGAAGTTGATGAAACAAGGTGTGTGTGAGGTGGTGAGAGTGAAGCAAGGGAGTTTCACATTAGGTGAAATTTGGACTCACAAAGGGGCCCTTTAAGGAGTTTGACTTTACCTCTCTCTACCAAAACGGGCGCATGGATAAATTCTTGCAAACAAACTCCAAAGTTGGCGGAGGTTTGACAATTAGAATTTCCTCTTCAAGCTCTATCTACTGATATATAGCACGCCATGAGATTCCTCATATTTTAGAAGATTCTGTTTTTTATTCACCTATGATGTGACAACTCTGTCGGAATCTAAGTGAATCTTTTAAAATATGAGGAATCTCATGTCATGCTATATATCAGTGGCTAGAGCTTGAAGAGTACATTCTAACTGTCAAACCTCCGCCAACTTTGGAGTTTGTTTGCAAAAATCTATCCATGCGTCCGTATTGGTAGAGAGAGGTAAAGTCAAATTCCTTAAAGGGCCCCTTTGTGAGTCCAAATTTCACCTAATGATTGAGGGCATAATCCCTTTGTAGCCTACTTCTACCTTGAAGTACTAAATCCATTGAGTGGTTTCTTTCTAGTGGACGTAGCCCACATTGGGTAAACCATCTATATCATGTTCTCTCTCTCTCTCTCTCTCTCTCTCTCTCTCTCTCTCTCTCTCTCTCTCGTGTGTGAAAATTATCGCATTAACCATCCCTAGCCTCAATCCCAAGGCCTCAAACACCTTCAAAGGTGGAGAGAGCTAGCGGGGAATGAGGGTAGGGAAGAGGAAGAAGAAGCATTCATAGGAGAAATAAATAGTTCCTCACTTATCATCACTCTTCTTTCTTAGCATAGCATAATAGCATAGTAATGAATATGAAGAAGATGGAAAGCTTAAGCATTGAAGAATGTCTCTTGGTTGGATTGGCATTCCATACTCAAGAGTGTTGGTGTAGGTTCTCAACTTCTCAACAAGCTTGGAGATGGAGATAGAGCTCTTGCACTTTGCACTTTTCACAATGAGTGTGTGTGTGTGTGTGTGTGTGGGAGAGTATACCTCCCAAGATAGTCCCCTTCTTGCTTTGGTCAACCACCGCTTGTAGCTCATGGTGAAAGCTCATTGGACCCCTTCAAGCCTAGTCAATCACATGCAGAGTGCATATAAAGCAAGCATGCTAGCCTTGGAACAAGTGTCCCCCTGTCCCCTTTGAGAGAGGACTTGATAAATTCATACACAATTAATTAAATTAGCTAAATTATCATTGGACCCCTTGAGAGGCCAACCAATAGGCTTTAGGAACCTTATAAGGGCAATATGGAGACGAACATGGCATGTGTCCTTGTTGCCTCCTTGGACTAGGCTTGCCTTGTGTGAAAGTGTGTGTGTTCTCTCTCTTGCACCTACTTGTAGGGCTCGCAACCTCCTTGTAGGGTTCCTTGTTGACTTTTGGAACACCTTAAAGTCCTCATGATTGGAGAAGGTTCCCACCTCAAGCTCAACTCTATCAAGCTTGGAGAAGGTTCCCACGTAAAGCTTAGACCTAGAACCTCAAGCACGACAAGCACCTTAGTCAGCAAGCATGAAAGGCACCTCAAGATTGGTCCGAGTTCCCACCTCAAGCATAGCCCTAGCTTGCCTAAGGTTAGAGGACTTTTTAACACTAACCTTTGGAGGTCTTTAATGAAGCTAATCCCAAGGTATTTAAGCTCCATTAGGTAGCATTTCTCTTTGACAAACCATCTCTCATTTGGACCTTTTACCTTGGCCCCGTGTTTAGATAGATCCATAAGCACATGTCTATATACTACCCCTTGTTCCTGTTTATTCTTCCCCATTAAATGATCAGTTTAATATGAGAAAATTATTTGGGTTGGTTAGATATTAGCTTTCATGACACCACACGGCTTATTAGTCCCCATTTCCATGAGTTTTCACCCACTTGTCCATTGAATAATATTTTTAATGTCTTCTAGCCCTTCCACGTTGGCAAATATAATCCTTCTATATCCCCATAATTCAAATATGAGGACAAATGTGTGTCCTCTTCCTCTTAAGTTTTCTTTGAATTATAGAGATGGCCCTTGAAGCCTTCTCCACTTCTCCTAGAGTAGATTCCTCTTTTTCTAGGTATAAAAATAAAATCCTACTAGTAGATATTCAAAAACAAATATGAGAAAATTATGAAAAAAATTAAATATGTCCCTAACATTGGAAAACTTTGATAGGTGCTTGAGTTGGTAGAGTAGGTCCATCAAGCTATCATTACTTATCTCTTCAACCTCTTCAACCATTGTATGTTAATTGTATATTAAAATGTCTGTAAGCCTACAACGAGGACACCTGTCTCCAACATTTGTCCTCCTTATGCGATTCTAGAAGGCCTAGAGAAGCATCCGTCAATAAAGAATTTTCACAAAGAGGACACTTTGGTACTCTAACATCATAACATGTGTCCTCCTCTAGCGCATTTTTTATTATAGCTAGAGGCTCATTCTACCCTTAAAAAATTGCATAGGGAGGACACAATTTTGAAGAAAAAATTATTGAAAAAAATATGACATTAAAAATAAACCCGAGGGAAAAACGTACCTATATGCTTTCTAACTTCTAAGCATTGTTTTGGGTTGTGAGTCTCATTTGGCAAAATAGAAAAGATTGAGCAGAAATGACATTTACAAGAATTTTGAGGTATACATAGTATGCCAATTATGAACCTTGATATTTGTGCACAATGGTAAATACATGCATCGTAGTTTGTGCCAAATTAATTTTTCTTAGATAATCATGCACTACTGTATATAGAGAAGTTTACAATCAAACTACATTTTCTAGCTATTTTTTTGGGGGATTTATTTTGGGAAACTTCTTCCTCTCCATATCATTTATTATAATCTTTTAGATAGTACAGAATTCTCAACAATATATTCACTTTTATACGCTTTGGAAGCTCGATTTGAAGTGAACTTTTTACATTAGGAGTATCTTTTATTCAATATCTTCTTCAAAACTTTGGATGCTACATTGAAAGTAACTAATATTCAATATCTACATTACTCGGTAAGTTTCTGGACTTGTGATATCAAGATGTGTTTCTCTTGCACAAAAATTGAGTAATCAACCTAGCCTCTAGCTCATCTTTATTTTTCTCACAAATCCTTTGCACATGTTTTTTCACAAAATCTTGTACACTTGTTTCCCCCTTGCAAAAAATAGAGCATTTGGAAAAGCTTTAGACATTAGGGAAACTTTGGACTCTCAAAGGGGCCCTATAAGGAGGTTTGACTTTTCCTCTCTTGTCCAAAGTGGGCAACCCGGTGAAGTACATAAACGGTTTGTCAAAACCCTATCAACCAACATATCATTGGAAAGATCTTAGAAAGTAAGTTCTAAATCCCCTACTCGGACAAATTTGGAGTTGATTTGTAGAAGGTATGGCCTCCCCACTGAAACTAAGATGTGGGGAGAATTTCCATTTATAAGACGCAGTTGTCACGTCAAAAAATGGAATCTTCTAGAATATAAGAAATATGATGGCATGCTGTATATCAATGAATAGGTCTTCATTAGTACATTCTAAATCCAAAAGGTCTGACAAGTTTTGATTTCATCAATAAAAATTTTGCCATGCACCCATTTTGGACAAGAGAGAGAAATTCAAAGTCCTTATAGGGCCCCTTTGAGAGTCCAAAATTTCCCTAATGCTAGTCTAATTTTTTGCAAGGGGAAAACATCTTCTTTTTTATAACTTGTGATCCCCTTGCATGAAAATAGTGCAGTCATGTAACCACTTGACTAGACCATTTTCACGTAAGGGAGACACAAATTTTTTATATTTACATGTGTCCTTCTTGTGAGAAAATTGGACAAGTGGTACCTTGGCATGTATGCAACAGGTTGTTGAATATGTTTTATCTGAGCTCTTCCAAGATGCATACATATGTGTAGACCACTCTCACAACACTGCCCTTATGGACAATATATAATTATCTTAAGGATATTAAGGTATATATTAAACAAAGTTCTTGAACTACTACCTCTTCAGGATGACAAAACCTTCAACATTCTCAACATGCTTCCATCGACAAAAAAAGAGCGTGAAGTGATAATTGAAGAGGTCATAGAGGAGGAGGATGTGTGGAAGAAGGGGAGGAGATAAAATTTGATAGGGAAGAGCTAGAAATAAAGGATCTTAGGGAGAATGAACGTCAACTCACTTCATTATTGAGAATTGACAATTGCAATGGCTTCACGGTTTCCACCCTTGTAGAGGATGGCCTTATTGAAACGAAAGATTATATTTCCCTAGATGATGAGTCTATGTTGAAATTCTTAAATGTTGGAAAAAAGAGATCAATAACTCTATTGTCCTTGCATCCTTGAGGTTTACCTTCCCATCAAACTGTTGTCAGTGTTTTTCTGTAGATTTCTAGTAGTTAATAAATGTTTTTGTATTTTTTTAAATATTATTAATGCATGATTATAAGTTAGATTTCCAACATAAAGTGGAGACGGTTGATCCAATTATCTCTCACTTTTTAAGAACTAATTTTGACATAAGGAATTGGATAGCGAATATTGATTTTGAGACTTGTGAGCTCCTTCTCTACCCCTATCATGAGAGATATGTTTTTATACAAACCTAGTTCAATATAAGGGTTTAACCTTTGAGGCTTTTGACAATGTCCAATGGTCTTTCCACAACTCACATAGAGTTGTATTGCAAGTGATATCAATGATAATACATGTTCCATATTAAAATCCCTTGAGGGCCGTAATGGAATGACTAGGTTGTAGGTGTAGTTGTCCAATAGTTTAGAGAGTGTTTCAACTTTTAGCTATTATGTCTTTGGTTAAGCCGATACCTTAGATCTTAGTTAATAGGGGTACCTCAAGGATGATAGAGGGATGGAAAGTGAGCAATGTCCTCCCACCCTAAATATTGTTGAGATGTAGAGAGAAAGAAAGAGGGACAAGACAAGAGACACACCATGTACGCTCCCAAAGACTGATTCGTATTGAGGACAAGATACAAATATATAGGTGATACCAAGTTGAGTAGAGTGAGCCATATATAGCTCCAACACCCCCACTAAAGAAAAGGTCTCTAGCTTTGGATGAAAAAACCCTTGGGGAGTTCAAAGGAAAAACCCAAGCCCCTATACAAAATGAAAATATGAACCAGCGATGATGATGTGAAAGTCAATCTTGTATCTTTGTACAAATATACAAGTAACTTGGAGAATATAGTGTGCAAGTGTGGAGTGTGCATAGTGCATGGTACCTATAGGATTACAATGTCATATGTACAAAACTATCACAATAGCAGAGAAGCTAATCTAAAAAGAGTGAGGCCGAAGCAACTCCAAGCTCCGAGCACAAGAGGATGAAACGTGACTCGTTGAGGCCTTTATTAAGAATGTATGTAATCATCTGGTCACTTGGATAGTTTTCAACCATTATAGTGCCTTTGCGTACTTCATACCTGACATAATGATAATGGACAGCAATGTGCTTTGACTTATTATGTTGAACATTGTATTTTGCAAGATTAATAGCACTTTGGTTGTCACACCACAAGGGTGTGCTATAAAGAGGAGAGTGACCAATATCAACCAGCATTTATCAAAGCCAGATCAAATCACAAGCTGCAAGTGATGCCGCAACATATTCTCACTCAATTGTAGAAACTGCAACATAGTGTTGTTTGTTGTTGGTCCAAGAAACAAGGGAACCCTTTATAAAGAACTAATTTCCACTAGTAGATTTCATTGATAAATGTGAGCTTGCCCAGTCTGCATTTTTGTAACCCAAAAGAGAAAGAGATTGAATAAAATTGGATGTCAGTTGTCATTGATGGAATAAACCAAACTTTAAAGTGCCTTTTAAGTATTTCTATACATGCTTTGCTACAAACCAATGCTTAAGAGAAGGACGTGCAAGATGTTGTCCAAGATAATTAGCAACAAACAAAATACGAGGATGAGTGTTCATGCCAACAAACTAAAGACAACCAATCAAGTTAGCATAAGGTTGATTTGTGACAAGTTGACCACCACTGTCAGAAGTGTTCATTGTAGAACTCACAAGGCAAGGTATGTTCGAAGAATGTGAAGATTCCATACCAAATTTCTGAATAGTATCTGCAATAAACTTTGGTTATCAAAGGAATAAAATAACTTTTGTAAAATTTTGTTGAATCTGAATGCCAAGACATGAGTGAATCTCTCCAAGATCCACCATATCAAATGCAAAAGACAATAACTTTTTCACTTGCTGAAGAAATCCCAAATCATTGGAAACAAGGATGCTATCATCCACATAGACAACAAGAATCACAAAACTGCTACCTTGGTATTTATGTATAAGTTGGGGTCTCAAGAGCAAGAGATGAATCCTTTAGCGGTGAGAAAAAGATCAAATTTTGTATACCACGTCTGCGAAGCTTGTTTGAGACCATATAGTGCCTTGTGGAGTTGAGCAACAAGGTCTTCTTCACCTGAAGTAACAAACCCTTCTGGCTATTCCATATAAATTTCCTCTTCCAAATCAACATTCAAAAAAGAGTTCACACATCCATTTGATGAGCTTCTAAATCAAATTGAATAGCAAATGCCAATAAAACTCGAACACTTGTAATGCGAACAACTGGTGAAAAGGTCTCTTGATAATCAACACAAATAACTTGGGAGTAACCTTTTGCAACTAAACGTGCCTTGAACTTGTCAAAAGATCCATTTGCTTTTACCTTTGTCTTATACATCCACTTATACTTAATAGTGGTACGACCAGGAGGTAGCTCATTTAGGATCCATGTACCTTTAGAGATAAGAGAATCATACTTTGCTTCCATAGCCTCTTTCCATTGATCCTTTTGTGGTGAAAAAATAGTTTCATTATAAGTAACGGGATTTAGAAGTAGAGAAAGCATGACCAAAAATACCGTCATCATAAACATGACATGAACCATGTTCAAAATCAATAGGCAGATCAACAAAAATATCAATATTAACATTGGAAACATTCGGAATGGATGGTTGTGAAGAGAAAAGATTCTCTATAGGTAGAGTTTCATCATCTAAAAGAAATGGAAAAGCCTGAAGCAACAATTTAGTATCATCAAAATCATCCATGGACCATTAGCCTCTCATAAGCTATTTGTTAAAAGTAGCATCACGATTCACATTTACTTTCTTGGAGGAAGGGTCAAAGAATTTTTAGCCTTTGGGAGTGTCAGAATATGCAATAAAAATAACTTTAAGACCAGGAGCATCAAGATTTGTTCTTGTTTCTTTGGGAACATGAGTATAAGCAATACATCCAAAGGTTCAAAAATGAAATAGAGAAAGAATATCACATGTCCATGCTGTGATGGGTATCTTCCGAGAGGGTGAAGTATTAGGAAGATGTTTTGAGTAAATACTGCTTTCAAAGTAGCTTCAACCCAAAAAACACGCACGAGATAACCCATAATGAATTAGCATACTCTTACAACATTGAGAATAGTGTGATTCTTTCATTCAACAATGCCGTTCTATTGAGGTGAATATGGAATAGTGTGTTCATGATGAATTCCACTCTCAGCACAATAACTCACAAACTCTTGAGAAACATATTTGCCTCCATTGTCACTACAAAGATTCTCGAGGCGACGCCCAGTTTGAAGCTCCGCATCCTTGTGGAATTGTGTGAAAACAGATAAGGCCACACATTTTTGTCTAAGTAGAAATACATTTGCATACCTGAGAAATAATCAATGAAGGTAATTAATTAGCGGTATTGTGATCTCAAAGAAGGTAGAGGTCCACATATATCTATATGAACAAGATCCAATATGTAATGAGAATGAGTTGTATTTGAGAGAGAAAAGGTTTTACGAGTATGTTTCACAAGAGCACAAAACTCACAAATTCCCATATGGGGATAAGCTATAATATCCATGCCACGAACAAGATCACGACATAGAAGATCAAGGAGTTTTGAGAAATCAGCATGAACATAACGGTGATGCCATACTTTGCAATCATGATCACCTAGAGCAGTGACACCATTTGCTACAACATCATTGAGAGAGAGTACAAACAAATTACCATTTAAAGGAGCAGTGGCTATAGTTTCTCCATCTTTCTCAATTTAGAATTTGGTATGATGAAATCCAATAAAGAGACCAAGATCAGCAAGTATAGCAACTGAAAGAAGATTACGTTGAAGATCCGGTACATGTTATATTCGTAAAATTTGAGTGAAAGAAGATAAGGTACCAAGATATAAATCTCCAATACCCTTTACTTGACAAGTCATATCATCAGCAAGATAAACAATACATTGAACTGGTAGTGGATAATAGTTTTGAAGCCATTTAGAGTGATTTGTCATATTTCTTGTAGCACAAGAATAGACAATAAAAGATGATCCATCACGTATATGAAGTAGTCTGTCTGGAGCAACTGAGCATAGGATGAAACTTATTTATGGTACAATATTGTTTTGATGTTTAGGAGCATATGCTCTATTACGATCTGTGTCAAATCGATGTTTATAGCACATATAAGTTGGATGATCAGATCGTCCATAATATTCACAAGAAGAAGAAGAATCTCGAGATAAACATGGTTGTCAGTGGTAATATTGTGTTCTTCATCATATTGACGTGTCCAACAATCATCTTCAGTATGGCCATTTCTCTTGCATTAAGAACATTGCTTATTAGGAAATTTGAGACGAGAGAAAATATTACCACAACGGACGCTTCTGCAATTTCCTCGTTGAAATGGACGCTTCCGAGCATAAAAAGCACATTCCATTTGTTGTGACTCAGTCTCCTCTTGTGAAATCATAGTTGTATCATGACCAGCATAACGTCGTTCTTGACGTTGAGAGTATTCAATTAAATACATGCAGGCTTGGTCTAAATTGAGACCATCTTTATTAGAAAGAATGGTAACAATGTTATGATAAGAACAGTCCTTCACCACGTCAAGGAGAAATGTAATCGGTTGTTTTTGTGCAACAAGATCATCAGCAATAGAAAATTGATTATAATAGATTTGAAAGACTCAATATGTCCCATCATGGCACTACCAACTTCATATTGTAGCTTGTTAAGAAAAGCTTTCAAATAAAGTATTTTTGTAACTAGTTTTTTTATATAATTTTGCAATAAGGTACTTCCATACGTTGTGGGAAGTAGGCAGCTCATACACATCAAGCAAAACGGAATTATTAGGAGAAAAAAGGATATACCGACGAACTGCTTTATCATGTCGTTGTCGATCTGTATATATGCAACATGCCAATCTTCAAGTACAGCTCCTTCAGTGATAAGCACGTTGTCATGATCTGTTCATCGCCTTCAAGAATTAACAACATCTTTGCTTTCTAGCCTAAAAATCCTTGGCTAGAAGGAAACCATTGAAAATAATATTCATAGCCATACCTGGTTGCGAGACAATGTATAAGATAAGTGTAATATCTCTGCTACCCTTGGAGAGGGGATTCTCATGTAAAGGAATACATATCATGCTATTCTAGTCATATTTAAAAGGTTACTATATTTGGTAGTTTTTCCATCTCTGATGAGCTAATGATAAATATATTGTTGTAAGATTTTCAAAACTGAAATGTCTACTTTTTTGTCATTTTCGTCCAAAAATAGAAAGTTTTGAGGCGCTTACACCCACCTAGACGGGACCGTCTCGTCGAAATCTACCCCGTCCTGAAATTACCATAAAATAGGTATAATGATTGTTGATTTCTAATTGAGAGTAGGTAAATAAGAGTATAGGATTTGTTAATAGAGTAGCAATTGTAAAGGATTCCAATTGAATAATAATATGGTAATAATTGGATAGGATTCCAATTAAATACTAATATGACAACAATTGAAAAGGATTCCAGTTGTGAGAAGAAATTGATAATAACTTGGTTAACTATGAGATTTACTGTTTCCAAATGTGATTTGGAATTATTGATCTCTCAAAGCTTTGATGTAGAAGCCACCAAGCTAATTGCCATAGCAGTAAAGCTCTCTTCTCCCAAGTGTTCTCAAGTGTGTCTAAAATTAAGTGTGAATGCCCTTTATATAGACGTTTGGGGTTGCTTGATGGCCAAGGATTTCCCATACCTCCCTTGCTGGCCCCCTCTTGCCAAAAGAAGTAGAGGTGTCACAAGGCTCTCACTTACCACTAGAGGTGTCCCCTTTTACCCAGTTGAGTGATACACCTCATGTAGTGCCCCCATGCTTAGATTCAACATACCATATGAGATGGTCTATGGCCATGGGTCATTTATGGACATACATACACATACACATATATACACATGCACATACATGCCCATGAAGATGCATACATAAGCATACCTTAAACTTAGGATTTAATCTATTAACATTAGGATGAGGTTTAATTGTCTAAATTGATCTTGGCTTATTAGAATTTCATTCTGAAACTTGCTATTAAAAGAAGAGCTTGAGGACTATAGACTAAGGTATCATATGCACACACCTGCTGTATTTAGCAATTTTCATAATTTTAACCTTCCAAAAGAGGGAAACCCTAAATTCCTTCTTCCCCATAATTTTCAAAGGCACTTACAATTGGGACTTCTCAACTCTTGGCACAATGAGTCTTTAGTTTCGCTTCTTCTATCAATGAGGAGCGGAGAGTTTCTCGACTAATCAAGACAACCCATACTTGATTGGAAACTTGAGCCAGTCCCCACATTCCACCCCCACACCCATACTTTATTTTGCTTGTTTTATAATTACTCCAACATGATTGTTCATCCACAAAGTTCCTTTTTATGGTTTTTCATCACAAGTTCGTTAAGACAACCTTCTAGCATAATCAAAGTGGCACCAAAACAATCTTTTCTAGAAGAGAAACAACATATGACCCTAATTCATTAAAATAGCCCAACCCCAAGAGTTCACCCCTCTTGGCGAGAGTTTATTGCTCTTTGTGTCTTTAGTTGCCCATACAACTAAATTGTCCTGCAATCTGGGCACAAATCTACAATGACTAACTTGCAACCTAGGTACAAATCTGGGCACAAATCTACAATGACTAACTTGCAACCTAGGTACAAATCCGCAAGTATCATCTTGCATTCTAGGCACAAACCTGCAAGATATGCGCATCCATATGCACTGCTCTAGCGTTCACTCCGCTAAGACCTCCTCCCTCGATATCAAAGGGAGTTTTGACTATATCGGTATAGGATTTTAAATGAAGAAGGTTCAAGAGTTTTCCTTCTAGGCAAACATTTCTTTCCTACTTTAGACAGTATATCCTCAAACAATCCTTCCATACTAATACAACTTAAAGAATTAACAAGTTCAATTGATGCGATTTCAAATTGGGACTGGCCCAATGTTTTGGTAGTTTTCTCCTTCCTAACTACTCATGATACAGTTGAACAAAAAAAAGTCTCCTATTTGTTCATGAGCAATAACATCACTTTGTGGGATAAGTGGAACATCCTCATTCATTGGGGCCTTTACTTTGTCTTTACCATCACTGGTTTTGACTTCGTGATCGTGTGATCCACCATAGCGAGTTGTCTCACTACAAGAGGTACTTCACATAAGTGACGCTCGCAATGCGATGCTCAAAAGTGAAAAACCACGGTGTCTCTATGAGCCTCTCTATGGGCGTCGCTATAGGTGTCGCTATTCTATTTGTTGCATAGCGATGCCTATAGTGACGCCCATAGCCACGCCGACATGGGTAAAAAATAAAGTGAGAGAACCAAAAACTTAGATCTCAAATCTGAGTTTTTGGCGCTCAAGCGAAAGAGGTAACCCGCGCTCTCCCTCTCTCTCTCTTTTTCTCCCCCCCCCCCCCCCCCCCCCCCCCCCACACACACACACGAGGAGAGGAAGGAGATCCAGGTATGCTTCTCCCCGCTCCTCTCTCTCATGTTCCCTTCCCCTCTTTTTCTCTATCTCCCTCTCTCTCTCTCTCTCTCTCTCTCTCTCTCTCTCTCACACACACACACACACACACACACACACACACACACACACACACACACACACACACACACATAAAGAGAGAGCACATGCATAAACAAAAAACAAATACACACGCACATGCATAAACAAAGAATGCATACACACAGACATTGAGAGAGGAAGAGAGAGAGAGAGAGAGAGAGAGAGAGAGAAAGTAAAGAGGGAGAATGAGAGAGAGAGAGAGATAAAGTAAAGAGAGAGAATGATATATATATATATATATATATATATAAAACAAAGAGAGAGAGAGAGAGAGAGAGAGAGAGAGAGGAAGAGGAGAAAACAAAGAGAAAGAGAAAGAGGGAGAAAGAGAGAGAGAATAAAAAACCAAAGAGAGAGAGAGAGTGGGGAAGTAGACGAAAGAGAGAGGTAAGGGGAGAAAACAAAGAGAGAGAGATTAGGTTAAGATTTAAATTAGATTTAAGATCAGGTTAGATTACATTTATATTTAAATTCATGTTGAGTTTAAGATTAGGTTAGATTTAGATTTACGTTAGATTAAGATTAGGTTAGATTTAAAATTAGAGCAAGATTTAAGATTAGCCAGCTATGTTAGATTTAACTTAGATTACATTTAGGTTTAGGATTTAGGATTGGATTAGATCTAGGTTTATGTTGAGTTTAAGATTAGATTAGATGATTTAGAACTAAGACAAGATTTAAGATTAACTAGATTAAATTTAGATTTAAGTTAGATTACATTTAGGGTTAGGTTAGATTAAATATTAGATTAGATTTAGGTTTATTTTGAGTTTAATATTATGTTAGATCTAGATTTAAGACTATATTAGATCTAGGTTAGATTTTAATGCATGTCAATGAAGGCGCACTTTGCCCAAAGAGCAAGCACTAATCAATATTTATATTCCCATCAGAATCTGACACCTATTAAATCACACACTAACCATATTCAATTAACTGCGAATCACCACATGTTCAATTAGGTTAGATTTAAAATTAGATTTTGGATTGAGTTTTTATATTGAAGTCTACCTTTGGGATTACGGTAAAAAATTAGAGGTAGGCGAATGGTGACCCCTCTCTTCCTCTCTACGGATGCGACCTTAAGTTGGAAAGCTTTCAACGGCATGATACTGAGATTGGAGGCCAACATGTAATGTGCTAAGTGATCCCGCAAACAAAGATCTGCTGTGAAGAGATGTTAAGATGTTGTGAATTGCTACAACTAGAGAAGAGGCAAAGGGGTTTTGTCCACTACATGCACTATCATGTAGACGTGGGTGTGTAGATTTCTCGTACACACAAATATAGGCATTGACCAATAAAGACAAGATTATAACCCGGTGGTTCTGATCTCCGTGTACCTCTATACCGAGGTGTCCGGATATTGGACATGACTAGAGAATGTGAGGTAGTTTACATTGTGAACAAAGAGAGAGAGAGAGAGAAAAGATGGAGGATGCCAATAGAAGATTAAATTTATGTCCATGTTATAAGGTTTTTACCTTCATTATGAGTAGTGACGAGGATGTGGGGCCGTCCAACCAAAACACCTATCTCTCAACAAGGATCTTATGTCCTTGTAATCCATGCAAGCATACTGTGCGATGGACAAGACGTGTTTCTTTGCAGCACGTTGGCAAATTTGGCAAGTTCAATCTATCTATTATAGATCAGGTTGTTGCCAATTATAACTCGTCCGACTCTGACGCTGGCCAATAGGCAGCAATCTTGCAACCCAATAGACGTGTTCGTAGGCGCTTTGGTCAAGCAACATACGTGAGGTCACAAGATGTAGCCTCTAACAGCTCAGAGGATGATCATGTAGACCACATTCCTAACGTGGCAATGTTTGAGCCCGAGATTGGTGAAATGATTGAGACGAGCATGGATTCAGAAAGGCTTATCTATGATGATATGAAAAGTGAAGCCGATACGCCATTGTATGATGGAGCATGTGTGTCTAAATTGAAGGCGCTCCTAATTTTTCCCAACATGCAGGCAAAGTTTGGATGGAGTGACACTAGCATCACAACACTTTTCAGGTGATCTACTACAATGTGTTTACTTTTAAAAAAATTATAGATGTATAATGATTAGATAGATTACTTACACAAGTGTACCGCATTTTTTTGTTGTGTAGATTGCTCAAAGAGCACATACTACCAGCTGATAATGTGAGGCCAGATTCCAGACAGGAAGCAAGAAAGATCTTGCAAAACTTGGGGGTGGACTACAATTTGATTCACGCTTGTCCTAATGACTGCGTTCTTTTTAGAGGGGAATACATAGACATGGAGAAGTGTCCAAAATGTGATTCCGAGAGATATCGAGTAGATCGCCACGAAACAAAAATTCCACAAAAGGGTTTGCGACATTTTTATCTTCTTCCTCGCATCAAGAATTTCTTCAAATGTAAGTCCATGGCCACCCTAGCATCATGGCATGAGGGGAATAAATCTTTGGATGGTGTGCTACGGATTCTTATAGATTGCGCAGACTGGAACCATATAGACGAAACATGGCCAGATTTTGCGAAGGAAGCTCGAAATTTGCACCTAGGCCTGGCTATGGATGGTGTAAATCCATTTGGTCAGAGATCAACATCTTACAGTGTATGGCCTGTTGTCATCGCCAACTACAACATTTCCCCGTGGTTGACTACCAAGAAGTGGCACCTGTGGCTAAGCTTGATTGTGCCGGGGTGGTATATAGTGAAGAATATGGATGCCAGCCACTATTGGAAGATCTACAACAATTGTGAATTGACATAGAAGTGGTGGATATGAGCCGACACACAGGTCGACAGAATGCTTTGATCAGAGGCATTCTAATGTGGATCATGCAATCTAATGTGGACCATGCATGACTATCCCGGACTAACAGAATGCGAGTCAGATGATTTACACTCAAGCTCAAACACTGTAAATCTTGGTTTTTCTCAAGCTTATCTATTGTCATATGTATACATGCAGGGATTCAAACAAGTGGATATAGAGCATGTGTCACATGTGGACCTAGACTTAATGCACACTGGGCGCCCTCATTGAAGAAGCGAATCTACGAAGGTCATTAAGCGTCTCTTCCATAGAATATGTGTTACGCGATGGCTTTTTGGGAAGAGAGGCACCATGTCATAATTATCAATATCTAATTCTCCTAAATGATTTTCTCATATTAAACTGATCATTTAATGTGGGGAAGTGCCAGGGGAGAAAAGGCTAGAATATTGGTCAAGCTAGCAGACCGGCCACAGTAGGGATCCAAAGGAGGGAAAATAGGGATCCAAAGGGGGGGACATCTGCAAAAGAGCCATGTGCAACAATGGGCTAAAAAGACCCTAAGGTTCAGCCCATTAAGACTTCCAAAATGCTAAGGTTCCAAAATTCAAAGGTTATGTCCAAAGGGTTAAAGCTTAGGGGGAATTGGATGCTTTGTGTGCTCTCCAAAGTCAACACATATCCCTACATGGGAGGGGGCGAGCCCTTCTTCTAGGGGATGAGAGAGAAAGCCACACACACACACACACACAGGCTCCCTTTACAGAAAGGAAAGGAGGGACACATGTCAGCTCCCTAGGCCAGATGCCCACAAGGTGTGCCTAGTTTCTAGTGGATGACCCTTGAAGTGGACCGATGAGAATTAAGCTAGAGTAAATAAAGTTTAATTAATTTAAAAACATTTAATAAAAGAAACCAATGAGAATTAAGTCTCGTAGAAGACTATTGGGCAGTCTCAGAAGGGGTCCAATGAGCATTCAGGAGCCCAATGGCTTGCCTGATTCCTATTGACCAGGAGGCAAAGGGGTCCAATGAGAGTTTAGTTTAATTATTTAATACCTAAAGCTCTCACAAAAGGGGAAAGGGGGACACATGTCGGAAGGCTATCATTTATGCTGCTGAATAGTCATTGGCTTGTTTGACTTGGGGAGAGCCAATGAGGGCTCAACAAGAGCAAATAGCAAGAGGGCTCGCCCAAGAGAGAGAGGGGGCTGATTTTTGCAAGGCATTATCACACACACACACTCACACAATCTCATGTGTGAAGAAAGAGAAGACTATCTCTTCCCAAGTTTTAATGGAGAGCTCATCACCTACTCCAAGCTTGTGAGATAGAAGCCTACATCAACACACTCTTGGCATGTGGATGAAAATCCAACCAAGAGCCAAGCTTCAATGCATGCTCATCTCCTCTACCAAGATAATTACTAAGCTAATCTATGATAATATGAGTGATTATGTGAGGAGATGTACATCTTTCTCATAAGATACTCCTTCTTCCTCTCAATCTTCTCTCATACCCTGCTAGCTCTCACCATCTTCGAAGGTGTGTGAGGTCTTGGGTCTGAGAACGGGGATAATTCAAGTTGTGTTTTCTTAGTGCATGAAGCTTTCATCTTCATTGCACTAGCTAGTCTTGAAGGAACACAAAGAATTGTATTGTACAATGTCTCTCTTGATGGGAGAAACCATAATACAAAGCCTTTTGGAGGGGGGACCGGCTCCATGCAAATCCGGTCCTCAACTGTTGTCATTAGCTTAATTTCTCTCTCTTTTGAAAGTATTGTCGATGCAATCTAACTAAATGTTATGCTTTTTGTTGCTCTCTCCACCCAAGCACTCTTGTAATTCTCATTAGGAATCTATTCTAATGAAATGCCCACTATGTTCATGCTCATTTCCGCTACACACAAGTTATTAGGCCATTAAATGTTACATTGCTATCAAAGCACAAGGTTTCTCTTTTCTTTCTCAAGAAGGGAGGTCCTCAAGCTAGCTACAAATGGTTGGTATTATTAATTGCCTGTGAGTAAGTAGAATAGGGATTTTTCAGCCTTGCAGTGCGCCTGCCTTTGTGCAGTTAACGGGGCATCACCGTTGAGAGCTATAGTCTTAATAGTGGAGTCCTATGGGGCTTGCCTATGGCTTAACCACTATTGAGCTATTAGAAGCTCGACAGGAGCCGGTGCTGTTTTGGTGTCGAAAGACCCTCTCTTCTATTCCTTGCAATTAATGGTATTCGAGCCGTGGGTACAGTAGCTTGAGTGCTTTTTCTAAAGGGGTAAAGAGGAGTAGCAATTAGGGCTTGAAGTACCAAAGTACACCTTTAAAAAAAAAGTTTACACCTAAAAGTTGTTAGAATGGCTGACAATAGTAAAGAGAGTGAAATTAATGTTGATAACTTTGATTTTGCTCATGAGCAAGCTACTAATGATGCTTCAATGCTTGTTAACTATCTTGTTTTTAGGCTTCAACAAGCCATGGGCAATCCATCTCTCCAAAGTGAAGTGCAATGGCAACTCCGTGCTCATGGGATTCTCCAAGCTCATCACCATGACGAGAGAACACCTAGGAAGCCTCCTTGTGAGACTACCAAAAGAGGTCTCTCTCCGATTCAGGAAGAAGAAGAGAATCCATATGAAGGGCTCAAGAATTTACTTCTTGATGATGCATCTCCTTCCCAAAGGAGAACTCAAGAGCCTCCACCGAAGGAACGAGAAAGAAGCGAGTCTCCCGCCACCTCGGCGGAGATGGCTCCGCGAAGACGGTGGGCTAAATGCTCTCCATCACCACCAAAGCGGAGAAGACCATCGTATTCTTCTCCTCACCACAATTCAAAGAGGGATGATAAAAAGCAAGAGTAGAAAAAGGCAAGAAAGAGGACAACCTCTTCTCCATCTTCTTCATCCTCTTCCTCTTATGAAAGCGATGGTGAAGACGACAAAGATCAAGACAAGAAAAAGGCGAGAAAGAGGTCACCCTCTTCTCCACCTTCTTGAAATTCTTCACCTTCTGAAGAAAGTGATGGTGCAACCTTTGAACCATAAAAAATAAGAGGCCATAGGAAATCCTATGCCGCATGGAAGAGGTCGTCCAAGCTGAAGAAATTCAAAGAGGGAGGGAAGAGCATCTCTTTCCTTACCTATGATGGTACCTTTGGTGCTACGGACAAAATCTTGGCCTTTATCCAACAGCTCGATGCGGAGTTTGGAGATGAGGGCTTCACGGAGTCCTCTAAGCTACGCCATGTAGCTATGCACTTTCAAAAGTCCGCCAGGCAATGGTGGTCTAGCCTACGAGCCAACAGTGAAGCTCCACGAACATGGAAAGCTTTAATAGCTTCCATTATGAAGCAGTTTTTGGCCACCGATGCCAAAGACAAAGTACTCACCGAATGGCGAATCTTAAAGCTCTTTCCCAATGAATCCATCCAAAAATATGTAGACAAGTTTTGGGACCTACAACTCAAAGCCACTGTCTTCAAAAAGTTGGATTTTGGAGAGCAAAAGCAACAATTTTGTGCGGGCTTAACCGAAGAAATGGCGGAGTATTTCAACTTCGAAAGGCCACGTACCATATTGGCGGTAATACACCATACTATGGTGGCCTCTCGAATCAATTTCCAAACGGGGGCTAAAAGAAATAATAAGCCCGCGGAAAACAAGGGTTCCAATGAGCCTAAGAGGAAGGACAATGTCCAAAAGTCTCCTAAGGGCAACTCCAACAAAGCTAAAGAGAAGGGAGTTTACAAAGGTAAGAATAAACTCTCTTCTGAAGAGATTGAGTGTTATCGTAAGGATAACCGGTGTTTCAAGTGCGACGAACAAGGGCATGCGTACCGCGCTTGTCCCCAAAAGAACAACCGCCAAGATCCTCCTAGAGCTTCCTTGGTTGAAATCCAAGAGGAGGAGACTCACCAAACTCACCACAAAGGATCTCCTCTATGCCATGCTTGGGGAAAGGTAAGAGAACATGATGCTTTTATTCTCTTTGACCCTGGTTCTACTCACAATTTTATATCTATGGAGTTAGCCACCAAGCTAGGCATACAATCCTACGAGATGGGAGATTTCCTACCCGCAGACAGTGCCTTCAAGGGGCAAGAAGCTTCAGTCACTCCCTTATTTGGGAAATTGAGGCTTCATGTCCAAGGCTATGTGGACAAAGAGGACTTCTTTATCTCTCCTCTCAAGCATGAGGATGTAATCCTAGGGGCACCATGGTTTGACCGCCTGGCTGTCGATGTTAAATTTCCTGAAAGGAGAATCTCCTTTAAGTTTAGGGAAAAAGACATGTATATAGATGCTAAGGAAATGGGTAACACTATCCCCATTGTACATACACCAGCTTTCAACAAGTCAATAAAGAGCTCTATTTCCGTGTACATGATTTTTGTTAAAAACTCTCAAAATGAACCTAATGCTTTAGCAAAAGAAAATAAAAGCAACCAAAAGGAATTAGAGTTATCCAATTTTCTCAAGGGGTTTCAAGATGTTTTTATTGACGAAATCCCTTGTGAGCTACCTCCTAAACGAGGTAATGATGACCATGCAATCGAACTTCTTCCAGGAAGTTCACCGTCTAACAAACCTCCTTATAGAGTTTCTCAAGCTCAACAAGAGGAGATTATGCGGAAAGTGCATGAGTTAGTTGAGAAGGGTATGGTTAGGCCAAGCTCATCTCCATTTTTCTCACCTGTGCTATTAGTGCAAAATAAAGACGACACATATCGTATGTGTGTCGACTATAGAGCACTAAATAGGATCACTATCAAGAATAGGTTTCCCGTTCCATGGGTAGAAGACCTATTTGATAAGCTACAAGGATCGACCTACTTCAGTAGGATTGACCTAAAAAGTGGCTATCATCAAATAAGGATAGTTGATCAAGACATTGTAAAGACCGCATTTTGCACCACATTTGGTCTTTACGAATACATTGTCATGCCTTTTGGCTTGACCAATGCACCAACCACATTCAACCGCTTGATGGAGAAGCTGTTCAAGCCTCATCGAACCTTCACTGGAGTGTTCTTTGATGATATTATCA
Organism: Adiantum capillus-veneris; assembly: GCF_014529385.1. Lineage (NCBI taxonomy): Eukaryota > Viridiplantae > Streptophyta > Polypodiopsida > Polypodiales > Pteridaceae > Adiantum > Adiantum capillus-veneris. Next base: position 94,658,500 of record NC_140943.1, on the reverse strand, counting down.
TCTAGTCTAATTCATTGGAGGAACACAAGCAACACCTCTAGGTAATATTTCAAGTTTTAAGAGAGAATAAACTTTATGTTAATCGAAAGAAAAGTGATTTTTTGTTGCAAGAGATTCAATATTTAGGTCATATTATCTCTCAAGATGGCATCCAAATGGATCCATCTAAGTTAGAGGTAATAAAAGGATGGCCTAAGCCAAGGAATCTTCATGAACTAAGAAGCTTTATAGGTATGTGTGCATACTATAGACACTTCATAGAAAAGTTCTCACAAATTGTGGGACCATTACATGACCTAACAAAGAAAAGCATTAGGTATACATGGTCTGCTAAGGAGAACAATGCTTTCGAAAAGCTTAAAGAAAACCTTATCTCTCAACCTGTGCTTACACTACCGGATCTCTCAAAACCATTTGAGGTCCAATGTGATGCTTGTGATGATTGCCTTGGAGCTGTTTTACTCCAAGAAGGGCATGCCATAGGCTATGAGAGTCGAAGGCTCGACCCAATTGAGCAAGCTCTAGGCATATATGAAAAGGAAGTCCTTGCAGTTCTACATGCCTTAGACTCATGGAAGCACTATTTATTGGGGACTCCTTTCATTCAGCGAACGGATCACCAAATTCTTAAGTACTTCATGATGCAAACCAAGCTCTCCGACAAAAAAATGAGGTGGGAAAATTTCCTTTCGCAATTTCATTTTCATATTGCTCACATTTCTGGCAAGCATAATCAAGTAGCTGATGCACTCTCAAGACGGCCGAGAATGAATGTGGTTTCGATAGCAAATCACAATGATCTATCTTCAATGGTAGATGAGTACTCTATTGATCCCGATTTTAAAGATGTGATTTCAGCCCTTACATTAGGGAAGAAAGAAGAACCATTTACCTTACAAGATGGTTATCTTCTCTATGGAAATAGACTATGCGTTACTAACTCACTACATGAGAAAGTAATGTATGAATCTCATGCTCCACCTTATGCGGGGCATAGAGGGATTCAGTCTACCTTAAAGGGAATTGAAACATATTTCTATTGGCCTACCATGAAAGTGAACATACAAGAGTATGTTTCTAAATGTGTGGTATGCCAAAAGACAAAATTTGATAGAGGGAAGCAACTTGGATTGCTTCAACCCTTGCCAATCCCTAATTCACCATGGGAGAGCATATCCATGAATTTTATCTTTGGATTGCCTAAGTCTATCCATGGGAATACGGGAATATGGACGATAGTAGACAGGTTCAGTAAACAAGCTCATTTTATACCTGTCAAAAAGACAATCAAAGCCCATCAAATGGCAACCCTCTTCATTTGACAAATTTTCAAGTACCATGGCTTGCCAATGTCCATAGTGTCGGATAGAGATCCTAGAATGACCAGTAATTTGTGGAAGGGTCTCTTTGAGAATTTAGGGACAAGTCTAAACTTCTCTTCGGCCTATCATCCACAAACGGATGGACAAAGTGAAATAGCTAACCTAACCATTGTCAATCTACTAAAAGCCTATGTAATGGAAGTAGATCAAAGATCCCAATGGGAGAGGTACTTACCCTTAGTGGAGTATGCTTACAATAACACTGTACATACTTCCACGGGAAAAGCACCTTTCGAGGTAATTGAGGGAAGATCAAAAAGTCCCTTGCTACTTAAGGTACATGGGAAGATCTTCGTTGCAGATGAGTATAGCCGAGACCTACAAGAATCTTTCCAAAAGATTAAGGATGCTATCTCTATCTCACAGTAAAGGCAAAAGGCTGCTGCTGACAAGCACAGAAGAGCCCAAGCTTTTAAAGAAAATGACTGGGTCTTGTTAAAGTTTCCCAAGCCTTGATAAAGGCACATGACGGGCAAGAATCCTACGGGCCACCAAAAGTACTATGCTAAACTAGCAAAAAGGTACTATGGTCCCTTTCAGATTCTTAGGCCAATCAATGAGATGGCCTATCAACTCAAGTTGCCCAATCATTGGCTCATACACAATGCTTTCCATGTGAGCCTCTTAAAGCCTTACAAAGGAGAGCCACCTCAAGAACCAACTATTGAAGACCCGCCAGAGATTGAGGACCAAGAGGAGGTGCTGCAGCCCGAGTCCATTCTCCGACATGAAGACAAGGTACTAAGAGGCGGTAAGACTATCCGACGATATCTTATTAAGTTTAAGAATTATCCTTTTGAAGATGCTAGATGGATGCAAGGCATACAATGAAAGGATAACCTAAACCTTGTCAATGCTTACAATGCTTCCCAATGAGTAAGAAAATGTACAAAATGTTAAAAATGAACAAAGTTTTTGTCTTATAAGACTTTATTTTTCTTTATTGTGCACAAAAATGAAGTAGTATGCATGCTTAGATCAAGTTTGCGGAGACGACGTCTCGCAAACACCAAGTAGATCTTGTCACTCTATTATGGAAGACTGGTAGGACTAATGTGCAGACATGCTTGCGGCAGCCTAAGGCTCTCAAGCGCCAAATGGACTAGTCATCCATTGTGGAATGACGTCGTAGGGTAACATAGGGATCCTCTACCCGCTAAGAAAAGGACTCATGAAGATGCTTTATCTTCTCTACACCATAGTCGAGGACGACTATGATTTCAAGAGAGAGGTAATGTCATAATAATCAATATCTAATTCTCCTAAACGATTTTCTCGTATTAAACTGATCATTTAATGTGGTGAAGTGCCAAGGGAGAAAAGGCTATAATATTGGTTAAGCTAGCAGACCGGCCACAGTAGGGATCCAAAGGAGGGAAAATAGGGATCCAAAGGGGGGGACATCTGCAAAAGAGCCATGTGCAACAATGGGCTAAAAAGACCCTAAGGTTCAGCCCATTAAGACTTCCAAAATGCTAAGGTTCCAAAATTCAAAGGTTATGTCCAAAGGGTTAAAGCTTAGGGGGAATTGGATGCTTTGTGTGCTCTCCAAAGTCAACACATATCCCTACATGGGAGGGGGCGAGCCCTTCTTCTAGGGGATGAGAGAGAAAGCCACACACACACACACACACAGGCTCCCTTTACAGAAAGGAAAGGAGGGACACATGTCAGCTCCCTAGGCCAGATGCCCACAAGGTGTGCCTAGTTTCTAGTGGATGACCCTTGAAGTGGACCGATGAGAATTAAGCTAGAGTAAATAAAGTTTAATTAATTTAAAAACATTTAATAAAAGAAACCAATGAGAATTAAGTCTCGTAGAAGACTATTGGGCAGTCTCAGAAGGGTCCAATGAGCATTCAGGAGCCCAATGGCTTGCCTGATTCCTATTGACCAGGAGGCAAAGGGGTCCAATGAGAGTTTAGTTTAATTATTTAATACCTAAAGCTCTCACAAAAGGGGAAAGGGGGACACATGTCGGAAGGCTATCATTTATGCTGCTGAATAGTCATTGGCTTGTTTGACTTGGGGAGAGCCAATGAGGGCTCAACAAGAGCAAATAGCAAGAGGGCTCGCCCAAGAGAGAGAGGGGGCTGATTTTTGCAAGGCATTATCACACACACACACTCACACAATCTCATGTGTGAAGAAAGAGAAGACTATCTCTTCCCAAGTTTTAATGGAGAGCTCATCACCTACTCCAAGCTTGTGAGATAGAAGCCTACATCAACACACTCTTGGCATGTGGATGAAAATCCAACCAAGAGCCAAGCTTCAATGCATGCTCATCTCCTTTACCAAGCTAAGCTATGCTAATATGAGTGATTATGTGAGGAGATGTACATCTTTCTCGTAAGATACTCCTTCTTCCTCTCAATCTACTCTCATACCCTGCTAGCTCTCACCATCTTCGAAGGTGTGTGAGGTCTTGGGTCTGAGAACAGGGATAATTCAAGTTGTGTTTGCTTAGTGCATGAAGCTTTCATCTTCATTGCACTAGCTAGTCTTGAAGGAACACAAAGAATTGTATTGTACAATGTCTCTCTTGATGGGAGAAACCATAATACAAAGCCTTTTGGAGGGGGGACCGGCTCCATGCAAATCCGGTCCTCAACTGTTGTCATTAGCTTAATTTCTCTCTCTTTTGAAAGTATTGTCGATGCTATCTAACTAAATGTTATGCTTCTTGTTGCTCTCTCCACCCAAGCACTCTTGAAATTCTCATTAGGAATCTATTCTAATGAAATGCCCACTATGTTCATGCTCATTTCCGCTACACACAAGTTATTAGGCCATTAAATGTTACACACCAAGGATGTCTGCACAAGCATGGTTAGAGCAGAAGGAGATATATGATGATGGTTTGCCCCCAGGGATGAAGAGACTCTCTCTATGGTATGAGTTACCATATTGGCCCCAACTCATGATCAATCACTTGATTGATCCAATGTACATATTCAAGAATGTGGGTAATCTGCTATGGGACCATCTGACCAGCAAGAAAGATAATTTGAGAGCCAGGGTTGACATTAGAAATGTGGATCGTATGGAGCAATATTGGCCGTAGACAGCATCCGATGGATCGATAAAACTCCCTAAAGCACCATGGATTTTGACAAGAGCCCAAGAACGCAAAGTAAAAGAGACCATTTGATCTGTGCGGACCCCCACTGGTGTAATGCACTTGCTATGAACGTGTTTCACTAAAGAAGGAAATCTTATTGGTTTGAAGTCACAGGACTGGCATAAAATGTGTCAGGTATGTTTGAAGTGGAATATATCATAGTGGGAATTGTGTAACAAATTCATGTGTGTACTTTAATATCATTGCTAGACGTGTTTTGCAGTTTATTTTACCGGTGTCCATTGAGGGATGTTTGTCTCCTAGTGCCCGTAACACAGTCTACAAACTTGTGAAGTTTGTACAATGGATCTCACAAAAGGAGATCAATGTAGACTCCATATCATTCACCAAACTAAATGCTGCAGAGGTTGTGTACATGTTTGAGAAACACTTTCCTTCTACCATGCTAACCATTCACGTGCATCTTCTTGTTCACATAGTTGATGAGGTGAAAATAGCTGGCACAGTACATTCCAGATGGATGTTATTTTTAGAACATTTCATGAAAACACTTAAGGGATATGTGTGTCAGAAGGCACGTCCGGAGGGTAGCATGGTAGAAGGTTGGTTGGTATTAGAGTCCCTCGTTTACATTGGAGAGTGGCTAAACGGATTTGATAAATCCTGGGATATGCTATGGTGAACCATAGATGATGAGCGCATATCTGGGATTGTCATCTGCAATCTCCGTGTTGAGAAGAATGATGACGGAAGATCTAGAGGCTAAAATCAATCAATTTTGCATGCTTCACAATCCAGTGATGCAAAAGTGGATTTCACAATACGAGGATGCAAAGCAAGAGAAACAAAGGGCACGGATCGAGTGGAGACTGGGAAAATGACCATCGATGCATTATCCGGCGGGTCTCGAGGGCCTACCAACATTCATGAGCTTAAGATGGTTGCACAACCAATTGAAAAATGCACAACAATGCGGTGAAGAAGTCACTGAGGAGGAGTGGGAGTACTCTCGGGGTTGCACGACCAAGATAAGTTTGAAATGTACGACTAGTGACTTTCTAGATTTTTAAACGGCCACTCATAATCTTCATTGTTGGTTGTAGTATAAGTCATACACAGAAACATGGTGTAAAGGTCGGCATTCTTGGTGTGGAAAAGATCAACAAAAGTTGTTTTACTCAAGATTCTGGAATCATGGCAAAATTTGAATAGTCTAGTTGACGACGGTCCTTTGATGAAGATCCTATGGTGGTGGAACTCACTTACTTCGGCATGCTACAAGAGATTTTGAGGATCGATTATAGAGGATTTTTTGTCAACTTGTTTCGATGTGCAATGGTTCAAGATAAACATGGAGGGTCATAACGCTACTATGCGCAGAGGAGAGTCTGGTTTCTTGAGGTGGATTCAACTAAAAATGGACCGACCTAAGAGACACTTTCGTACTACTCGAGCATTGTAAACAAGTAAGCATGTAAATAGTTAATGTCCAATTCTAAAAGTTATGCGCTTGGAGGATCTCATGTCGGTTATGTGCTCTCGTAGGTGATATTCATCCTATAAAGTATGCATCAAACTGGTGGTACATCATGGAGGTAGCCCCTCCTAGTGCATGGACGTATAAGGGCTACCATGTGCCAATCACAGCGGCATCAATGGAGGAGATTGGAGAATATTCTCAGTCAGAAGCCACTGAGGTGGTGCTAGACGAGCATCAAGCTGCTAATCTCTATGAGGTGCATGCAGAGGATCTACAAAATGAAATGGAGGAAATCTGACTAAACGGAGAGCTCTATATAGATATAGGGAGCTATGTTGAGCTATGCAAGGATGAGAGAGACCTCTTAAAGCCATAAACATTGTATTTGAACAACTTTGCTCCGTTTTATAATATATATTGTATGCATGTGGCTATACTTGAGAAATTTAAATTGTGTTTAATAGTCATTGCGTCCACTCCAAGTATGTATACTCCAGGTACGTTCTCACACGTAGGGACACTCCTCGGTGTGTCATGAAAGTCTGATATGCCAACGAGCACTACGCTCCAAGTGTGATGTAGATTGAGGCTGCAATCGCGAAGGAGGTGATCCGTCTCTGCTCATAGATGCTACTCGTCCCTCCACTAGATCTAGTTGATCGGATGAAAGAGATGCTAAGAAGCCCTACTAGTGCTTCTTAGCGTCTCTTTCACCCGATCAACTAGATCTAATGGAGGGGAGAGCAGAATCTATGAGCAGAGACAAATCACCTCTTTTGCAATTGCAACTTCAATCTCCATCGCACTCGGAGCACAGTGCTTTTACAAGATAAGTAGAATGCACACAGGAGACAAATTCACAAGAACTTCACAAGAATCTCTCTACACAAGAATCCCTCCCCCTTTATGAGTCCTCTCTCTCTCTCTCTCTCTCTCTTTGTCTACTTGTCCATGTTTTCTTCTCTGTTCAATATTAAGATAAAATGTTCATGTGCTTAATGCAAGTATGGATGATGATGAGTTTCTTTCTTCTTTGTCACCCCATCAGAGGTAGTAGTATGAGGATTTTGATCACTCTAGAGCACCATCACGTCGTTATACTCCTTCAGCATCTCCCTCTATTTTGGAGCATTCAGCGTGCTCCAAAGCTTCATGTTGACGAGACGATCTTTACACGTATCTAGGCACTGACGCTGTAGTGGTGGCGACGGTAGTTGTTGTGGGGATGCCGCTACTGATGCCTCAACACCACCTCGTGTTCAATGAGGATCTTTACCTTCCCCTTCTTTGCCCACCCCCACACCAGGTTTTGTGCGACTATAAGCAGTTCCTAGCTACAAACCACTACCTACTCCTCCGAGAGTCACCCCAGTCATCGACACTCCTCGCTTCGGGTCCCACACTCTAGCGGGGACACCTGACATCGATTCCCCCATTGACACACCGCTAGAGACCCCTGCAGGGACACCGAGGTTCACGCATCACAGGTGAGAGGGCTTGTCGTACTCCATCGACTTCAGTGGTGGCATCATCTTGGATAATGAAGGCAAGAAGGTAATCTCACGCATGCGCGGTCTTTGCTCTCATGTTTTTAGACACTACATACTAAACACGTGGAGCGAAGTACCAAGTGAATTAAAAGACAGAGTCATCAACATGCTGCATGATGAGTTTCCCTTGTCACCACGGGATGAGCGCTTCAATGAAGACCCGATGAAGGTTCAATTGCACAAATACTGCAAGCACAAGCATTCTGAAGTGCAAAAATCAATAAAGCATGGGTGGAACAGACCAAATTGGCTGGCCAAAGAAGATTGGAAGAATGCCAAGTGAACAACATGCGAGAATCCTGACAAGTGGAAGCAACAAAAGGAGGCAGCGAAAGTGTGACTAGAGGCAGGGAGATCTCACCACTTGGGGAGCGACGGGTGGGCATCATTTGAGGCTGATTTTGTAAGTGTTTTTGCATTTCTCTTTAGGTTTGGTAGTTACGTCTATTTATAATTTTATATTTTAACATAATGGATCCTTTGTATGTTTTGAACAGTGGTCGATGAGACAGGACGTGACCCCACACGTACGAGTGCAAGTACGTGGGCAAAAAGGGCTTAAACGCCTTGATGGACATTTTGAGGTCTCACGGTAGCATGGTTAGTATTAGGGTTTACTCTTTTCTATTTGTTGTACTGTTTTGTAAATTATATGTTTATACTTACAGAAAGCTGTCTTATTGTTTTTTTCTGCAGAATCCGACAACTACCCTGCTTGGACGCGATGAGACGTCTGATTAGACGATGTCAATATAGCCGTAGCTAGATAGCATTACTTTCATTTTTTCATACCATGTATAATGAGATGACGTGTATACGTCTTTTTGTAAGTATTGGAAAACCATGTATATTTTCTGAATAATGACAATGGTGTTGTAACTAATACATTTGCAAAGCTTAACAATCAAGTGATTTTTCCTATGATGTGTACAATCGTCATTGATTTACTTTCATCAATTTACTTTTGTGTGTTTTGTATCTTGATTTTGCAAACAATAGTATGGATGATGGAGTTCATGGTTATATTGTCTTGTGGGTGACTACTTTGGGTCGATACCTTTCACTTTCTTTCAAAGGTGAATCTGGGTTTATCTTGGATTCATTTAGGTTTACTCTATTGTTGAAACATTCAATATGGTTGATGGGTGCCAGGGCATTCAAAGCCCTCCCAGCCAAACATTTTCACTCTCGTGTGTCGCTATAAACGTCGCTATAGGTAGTCTGTAACCGTTGCTATAAGTGTCTCTATATGTTTCGCTATATAGTGACGAGTATAGCGACACATATAGTGATGGTTATAGAGACGTTCTTGTAGATAGCGACGTTCCCTTAGCCACGTTGTTTGCAACGGTCTTAGCGACATGAAGGAGTATAAAAACCCAATGTATTTCCGTCGCTAAAAATGTCACAAGTGCACACAACCTCTTGTAGTGTCTTGGGTGACATTCCAACTACTGTATACTTCACTTAACTTGAGAATCTACAAACTAAAGTATAAGAATCCAATGGAGGTATGGTAAATAATTATAAGTGTTTTCACTCAAAAACATATAGGGTTATTTGACACATCAAACCAAAAACATATGCTTGCTTAATCTTTCCATAATCTTATGATAAACATGCATTATAACCCATACATCAATCACATGATTAATCACTTATATCTACTTGCAAGAACAATCCATCATTTTAGTCGGACACTATTCTTGAACATGATTAGCTAATTCATGCAAGCATCTAGGCTACATTGATGAATAACTATGCATGAATTGATTATACTTGAATAATTATGATTATACTTGAATAATTATGAGATTTACATTACCCAAATGTGCTTTGGAGTTATTGATATCTCAAAGCTTTGATGTAGAAGCCATCAAGTTAATTGCCACAACAACATAGCTCTCTTTTGATAAGTGTGCTCAGGTGTGTATAAAATTTGAGTGTGAAAGCCTTTTTATATAGACTTTTGGGGTTTCTTGATGGCCAAGGATTTCCCATACCTCCCTTGCTCGCCCCCTCTTGCCAAAACAATAAGTAGAGGTGTCACAAGACTCTCACTTACCACTAGAGGTGTCCCCTTTTACCCAATTGACGGATACACCTCATGTAGTGCCCCCATGCTTAGAGTCAACATACCATAAGACATGGTCTATAGACATGCATCATTTGTGGACATACACATACATACACATGCACATGCATACATATGCATACCTTAGACTAAGATTTAATCTATTAACATCAGGATGCGATTTAATTGTCTAAAGTGATCTTGGCTTATCAGAATTTAATTCTAAAACTTGCTATTAGAAGAAGAGCTTGAGGAATACACAGTAAGGTATCAGATGCACACACCTACTATATTTATCAATTTTCAAGAGAGACAACTATTTTTATGGAAATTAAGGAAGGGGTAGATTTCAACAAGACGGTCGTGTCTAGCCCGGGGGATTCACCATGGAAAACTTAATGAATCACGTAAGTGCAGGGGAGGGGTCTTTTTTTACAAGTTACATAAGAGTATAATTTAGGGATAGGCCCCCAATAATTTATGTCCCAAGCTTAAAAATAAGGGAGGGGGGTATCCTACGTGTGTGTGAGTGTGTGTGTGTGTTGGGGGGGGGGGGGGGGGGGGGAGAAGTGAGAAAAGGGGAAATATGAGAGGAAGTTTTTGTGTTTCAAAATCATGGCTTCCCAAAAGAGTCTGCCCTTGACCTTGTGAGTCAATAGCTACAAAGATACATGCAAGAACTAACATTGCTTTGTATCAATTTTTGTTATTATAGTTCATTTGCTGGGGGATGAAAGCTATAAAGAGTTTTTCTAGATGCAAATTTCAATGGAGAACCTAACACAACTTTATAACCATGTTTTTTGAGTAATTTAGATAGGTCAAAATTGGACGAGTAGCCGGAGTATAGGTTGATCGGCCACATAGTTTGAGATTCAAACTAAGATACATTGAGGGTACATCTAGTTATCAATAGAAGTGGTTCCTTAATATGTTGACAGACATTATGCTACACACTCTTTTACTAATTTTACTCAGCTAGATCATGTGACACCTAAATTTCATATGTAAGATAGGGGTATGATAGTTTTCTTCATTGATTGGCGTATAAGAGTAGAAAGGGGGGTCATATTCCCTAATAAGAGTTGTATATAGGGGTTTTATCAAAGTTGTCCTCTCGCAGGTGGCGTCCCATTTTGTATATAGAGTGAATCCCTCGGGGTGTCTAGGTGGGTGCAATCACCTCAAACCTTTCTCTTTTTGGACAAAAATGACAAAAAATAAAAATTTCATTTTCAAAAATCTTACAGCAATATATTTATCATTATCTCATCAGAGGTGGAAAAACTACCAAAAATAGTAACTTTTTGTATATGACTAGAATGGCCTGATATGTATTCCTTTACGTGTGAATCCCCTCTTCAAGGGTGGCAGAGGCCTTACATTCTACCGAGCTCGAATAATCGAGATGTCCTCATCTTAAAAATAAGTGGGGATGATCTTTAAGGAGAGTTATTTGTCTTTCCACGCTGCATCTTCTTGCAGTAGTAGGAAGATCATTTTGAATAAATATTGCTTTCAAAGTATCTTCAGTCTAGAAAACACGAGATAACCGAGAATGAATTAGCATACATGTTACATCATTGAGAATAGTGCGACTCTTTCATTCAGCAAGGCCAATCTGTTGAGGTGAATATGGAATAGTGTGTTCATGATGAATTCGACTGTCAGCACAATGACTCACAAACTCTCAAGAAACATATTCTCCTTCATTGTCACTATGAAGGTATCTACTTAGTTAGATACTTGATTCAAAAAATCATTGAAATCCTTGTTGCTAGAGTTTAGGAATGTATTTTCTTTTTCGTATAGTGACATGAAGGGAGTTGATCCAGTTGTATGCCAACATACAATAAAATTGAGTTTGAAGGAAGAAAGGTATAGGAAGAATCCAACTTATGCAAAACACGTGAAGGAAGAAATTAACAAACTACTAGAAATTGATTTTATCTACCCAATAGATAAAGTAACTTGGTTGACCTGTATTTGTTACAAAGAAGAATGGAAAAATCAAGTTTTGTGTGGATTACAAGAAATTTAATGTTGCCACAATTACTAATTTATCTCCTTTGCCATATTGTGATATAATGTTGGATAAAATAACAAGAGAGAAGATGTATATATCTTTAGTAGATGGCTTCAGTGGATACAATCAGACTGGAATGGCTTTGAAGGACAGGGACAAAACAACTTTCATCACTAAATGGGGAGTGTATGTTTCTACATTGATGAACTTTGGACTGAAGAATGCACCACCTACTTTTCAAAAGTGGGTTATGGAGGTGTTTGGTCCATACCTAGCCACATTTATAAAGGGGTTCTTGGATTATTTTAGTGTCTCTGAAACAAAAAGGATCAACTCAAGAATTTGAGGTTATGCTTTGAGAAGTGTAGCCAATTCATTTTGGTTCCTTAATCCTGCAAAATGTTCCTTTGCTGTCAAAAGTGGTATTTTGTTGGGCCACATTATTAGTAAATGAGGTATAGCTATTGACCCAAACCAAGTGGAAGGTTCAAAAATGAGATAGAGAAGGAATTTCACATGTCCATGATGTGATGGGTATCTTACGAGAGGGTGAAGTAGTAGGAAGATGATTCTGGATAAATACTACTATGAAAGTAGCTTCAACCCAAAAAATACGAGATAACCCAGAATGAATCAGCATACATCTTACAACATTGAGAATAGTGTGATTCTTTCATTCAGCAATGCCATTCTATTGTGGTGATATGGAATAGTATGTTCATGATGAATTCTAACGTCAGCACAATAACTCACAAAATCTCGAGAAACATATTTCCTCCATTGTCACTACGAAGGTTCTCGAGGGGATGACCAAATTGAAGCTCCGCAGCCTTGTGAAATTGTTTGAAAACGGATAAGGCCGCATATTTTTGTCTAAGTATAAATACAGTTGTATACCTGAGAAATCATCAATGAGAGTAATGAAGTAGCAATATTGTGATCTTGAAGAACATAAAGGTCCATATATGTCAGTATGAACAAGATCTAGTTTTTCATGAGAATGAGTTGTATTTGAGAGAGGAAAGGGTTTACCATTATGTTTCACAAGAGAAAAAAACTCAGAAATTCCCATATGGGGATGAGCTTTAAGATCCATGCCATGAACAAGATCACGACACTGAAGATCAAGGAGTTTTGAGAAATCAACATGAACAAATCGGTGATGCCATACTTTGCACTCATAATCACCTATAGCAGTGACAACATTTTCTACAATATCATTGAGAGAGAGTTCAAACAAATTACTATTTCAAGGAGTAGGGGCTATAGTTTGTCCATATTTATCAATTCGGTATTTGGTATGATCAAATCCAACAAAGAGACCAAGATCAACAAGTCTAGCAACTGAAATAAGATTACCTTGAAGATCTGGTACACGTAATACTCCTCGCAAATTTGTGTGGAAGAAGATAAGGTACCAAGATATAAATCTCCAGTACCCTTTACTTGAAAGTCATATCATCAACAAGATAAACAACACGTTGAACTGGTAATGGATGATAGTTATGGAGCCACTTAGTGATATGTCATATGTCCTGTAGCACTAGAATTGACAATAAAAAGTGAACCATCACGTACATGAAGTATTTCGTGGTACAATATTGTTTCGATGTTCAAGATCATATTCTCTATTACAATCTGTGTCGAATCGATGATTATAGCACATATGAGAGGGATGAGCAGATCGTCCACAATATTCACAAGAAGAAGAAGAATCTCTAGATAAACATTGTTGTTTAGTGGTAATATCTTGTTCTTCATCATATTGACCTGTCCAACAATCATCTTCAGTATGGCCATTTTTGTTGCATTAAGAACATTGCTTATTAGGATATTTGAGGGGAGAGAAAATATTATCGCGACGGTCACTTTTGCGATTTCCTCGTTGAAATGGACCTCTTCAAGCATAAAAAGCACATTCCATCTGTTGTGACTTAGTTTCCTCTTGTGAAATCATAGTTGTATAAAGACTAGCATTACGTCGTTCTAGACGTTGAGAGTATTCAATTAAAGACATGCAAGCTTGTTCTAAATTGAGACCATCTTCAATAGAAAGAATGGTAACAATGCTATCATAAGAAGAGTCCCTCACCGTGTCAAGGAGAATTGTAATTCGTTGTTTTTGTGGAACAGGATCACCAGTAGTAGCAAGTTGATTAATATTAGATTTGAAAGACTCAATATGTCCCATCATGGTAGTACCAACTTCATATTGTAACTTGCTAAGCAAACCTCTCAAATAAAGTATTTTTCTAACAAATTTCTTTTGAAGGTTTGCAATAAGGTACTTCCATACTTCGTGGGAAGGAGGCACTTCATACACATCAAGCAAAAGGGAATCAGTAAAAGAAAAAATAATATATTGATGAGCTACTTTATCACGTCATTTCCAATCTGCTTATGCAACATGCCGATCTTCAAATACATGTCCTTCAATGATAAGCACATTATCATGATCAGTATCAACAGGCTGAGGTGGACATACACAATCTCCAAGGACAATATCAGAGAGTTTATCACCTTCAAGAATTAACAACATCTTTGCTTTCTAGCGTGAAAATCCTTGGCCTTGGAAAGAAGGAACAAAACGCTCGCCAAAAGGAAAACCGCTGACAAGAATAGTCATAGCCATATCTCGTTGTGAGAAGACGTATAAGATAAGTGTAAGGTCTCTACCACCCCGAAAAGAGAGGATTCCCATGTAACGAAATACATATCAGTAAAGGAATACATACATAAAAAGTTAGTGCATTTGACAGTTTTTCCACGTTTGATGAGCTAATGTTAAATATATTGTTGTAAGATTTTCAAAAACGAAATTCATAAGTTTTTGTCTTTTTTGTCCAAAATTAGAAAGTTTTGAGGTTTTTACATCCACATAGACGTGACTGTCTCGTCCAATTATATCCCATCCTGAAATTACCATAAAATAGGTATAGTGGTTGCTGATTTCTAATTGAGATTAGGTAAATAAAAGTATAGGATTTGTTAATAGAGTAGCAATTAGAAAGGATTCTTATTGAATAATAATATGGTAATAATTGGAAAGGATTCCAATTGAATACTAATATGATATCAATTGGAAAGGATTCCAATTGAGAGAAAATATTGATAATAGCTTGATCAATTATGAGATTTACATTACCCAAATGTGCTTTGGAGTTATTGATCCCTCAAAACTTTGATGTAGAAGACACCAAGTTAATTGCCACTGCAGTAGAGCTCTCTTCTCCCAAGTGTGCTCAAGTGTGTCTAAAATTGAGTGTGAATGCCCTTTATATAGACTTCTGGGGTTGCTTGATAGCCAAGGCTTACCCATACCTCCCTTGCTCCTCCCTCTTGCCAAGAAAAGTAGAGGTGTCACAAGACTCTCACTTACCACTAGAGGTGTCTCCTTTTACCCAATTGAGTGATACATGTAGTGCCCCCATGCTTAGAGTCAACATATATCCCATAAAAAATGGTCCATGTCCATGGGTCATCTAGGGACATACATACACATACACATGCACATACATGCCCATGAACATGCATACATAAGCATACCTTAGACTTAGGATTTAATCCATCAACATTAGGATGAGGTTTAATTGACTAAAGTGATCTTGGCTTATCAGAATTTAATTTTGAAACTTGCTATTAAAAGAAGAGCTTGAGGACTGTAGACTAAGGTGTCAGATGCACACACCCGCTATATTTAGCAATTTTCCTAATTTTAACCTTCCAAAAGAGGGAAACCCGAAATGATGGGTATTTTACCAAAGGGTGAAGTAGTAGGAAGATGATTTCAAATAAATACTGTTGTAAGTAGCTTCAACCCACAAAACACGAGATAATCCAGAATGAATCAACATACATCTTACAACATTGAGAATAGTGTGATTCTTTCATTCAGCAACGTCATTCTGTTGAGGTGAATATGGAATAGTGTGTTCATGATGAATTTCATTGATTGTCAGCACAATAACTCACAAACTCTCAAGAAACATATTTGCCTCCATTGTCACTATGAAGATTCTTCAGGCGATGACCAATTTGAAGCTCCAAAGCCTTGTGGAATTGTTTGAAAACGGATAAGGCCGTAGATTTTTGTCTAAGTAGAAATAAAGTTGCATACCTGAGATTTGTGAATGAAGGTGTTGAGAGAGAAAGAGAGAGCATAGAAATAGAAACCCAAAGTGTGTAGAATACACACATGAGATGATGTATATATAGAGGGGACCTGGTGCCATATATAGAGAAGCCATATATTGAGTAGCTTCACATATAAGCTCAACACCCCCGCTCAAATAAGGGTCCCTACATGTGGATGAAAAAACCCTTGGGGAATCAAGGAAAAAACCCACATCTCTATAACACACCCACCGTTATATTATAAAAATCATTGAATATACAAATGTTCATGAGGAGCTACATCACTCCTTTTACAATGATTATTTTATGAGGAGCTACATCACTCCTTTTACAATGAATGTTTTATGAGGAGTTACATTACTCCTATCCTATCAAATACAATAATGAATACATTTAAGGTTCAATAAAGAGGTGTAAAGGCTATCAATTAGCTCGTAATCAGAAGTGTCTCCATGAATCTTCTATGTAGCTTGTCATCACTATCGCATCACCAAACATATCTTCATGTTGTCATCAATATGGCATCACCAAACATGTCTTCATAAATCTTTTATTGTCACCAAGTTTGTCTTCATGAAATCAACTCTTTGATCAATCCTACATAGAGCATAGACTCAAAAAACATAGTCATGAAAATTATTAGCATCGTTAGTGAACTATTACGTTCACAATGGCATAAGAGATGGTTCGCAACGCCACTCTTTTGACGACATATATACGCACAACATATGTGGACATAAAGTATGAACATAAAAAGTACAAGATACATGATACGTGATGCAAATGACATGTGTATATACTACATAAAACGACATTTATCAACGTAGTGATATCAATGAGTATCATCAAAGTATTAACACAATATCATCATTGTATCAATAAAAATGAATAAATCATCATGGTATCAACGAAAATCATCATAGAATAATCATTGTATCAATGAAGCAACATCATGGTATCACCCAGAATAACCATGGTATGAAACAACATCATGATATCACCGAGAATAACCATGGTATCAATGAAAAAACATCATAGTATCACCGAGAATAACCATGGTATCAACGAAACAACATCATGATATCACCAAGAATAATCATTATATCAACGAAACAACATCATGACATCACCGAGAATAACCATGGTATCAACAAAACAACATCATGGTATCACCGAGAATAACCATGGTATCAACGAAAATCACCATGGAATCAACGAAATATCATCATGGCATCACCGAGAATAACCATGGTCTCAACGAAATATCATCATGGCATCACTGAAAATAACAATGGTATCAACGAAAATCACCTTGAACAAAGTACTAACAAAACATCATCATGGTACCATCAAATCACTATGGTATCAACGAGAAGTTATCAATAAAACGACATAAACTATATCTCTAGAAGAATAATTATATGAGAATCAATGAACGAGTATATCATATAAGAAAAGATCATGTACCAACAGTAGCTCGATAGAATTTGGACGATCATCAACGGCTTGACTGAATCGGAACGATATAACTGACTTCTACAGCAAAGTTACGTTAGTAACAAATATATGATTGATGAAGAAAAAATATAATTGAGAAATTTTCAATTATGAGAAAAATCAAAAGCAAAAAGTAAATTTTTTCTTTTCAAACATATTTGCAGTCCGAGACGATAACCCAAAATCGATGTAGAATTTAGAGAAACTTTCTTCTGCAAAGTTGTCGACCACATCGATTCTGATGGCTCGTGCGAATAGTTTCTGTAAAATCGTTCCCAATTAGGAGAAAAATAAAAAAATGAAAAACGAAAGTTGCTTTTCAGGCATTTACGCGGTCCGCCAACGATAACTCAAAATCAGTGCAGAATTTGAAAAAAAAAAAACTCTACAAAGTTATAGATCACATCGATTCTGATGCCATTATTGGCTAGTTTCTGCAAAATCATTTTCAATTAAGAGAAAAATCAAAAACATAAAACGAAAGTTGCTTTTCAGGTATGTACGCAATCCGCGCGAACGATAACTCAAAATCAGTGCAGAATATGAAAAACCTTTCTTTTGCAAAGTTGTAGACCACATTGATTCTAATGCTTCAATCAAGCAGTTTCTGCAAAATCGTTCTCAATTAGTAGAAAAATACAAAACAAAAGAGATGTATTTTTAGGTATGTACGCAATCCAAGAATGATAACTCAAAATCGGTACAGAGTTTTTGCCAAATCATTTTAAATCAGGAGAAAAATTGAAAACAAAAACGTACTACTCTAATACCATGTTGAGAGAGAAAGAGAGAGCATAGAAATAGAACCCCAAAGTGTGTAGAATACACACATGAGATGATGTATATATAGAGGGGACCTGGGTGCCATATATAGAGAAGCCATATATTGAGTAGCTTCACATATAAGCTCAACAAAAGGTAATTAATTAGAGGTATTGTGATCTCAAAGAAGGTAAAGGTCCACATATATCTATATGAAGAATATCCAATATGTCATGTGAATGAGTTGTATTTGAGAGAGGAAAGGGTTTACAATTATGTCTCTGAAGAGCACAAAACTCACAAATTCCTATATGGGGATGATCTTCAAGATCCATGCCATGAACAAGATCACGACGCTGAAGATCAAGGAGTTTTGAGAAATCAACATGAACAAAACGGTGATGCCATACTTTGCAATCATGATCACCTAGAACAGTGACAACATTTGCTACAGCGTCATTGAGAGAGAGTTTGAAAAAATTACCGTTTTGAGGAACAGTGGCTATAGTTTCTCCATCTTTCTCAATTCGGCATTTGGTATGATCAAATCCAACAAAGAGACCAAGATCAACAAGTCTAGCCACTAAACGAAGATTACGTTGAAGATCCGGTACATGTAATACTTGTCACAAATTTGAGTGGAAGAAGATAAGGTACCAAGATATAGATCTCCAATACCGTTTACTTGACAAGTCATATCATCAACAAGATAAACAACACATTGAACTGGTAGTGGATGATAGTTATGGAGCCACTTAGTGATATGTCATATTTTTTGTAGCACTAGAATCGACAATAAAAAGTGATCCATCACGTACATGAAGTATTCTGTCTAGAGCAGCTGAACATAGGATGCAACTTATTTCTGGTACAATACTGTTGCAATGTTTATGAGCATATGCTCTATTATGATCTCTATCCAGTCGATGCTTATAGCACATATGAGTGGGATGATCAAATTGTCTGCCGTATTCACAAGAAGAAGAAGAATCTCTAGATAAACATGGTTGTTTAGTGGTAATATTGTGTCCTTCATCATATTGATGTGTCCAACAATCATCTTCAGTATGGCCATTTCTGTTGTAGTAAGAACATTGCTTATTAGGAAATTTGAGGCGAGAGAAAATATTACTATGACGGTCACTTCAGCGATTTCCTCATTGAAATAGACACCTTCAAGCATAAAAAGAATGTTCCATCTATTGTGACTTAGTTTCCTCTTGTGAAATCATAGTTGTATCATGACCAGCATTATGTTGTTCTACACGTTGAGAGTATTCAATTAAATACATGCAAGCTTGTTCTAAATTGAGACCATCTTTAGCAGAAAGAATGGTAACAATGCTATCATAAGAAGAGTCCTTCACCGTGTCAAGGAGAATTGTAATTCGTTGTTTTTGTGGAACACGATCATCGGCGGTAGAAAGTTGACTAATATTAGATTTGAAAGACTCAATATGTCCTGTCATGGTAGCACCAACTTCATATTGTAACTTGCTAAGCAAAACTCTCAAATAAAGTATTTCTGTAATAGATATCTTCTGAAAGTTTGCAATAAGGTGTGTCCATACTTTGTGTGAAGTAGGCAGTTCATACACATCAAGCAAAAGTGAATTGGTAAGAGAAAAAATAATAAACTGACAAACTACTTTTTCACGTCATTGCCGATCTGTATATGCAACATGCCAATCTTCAAATACAGGTCCTTCAGTGATAAGAACGTTGTCATGATCTGTATCAACCGACTGAGGTGGACATACACAATCTCCAAGGACAATATCAGAGAGTGCACCGCCTTCAAGAATTAACAACATCTTTGCTCTCTAGCCTGAAAATCCTTGGCCTTGGAATAAGGAACAAGACGTTGGCGAGAATAAAAACCGCTCACAAGAATAGTCATAGCCATATCTGATTGTCAGAAGACGTATAAGATAAGTGTAAGTTCTCTGCCACCCTTGGAGAGGGGATTCCCATGTAAGGGAATACATATCATGAGGGAATACATATATAAAAAGTTAGTGTATTTGGCAGTTTTTCCATCTTTGATGAGCTAATGCTAAATATATTGTTGTAAGATATTCAAAAATGAAATTTTTACTTTTTGGTCATTTTCATCCAAAAATATAAAGTTTTGAGGTGCTTACACCCACCTAGACACGACCGTCTCGTCCAAATCTACCCTGTCCTAAAATTACCATAAAATAGGTATAATGATTGTTGATTTCTAATTCAGATTACGTAAATAAGAGTATTGCATTTGCTAATAGAGTAACAATTGGAAACGATTCTTATTGAATAATAATATGGTAGTAATCGGAAAGGATTCCAATTGAATACTAATATGATAGCAATTGGAAAGGATTCCAATTGAGAGAAGAAATTGATAATATCTTGATTAATTATGAGATATACATTACCCAAATGTGCTTTGGAGTTATTGATCCCTCAAGCTTTTACGTAGAGGCCACCAAGTTAATTGGCACAACAGCAAAGCTCTCTTCTCCCAAATGTGCTCAAGTGTGTCTAAAATTGAGTGTGAATGCCATTTATATAGACTTCTGGGGACGCTTGATAGCCAAGGATTTTGCCCATACCTCCCTTGCTCCCCCGCTCTTGCCAAAACAAGAAGTAGAGGTCTCAAAAGACTCTCACTTACCACTTGAGGTGTCCCCTTTTACCCAATTGAGTGATACACCTCATGTAGTGCCCCCATGCTAAGAGTCAACATCCCATAAGAGATGGTCCATGGCCATGGGTCATTTCTGAACATACATACATACACATTCCCATGAACATGTATACATAAGCATACCTTAGACATAGGATTTAATCTATTAACATGAAGCTGAGGTTTAATTGTCTAAAATGATCTTGGCTTATCAGAATTTAATTTTGAAACTTGCTATTGAAATAAGAGCTTGATGACTACATACTAAGGTTCTAGATGCACACACCTGCTATATTTAGCAGTTTTCGTAATTCTCACCTTCCAAAAGAGAGAAACAAGTAGTTTAACAAAGAGCATAGGTTCAAAAAAGTTGGCAATACTCCAAGATGATTTGAAGAAGGTTCATAACCCTTATGAGTGGCATGGAAAGTATGGTTGTTAGATTTTGATTGAAGAAATTTAATTTTCTATCTTTTAATGTCTTATTCCAATAGATGAAGGAGAGTCCAAGCCCCTACAATAGCAAGATATGTGAATGTCAAAGATGTTGAAGAAACTCCTGAAGATTTCAGAGAAGAAATAGAGAAATAAAAAGTAAAGAGTTTTTGGATGTGGCACATTTCAAGGTAAGGAACATCACCAAGGTGAGGAGTCTATTCATATTCAAGAGCCTAAGAGCTTGATCCCTTTTTATGCACAACAACAACCATGTGCACCTACAAGATAAACACTAAGGAGTGTTTGTTACTACATGATATACAAAATATCTTAGATCAAAAATCCAATTTACACATTAAAATCCTCACGATCAACCTGAAATGTACCCAACCACCAAATGCTCTTCTCTGACTACACTAAAGTTTTAGGTTTTGTCCCCTTTGTGGTATCAATATCTCTATGCATGAGGGTTATTGATATTCTCTACAATTTTCTACCTTTCACAATATCACTTTCATCAAATTTGATCATAAAAATGGCTTACCCATATGCCCCAGTATGTTGAAGGTTATAGAATTTGAAGGTTATAGAATTTTATCATTGCCCTCTACAAAGTTCTCAAGTCAAAGAAAAAATTGTTGAAAGAGTGAAACTGGAAGTCTTTCTTCTTATCATGATATATGTCACTAATGTGCCATGACCCTCGAATTAATTGTGATTTGGCTTGCTGAAGAACCGATGGCTTTGGTAGGAAGCAGCTCTACACTCTTCAATTGCTTTATGTTTTTATTGATGATCTCAAACAACTTTTGATAACCTACCCTACTCATTCCAACTTCTTCTACAATGTCTTTTATTTCATCCTTGTCCAATGTAGAACACTGCAAGAATACATTGATGCATTTCTTCCTAGCAACCTCAAATCTTCTTTCATTCAATATGTTTCCAGCTGCAACAAGTGGAATCACTTCAAAAATTATTGTGATGCACCTCTCATGCTTCCCTGTGAACATTTTGGTTGAACTAAGAACCTAAGGTAAACACAAACAAAGATTATCATGCACCCAAAGAGACCAGCTTGCATGACAAAGATATCAATTTTGAAAACTATATCATTTTTACCTCACTTCTTTGATTCTGTTGTTGAAATCTCCACCTCCTCACTTGAGACTCTCAATATTTTTCAACTTCCTTTATCTTTGTCTACACCCAAGCTCTATCATTTTTCTTTTGACTATATTCAACGAAGATTTGAGTTACTTTACCTTCTCCTTTATTTCTTGAACCTCATGATCAAGAGAATCATTGAACTATAGTAGAAAATGGTTTCTAGCTACAAGATTTTGTGTATGCCTAATGGCCCTTTCATACCATCATACAAATCTCATCAATGAGGAGAAGCTGAAAAATGGTGGGGTGCATTTGGTGATGGGGTCTATAGGATACAATAATCCACCATTTGTCCATAGGTCAATGTGCTTATTTCCCTCTGATCTCAACGCTTCAATGACAAAAGGAGAAGTTTCACAAAGCCTATTTCCTTTTTGAGAAGGGAATATTCATCTTCCAACTCAACATGGAGACGATAGATACCTCTCTTAGCAAGACTCAATATGGTCAAAACTACGATATGGGGAAGATGATGCACATAAACATGCAGAGAAAGGTGTAGAGAAAGGATAGAATGAGGAGGGGGAAAATTTGAAATTTGGACCAAAAGGGAAAAAGGGTGCTTTTTGAGGGATAACTTTTGATAAAGAGACATATTACCATAAGATTTGAAAATGATACTTCATGTGGGGCCCCAAGAAGTGACATTACATGCACCCAATAAATTTCTTGTTCACATTTTCAAAAACTAAAAGTATTTTTAAACTCTATTGTTTCTTAGACGATGAATTCAAGACCTCAAGCTTCTCCTAATGCTCCAAGTTTTCACCCATGTGGTCTAAATCTCAGAGGGGTCACCTAATAAATATGTGACTATCAGCTCTCGTGCCTTGGCACGTACATAGTAATGAGTGCTAAGAGATTAATTATTGACTTTTAGATGCAGCCTTTCAAGCATACTTAGACATTGTTGGGTCTCTTGGAGAAAAAACTATAAAAGAAATGATTGTTGCAAATTGGCCACTCTCTCTATTTACACTATTTTTCCAAAATAATATTTTTCTCTAGCAACCCACAAAGGTGTGGACTCCTAGAGAGAGAAAATGACATCTCCCTAAACTTCTGTCAAGCCAAATCACTATTTGGGAAAAATCATTTTTCCAAACATACAAAATTCCTTTCCTTGAATTTTCCAAGAGGAAATTTTAGAAAATTAGGTTACTTTTTCAGATTTTTACACTATTTTTCTCTATTTTGGGGTGAAATTTCTCCTTTTTCCCTTGCCCTCAACCGGAATTTTGAAAATTGAAAACGGCACGATATTAAGCTGAGACACATTTTTCCCAAACACAGAGACAAATCCTAATGTAAATCAAATGTTCTTCTAAGTTCTAGGCTATACGTCCACATATGTCTGGAGGAGGGGGGAGAGAGAGAGAGAGAGAGAGAGAGAGAGAGAGAGAGAGAGAGAGAGAGAGAGAGAGAGAGAGAGAGAGAGAGAGAGAGAGAGAGAGGTCTACAGTCTTGTCTCATCTCGTCTCCTTTCAAAAAAATATAAAATCAAAATTGTCTCTAGCTGTCCATGCCGGCGTGGACTACTACAGAGAGAGGGAGAAGGAGAGACATGTCAACATTGCCTAGCTATTCCCGCACTGAAACGTTACAGGCAATTTTGAGCACTTTACTGCCTTTTTCTTCCTGAAGAGCCATGGTTTTGTGTCCACTCAGTTATATGCAGGTGCACCCTCACAAAGTGCAGTTTCTTGCACATTCAGAGAAAGACCTAGTCCCACTAGAGTTTTGCACCATGGGATTGTAACCAAGGGCGACATGCTTGCCATATTGATTCGGTACAAGCATGTTACCATGTTCTCTGTAGTGTGCACACTTCCACAAGCGAATGAGTCGGCAACTTGCAAGCCATACTCACCAAAACAGAATGGAAAATCAAACATTTCACTGGATATAAGGCTTTGCCCTTATGTTTGATGGTCTATTGCACCATACTTACCAAAACTGAATGGCATGTCAAAACATTTCTGTAATTCATTCTCTGCTCTCACCTTTTGATGGTCAACCTGCTAAAGCACGTGTCAGAAGCATGACACCCCTATTCCGTCGAGAAGTAGGGAGCCACTATTCTGTTAAAAGCATAGAGCCGCTATTGCTGAAGCATAGCTGACATTTTGAGTGCTCCACCATCAACAAGATAGGCCTGCAAAGCTACTCACTGATAGGGGAGAGAATTTGCATCTGAGAAACTACAGCCTGTGTCTCTCAAATGTGTAACGAGAGCTAAGGAAGGCAAAAGTGCAAGGAAATGAGACCGTGTGTACACTAGTGTATGTGTAAGAGACGCAAAGGAAGGAGAAAATGCAGGGAAATGAAAACCCAGTTGAGCAAAAGGCCTCCATGTGTGTGTGGGTGTGTGTGTGTGTGTATGTGTGTGTGTGTGTGTATGTGAAGTAAAAGAGGGATGCTTAGACGATATGCAAAGGACTACCTAGATTGTATCCAAATTCAGACGCATAACGAAGAGCCTGCGACAATGCTCTTTTCTATTGCTGAGGAAAAAGTAAAGGACTGCAACTTGCTATTCCCTCGTTGAGTTTTCAATATATGAATCGATGATCACTGGTCCTGTCGCCTACCCTTTTTGTTGGTTGAGCTCGGCTCCAAGAGTCCCAGAGTACTCTCTCTCTCTCTCTCTCTCTCTCTCTCTCTCTCTCTCTCTCTCTCTCTCTCTCT
The DNA here is from genome assembly GCF_014529385.1 of Adiantum capillus-veneris. NCBI lineage: Eukaryota > Viridiplantae > Streptophyta > Polypodiopsida > Polypodiales > Pteridaceae > Adiantum > Adiantum capillus-veneris. Next base: position 94,633,546 of record NC_140943.1, on the reverse strand, counting down.
CTCTCTCTCTCTCTCTCTCTCTCTCTCTCTCTCTCTCTCTCTCTCTCTCTCTCTCTCTCTCTCTCTCTCTCTCTCTCTCCCCCCCCCCTTACTGGCGAAGACTGCAATTTCCCAACATCGCTCTCTATCTCAAACAAAACATTGTGCATGCTGCCGCCGGAAGGCCGTGACGATTGCTCACCCTTTGAACTTTTGGTTGGGCTTGCAACATGTCTTTCACGTCCACCGCATATCACGGGCGAGGCCTTGGTGGGTAATTGGCCATAATGATCTACTTTGTGCACATGCTATGCCGGCGTCATCCAATACACTAACCTACCACTGATCGCCCATTAGCACACATGCCAGGTGAATGGACTGGATCCGGTGAATAGAAATCATCGTCCTTGGCAGGTTTTGTAGCGGGACTCGGGAATGCCGAGAGAGAGAGAGAGAGAGAGAGAGAGAGAGAGAGAGAGAGAGAGAGAGAGAGAGAGAGAGAGAGAGAGAGAGAGAGAGAGAGAGAGAGAGAGAGAGAGAGAGAGAGAGAGAGAGAGAGAGAAATTTGATGAATGCGGTTCTAAGAAGAGCTCTCTTGAAAAACTACAGCTCGATGAGCTTCTTTAAACTATCAGCTAGAGTATCTTTACATGAGTACACCCCTGTAAGTCATCCGCATCCTCTCCCTTAAGCCATAGCATGTCCACACATACTCTGGTTTTCACATTTCATCCATTTGATGTTGAGATGCAATAGAAACAATTTGCTATATGTGCTCCTTTTAGATGATAATAAAGTGTATCAATGTAAAAAAATTGTTGTATTTGTTCCTTCTAGATGATAGCAACTTTGTGCTAAAGAAGACGCCTATTTGGACAATCTTTTTTTTTACTGCATACCAATTAAAATTCATATTCAGGCTTTAAAATGGCACATTTCTCAGTTGTGGCTATCATGGTGCTGATTGTATAAATTTTCCTCATTATAAACCTACATAATGGCTTCTATGTTTCACCCACACCAGATTTGGGAATATTTCTTGTTGGTGAATGTCTCACAGGGAGCCTACCTGGAAGTGTTTTTGTAAAATAGAAATCCAAGACTTTCTGCGTTCTTTGTAGTCCTAAAGTCAAGATCCCTACAAAGACAAGATGTGTTGCAATAATTCACATTCTTATGCAAATGAGCACCATAGATATTATGTGCAAGATCTTAGATCAAGAGACGGATAGATAGAGAGACCGAGAGAGAAAAGAGAAATCTTTCCAACATAGTTGGAACCTTCCCAATAGAGCTCAAACATCTAGATCGAATTGTGTGAGAGAGAGAGATCAGAGAGATTAGACACACACACACACACACACAGTATTAATGTTCTCAAAGGTCAAACATGAACTTTGAGACCAAAGAAACATTTCTTATACTCTGTTGAGCTGGTCGAATGCTTGAGAACCGTGGATATACTCAAAAACCATGGGGTGGCTATGAGAGAAAGGGGTGCACGGAGAGATCAAGGCTAAAAATTTGAGGGAAAAAATCTTGAATACGACCAAATATGGACACTTGATGCTTGAGTACACTGGATATACTCAGAAACCATGGAGTGGCTATGGGCAAGAGGGGAGCGAAAGGAGTGCACAAAGAGATCAAGACTGAAACTGTAAGAGTAAAAATCTTGAATACAACCAAATATGGACACTTGATGCTTGTGGACCATGGACATATTAAGAATACACGGGGTGACTATGAAAGAAAGCTAGGAAACTAGGAGGAGGATAAAAACATGAATGAAAACAAATTGAATACAATCAAATCAGATCATCAGTTGGAAACTTGCAAGGGTCATAAAGGGCATATGCATGCATGCACGCGCACATGTCCGCGCCACACACACATGACACACAACTAGGATTGAAGCGGATGTGCAGGCAGAAATTGAAATCAAAACATGTAGACTACCCTCATACTACTTTCTTGTGCAAGCCCAAAAAGATTTCATTATGAAAAATCCTAGTTCCATACCTTGTGACTTGATGGGTTTGAAATTTTATGTGGACCCCTACTATAGTGCAAGCTTGGAGTTATCAACTACATTATTGCTAAAGAACCGTTCCTAATGCTTCATTTTCGGATCCTTTATCTCCTTTGTATCATGCTACGACCGCTTATTTTCAACTTAATGTCCTCTTAATAGCCACCATCTCTATCTTGGCCTGAATAGAGTATGAGGAATAAATAAAAAGACATAGGTGAATGATTATTAAAATAAGTAGAAGTATATTGACTAGTTGGGGTTTTTAAACATAATACATTGCTAATTTTTTCTCGGTTTAGTGATCGCTTGAAAAACTTTTCTCGGGATTTGGGATTCCTCAAGAAAGAGAGGGAGAGAGAAAGAGGGGAAAGAATGAGAGAGAGCAAACGAGAGATAGGGATAGAGAGAAAAGAGGGTGAGGGAGAGAGGTAGAGGAGAGAGGGAGAGAGAAAGAGGGAAAAGAGGAAGGGAGAGGAGAGAGAGGGAGATATAGAGAGATAGGGAAAGAGGGAGGAAGAGGGAAAGAGAGGGAGAGAGAGAGATAGAGATATCCGTAGGGAGAAAGAGGGAGAGACAGAAATAGAGATATCCATCGGTAGAGAGAGGAAGGTAAAGAAATAGGGAGATAAAGAGCAATGGTTGTAGGCGGACCAACCATTTTGTGGTGTGCGTAGTGCGCGGCTATGCTCTTGCTTCTGTAGAGTGCTATCAAAAAGACCTTCTTTACGTGACATTTACAGACCCTTGGAAATTACTTCCTACTCTCTTCTCATTAACTTCTCTATCTTTCTCTCTATCTCTTTCTCCCCACCAAATAGACATTAGGTGGGACAGCTTTTAACGATATTGTACCTCAGAACGGAGGCAAAGGAATCCCTGGAACAAGGAGCTTCTATGAAGAGATGCTGCACAAGACGCACAATAAAAAATCTCATCTTCATAGCACTCTACACAAGCAAGAGCACTCTCAAACTGCACACAACACAAAACAATGGCTACATTTACAACCGTAACTCTTTATCCCTACTCAAAATGATGGCTACATTACATATATGTATATATCTTTGTCTGTACATATATTTGTTTATGCATGTATGTAGGCACTAGGTAAGGGAGCATAGCACCCGAAGATTAGATGCTTCCTCTTGGGTATAGTCCTTTTTTAATCATGGTGTTGTGGTCATTGATCCACTCATGCATGGATTACCGCAATGTACCTTTGGTTTTACCACGGTTGAGACTATGATGACATCTAAAGAGGTGCACTTGACCTTTGGCACTACTAGCCTCTACTTAGGTCTACTAGTATGTATATGTATCTACGTGTTTGTGTGCTAATATACTTGTGTATGTATTTATAGATGAGTGAGTAGGGGAGAAAGATTAATCTTATATTTATCTTTGTAATGTAGATGTCAGACAAGAGACCAACTAGTGGGGAGCAGCCATCTGGCTCTTCTTTTGGTTGGTTTACATCCCAGGTTGGCTCCCACTCGGGGTGGACATCGCCTCCAGTGGACCCGAGTCTTGAGTCGGTGGGAACAAGCAAAGAAATAAAGAATTTTTCTAGCTAGTTAATCCTAACCCATGAGTGTCATAGGTTTATTTTTGTTATTTGCAAGCATGGCCATCCTATAGCTACCCTTCTCAGGTTCCTCCACCGGTCATAGATCCAGACCTACAACGGGCTCTCTCTGTACAAGGCGAGTACCTTTGAGAGACAAAGAATCTATTTGGTCACTACACTCCGCAGCAGCTTACAACCTACACTATTTCTCCGCAGACTACACCATGGGGGAGTGAGGGAGGGACTCCTTACCTCCGGATCCTTGCACCGACGACACCTCAGTCTACATCCCCTTCTTATCATCCTACTCCCCTTCCATCGCAGGATCCTACTCCCCTTCCATCGCAGGGTCCCACTCCCATTGCATCACAGGGTCCTACACCACTCCATTCCACTCCTTCTTTGCCAGACCGCCGTCGATGAACTTCCTCTAGCAGTGCGCGACGATGCTCGTCTCAGGGCAGCGAGCACCGTGAGAGATGAAGCGGTGACGAATCTTGTGGTTTTGCTTGTTTTGGTAGTGGCGGGGGAACGGAGTCCCCACTTTGAGAGCATGCCACCCTTGATGCAAAGGACGAGAATACTGATGCACCCATGCCAAACACGCATGGGTGCTACTACAGGGTTAAATATGGCGAGGAGGTGGACTTCGGCACAACACAGGGCAGGGCATTTTGACGCCATACATTCAACATATAAGAACTGTTTCATAAAGTTTAGAGGCCAGCTGCCCGATCATGCACTTTGTTACCTAGATTTCCAAATGCCCCTGATCAATGATTTTCACAACAGTGGTTGGAGGGCTACATAAAGACAATTTTGAAAAACAAGCAGTCCAGTGTGCAACACACAGTAGCCAACCAGGTCAAGGATCTAGACAGGAGCTACCGTGATGGTAACATGGCAAATGCGAAGTGGAAGTGGGCAATTAAAAAAAAACGCGATCAAGCTGCGATGGGCTCATCATACAAACAACAACACGAGACTCACACCAGAGAAACTCCCAGGCACTATGGCTCAGGAGTGAAGAGAGCTTGGAAGGACACACTACAAGAGGTTGTGTGCACTTGTGACATTTTTAACGACAAAAATACATTGGGTTTTTATACTCTCGGCGTTGTTAAGACCATCTCTAATAGCATCGCTATGAGAATGTCGCTATTTGCGTCACTATATGCGTCGCTATCTGCACCGCTATATAGCGACACAGATGGCAACAATTAAAGGACTTCTATAGCGACGCAGATAGCACGTTGCAGAGCCTTATATAACGATGCCCATAGCAACCCGTGAGAGTAAACGTTTTTGGGTGGCAGGGCATTGAATGCTCTACCATCCATCAACCATATTGAATGTTTCAATAATAGAGTAAACCTAAATGAATCCAAGATAAGCCCAGATTCATCTTTGAAAGAAAGTGCAAGGTATAGACCGAAAGTAGTCACCCACAAGACAATATAGTCATTAACTCCATCATGCATAGTATTGTTTGCAGAATAAAGATACAAAACTGACTTCTACCTGCGTACTTGCGCTCGTATGGTGTGGGGTCACGTCCTGTCACGACCACTATTCAAAACATACAAGAATCTATTATGTTAGAATTTAAAAGTACAAATAGACGTAACTACCAAATCTAAAGAGAAATGCATAAACACTTACAAAATTGACCTCAAATGATGCCCATTCGCCGCTCCCCAAGTGGTGCGAGCTCCCTACCTCTACTCGCGATTTGGCGGCCTCCTTTTTTTGCTCCACTTGTCAAGATTCTCGCGTGCTGCTCGCTTTGCATTCTTCCAATCTTCTTTGGCCAGCCATTTTGGTTTGTTCCACCCATTCTTTATTGCTTTTTAAACTTCAAAACACTTGTGATTGCAGTATTCGTGCATTCGAACCTTCATCGGGTCTTCATTGAAGCGCTCATCCCGACTTTACACGAAAAAATTGTCATGCAACATGCTGATGACTCTGTCTTTTAATTCACTTGGCACTTCACTCTAGGTGTTTCGTATGTAGTGTCTAAACACCTGAGAGAAAAGACCGCACATGTGCAAGATCACCTTCTTGCCTTTGTCATCCAAGATGATGCCGCCGCCGATGTCGATCGAGTACGCCAAGCCCTCTTGCCTATGATACGTGAACCTAGGTGTCTCGACAGGGGTCTCTAGTAGTGAGGCGGTCCAGGGCGGGCAACAAGAAGAGCAACCTCTAGACACCCTTCAAGGCTCCCGTGCTGCTCAATGGGGCTGGGGCACAACACAACACAAACCAAAACAACAAACCCACAGCCAAATCCCAACTACACAAGGGGCACCACCTAGTTTAAGAGCGAACTAGGACGCAAAAGAGGAGAATCGTTAGAGCAACCCACAAACAAGCAAGGAATTTACACTAACCCTAACACCAATGGAACACTCTCACGAGAGAGAGAGAGAGAGAGAGAGAGAGAGAGAGAGAGAGAGAGAAGGAGATGGTGCTCGGCCTGCTTTGAAGTGTATCGTTAATGATCAAGCAAACATAAATATATATATGTAAGAAAGAGAGAGAAAGGGGGAGGGGGTGCTTGTTGCATTAATACCTTCTTACAAATCTGTCATGACAAATCAAAGTGAGATTAGTATTTGTTCAACATAGCTTGCGTAAATTTCACCACAACACATCACAAGAAAAGCCACCCCAATCACTGTCTTAAGGCCAGGGGAGTCCTCTCCACCCTGTCCCCCCTTACAGTATGTGGGATTTATGGCTAGATTGATGACAACACCAGAGACAAGCTATCAAGAACTTTAAAAAAAACACCAAGACACTTATGCATCATTGTTGTCCATTACTTCACGTTGGAAGGGAGACAAACTATCCAAGCTTAGTCCAAATCCACCCTCCTTGATTCAACAAATGTTGGGCTTACACTAGTAGGAGAAATGATAGATTTCCTACTCTCAATTAAATGATCAGTCTCTCTCTTACAATGGCATAGAGTTCCCTTGCTAATCCCCTATTTAAACACATGCACATGCACAAGACAATGAGCTTCCATTCAAGAGCTCCTTCTAGAGAGGTTGAGCTTGGCTTCTCAAGCCATAGCATAGTGCTCTTGCTTATGGCTCCCCCTTTTGTGCTAGCTACACCCTCCTTTTATAGCAATTTTGAAGGCTAGGGTTACTCCTCTAACCATGGTTGGGTTAGATTTTCAGCAATTTATCTAATTTCTTTCAAGAAGTTGGTGGGGAAAGAGAGAGGAGAGAAATGGAGGTGATAGGACTTTTCATAGTGGGTTAGTGTTAGTAAAGTTAGTATTAATTTACAAATGGAATTGGATATTTACAATGGGAGTATCCATGTAGGATACAAATAAGTAAGAAAAACTCTTAAGAGGTAAGAAAAGGTGGATTTCTTACAAGGTTGATGCTCCAAGTGTCTTGAGTAGGGCCAATTTGACACTTGTTGACGGTCCACTAGCTTTGACGGTACATTTTTTCTCCACTCTTGACCTTCCTTGAGAGACAAGGTAATTGAAGCTGAGTAATCAACCACCATGATGCTGTCTTTTAAGAGAAGAGGCTGAATTTTGTGGTTTTTTTGATAGATATGGGTAAATTGGAGGAGGAAAAATGAGACTAGGTGGTCAATTTTGGAATGGAATTGTGTGTGGGAGGTATGAGTTCACCATGGTTTCTCTTATTCTTCAACGTTGAGGAGAAGGTGAGTAGGGTGCAGAGAGGAGTGGTGAGAGAGGTGGGGATGATGAGTGGAGAAGTGTGTGTGAAAGAGGAAAATGATAAAGTGGAAGAGAGAGTGTGGCTGCATAGCATGGGAAAACTGGGGTCCACTAATAAAATCATAGCTCACAGCTCGTAGCTCAAAAAAATATGAAAAAATTTGAGGCAAAAGTTCAGCCCAGGAGCTACAACTTTTGTTTATATCACCTTTTCAAATTCGGAGAGCAAGTGAACTTTAAAAATTCAGCAAAACCGATCGTTTTTTTCCACTGCACAAGGTCCTTGTGGGGTCCTTCTTTGGATGATTCTTTTGAATACCTCCAAGAGTGAGCCCTCCATAGTGCATGTATGCATGCCACCTACCCTTGACCTTATTTGGTAGGTCTATAATTGAAGATATTGTTGAAATCATGATATAAGTGAATAGTACAACTAAGAAAATCAAATATTGAGGGGTCTAAAAAATATGTACATGTCAAATATAAATAATATAAGTGGAAAAAATATAAAGGGGTCAAATGAAATCTCTCTCATTATGAGGCTACCATAAAAAGATAAATATTTTTGGTGTTCTAATTTTTTAGAAAAAAAACAAAATAGATGTAGGAAGGGAAAAATCACAATAGTGAAAAAATATACACATAAATAAAACTAGTTTTTTTTGGATTTTTGTTGGGGTGGAGTTACACCAAATATAAGAGAATCTTACATGAAAATATTTCTATATGGAATAAAGAGTAAGAAAAATGGTAAGAAAAAATTGTGGTAATGGTGAGGCAATGTACAGAGCATAAATAACACACACCTAGGTAAAAATATTTAAATAAATACCAAAATAATTATGAAAAAATATTTTATTTAGGCCCTACATACAAAGAAATATTTACATACGCATGGGTCATAATATACTTATATTTTTCATATATTTTTTTGGCTCAACTAGCCCAATGCCTAGCTAATTGAGGGTTTTTTAATTTTAGTAAGGAGATATGGGAAAAGTCCCCTAACTCACACACACCTATATACAGTGAAAGGGTGAGGGTAACCACAGTGTTTGAGTGATTTGATAGGGTGAGATAACTCACTATGGCAATTACAGAGAGTCGAAAAATGGCTATCAGTAGCGTCTCGATGGGGTACGGACGTCAGGTGTCTCCACTGGAATCTGGGCCTCGAAGCGAGGAGTGTTAACTGGGGTGACTCTCGGAAGATTAGCTATAGGTGTGTAACCAGGATAGGCCGATAGTCGCACAAAACCTGGCATAGATGGCGATGTTGAGGCTAGTGTGGGAGCGGGCAAAGAAGGGGAAGGTAAGGAGCGTCGTTGAACATGAGGCGGTGCCGAGGCATTAACTGCCACATCCCCACAGCAACTTCCACCACCACTACTATAGCATAAGTGCCTAGATGAGTGTGAAGATTTTCTCGTCAACACCAAAGCTTCGGAGCATGCTGAATGCTCCAAAACAGAGGGAGATGCTGAAGGAGTAGAACGACATTATGGTGATCCAAAGCGATGACGCTCCTTGTACCACCTCCACTGCTCGAGTGACAAAGAAGAAAGAAACTCATATATCATCCATACCTGCATTAAACACACAAACATTTAATCTTAATATTGGATGGAGAAGAAAACATGGACAAGTAGAGAGAGAGAGAGAGAGAGAGAGAGAGAGAGAACTCATAAAAGGGGAGGGATTCTTATGTAGAGAGATTCCTGTGAAGTTCTTGTGAATTTGTCTCCCGTGTGCATTCTACGTATCTTATAAAAGCATTGCGCTCCGAGTGCGATGGAGACTGAGGCTGCAATTGCGAAGGAGGTGATTTGCCTCTGCTCATAAATGATGCTCGTCCCTCCACTAGATCTAGTTGATAGTAGTGCTTCTTAGCGTCTCTTTCATCCGATCAACTAGATCTAGTGGAGGGACGAGAATCATTTATGAGCAGAGACAGATCACCTCCTTCGCGGTTGCAGCCTCAGTCTCCATCGCATTGGAGCACAGTGCTCGTTGTCATATCAGACTTTCACGACACACCGAGGAGTGTTCCTGCGCTTGAGAATAGACCCGGAGCGCAGACACGGACCACCTCCTTCGTGATTGTAGCCTCAGTCTCCATCGCACTCGAAGCGCAGTTCTCATTGGCATATCAGACTTTCACGACACATCAAGGAGTGTTCCTGCGCTTGAGAACATACCTAGAGCATACGTACCTGGAGTGGACGCAATGACGATTAAACACAATTTGAATTTCTTAAGTATAGCATATAGACAGGAATGGACAAAAAGCCGCATGAATAAAATATATATTATAAAACGGAAAAAATTCAAATACAATGTTTATGGATCTAAGAGGTCTCTCTCTCATCCTTGCATAGCTCAACATATCTCCCTATATCTATATAGAGCTCTTTGTTTAGACAGATGTCCTCTATTTCATTTTGTAGATCCTCTGCATGCATCCCATAGAGAGTAGTAGCTTCATGCTCATCTGGCACCACCTCAGCGGCTTCTGACTGAGCATCTTCTCCAATCTCCTCCATTGATGCCGATGTGATTGGCACATGGTAGCCCTCATACGTTCTTGCACTACGAGGGGCTACCTCTATCACATACGACCAGTTTGATGCAGATTTGTAGCATGAAATATCACCTGCCAGAGCCACATAGCTTACATAAGAGCTTCCAAGCACATAACTTCTAAAATTGGATGTTAACTATTTACATACTTACTTGTTCACAATGCTCGGGTAGTACAAAAGTGTCTCTTAGGTCGGTCCATGTTTTAGTTGAATCCACCTCAAGGAAACTAGACTCTCCTCTACGCATAGTAGCGTTCCGACCCTCCATGTTTATCTTGAGCCATTGCACATCAAAAAAGTCAATAAAAATCCTCTATAATCGATCCTCAAAATCTCTTGTATCGTGCCAAAGTAAGTGAGTTCCGCCACCACAGGATCTGCACCAGATGACTGTCATCGACTAGACTGTTCAAATTTTTCCATGATTCCACAATTTTGAGTAAAACAACTTTTTGTCGATCTATTCCACCCTAGAATGTAGACCTTTACACCAGACTACTGTGTATGACTTATACTACAACCAACAAAGATTATGAGTGGCCGTTCAAACATCTAGAAAGTCGCTAGTCGTACATTGCAAACTTACCTTGGTCACGCAACCCAAAGAGTACTCCCACTCCTCCTCAGTCACTTCTTCATTGCATTGTTGTGTGCTTTTAAATTGGTTGTGAAACCATCTGAAGCTCATGAATGTTGGTAGGCTCTCTAGACCCGCCGGATAATGCATCGACGATCATCTTTCCCATCTCCACTCGATTTGTGCCCTTTGTCACTCTTGCTTTGCATCCTCGTATTGTGAAATCCACTTTTGAATCACTCGATTGTGAAGCATGCAAAATCGGTTGATTTTAGCCTCTAGATTTTTTGTCATTTTCTTCTCAACACCGAGATTGCACATGACAATCCCATATATGCGCTCATCATCTATGGTTCGCCATAGCGTGTATTGGGCTTTATCAAATCCGTCTAGCCACTCTCCAATGTAAACTAGGGACTCTGATACCAGCCAACCTTCTGCCATTCTACCCTCGGGACGTACCTTCTGACGCACATATCCCTTGAGCGTTTTCATGAAATGTTCTCAAAAGAACATCTATCTGGAATGTGCCAGCTATCTCCACCTCATCAACTATGTGAACAAGAAGATGTGCCTGAATGGTTAGCATGGTAGTAGGAAAGTGTTTCTCAAACATGCACACAACCTCCACAAAGTTTAATTTGGCAAATGGTATGGAGTCTACATTGATCTCCTTTTGTGAGATCCATTGCATCAACTTCAAAAGTTTTTAGATTGTGTTACGGACGTCAGGAGACAAACATCCCTCAATGGCCACCCATAAAATAAACTGCAAAACACGTCTAGCAATGATATTAAAGTCCACACACGAATTTGTTACACAATTACCACTATGATATATTCCACTTCAAACATACCTGACACATTTTATGCCAGACATGTGACTTCAAATCGGTGAGCTTTCCTTATTTAGTGAAACATATTCGTAGCTAGTGCATCATACACCAGGGGGTCCACACAGATCAAATGGTTTCTTTTACTTTGAGTTCTTGGGATCTTATGAAAATCCATGGCTCTTTAGGGAGGTTTACCAATCCATCGGATGCTATCTGCAGCCAATATGGATCCATACGATCCACATTTCTAAGGTCAACCCTGGCTCCCAAAGTATCTTTCTTGCCGGTCAAATGGTCCCACAACAAAATAACCCACATTCGTGAATATGTGCATTGGATTGAGAAAGTGATTGATAATGATTCTGGGCCAATATGGTAGCTCGTACCATAGAGAGAGTCTCTTCATTTGTGGGGGCAAATCGTCATCACACTTCTCCTTCTGCTCTAACCATGCTTGTGCAGACATCCTCGGTGACTCTCTCCCCAAAAAGCCGTTGTGTAACACATGATTATTTGGAAGATACGCTTGATGACCTTTGTAGATTTTCTTCTTCAATGAGGGCACCTGACGTGCATTAAGTCTAGGTCCACATGTGACACATGCTTTGTATCCGATTTTTTAAATCCCTACATGTATACACATGATAATATATAATCTGGAGGAAAACCAAGATTTACAGTGTTTGAGTTTGAGTGTAAATCACTTGAGCATTCTGTTAGTCCGGGATAGTCATGGATGGTCAACATTAGAATGCCTCTGATCAAATCATTCGGTCGACCTGTGTGTCGGCTCATATCCACCACTTCTATGACAATCCACAATTGTTGTAGCTCTTCCAATAGTGGACAAAGATACACATCCATATCCTTCACTTTATACCACCTCAGCACAATCAAGCTTAGCCATAGGTGCCCCTTCTTGCTAGTCAACCACGGGGGAATATTGTAGTTGACGATGAGAACGGGCCATGCATTGTAAGATGTTGATCTTTGACCAAATGAATTTATGCCATCCATGGCCAGGTCTATGCACAAATTTTGAGCTTCCCTGGGAAAATCCGGCCATGTATCGTCTATATGTTTCGAGGCTACACAATCTGCAAGAATTCGTAGCACACCATCCAAAGATCTATTCTCCTCGTGCCATGATGCTAGGGTGGCCATGGACTTACACTCAAAGAAATTCTTGATGCAAGGAAGCAGAGGGAAATGTCGCAAAATCTTTTGTGGAATTTTTGTTCCATGGAGATCTACTCGATATCTCTCGAAATCACATTTTGGACACTTCTCCATGTCTATGTATTTCCCTCTGAGAAGAATGCAGTCGTTAGGACAAGCGTGAATCAAATTGTAATCCATCCCCAAGTTTTGCAAGATCTTTCTTGCTTCCTCTCTAGAATCTGGCATCACATTATCAATTGACAGTATGTGCTCTTTGAGCAATCTACACAATGAAAAAATGCGGTACACTTGTGTGAGTAATCTATCAGATCATTATACATCTAGAGTTTTTTATTGAAGTAAGTACATTGTAATAATTATCTAAAAAATGGTGTGATGCTAGTGTCACTCCATCCAATCTTTGCCTGTGTGTTGAGAAGAACTAGGAGAACCTTCAATATAGACATACGTGCACCAACATACAATGGAGTATCGGCTTCACTTTTCATATCATCATAGATAAGCCTTTTTCAATCCATGATCGACTCGATCATTTCATCGATCTCGGGCTCAAACATTGCCTCATTGGGAATGTGGTCTGCATGATCATCCCTCGAGCTGTCAGAGGCTACATCTTGTGGCCTCACATATGTTGCTTGGCCAAAGCACCTACGAACACGTCTATTGGATTGCAAGATTGCTGCCTGTTGACGAGCGTCCGAGTCTGCCGAGTTATAATTGGCAACAACTCAATCTGTAATAGATGGATCAAACTTGGCAAATTTATGAACATGCTGCAAAGAAATGTGCCTTGTCCGTCGCACAGCATGCTTGCATTGATTACAACGACATAAGATCCTTGTTGAGAGATAGGAAGACCATATTAGGTATTTTGGTAAAAATCTCACATTATGGGAATCTCCAAATCGACTAAATTCATGTAATTTGGGAATTTTTCACTTAAAGTGGGAAAAAATGAGGTGTGTGGTTAGTAAATAAAGTGAAAATCTCATAGGATTGTGGTGTTGATAAACACCAAAAGTCAAGAGGATGTACAACACATGGATTTGAATAATAACTACAAATTACATAAAACAAAGTAAGATACAATATGGCGGAATACTTGAACCATTCCCTAAATTTTTCCAAAATTTTATATAGTTCTTTAGCCCCAAAATTACTTCTTCGTGGGCCTTGACATACTCCACCATTGGTACTAGAGGTGGATCTCCATGTGGTAACATTGGCTTGCCTTCTGTGTCTGTTTTCCAAAGGCGAATACTTCCACTCCAACTTGATACACCTACATGTGCCTTATATTGCATCATTCGTGTCTCACCTGCATAAAGAACCTGAACTGAAGCGGTTTGGAATGTCCAACAAGTAGGTCTTGTCCATCACAAAGATAGCCATCACAATATTGCTTGAAATCGGGGATCTTTGTGAGAAAAAATGGAGCTGGAGATGAAGATGAGCTGTTTCGTAATGTATCCATCAAATGTGGCAAAGTATAGGTTTGTGTAACTCTCAACTTCTCTGAACACCTACTAAACATGGCGTCTATGTCCTCATGTGTATGCCCAACCATTAAAAATCCCAGCTGGATGGTTTTGAAAACACCCCTTGCAGCAAGAATTTACAAATAGGCAAATAAATATCGATTTTTGTTTTCCCCTGCACAATTATCCAATTGTAGAAACAAGTTCTCTGGCAACCTGCGAAATGTTGGAAGTCTTCTTTTGATCCATCTAATCATGGATTATGCATACATATTTTTGTGGTTGAGTTTCTGAATACGTGCGCCATGCATAATATAGGCTTCTGCAACTCTTTTGTTGTGCCATGTGAACTTGTCTCTCCCTCAAGAGAAGAGCTCTCTCTTCAAGAGAAGATTTAGCTTCTAACCTTGCCTTGATTTAGGTACAAATATTGCACTTAGAGAAATCACTCGTCTTTGTCAAAGTGACATGTGGGTACTCAAACAAAAAATCATGCTACAACATGAAAAAGTTTGGCATAGGTTGGACAAGTGGTGAACCTTGAGACCAAATCCTCCTTGCTATGTTAATGGAAGCAAGGTTGGAAATTATGGTGGATCTTGAAACCAAAGCATCCTTGCTATGTTAGAGCATAGGTTGGACAAGTGGTGGACCTAGTTGTAATACCCACTGCCACCTATCAACTACTATATTCCAATGGCCAAGTATCCCTTGAGTTTTGCAAGGTTGAACAGGTGGTGGATCTTGAAACTAAAATCCCCTTTCTATATCAGAGCATAGCTTGGACAAGTGGTGGACCTAGTTATAATGCCCAATATCCAAGGTGAAATACCTTAGGACCTTGCTACCTTGCTTGCCAATGTTTACGTAGCCCCTCATTTCTTTAATGGAAGGAAGGTTGAAAAAGTAGTGGACCTTGAAACCAACGCCTCTTTGCTATATGAGAGCATAGGTTGGACCTAGTTGTAATACCCACTGCCACCTATCAACTACTATAGGACTATGCTTTCCAATGTCCAAGTATCCCTTGAGTTTTGCAAGGTTGAACAGGTGGTGGATCTTGAAATTAAAATCCTCTTTCTATATCAGAGCATAGCTTGTACAAGTGGTGGACCTAGTTATAATGCCCAATATCCAAGGTGAAATACCTTAGGACCTTGCTACCTTGCTTGCCAATGTTTACGTAGCCCCTCATTTCTTTAATGGAAGCAAGGTTGGACAAGTGGTGGACCTTGAAACCAAAGCCTCTTTGCTATATGAGAGCATGGGTTGGACCTAGTTGTAATACCCACTGCCACCTATCAACTACTATAGGACTATGCTTTCCAATGTCCAAGTATCGCTTGAGTTTTGCAAGGTTGAACAGGTGGTGGAACTTGAAACGAAAATCCCCTTTCTATATCAGAGCATAGCTTGGACAAGTGGTGGACCTAGTTATAATGCCCAATATCCAAGGTTAAATACCTTAGGACCTTGCTACCTTTCTTTCCAATGTTTACATAGCCCCTCATTTCTTTAATGGAAGCAAGGTTGGACAAGTGGTGGACCTTGAAACCAAAGCCTCTTTGCTATATGAGAGCATAGTTTGGACCTAGTTTTAATACCCACTGTCACCTATCAACTACTATAGGACTATGCTTTCCAATGTCCAAGTATCCCTTCAGTCTTGCAAGGTTGAACAGGTGGTGGACCTTGAAACAAAAATCCCCTTTCTATATCAGAGCATAGCTTGGACAAGTGGTGGACCTAGTTATAATGCCCCTCCTTTCTTTAATGGAAGAAAGGTTGGAAAAGTGGTGAATCTTGAAACCCAAACCCTTTGGCTATATATAGAGGACAAGTGGTGGGCTTAGTTGTAGTATCCAATGTCCAAGGTCCAAGGTGAACTATGTAAAGACCTTACTTCCAAAAACAAAGTCGTACAAGTGGTTCTCCTTGAAACCAAAACCTCCTTAGTGTATTAGAACATAGCTTGGAGAAGTGGTGGACTTAGTTGTAATGGTGAATGTCCAAAGAAAACTATTATAGGACCTTGCTTGCCAAATCAAGTTTGGACAAGTGGTGGATCTCGAAACCAAAAACCCCTTGCTCTATTAGAGCATAGCTTAGATAAGTGGTGGATCCAGCTGTCATGGAAAATGTTCAATGTGAACTGCTACAGGACCTTGCTATTAAATGTCTAAGTAGAGCTAGCTCCCTTAATGGAATCAAGGTTAGGAAAGTGGTGCATCTTGAAACCAAAAGCCCTTTATTGTATTAGAGCATAGCTTGGACAAGTGAGGGACCTAGTTTTAATGTGTGATGTCCAAAGGAAAGTATTACAAGACCTTGATTTCCAATATTTGAATTGGTCAAGTGGTTAAAACTAAGTATAAAACTTTGACCATTTTCTTCCCGAATTGCCAAAAAGCTAGTTTTAGACACCCCTAAATGAAAATGGTTTAGGGTGGCCTTAAACAACGTTTTTCAAAGACTTGAAGAAAAGGGTTGCCAAAGAGTAATGAAAATTTATTATGGCTTGACGTGCCCGAGTATGTGAAAACAAGCTTAGGTTTTCCACGAGGCAAAAGGTGACAAAAAAGAACTGTTGTCTCTTATGACATAATAAGAACATTGGAAACTTAGGATTGACCATGTGGCCTAAACTTTGGCAAGTGAAGTGGTGGCCAAGTTTTTTGGCACAGTGTGCACTTGGTCCTATATGTGTTGAACACTTGGCTAAATCTAGTACCATAAGGCCAAACCTTTGGCACCTTAAATATAGTATGGGACATAATCTACAAGTGCTATAGTAAATTAGTAGTATAGTTAATATGTTAATATTTGTATTATATTTAAGTATATGCTAAATATAATTTATATTCAAAATTTCACTAATGAAGAATGTTCCCATTTAGCACTCCAGATGCAGGGTCTTACAGCAATGCCACAATGGGGTGCATCCGACGAGGCAGCGCTTCCACGTGAGGTTTGGGGGTAGCGCTCTTGATGGGGATGTGGAATATAGAGCTCTCGATGGCGGGGCTTGGGAGGCTGATATTAGGATATTGTTCCGGGCGAGGTCCGGGGCAGCGCCCCGGGCGGGGTCAAGGGGTCAAGGGGCGGAATTCCTAGTATAGAGTTACGCATGTTTTGCATATTTTCAACCATGATTTCTTTAATTTTGGCCGTGTGAATTGGTTAATGTTTTATACTACTTTTGTTTTTTTTAATCCTATGATAAAACATGGACTTGTAGCATACGTGGCATTCTAATAAACCCTATCAAGATTAGGCACAGAGAGAGCGCACGAGCAACGCACACAGAGAAAGCAGGCGAGCAGCAAACACACAGAAAGCGCACACGGATTGCACACAGTTGGAGTATACGCGCGCGTAGAGGAGCAAACCCGGCATCGTACACAACGCATGTGGAGCACATAGGATTGACAGTTCGCGCATAAGATAAAGAAACAGCATCGTACGCAACGCTTTCCAGAAGGGTAGGATCGCCATAGCTTCTTCTCAGGAGACATTGCACACCTCACGAATAGAGAAAAAATAGGTATTTCTCTCTCACACACTCTCTGTCTTTCTCCATATAGAGAAGATGGTTTAGGGTTAGTCTTTCTTGGACACACACTCTCTCGGCGAAAGACAGAGATACATAGTTTAAGAGTATTCCCTCACACATACACATATTCCCACACATCGTCTTCCTCTCTTCCACATACATAACCACAGTGAAATCTGTTATCTTGCTGTCTCTCTCTTGAAAATACATGCACATATTCCCACACATCGTCTTCCTCTCTTCCACATACATAACCACAGTGAAATCTGTTATCTTGTTGTCTCTCTCTTGAAAATACGTGGACATATTCCCTACATCGTCTTCCTCTATTCCACATACATAAACACAGTGAAATTTGCTATCTTTCTCTCTCTCATCTCTCTAGAAAACATGTATTTCTCTCTCTCTCTCTCTATCTATCTATCTCTGTATCTTGCTATCTCTCTCTTGAAAATACATGCTCATGTATGTGTGCGTCTGTGTTATATATGTGTATGTATGTATATTTGTGTTATTTCATTGTAATACTCATACATAATGCAGATATACAATTACACTTAATTACGATATGCACACATAGTATATATACATACATAAATATCACAGATAACTAACACATTGTAATACTAGTAAACTTGAATGGAAGACTTACTTGCGTGATCTGTTAAAGTCGATTCTTGTAGCGAGTTCTGGATGTATGTTGAGCTGATTTTCCTCTAATCCATTTGTAGATATGATTGTAACTTCTGTTTCTCAACAGAAGTAGTGTTGTTTAGTGATACACCTAATGGACATAAATGGTTGAAACTAGGACATGTAGACCAAAAATACGTGTATTTGTTTGGATGAATATATACACTTTTTGGTGACCCTTACCACAGGTGGTGGACCTTGAGACCAATGGACTATAAGGACCTCCAAACAATACCTTGTACACTCAATCCTCCTTTGTATCTAGGTTGGACAAGTGGTGGACCTTGTTCAAATTCTCTCACCACTCTCTCTAACATGGTGACATATTTTAGGTGTGATAAATTCATATCTATGCAAACTAATATCAATTTAGTCTTGTTAATTTGATTTTTTTTGAATTTATGTACAATATAATGATTTGAGGTTTGCATATTTGAATTTAGGTGGAATAATGATATCTTTTTGTGGTAAACTTGAATTTAAAATCAATTTCGCGTGGAATATTTTAAATTTAAGCAGTAAAATTTAAATTTTATAAAAAAGTTTGAATTTAAAAATTTGGGCGAGATATTTTATATTTAAAATTTGGGAGGGAAATTGTATATTTAGGCGATAAGATTTTGAATTTTAAATTTAGGCAGGAAGGTTTTGAATTTTTAGCGAGATCTCCCTTACATAAGAGAGTATAGGTTGGACAAGTGTGGACCTTAAAGCCAGAGCATCCATGCTACTGGACATGATAGGTAGGGAATCTAGTTGAATATTGTATGTATAATATATATGTAATAGATCTAGCTTGGACAAGTGGTGGACCTTGGAACAAAACCCCATGTAAACCATATCATGCACATTCCAAGTGGTGAGAAAAAATATCATTTAAGATATAGCCTTATAGGTTGGACAAGTGGTGGACCTTAACACCAAACCTTCTTAATATAATGACATAGAGTGTAAAAGTGGTGAATCTTGATACCAAACCACTCATGCTACTAAGGATAATAGGTTGGACAAGTGGTGGACTTTGAATGTAAACCCCCCATGTACGAAATATCGTGGGCTTAAGGTATTTCAATGGAACCTAGCATCCTAGAGACATGGTGCAGCTTGCTTCTCTTCATGTTTGAATGGAGCCTATCTTGGACAAATAGTGGAGCATCCTTCTCTCCATGTTTCAATGTACCCTAGCTTGGACAAGTGGTGGACCTTTGCTTCTCTCTATGTTTCAATAGAGTTAGCTTGGACACGTGGTGGACCTTGGAACCAAACCCCCATGTAAAAACTATCAGGGTCACTCGAAGTGGTGAGAAAGAATAACCATTAAGATATAGCCTTATAGGTTGGACAAGTGGTGGAACTTAAGACCCAGATATTCTTAATATAATTACATCGAGTGGAAAAGTGATGAATCTTGAGACCAAACCACTCATGCCACTAGCGATAATAGGTTGGACAAGTGGTGGACCTTGAATGTAAATCCCCCATGTACAAAATATCGTCGATTTAAGGTATTTCAATGGAGCCTAGAATCTTGGAGACACAGTGCATCTTGCTTCTGTTCATGTTTCAATGGAGCTTATCTTGGAAAAATGGTGGAGCATCCTTCTCTCCATGTTTCAAAGGAGCCTAGCTTGGACAAGTGCTGGCCCTTTGCTTCTCTTTATGTTTCAATAGATTTAGCTTGGACAAGTGGTGGACCTTGGAACCAAACCCCCATGTAAAACCTATCATGGTCAATCCAAGTGGTGAGAAAGAATAACGTTTAAGATATAGCCTTATAGGTTGGACAAGTGGTGGACCTTAACACCCAGATATTCTTAATATAATGACATAGAGTGGAAATGTGGTGAATCTTGAGACCAAACCACTCATGCTACTAGGGATAATAGCTTGGACAAGTGGTGGACCTTGAATGTAAACGCCCCATCTACGAAATATCGTGGGTTTAAGGTATTTAGTTGGAGCCTAGCATCTTGGAGACATGGTGCAGCTTGCTTCTCTTCATGTTTCAATGGAGCCTACCTTGGAAAAATGGTGGAGCATCCGTCTCTAGATGTTTCAATGGAGCATAGCTTGGACAAGTGGTGGACCTTGGAACCAAAAACTCATGTAAACCTATCATGGTCACTCCAAGTGGTAAGAAAGAATAACCTTTAAGATATAGCTTTATAGGTTGGACAAGTGGTGGACCTTAACACCCATATATTCTTAATATAATGACATACAGTGAAAAAGTGGTAAATCTTTAGATAAAACCACTCATGCTACTTGCGATAATAGGTTGGACAAGTGGTGGACCTTGAACATAAACCCCCCATGTTTCAATGAAGTTAGCATCGACAAATGGTGGAGCATCCTTCTCTCCATGTTTCAATGGAGCCTAGCCTGGACAAGTGGTGGACCTTTGCTTCTCTCTATGTTTCAATAGAGTTAGCTTGGACAAGTGGTGGACCTTGGAACCAAAACCCCATGTAAAACCTATCATGGTCACTCCAAGTGGTAAGAAAGAATAACCTTTAAGATATATCCTCATAGGTTGGACAAGTGGTGGACCTTAACACCCTGATATTCTTAATATAATGACATAGAGTGGAAAAGTGGTGAATCTTGAAACCACTCATGCTACTAGGGATAACGTGGATTTAAGGTATTTCAATGGAGCCTAGAATCTTGGATACACGGTGCAGCTTGCTTCTCTTCATGTTTCAATGTAGCTTATCTTGGACAAATGGTGGAGCATCCTTCTCTACATGTTTCAATGGAGCCTAGCTTGGACAAGTGGTGGACCTATGCGTCTCTCTATGTTTCAATGGAGTTATCTTGAACAAGTGGTGGACCTTGGAACCAAACCCCCATGTAAAACCTATCATGGTCACTCCAAGTGGTGAGAAAGAATAACCTTTAACACTAGAATGGTAACAAGACACTTTTATGTCCTTGGACACTTTTGTGTCCTGCTAAGTGACCATTTTGCTTGAATTATTTGAAGAGTATGAAAATAAATTTCGAGGTTCTATATATCCACAAAGTAGCCTTATGATCTGAAAAAAACTTAGAATATATTTTTTAGTATCGATCTCACCATTAACCTTACCCTTGCACAACATTTTTGAACTTAAACTGTGTGAAAAAACGGGTCCTGTTTTTGGCTTTTTTTCATTTTTTGGCAACTATACCACTCTAAATTTCATGTTTGTGAGGTTTAGATGGCTAAAGGTTAGGCCTTCATAGTTATTAACATGTTTTGATGCTTGTAGGGAGAGCTAAGTGTTAAAATTGAAAGTTATGACCAATTTACAAGAATTGCATAATCCTGTTTTTTGGCCAAAAATAGCACTTTTATGATTTTTTTGGTGGCTTTTTTGATATCCAAATTCAATTTTGATTGTGTACGTGTAATGTATAACATAAATCTAATCTTCCTTGAGTTTTGGGGGACCTAATATGCTATATAGCATAGTATATGATGATGGTTGAGTTTTTTGATTGCTGAAGAATACGATACATTTTAGAGTAGCAAGTATAACTTTCTCAATATTGCTAGATTCTTAGGCCAATTGTGTGTATTTTGTAGGTAGTAACCATATCTAATCATAGACTACAAACTTGGCTAGATATTGAGTAGTTTCTACGGGTTTCTAGAGGTCATAATGCTAAACCCAGTTTTTTCATGTTTGCTGTATTTAGCACTTTATCATTGCCCCCAAGGTTCCAATTGTAAGAGATCCATTATCCTTTTGACATGATCCATGGCTCCTTTTGAATTCAAAGGCCCAAAGGGAGCTAAGAAAACATGTATATAGTATCTGTATTGAGCATGACTATAGAAACTTTGATGATAGGTCTGTAGAATGGCAAAAATGCAACTTTTTTGTACCTATTTTTTTCCCAAAAAAACATTAGTGAGGTAAAAGAAACCATATGTTTTGGTCACCAACCCATTCAAGTTAATAGGGCATTTTATCTCATGTCACTCTTATTTATATGCAATCAACCGTAAGAAATTGCTGTTTTGGGAAAAATGCACTGGTCCATCAACTTTGGAGGCTTGTAGTGACCAAAGGATGAAATAAATTACAAGTTTCTCATTTTTTCCATATGTAGTAGTTATTGAACTATAAGCTCATGAATGGATTTTTCAAAATGAGTGGATCTACTATGGTTTTTGATTTTTTTCCCAAAACCCTGAAAGGACACTTTTATGTCTTGTTAGGTTACCATTCTAGTGTTAAGATATAGCCTTATACGTTGGACAAGTGGTGGACCTTGACACCCATATATTCTTAATATAATGACATAGAGTGGGAATATGGTAAATCTTGAGACCAAACCACTCATGCTACTAGCGATAATAGCTTGGACAAGTGGTGGACCTTGAACATAAACCCCCCATGTTTCAATAGAGTTAGCTTTGACAAATGGTGGAGCATCCTTCTCTCCATGTTTCAATGGAGCCTATCTTGGACAAGTGGTGGACCTTTGCTTCTTTCTATGTTTCAATAGAGTTAGATTGGACAAGTGGTGGGCCTTGGAACCAAACTCCCATGTAAAACCTATCATGGTCAGTCTAAGTGGTAAGAACCAATAACCTTTAAGATATAGCCTTATAGGTTGGACAAGTGGTGGACCTTAACACCCAGATATTCTTAATTTAATGACATAGAGTGGAAATTTGGTGAATCTTGAGACCAAACCACTCATGCTACTAGCGATAATAGATTGGCAAAGGGTGGACCTTGAATGTAAACTCCCCATCTATGAAATATCATGGGTTTAAGGTATTTCGTTGGAGCCTAGCATCTTGGAGACATGGTGCAGCTTGCTTCTCTTCATGTTTCAATGGAGCCTATCTTGGACAAATGGTGGAGCATCCTTCTCTCCATGTTTCAATGGAGCATAGCTTGGACAAGTGGTGGACCTTTTCTTCTCTCTGTCTTTCAATAGAGTTAGCTTGGACAAGTGGTGGACCTTGGAACCAAACCCCCATGTAAAACCTATCATGGTCACTCCAAGTGGTAAGAAAGAATAACGTTTAAGATATATCCTTACAGGTTGGACAAGTGGTTGACCTTCACACCCAGATATTCTTAATATAATGACATAGAGTGGAAAAGTGATGAAGCCTGAGACCAAACCACTCATGCCACTAGCGATAGTAGGTTGGACAAGTGGTGGACCTTGAATGTAGACCCCCATGTACAAAATATCGTGGATTTAAGGTATTTCAATGGAGCCTAGCATCTTGGACACACGGTGTATCTTGATTCTCTTCATGTATCAATGGAGCTTATCTTGGACAAATGGTGGAGCATCTTTCTCTCCATGTTTCAATGGAGCCTAGCTTGGACAAGTGGTGGACCTTTGCTTCTATCTATGTTTCAATAGAGTTAGCTTGGACAAGTGGTGGACCTTGGAACAAAACCCCCATGTAAAACCTATCATGGTCACTCCAAGTGGTGAGAAATAATAGCCTTTAAGATATAGCCTTATAGGTTGGACAAGTGGTGGACCTTAACACCCATATATTCTTAATATAATGACATAGAGTGACACAGTGGTAAATCTTGAGACAAAACCACTCATGCTACTAGGGATAATAGCTTGGACAAGTGGTGGACCTTGAATATAAACCCCCCATGTTTCAATTGAGTTAGCTTTGACAAATGGTGGAGCATCCTTCTCTCCATTTTTTAATGGAGCCTAGCTTGGACAAGTGGTGGACCTTTGCTTCTGTCTATGTTTCAATAGAGTTGTCTTGGACAAGTGGTGGACCTTGGAACTAAACCCCCATGTAAAACATATCATGGACATTTCAAGTGGTGAGAAAGAATACCCTTTACGATATACCCTTATAGGTTGGACAAGTGGTCCACCTTAACACCCAGATCTTCTTAATATAATGACATAGAGTGGAAAAGTGGTGAATCTTGAGACCAAACCGCTCATGCTACTAGGGATAATGGCTTGTCATGTGGTTGACCTTGAATTTAAACCCCACATGTAAAAAATATCCTGGGTTTAAGATATTTCAATGGATCCTAGAATCTTGGATACATGGTGCACCTTGCTTCTTTTCATGTTTGACTGAAGCCTATCCTCGACAAATGGTGGATCATCCTTCTCTCCATGTTTCAATGGAGCCTAGCTTGGACAAGTGGTGAACCTTTGCTTCTCTCTATGTTTCCATAGACTTAGCTTGGACAAGTGGTGGACCTTGGAACCAAACCCCCATGTAAAACATATCATGGTCATTCCAAGTGGTGAAAAAGAATACCCTTTAAGATATAGCCTTATATGTTGGACAAGTAGTCGACCTTAAAACCGAGATCTTCTTAATATAATGACATAGAGTGGAAAAGTGGTGAATCTTGAGACCAAATCACTCATGCTACTAAGGTTAATAGGTTGGACAACTGGTGGACCTTGAATGAAAACCCCCCATGTACGAAATATCATGGGTTTAAGGTATTTCAATGGAGCTTAGCATCTTGGAGACATGGTGCATGTTCCTTCTCTTCATGTTTCAATGGAGCCTATCTTGGACAAATGGTGGAGCATCCTTCTCTCCATGTTTCAATGGAGCATAGCTTGGACAAATGGTGGACCTTTGCTTCTCTCTATGTTTCAATAGAGTTAGATTGGACAAGTGGTGGACCTTGGAATCAAACCCCCATGTAAAACCTATCATGGTCACTCTAAGTGGTGAGGAAGAATAACCTTTAAGATATAGCCTTATAGGTTGGACAATTGGTGGACTATAACACTGAGATCTTCTTAACATAATGACATAGAGTGGAAAAGTGGTGAATGTTGAGACCAAACCACTCACGCTACTAAGGTTAATAGGTTGGACAAGTGGTGGACCTTGAATGTATACCCCCTATGTACGAAATATCATGGGTTTAAGGCATTTCAATGGAGCATAGCATCTTGGAGACATGTTGTAGTTTGCTTCTCTTCATGTTTCAATGGAGCCTATCTTGGACAAATGGTGGAGCATCCTTCTCTCCATGTTTCAATGGAGCCTAGCTTGGACAAGTGGTGGACTTTTGCTTCTCTCTATGTTTCAATAGAGTTAGCTTGGACAAGTGGTGGACCTTGGAACCAGACCCCCATGTAAAATCTATCATGGTAACTCCAAGTGGTGAGAAAGAATAAAGTTTCAGATATAGCATTATAGGTTGGACAAGTGGTGGACCTTAACACCCAGCTATTCTTAATATAATGATATAGAGTGGAAAAGTGGTGAATGTTGAGACCAAACCACTCATGCTACTAGAGATAATAGGTTGGACAAGTGATGGACCTTGAATGTAAACCCCGCATGGAGCCTAGCATCTTGGAGACACCGTGTAGCTTGCTTCTCTTCATGTTTCAATGGAGCGTATCTTTGACAAATGGTGGAACATCCTTCTCTCTATGTTTCAATGGACCCTAGCTTTTTGGACAAGTGGTGGACCTTTGATTCTCTCTAAGTTTCAATAGAGTTAGCTTGGACAAGTGGTGGACCTTGGAACCAAACCCCCATGTAAAACCTATCATGGTCACTCCAAGTGGCGAGAAATAATACCCTTAAAGATATAGCCTTATAGGTTGGACAAGTGGTGGACCTTAACACCCAGATCTTCTTAATATAATGACATAGACTGGAAAAGTGGTGAACCTTAAGACCAAACCACTCATGCTACTACCGAAAATAGGTTGGACAAGTGGTGGACCTTGAATGTAAACCCCCCATGTAAAAAATATCGTGGGTTTAAGCTATTTCAATGACGCCTAGAATCTTGGAGACATGGTGCAGATTGCTTCTCTTCATGTTTCAATGGAGACTATCTTGGATAAATGGTGGAGCATCCTTCGCTCCATGTTTCAATGGACCCTAGCTTGGACAAGTGGTGGACCTTTGCTTCTCTCTATGTTTCAATAGATTTAGCTTGGACAAGTTGTGGACCTTGGAACCAAACGCCCATGTAAAACCTATCATGGTCATTCCAAGTGGTGAAAAAAAATACCCTTTAAGATATAGCCTTATAGGTTCGACAAGTGGTGGACCTTAACACCCAGATCTTCTCAATATAATTACATAGAGTGGAAAAGTGGTGAACCTTGAGACCAAACCACTCATGCTACTAGTGATAATAGGTTGGACAAGTGGTGGACCTTGAATGTAAACCCCCCATGTACAAAGTATCGTGGGTTTAAGGTATTTCAATGAAGCCTAGCATCTTGGAGACATGATGCAGATTTCTTCTCTTCATGTTTCAATGGATCCTATGTTGGATAAATGGTGGAGCATCCTTCTCTCCATGTTTTAATGGACCCTAGCTTGGACAAGTGGTGGACCTTTGTTTCTCTCTATGTTTCAATAGATTTAGCTTGGACAAGTGGTGAACCTTGGAACCAAACCCCCATGTAAAACCTATCATGGTCATTCCAAGTGGTGAGAAAGAATACTCTTTAAGATATAGCCTTATAGGTTGGACAAGTGGTGGACCTTAACACCCAGATATTCTTAATACAATGACATAGAGTGGAAATATGGTGAATCTTGAGACCAAACCACTCATGCTACTAGCGATAATAGCTTGGGCAAGTGGTGGACCTTGAACATAAACCCCCCATGTTTCAATAGAGTTAGCTTTGACAAATGGTGGAGCATCCTTCTCTCCATATTTCAATGGAGCCTATCTTAGACAAGTGGTGGGCATTTGCTTCTTTCTATGTTTCAATAGAGTTTGCTTGGACAAGTGGCGGACCTTGGAACCAAACCCCCATGTAAAACCTATCATGGTCCCTCCAAGTGGTAAGAAAGAATAACCTTTAAGATATAGCCGTATAGGTTGCTGCTTCTCTTCATGTTTCAATGGAGCCTATATTGGACAAATGGTGGAGCATCCTTCTCTCCATGTTTCAATGGACCCTAGATTGGACAAGTGGTGGACCTTTGCTTCTCTCTATGTTTCAATAGAGTTAGCCTATATTAGACAATTAGTAGACCTCGAATCTCTCCACGTTGTCTAGAGTTGAGCTTGGACAAGTGGTGGACCTTATTTTCTTTCTTCCTTTAGTTTACTAGCTTAAAAGATCACTATGTATACTTGCTTATATTTAGCTTGAACAAGTGGTGGACCTTGTATTCACAAAAACTTAATCCATTACAAAAAAGTATATGTTAAAATAACATTTGGTTTTCTTTTGTTTCAGGAAAGATGGCTCCAAAAAAACAGGTTGAAAGGGTTGCTGTCTTAGTTGACTATACTTGCAATGATCTTAGGAAATGGTATTTGGACATACATGGTATAGAGGATGCACAATTTCATAAGGTGCATCTATTTATT
This sequence comes from Adiantum capillus-veneris, assembly GCF_014529385.1. NCBI lineage: Eukaryota > Viridiplantae > Streptophyta > Polypodiopsida > Polypodiales > Pteridaceae > Adiantum > Adiantum capillus-veneris. The sequence goes on along the minus strand of NC_140943.1, from coordinate 94,606,011 downwards.
TCCAAAAAGGAGAATGACAGATTGTTTGAAGATGTTGGACAAGTTGTGGAAGCATCTGTCTCTGTAGATGATAGTCATTCGGAGGTGGAATGCATTGACATTCTGGTTCCAATGAATCTAGAATTTCAACTATCTCCAGGAGCATATGCATTGGAGCGCATGTCTAGAAACAAAGAAGAGACAATGTTTTCTCAAGGATGGAATCCAAATATCACATTAGATCAACTTCAAAGCTCCATCATTGCCACACTACAACGAAAAAAGGTGAAAGATTCACGACCACCATCCACAAAGAAGCAAGCAAAAGTGCAGAAAGTAGCAGCTAAGCGAACTAGTTCCATTTTGGATGTAGACAAGGAATCTTTGGCATCCTCATCAATAGAGGGTTCAATGTCAAAGATGAGAATTGTGGATCCAGATTTTTTAGAAGCCGAGGCCATGAAAGGAGAAGAAAAAGATACAGGTGGAATGAATAAGTACATAAACTATTTTCCTTTCCAATATAGGGAATTTGATATTCCTATTCAAAATTGTTGGCTTGCTCCTGATCACTATAATGCACATATTATGGATAAAAAACACGCTGAAAGTGTGTTATTTGGATTTTCACGGAGTACGACCAAGCCTGCAGCATGTGCATATTTGATGCCTGTTCGAAATGCAAAGTCAAAGAAGGGAACTCCTTTGGCAGTAGAAGAGGTAGAAGAGCAAAAAATTAAAGATTATCATTATTGGATTCTTGATGGGCAGCATTCAATCTATGCTTTAAAATTTTTCCTTCACAATGAACAAAACAACAAAGAGATATTTGAAAGACTGACTAGCGTGTATAAATTTAGAAAGGCTCGCATTGTTGTGAATGCTCCTCCATTTGTTGCAACTGCTATATCTACCATTGCAAATGAGGAGGCTCAGGCATTGTATGTGAAGCAACCTTACAACCAAATATTGAGACATTTACGGATTCAATGGATCTTCTCAGGACGACCACCAAAGGCAGCAAGTGGAGTTGCAGAGGGACATGCATCTCGTGCCGGATGGGATGTAAGTTATTTTCTTTGTCTTTTTGATAGTTTTTAATTAACAAATCTTGCTCAATAGTTTAATTATTTCTCTATACATTTTTAGGCTTTTCTTTGATTGGCAAGAATGAGTGCAGCAGCAAGTTGGATTGCTAAATAGGCACACATGGTCACGTGCTCTGATTTAATTTATGATTGCTGGATAGAAATCATTGAAAGGCTAGAAGAGGAGAATAAGAAACCCCCAACAACTGTATTTAGATACCTTTGTGGCCTTGAGGAATCAGAGGTAAAGACTATTAAAGAAGAGATTAGAGATGAGAAGATTTTATTGTCAAAGAGTGCAAAGGATGGTGATGCAGCTGACATGTATGATCGAATCAAGCAGTTGAAGCAAGACAAATCGATTCAAAATGCACTTCTTGAAGGCTTCAACAATTTCAATGAGTCTTCACCATGTAAAGACTGGGAGGAGGTGGTCAAAATGTATAACATCAATGATGTTGTTTATAAAACACTTTTAATGCTATGCGAGGAATGGCTCAGATCTAGTTTGAAGCGTGGAACAAAGAAAATGGCTTTTCCAGATGGAGCAATAAAATACATGCAATGGGCAATTCACCTGCAAAAGGAGAAAATTGAGCCTAGAGATTTGCCATGGTCAATCTATGTGGTGAGCCTACAAATGGAAGGCAATCTGTACTTGATGCGCCACTTCAATAATAAAGTGCCTATTGGCTTATGTGTTTTAGATATGAAAAAAAACATTGGAGGCAATTTGAAGTGGAGTGAGGAGACATTTAACAATGCTTTGGATGGGATCTTGGCTATTGCTGGAGGGTCAACAGATCCTGGATTTGTCTTTCGTGCATTTGTGGATTTCACTAACTTCACAAAATTGCAATGTGCCTTTCACGCCATGGGAGATAATCTGAGCTACCATTGTTGTGGTGCATTGCATCACTTTCCATCAGCTCCTTGCAAAGGAGCAATTCAATTCCTAACAGTTATTGCCTTCTTGGGATGAGGCAATGCATTTGAAGACTTGAGAAGAAGATCAGAGGAACATCCCATGCCAATTGATTGTTCTCTTCTTCAAGTAGCAGATAACGATATGTCAGATTTGCAATATTTGGAGGCCAAAAAAAGAGCTTTGGTCAAGCACTACATTCATACATATTGTTTTGAAGACCGCCAAGATTGTTGATGTTTTTGGTGATGGCTCCTTGGTTGCACAAGAAGGAATACAACAGAAAAAAGAAGTTATATGCTTAGTTGATAGTGTGGAAGAGGCAAAAAACGTGGAGACCTAAATTTAAACTAACCTTTCTAGAAGGGAGCTTATGTTTGGACTTTGAGAACTAGCATAAGTAATCAATTAGAGCATAGATTAGACATGTGGTGGTGGCCTTAGAGACCAAAATCTTAATGATCTTGGAAAGGTATTTAAGTACTACAATTTACTTAGTTTTAGTACTCACTAAAGGCATAGCTTGACAAAAGGTGGACCTTACATGGATCCTAATTTCAAGAGGTGTGGTAGACCTTCAAACCAAGCTTATATAGCTTGGACATGTGGTGCACCTTGCATGAAGACTAGTTTAGACAAGTGTGGTTTACCTTATAACCAACACCCATTTGTTACATTAGCTTGGACAAGTGGTGGACCTTGCTTTTATGTTTCAATGGAGCATATTTTGGATAGGTGGTAGACCTTGTTTCTCTCCATGCTTCAATGGAGAGAAACATTAGCTTGGACAAGTGGTGGACCTTGATTTTATGTTTTAAAGGAGCATATTTTGAACAAGTGGTAGACATTGTTTCTCTCCATGGTTCAATGGAACCCACCTTAGACAAGTGAAGTACCTTGAAACCAAACCCCCATAATATAACCTATTAAATAGGCTGGAAAATTGGTGGGATATGAAACCATCCATGATAGAGCATAGTATAGGTGAAAACATAGTGGTCCTTATATCAATTACCCATGCATAGCTTGGACAAGTGGTGGACCTTGATTCTCTCTATGTTTTAATGGATCCTATCTTGGACTAGAGATATATCTTACTTATTTCCATGCTTCAATGGATTCTAGCTTGGATACGGAGTGGACCTTCAAACAAAACTCCACAGCATAGCATATATTAACAATTCATGTATTTTATATATTTTGAGAGTTGGTAGACCTTTCTTCTCCATGCTTCAATGGATCTGAGGTTGGACAAGCGGAGCTGGAGAAGTGGTCAACCTTAAAATGAAACCTCCCATGCTACAACCCATCATAGATCGTATATGTAGTGGACCTTGAAACTCTTTTATGTCCCTAGCTTAGAGAAGCATTGCACTCTTGATTATCTCCATACATGAAGGCAAGGTTGGACAAGTGGTGGACCTTCAAACCAAAATCTCTATGCAATAATAGGCAAGTGGTGGAGCTTGTTTTCTCCATGTTCAAATGGAGCCTAGCTTAGACAAACAATGGAGCTTGCTTCTCTCCATGTTTCAATGGATCTTAGCTTAGAAAAGTGGTGGAGCTTTGCTTCTCTCCATGTTCCAATGGACCATAGCTTAGACAAGTGGTGGACCTTGAAAAACACCCCTCGTATACAACATATTATGGGGTTTTCATGTTTCAATGGCACCTAGCTTGGACAAATGGTAGAGCTTGCTTCTCTTTATGTTTCAATGGATCCAACCTTATCCAAGTGGTGGACCTTGAAACAAGAACCCCCCCCCCCCCCCCCCCATGTACAACGTATCATGGGTTTTGAAAGCACTGGGAGAAAATAATAGCTTTGATAAGTGGTGTACCTTGCTTCTCTCCATGCTTCAATGGAGCCGAGGTTGTAGACATGTTGGAGAGAAGATGGTTGCCCATGAAATAAGACCATGCATGCTATAATCAATCATATGTTGTACACATGGTGGACCTTGCAATTGTTTTATATGCCTAGCTTGGACAAGTGGAGGACCCTTGATTACCTCCAGATATCAACAACAAGCTAAGTTTGGACAAGTGTAGTACCACCAAACCAGAATCTCTATGCTACAATAGAGTATAGGTAGGACACGTGGTGAACCTTGATATCAAACCATCCATGCTACTAGAGATGATAGGTTTCACATGTGGTGGAACCTTGTATCAATGTTCTATGTGTAGTTTTTGACTAGTGATAGACCTTGAAACTAATCCCTCTAGGCTATAAGAAAAAAGAGATGGATGAGGAGGCTAGACTACTTTTGTTGCATCAACGCATCCCATGTTACCACATATACTATAGGGTTCTTGGATAAGTGTTGGATCTTGTGTCAATGCTCCATGTCTAGCTTGGACAAGTGGTGGACCTTGGTTCTCTCTATGCTTCAAATGGGCAATAGACTTTTTCAATGATTTTATTTTTTGGAAACCTTGGAGGCACCATGTAGAAGTCACTCTAAGTCTTCCATACAATGGACCTATTGGACTATAGAATAATGATAACTTTCTTTGATCTTGTCATTATTTTATGCATAATATTTTCTTCTTTTTGTTGACACAAAGGAGTTAAGTGATATAAAAACTAGATGTATTTCACACTATTATTGGCATGAAGATCCTTTTGGGACACCAACATTTCCTATTTCCAAAGATGTAATTTTCCATATTAACAGTGTGGATTTTGAAGTGGGACTTTCATGTATTCAAGGAGCTGGTTATGGGCTATTTGTGCATACTACCCTGGAAAGTGGTTTGACTATTCTAAACTATGGAGGACATAAGTATAGATTTCAAAACTGGAAAAAGATATGCAAAATATTTCCAAGAGCTTATAAATATTCTCATCTAGAGGATCCAAACATAGAAGAAGAGGAAGATCAATTATACATTATTGGTTGTGTAGAAGAAGGAAACGTGTCGGTCTATATAAATAGTTCTCACAGTACAAATGTCTGTCCCAATGTACGCTATACATTTGATACATTTGATCCAAATTTTCCACCTTGGCATAAATTCACCTCTTCACACATCAAGTCAGAATAATATGGCCATGTATGCATTGAGACTATTTGTCAAGTTGAAGTAGGAGAAGAGTTGTTTGCTGACTATGACTTTACTTGACATGGTAAAGTATTGTACATGGACGGAAATCTCAAGTACATGCATCATTTTCATTTTTCATGGATGAAATCTCGAGTAAATATAACATTTGATTATTTTTTAGTTTATGCTCAGCGAGAATCTAGAGTGCTCTTATGCTTTGTGTGTTGTCTAACTTATTTGACTACCTTGGCCATAGAATCTTGATTCTACTCTAGATTTGTGATAAATCTTACCAAAATGTAATCAATGTCTAGGTTGGACAAGTGGTGGGGCTTCAAACATTACTGTCTTCAACAAGTGGAGTTATCTTACTTGAATAAGTGGTGGCCTTTGAATCCAAATCTAAGACAAATCTCTAATTGTTTGCTTGTAGTCTAGGTTGGACATTTATGTTTTCTCAACAAGTTGTGGATTTTAGTTTTCACTTTAAGTACTCATCTTTAATAAAGTGTAGGATGGAAAATGTTGAGTTAGTAGATTGTATTTTAGACAAGTGGTGTTTTGTGTACGAATGCTGAAAATGGTTGGAAGGATTCTAACAATGACTTTACCTTAAATAAATTTCTTAGTAGGAGTTCTACATGTAAATATGGTGAATAAAGTTCTATTGGTTTTGAGATACCATTTGTGTGTTTGTTTTCTTAGATTCACAAACTGGGATGGATAATGCTCCTATGGTTCAGTCAACAACTATAGAATCCATAGGTTCTATGGTTTCTGAAGTGCCCAAGATGGATGATATTTCTATACTAGAGTCTAGTGTTGTGCAACTTGAGCAAGCTTCCAATAATGAGAACCAAGGAATCGATTCTTCAAAAATGAAACATACATCAAAAGAGACTGAAAAGTCCACTCACGAGCTATTGCCAATTTCTACTACGTCATGTAGTGTAGATGTTGAGAAATCCATGCTGACAATTATATTGTATTTAAATGTTCTATTGTTGAAACGTTCCCCTCAACCATCCTCACACCACAACTCAATGCAAATGGATTCAAAAAGATATATTATACTCAGGCCAGGTTGCATCCAATTCTTGAAGACTATTTTACAGAGGTTTAATGTTACAATTTGGTCGACAGCTACTAGGAATAATGTATATCAAATCCTTGCAGCACTAAAAAACTTAGCTGAGGATACATTGCCTTTCTTTGCAATTTGGTCGCCAGATGTTTGCTACACCGCTCAAACTCAAAAATTGTTTCGACCCAACAATCCAAACGTTGAGGCAATGTTCAAGCCTCTAGCCAAAATTTCCATGGGGTTTGAATGTGATACATAAAGAACAAGCCTTATTGATGACTCTCCTTACAACAAGGGATGTATTTCACCAGCAAACAATTGAATTTTTCCACCACAATTTGATGCTGAGAAGATGGTTGACAATATGCTCTTGGAGGAGCTACTGCCATACTTGATTCAGCTTGATGAGAGAAGGGATGTGCGTGATTTAATTGCTTCTAATCGTTATGTACAACCTATAGTGACAAATGATAGTGAATACAAACAAATCATGGAGTATTGGAAGCAGAAAAATGATGTTTGGTCAGCTAAGGTGTTCTTTACAAGAAGAATACCACCTGCAAAAGGTGACAGAGTCGATGAAACTATCATTGAAGACGCAAGTGACACAAGCCACCGCAATGAAATGAGAAGAGCCCAAATACAAGAGATCTTGGCAAAGGAGCGTACACCCATTGAAAGCATGAAGGCATCACAATTGACCACTTTAGCTAGGCAATTGGGTTGTAACACAAAAGGAGTTTTGAAGGCAACCACAACAAAGGCTTATATAAATAAGGTGAAAGCTAAGAACAATCTTCTAAGGCTAGATAGAAACCAACCCTAAGGTACTAGTGACATGTCATATATTCTTGATACACATGCTTGAACACTCATGTGCATAGTATCTAACAAATCTTTCTTTTTATTCCTTTCTGCAGGATCTTACAAAGGATACTACTAGATGGAGCTCAATCAATAGAGATTTTGATATTTTTGCTCAAAATAACGAAGCAGTCACCTACATTTTTTGTTTATCAATTTCTTGAGAGACTTTCTTTTAATTTATAATCATCAAATGAAATGAAAAGTATCCTTCTTATTAAGATTGCTGATCTTTTTCTTGTTCAAAAATTTCAATTGTGATTTATAGTTTTGTTAGCATGAGATTGTGCTTTTTTAGTTTGAAAAAAATTGTCAAAGATCCAAGTCTTTTTGGCTTTACTTAAGTTATTAATTGTGAAAGATCTAAGTCTTTTTCCTTTACTTAAGTTATTGATTTTCTATGTAATAGTCCTTAAAACAATATCGGATGGCTTTCTTGCTCCCATGTCTCACATTGGTCTTTAGGTAAGACAAGTGGTGACCTTGAAAGTATGGTCTCATATCTTGATCAAGTGAAGAGACATGAAGCTTAAATATCACTACTATGTATCTAGTGTTAAAATCCATCGAGACAAAGATACTAGAGTGCCAAATTGCAGTCTAGTTTAAGTGACAATCCATTTGAGCTAAGGTAAAACTTATAGTGCCTCATTTTTCTAGGATTCTACTCCATCAAGGACATTAGAATCTAGCACAAACCAATTAAGACTCTTTTGGAGCCTAGATAGGACAATTCGTGGAACTTAAGAAACTTATTATTGAGTTAGAGTCTAGTTTAGATAAGTAAAAGATCTTCAAACCAGCACTTGACTTTCTTACTATTAAATATTCAAAGTCCCTTGAGGCTAACAAATTACATACCTACTTGTAACCTAACTAATGAGTAAGTATATAGATCTAAGCAAGTATATATAATGAGTCTTCAAACTAATAAACCAAGGGAAGAGAGTAGCAGGCTCCACTACTTGTCCAAGCTCAGCTCTAGACAACATAGAAAGATGGTAGTTCTACTAATTGTCTAGCCTATCATCTCTAGTAAGATGGGAGGTTTCGCCTTAAGATTCACCATGTAACCAACCTCTGCATCATTGTATTATGAAGAGTAGAAAAGCAAAGCTCCACCACTTGTCCAAGCTAGTTCCAAAATCCACATGGAGATAAGCAAGCTCCACCATTTGTCGAAGATCTCTTCCATTAAAACATGAAAAAACTCAGCTATGTTGTACCGGGGGGACTTTTTTCCAAGTTCCATTACTTTTCCAAGATAGGATCCATTAAAACATGGAAATAAACAAAGCTCCACCACTCGTCCACCCTTTAGAGTTGCAAAGTGTATGGGTTGTCTAAACTAGGTATGGGAAAATAATTGAAGGTCCACCACTTGAAACATGGAGAGAAGCAAGCTCCACCATGTCTCCAATATGCTAGAATCCATTGAAACACCCTAAACCCATGATATTTTGTACATAGGGTATGTACATTCAAGGTCCACCACTTGTCCAACCTAGTATCCCTAGTAGCTTGATAGGTTTGGTCTCAAGATTCACCAATTTTCACTCTATGTCATTGTATTAAAAAGGATTGGGTGTTAAGGTCAACCACTTGTCCAACCTATAAGGTTACATTTTAAATGGTGCTTTTTCTCACAACTTGAACTACCCATGATATGTTTTACATGGGATTTTTGTTTCAATGTCTGCCACTTGTCTAAGCTAACTCTATTGGAACATAGAGAGAACCAAAGGTCCACCACTTGTCCAAGCTAGGCTATATTGAAACATGGAGAGAAGGATGCTCCACCATTTCTCCAAGATAGGCTTCATTGAAACATGGAGAGAAGCAGGCTCCACCATGTCTCCAAGATAGGATCCATTTAAATACCCTATTCCCATTTTATTTTGTACGTGGGGGGTTTTATTTCAAGGCCCACCACTTGTCTAACCTATTATCCCTAGTAGCACAAGTGGTTTGGTCTCAAGATACACCACATGTACACTCTACATCATTATATTAAGAAGAACTATGTATTAAGGTCCACCACTTGTCCAATCTATAAGGTTATATCTTAAATGGTATCCTTTCTCACCACTTGAAATGCCCATGATATGTTTTACATGGGGGTTTCATTCCAAGGTCCACCACTTGTCCAAAATAACTCTATTCAAACATAGAGAGAAGCAAAGGTCCACCACTTGTCTAAGATAACTCTATTCAAACATAGAGAGAAGAAAAGGTTCACCACTTGTCAAAGCTAGGCTCCATTGAAACATGGAGAGAAGTAACCTCCATCATTTTTCCAAGATAGGTGCCATTCAAACATGGAAAGAATCAAGATCTACCATGTCTCCAAGATGCTAGGCTCGATTGAAACACCCTAAAACCATGATATTTTGTACATGGGGTGTTTACATTCAAGGTCTACCACTTGTCTAACGTATTATACCTAGTAGCATGAGTTGTTTGGTCTTAAGATTCACCACTTATCCACTCTATGTCATTATATTAAGAAGAATTGGGTGTTAAGGTCCACCACTTGTCCAACCTATAAGGGTATATTTTAAATGGTATCCTTCAACACTTGTCAAGGTCCATCACCACTTGTTAAGGTCCACCACTTGGGGTATATTTTAAATGGTATCCTTCACCACTTGTCAAGGTCCATCACCACTTTTCCAACCTATAAGGTTATATCTTGAATGATATTTTTTCTCATCACTTTTAATGCCCATGCTATGTTTTACAAAGGGGTTTTGTCCCAAGATCCACCACTTGTCCAAGCTAACTCTATTGAAACATAGAGAGAAGCAAAGGTCCACCACTTGTCCAAGATAGTCTCCATTGAAACATGGAGAGAAGGATTCTCCACCATTTCTCCAAGATAGGTTCCATTGAAACATTGAGAGAAGCAATCTCCACCATGTCTCCAAGCTAGGCTCCATTGAAATACCCTAAACCCATAATTTTGTACATGAGGGGTTTACATTCAAGGTCCACTACTTGTCTAACCTATTATCCCTAGTAGCACGAGTGGTTTGGTCTCAAGATTCACCACTTGTACACTCTATGTCATTATATTAAGAAGAACTATGTGCTAAGGTCCACCACTTGTCCAACCTATAAGGTTATATCTAAAAGGGGATCCTTTCTCACCACTTGAAATGCCCATGATATGTTTTACATGGGGGTTTCATTCCAAGGTCCACCACTTGTCCAAGCTAACTCTATTAAAACATATAGAGAAAGAAAGGTCCACCACTTGTCCAAGCTAGGCTCATTAAAACATGGAGAGAAGGAACCTCCACTGTTTCTCCTAGATAGGCTCCATTGAAACATGGAGAGAAGTAAGCTCCACCATGTCTCCAAGATGCTAGGCTCCATTAAAATACCCAATACCCATAAAATTTTGTACATGGGGGGTTTACATTCAAGGTCCACCACTTGTCCAACCTATTATCCCTAGTAGGTTTGGTCTCATGATTCACCACTTGTCCACTCTATGTCATTATATTAAGAGGAATTGGGTGTTAAGGTCCACCACTTGTCCACTCTATGTCATTATATTAAGAGGAATTGGGTGTTAAGGTCCACCACTTGTCCAACCTATAATGTTATAGCTTGAATGGTATTTTTCTCACCACTTGTAATGCCCATGGCATGGTTTACATGGAGGTTTTGTTCCAAGGTCCACCACTTGTCCAAGCTAACTCTATTGAAACATAGAGAGAAACAAAGGTCCACCACTTTTCCAAGCTAGGCTGCATTGAAACATGGACCTTAATACCAATTTTTTTCTAGTAGCATGAGTGATATTTTGTACATGGGGGGTTTACATTCAAGGTCCACCGGTTGTACAACCTATTTTCCCTAGTAGGTTTGGTCCCAAGTTCACCACTTGTCCACTCTCTGTCATTATATTAAGAATAATTGGGTGTTAAGGTCCACCACTTTTCCAATCTATAAGGTTATATATTGAATAGTATTTTTTCTCACCACTTGTAATGCCCATGATATGTTTTACATGGGGGTTTTGTTCCAAGGTCCACCACTTTTCCAAGATAACTCTATTCAAACATAGAGAGAAACAAAGGTCCACCATTTGTCCAATCTAGGATCCATTGAAACATGGAGAGAATGATGCTCCATCATATATCCAAGATAGGCTCCATTGAAACATGGAGAGAAGCAAGCTTTACCATGTTTCCAAGCTAGCGTCCATTGAAACACTCTAGGGGGTTTTATTTCAAGGCCCACCACTTGTTTAACCTATTATCCCTAGTAGCATGAGTGGTTTGGTTTCAAGATTCACCACTTGTACACTCTATGCCATTATATTAAGAATAACGATGTGTTAAGGTCCACAACCTATAAGGTTATATCTTAAATGGTATCCTTTCTCGCCACTTGAAATGCCCATGATATGTTTTACATGGGAGTTTCATTCCAAGATCCACTACTAGTCCAAGCTATCCATATTCAAACATAGAGAGAAACTAAGGTCCACGACTTGTCCAAGCTAGGCTCCATTGAAACATGGAGAGAAGAAACCTCCACCATTTCTCCTAGATAGGCTCCATTAAAACATGGAAAGAAGTAAGTTCCACCATGTCTCCAAGATGCTAGGCTCCATTAAAATACACAAAACCCATGATATTTTGTACATGGGGGATTTACATTCAAGGTCAACCACTTGTCTAACCTATTATCCCTAGTAGGTTTAGTCTCACGATTCACCACTTTTTCACTCTATGTCATTATATTAAGAGGAATTGGGTGCTAAGGTTCACCACTTGTCCAACCTATAAGGTTATATCTTGAATGGTATTTTTCTCACCACTTGTAATGCCCATGACATGCTTTACATGGGGGTTTTGTTCCAAGGTTCACCACTTGTCCAAGCTAATTCTATTGAAACATAGAGAGAAACAAAGGTCCACCACTTGTCCAAGCTAGTCTCCATTGAAACATGGACCTTAATACCAAATTATTCCTAGTAGCATGAGTGATATTTTGTACATGGTGGGTTTGTATTCAAGGTCCACCACTTGTACAACCTTCTTTTACTAGTAGGTTTGGTCGCAAGATTCACCACTTGTCCACTCTATGTCATTATATTAATAATAACTGGGTGTTAAGGTCCACCACTTGTCCAACCTATAAGGTTATATATTGAATGGTATTTTTTCTCACCACTTGTAATTTCCATGATATGTTTTACATGGGGGTTTTGTTCCAAGGTCCACCACTTGTCCAAGCTAAATCTGTTCAAACATAGAGAGAAACAAAGGTCCACCACTTGTCCAAGCTAGGCTCCATTGAAACATGGACCTTAATACCAAATTATTCCTAGTATCATGAGTGATATTTTGTACATGGGGGGTTTGCATTCAAGGTCCACCACTTGTCCAACCTATTTTTCCTAGTAGGTTTGGTCGCAAGATTCACCACTTGTCCACTCTATGTCATTATATTAATAATAACTGGGTGTTAAGGTCCACCATTTTTCCAACCTATAAGGTTATATATTGAATGGTATTTTTTCTCACCACTTGTAATTTCCATGATATGTTTTACATGGGGGTTTTGTTCCAAGGTCCACCACTTGTCCAAGCTAAATCTGTTCAAACATAGAGAGAAACAAACGTCCACCACTTGCTAGGCACCATTGAAACATGGAGAGAATGATGCTCCACCATTTATCCAAGATAGACTCCATTGAAACATGGAGAGAAGTAAGCTCCACCATGTCTCCAAGATGCTAGAGTCCATTGAAATACCCAAAACCCATGATACTTTGTACATAGGGGGGTTTACATTCAAGGTCCACCACTTGTCCAACCTATTATTCCTAGCAGCATGAGTGATTTGGTCTCAAGATTCACCACTTGTCCACTCTATATCATTATATTAAAAAAATTTGGGTTTCCATATCTAAATGGATCTTTGCTTGGATAAGTGGTAGACCTTGAGACCTAAATACCCATTCTACACTAGAGCATTGGTTAAGCCTTATGCACTTCAAGCATACATTTAACAACAAGTAGTAGTTATTAGTTGACTTAAGTCTAGTTGAACTCCATGGTATTGAGACTAAGAGAGAGTGTAGCATTAAAAAGAGTCAGGATTTTAATTTGGCTTTCTTTCTATTAATGAGTAGATCATAGATGGATTTGGGTATCTAATAAAACCTTAGGGTAGACAATGTAAAACTCATGTCTATTGTTGTGTTTGCATTAAGTGTTCTTCATTAGGGCCAGTTTGGATGAAATAAGGGCTGTTTAGGGTTTTTGTATCCTTGATCTAAGGGTCGAGGAGGAGCCACATTTCCAAAAGTATGGCACTTTTGTACACGTGTCAAGATCTCCGTCACGTGTTTTTTGAATATTTTGCACTATTTTAGCTGTAACTTTTGCATATGAACTCCAAATTTAGTGTTGAAATGGTCCATGGGTGGCGCTTGATGAGCTCTATCCAATGATTACCCATGTTGAATAGTTTTGGTAAGACCTTCATTGTCTTTTTTAGGTTGCTCCTTTTTAGATCCTTACACATCACTTTTTTCATCCAAATTGTCCCTAATGTGTTCTTTAATTTCAGAATTATTACAAAAAAAATGGATTGGATATATGCTGGCATAAATTGAAGAAAACTATTGAATTACCCATCCAACCTCTTCCAAGACCTTGTCCAAGGAATCAATCACCTCCTTATCACCTACCACCTGCTTTCAAGGACATCAAAAGAGTACTTATCTTCGATCTAGAGCGGTTACTTCTCAACACAATTGAAATGAAATATGGAGATTCTATGCCAGCTTGGGCTCAACACATGCGACTTGTGGAGGATAAAGATGAAGTTTATCATGTGGTGCGATGAGATGCACAAATTATTTGGATTTTTGTGCTGAATACTTTGAGCTATGGATATGGAGTTTCTATAACTTAACAGGGGTGCAACACATCACACAAAAATGTTTTCCTAAGCATAATACCAAGTTCAAGGTGTTTATGAGTAACAAAAATTTCCAAAATCCAAATATCATGTTAGGATTTACAAGGGTTTATCACAAAATTTGAGTGATATTTGGAAGATATTTGAGGATTTGGATGCAAACAATACCTTAATTTTTTATGACACTCCATATAGGGTGATGTGGAACATGCTAGGGACATATCTTATATTTCCAAAGATGTGGAGGCAAACTTCCGAGCAACTTCAAAACTTCTTGCAGAGAACCATAATTCCATGGTTGGTAGGATGGTTGTATGCAAGAGATAAGAGAGTCTATACATACAATACAATTGTAAATCAGTACAGTGATTCTGAGACAAATTATGTCCTTGGTGTATACTTGTCAACACGAAAGCATTGAATAAATATGGCCATAAGATGCTTTTTTTATTCTAGTGTGTATCTTTCAACATTCGTATAATTTGATATAGTCTTTAAAAAAAAAAAACAAAGTTGTGTCAATTTTATGAACACTTCAATGGAGTGCACCCTACTCTAAGGGGACTTCAATGTACTATTGGAGTGCATCCTATTGTAAGAGGACTTTGATGTATTGCTAGAGTCTACCCAAATTTTTGGGGACTCATTTTTTATTTGATTGGGGCCTATGTTGGGTCATATAGTAAAAGAAATTCATTTTTTGTCAATTCATATCGAGGTTGCATTTATTTGTATGTTTTATGTTAAAATAAAACTTGTAAGTGTGGATCAGAGAATTCATGGACTTTAAATATGTGAGAGGGATCTTTTTCTTGGGCACAAATGTTTGCTTCAAGAATTTTGTCATTACATACTTTATGTGAAAGAGTTTTAGAACCTAAAAGACTTTGAAAAGAAAACTATGGAATCTAAGTGCATGCATTCTTGAATGGCTTGAAAGTTCATGTATACATGCATGTCGCCTTGATGAAGATTTAGATCTGACAAAACGCAAAGCTAGAATTCTTGGACGTTACCTTTGTCAATTTGGTAATAACATATTTAAATTTATTTTCTTATGGGTGGAAAATATATTATTATGTGCATTTGGAACCTAATTGCTTGACCTTCAAACCAAGATTCCTATGTTATTTTTTCATATACTTTTTTGTAATGGATTAAGATTGTGGATACAAGGTCCACCATTTGTTCAAGCTAGATCTAAGAAAGTATATATACTGAGTCTTCAAACTAGTAAACCAAGGGAAGAGAGAAGCAGGGTCCATCACTTGTCCAAGCTCATCTCTAGACAACATAGAGAGATTCTAGGTCTACTAGTTATCTAATATAGTCATGGAGAAATGATAGAAGGTTGATCCACTTGTCCAACCTATCATCTCTAGTAAAATGGGAGGTTTGGTCTTAAGATTCACCATGTAACCAACCTATACTTCATTGTATTATGAAGAGTAGAAAAGAAAAGCTCCACCACTTGTCTAAGGTAGTTCCAAAATCAACATGGAGAGAAGCAAGCTTCACCATTTGTCCAAGATAGGTTCCATTAAAACATGGAAAACCTCATATATGTTGTACATGGAAGCTTTTTTCCAAGGTCCACCACTTGTCCACGCTAGGATCCATTAAAACATGGATAGAAACAAGGCTCCACCACTCGTCCAACCTTTATAGCTGTAAAGTGTACCGGTTGTCTAAACTAGGCATGGGAAAATAATAGAAGGTCCACCACTTATCCAATATATTATCTCTAATAGCATGGGAGGTTTGGCTCAAGATTTAGGAATTGGCCGACCTGTATTTCATTGTATTATGATAAATTTGGTTATAAAGTCAACTACTTATCCAAGCTATAAGTTTATATCTTGAATGGTATTCCTTCCCATCACTTAGAAAAACAATGATATGTTGTACATGGGGGGGGGGGGGGGGGGTTGTTACAAGGTCCACCACTTTTCCAAGCTAGTTTCATTGAAACATGGATGAAGGCAAGCTCCACCATTTGTTAAATCTAGACTCCATTGAAATCTAGAAAATCCATGCTATGTTGTACATGGGGTTTTTGTTTTAAGGTCCAACACTTGTCCAAGCTAAGCTCCATTGAAACATGGAGAGGAGAAACACTCCACCACTTGTCCAAGCTAGGAAACATTGATAGTAGTTGGTTTAGTTTGAAGATCCACCAGGTGTCTAAGCTAACTCTATTGAAACATAGAGAGAAGCAAAGGTCCACCAATTGTCAAAGCTAGGCTCCATTGAAACATGGACAGAAGCAAGCTCCACCATTTCTCCAAGATAGGCTCCATTGAAACATGGAGAGAATCAAAGGTCCACCATTTCTCCAAGCTAGGCTCCAGTTGTCCAAACTATAAGGTTATATCCTAAATGGTAATCTTTCTAATCACTTGGAATAACCATGATATGTTTTACATGGGGCAAAGGTCCACCACTTGTCCAAGCTAGTCTCCATTGTTCCAAGGAGAGAAGCAAGCTCCATCATTTCTCCAAGATAGGCTAGCCTGGATAAGTGCACCTTGAAACCAACCTTCCTATGAGGCAATAGAGCATATGCTACATATTTTATGTATGCCCCATGCCTCAAATTAAGAATTTCTAGATTAGAAGTGGACCTTGCTTGAATGTCACATGCAATAAATTAAGGAAAAATAGCCAATTGGATTGTATTTCTCAATGGATCCTTGCTTTCACAAGTTGTGAACCTTGAGTCACTTCTACATTAACTTGGACAAGTGGTGGACCTAGAAACCAAGCTCTCCATGTTGAGATAAGTTGTAGGTAGGACATTATAACATAGACAATGATAATGGATACAATATACTCGTCTCCTAATAATCCAATTGATTGAAACCATGGAATTTTAGTTGTTTTCATTGTGTATTATATGTGCATGAAGTGGAATGAGACCTTAAGAAAACTCAAATTTTTGACCAAATCTCTATATTTTGTACATGATATATTGAAAGTTGTCCAACCTAGGAATTGGGATTTTTCCACTTTACCTAATATGGTCTTTAGGTGTTTTGGTTGGAAGGCCCCACATCCTCGTCACTACTCATAATGAATGTAAAAACCTTATAGCCCGGAAATAAATTTAATCTTCTATTGGCATCCTCCATCTTCTCTCTCTCTCTCTCTCTCTCTCTCTCTCTCTCTCTCTCTCTCTCTATCTATCTCTTTGTTCTCATTGTATACTACCTTAGATTCTCTAGTCATGTACGATCTCTGTGTACCTCGGTCTAGAGGTACACGGACATCATACCCACCGGGTTATAATATCTTCTTTATTGGTCAATGCTTATATTTGTGGGTATAAGAAATATACACACCCACATCTACATGATAGTGCATGTAGTGGACAAAATCCCTTTGCCTCTTCTCTAGCTGTAGTAATTCATAGCATCTTAACATCTCTTCACAATAGATCTTTGTTCAAGGGATTACTTAGCACATTACATGTTGGCCTCCAATTTGAGTATCATGCCGTTGAAATATTTCCAACTTAAGGTGCATCTGTAGAGAGGAAGAAAGGGATCACCATTTGCCTAACTCTAATTTTTTTTCGTAATCCCGAAGGTAGACTTTAATATAAAAACTAGATCCAAAACCTAATCTTAAATATAACCTAATTGAACATATGGTGATTCTGAGCTAATTGAACATGGTTAGTGGTGGTGAGTTAAGAGGTGTCAAATTTTGATGGGAATATACATATTGTTGTGTAACTAGTGTTTGCTCTTTGGGAAAAGTCTTCATTGACATGCCCTAAAATCTAACCTAAATCTAATCTAATCTAATGTAATCTTAAATCGAAAATAAATCTAGACCTAATCTAATCTTAAACTCAACATAAACCCAAATCTAATCTAATCTTAAATCTAACATAAACCTAAATGTAATCTTACTTAAATCTAAATCTAATCTAATCTTAAACTAAACATAAACATAAATCCAATCCAATCTTAAATCCTAAAACTAAATGTAATCTAACCTAGCTAATCTTAAATCTTGCCCTAATTATAAATCCAACCTAATCTTAACACTAGAATGGTAACAGGACACTTTTATGTCCTTGGACACTTTTGTGTCCTGTTAAGTGACCATTCTGCTTGAATTATTTGAAAAGTATGAAAATGAATTTGTAGGTGCTATATATCCACAAAGTTGCCTTATGAGCTGAAAAAAACTTAGCATTTTTTTTGGAGTATCGATCTCACCATTAACCTTACTTTTGCACAACATTTTTGAACCTAAACTGTGTGAAAAAACGGATCCTGTTTTTGGCTTTTTTTCAATTTTTGGAAACTATACTACTCTAAACTTCATGTTTGTGAGGTTTAGATGGCTAGAGGTTAGGCCTTCATAGTTCTCAACATGTTTGGATGCTTGTAGGGAGAGCTGAGTGTTAAAATTGAAAGTTATGACCAATTTACAAGAATTGCATAATCCTGTTTTTTGGCCAAAAATAGCACTTTTATGATTTTTTTGGTGGATTTCTTGATATCCAAATTCAATATTGATTGTGTAAGTGTAATGTATAACATAAATATAATCTTCCTTTATTTTTGGGGGACCTAATATGCTATATAGCATAGTATATGATGATGGTTGAGTTTTTTGATTGCTGAAAAATACGATACATTTTAGAGTAGCACGTATAACTTTCTCAATATTGCTAGTTTCTTAGGCCAATTGTGTGTATTTTGTAGGTAGTAACCATATCTAATCATAGACTAAAAACTTGGCTAGATATTGAGTAGTTTCTATGGGTTTCTAGAGGTCATAATGCTAAACCCAGTTTTTTCATGTTTGCTGTATTTAGCACTTTATCATTGCCCCCAAGGTTCCAATTCTAAGAGATCCATTATCCTTTTGACATGCTCTATGGATCCTTTTGAATCCAAAGGCCCAAAGGGAACCAAGAAAACATGTATATAGTATATATATTGAGCGTGACTATAGAAACTTTGATGATAGGTCCGCAGAATGGCAAAAATGCAACTTTTTTGTACCTTTTTTTTTTGCCCAAAAACAAATAAGTGAGGTAAAAGCAACCATATGTTTTGGTCACCAACCCATTGAAGTTAACGGGGCATTTTATCTCATGTCCTACAAAAATACCCACTTGTATTTATATGCAATCAACCGTAAGAAATTGCTGTTTTGGGCAAAATGCACTGGGCCATCAACTTTGGAGGCTTGTAGTGACCAAGTGACAAGAAAAATTACAAGTCTCTCATTTTTTCCATATGTAGTAGTTATTTAACTATAAGCTCATGAAAGGATTTTTCAAAATGAGTGGATCTACTATGGTTTTGGAAATTTTTCCCAAAACTCTGAAAGGACACTTTTATGTCCTGTTAGGTTACCATTCTAGCTGTAATCTAACTATAATCTAACCTAATATTAAATCTAATTTAAATCTTAACCTAATCTTAAGTCTAACCTAATTTCAAATTTAGCATAAATTTTAAATATAATTTAAATGTAATTTAACTTAATCTAACCTAATTTTAATTAAGTGTAATTTTAAATCTAACCTAACACTAAATCTTAATATAACATTTCATTTCATATTTCTTTACTTTTATCTCTCTCTCTCTCTCTCTCTCTCTCTCTCTCTCTCTCTCTCTCTCTTTGTTTTCTCCCCTTACCTCTCTCTTTTCCTCTTCTCCCCCTCTCTCTCTCTCTTTGGTTTTTTTTTCTCTCTCTCCCCCTCTTTCTCTTTCTCTTTGTTTTCTTTTCTTTGTCTCTCTCTCTCCCTCTCTCTCTCTCTCTCTCTCTCTCTCTCTCTCTCTCTGTGTCTTTCAAAGACACAATGAGTGTGTGTGTGTGTGTGTGTGTGTGTGAGTGAGAGTGAGAGAGAGAGAGGGAGAGAGAGGGAAATTCAGGAAACATGACAGAGAAGAGAGGGAAGAAGCATACCTGGCTCTCCTTCCTCTCCGTGTGTGTGTGTGTGTGTGTGTGTGTGTGTGTGTGAGTGAGAGAGAGAGAGAGAAGGAAATTAAGGAGACATGACAGAGAAGAGAGGGAAGGAGCATACCTGGCTCTCCTTCCTCTCCTTGTTTGTGTGTGTGTGTGTGTGCATGTGTGTGGGGATGAACGAGAGAGAGAGAGAGAGAGAGAGAGAGAGAGAGAGAGAGAGAGAGAGAGAGAGAGTGCGGGTTTACCTCTTTCGATTGAGCATCGAACTCAGATCTGAGATCTGAGTTTCTGGCGCTCTCGGTTTAACTTTTACCCCTATCGGCATTGCTATGAGCATCGCTATACAACAAAGAAAATAGCGACGCCGTGGATTTTTCCTTTTGAGCGTCACAGTGCGAGCGTCGCTAATGGGAAGTACCTCTTGTAGGTGACGAATATGTAAGATTGAATAAATTTTAACGTTGATCGGTGATTATAAAGATTGTAGTTGATGATTTGGTATTGTTATTGCTAACTTAGGAAAATATCACTCTCTCTCGACCAACCAAGTATTGGGAGCGACATAAAAAATTTCATTCTTGGTGATGGTTGTTGAAAAGTAAACACATCTCTCGCAAGCAATTCGACTCAGCGGCGGTTGGATCACTACAAGTAGTAAGTCTAAACAAGTAGTTTTGTATCAATTGTTTTGAGCTGTTAATAATTGTTTAGTTTGGTTTGGGTTTATGTAGAGTCAAAGTGATCAAACGTATGTGCCTCTGAACGACGATGAGATAGAGGAGGATTAGATACAAAAATATTTTGTCCAAAGTTCTGTAAAGTCCCAATGTGGCACAATGTATATACTGATATTTACTTTTTATTGTAACTTTTTTAAATAGTTGAACTTCTACATATTAAATTGTCAAGGTAAAGTAAGTTCAATTTCAAATCTTTGGTACTTTTTATACTCTTCCAAGAAACAATTGATGTTTCATTGTTTTATGCAAGTCAAAAATAAAGGTGCTCATTTGGGCCACCCAATTTTGGGTGGCCCAAATGAGCACCTTTATTTTTGAATTGGAGTGTAACGGCAAGAAGCACGATAATAGATGCAAACTATCACGGTAATAGAAGCAGGTATATTACCACGACTATTACCATGCTTATTACTGAGAAACCACTATTGCGTCCATAGCCGTGGTTATTGCCGCTCTCGCAATTTTTTCTCTCTCCTTTTTCCTTTGTTTTTCCAATGCAATGCTAGCGGTTATAGATAATTCCTCTTATAGTGAATCAATGGCATCTTTTCTAGTGGGTGAAATAGAAATAGTCTACAATCTGGTGGTAAATGGGGATCACAACCATACAATGCTCGGAATGGACTCACCTTCGTAGAGTTTGAGAAAATGATCTTTCCTGAAAACTTATCAGAAGCAAAATCCGCATCCCTTTGGTCTATTGCCTCAGCTAATGGTGCAACTATTGCATAGCAACCCGGACTCGCGACGCTCAGAGGAATTCTCTCTCTCTCTCTCTCTCTCTCTCTCTCTCTCATCACCCTTGCAGATGCTATTTCTCTCCAAGTTTCTCCCTTGCTTCTATCATCACCCTCACACACGTGATCTCGCTCTCTCTCTCTCTCTCTCTCTCTCTCTCTCTCTCTCTCTCTCTCTCTCTCTCTCTCTCTCTCTCTCTCTCTCTCTCTCTCTCTTGCAGCGTCTTCCCTTTTCTACTTTTCTTCTTAACTTTGACTTCACCACGTTTCCATCAATCATCACATGCCTCCTCTGGCTCACAAGCATCATCATGATAATCATCTTCGTGGTCCTCAATAATAGTGTCATTAAGTTTCTGCTGCTCAAGCTTCTCAAGCTCAGAAGCAAGATCCGCTAGGCTCTCAACTCATAGCTATTTTGGCATTTCGTCGCTATATGCCTTGTGAAACCCGCTGAAACCAGTCCGTGCTGATGGGGACTGGTTTCGATAGGTTTCTTGTTCTAACACGTTTCAAAAGGCAAAGCCTCAGTGCAGCGATTTCATAAAAAAACAAAAACAAAAACTTGCATGGTATATCGTTTTATTTTAGCATGTTGAATTTACTAGAAATGGTCCATGCCGACGCGAACTAGTTCCGACAGGTTTTAGTAGGAAGAGGCAAAGTGAGGCCTTAAAAAAACCTCCCATAAGCAATACAACAAACAAAAAAGTCTCCTGCAACATAAATTGTGTTGCACTCATTGCCAATGCGAGCAGAAAAGGCTTCGACGGTAAGTTTTTTTGCGTGCAAATCTTCAAGGAAAACTTAGTCGACTCTAAACTGCCTGTGTTATCTATGGAAAGAGTACTTGAGATGGCACTAAGCATGCACACTCTACATAGAAGGCGCTTTTCACCCGCTTGACTTCTTCACAATAAAGCCCAAGCCACTTTGAATAAACTTTGAGAACAGCCCCAACAAGAGCACCTTCAGTCATCCCAATCGAGATAAAAGTAAATTCTGCAAGAATCCAAAACTCCAAGAACGAAAGGATGCTAAGAAAAACTAATCGGATAGGAGCAAGAGTCAAGACCCATATCAATGCGCCAAAATTTACAAGAACGGAATTTGAATGAATGTGTTCAATTAGAAAGATTGCATAGGTAGGCAAGGGGCTGATTGTATGCACATGAGTCACAAGATATCATCCTCAAGTGCCAATTTGCAAGGCTACTTCAAAGAGACAATTGAAGAGCATGTTGTCAAAACCAATCATAACATTGATGAGACAAGTTGTGACTTGCTGTACATGCTACAATGATAAGAATATAATCAAGGACATCCATAGCTAGTGGAAATATTGAAAAGGATGTAGAATACTGAGTGCGCTTTCATGTACGATATATAGGTACATTAAAGTTGTAGTTTGAAAGTCCAAAAAGAGTTAAAAGGAAGCTACCTACTCATCCAGGCTCCCTCGATGTTGACTATTATCGCTAGCCTACAATAAAAAGTACTTGGCCTATATACATGTCCCAATAAAAAAGAACATGCCCATTAGCCTTAAAAAAGGTCCATTGTGTCAAATTATAAAGCCCTCTGCACTTATATAAGGCTCTAATATGCAATGGGTTTTGTGCTTAGGTATGCACATTTTTTTGCCCATTTAATGCATGGCAAGAATTTCAAGGGCAACAAAGCTTCAATAGATGAGAAAAGGGATTTTACATGAAAGGATAGAAGACCTCAGCTATCTACGGTAGCACTAATCCATTGGGCCAAAGACTAGTGGCACATTTTTGGACACACCTAAACATGCCAGGTCCTCTCACTTTGTCACAAGAGCATGTAAAGCTTGATCATAGAGAAAATAATATGGGAGAGCATGTTTATGCTATTGATCATGAGGTTTCTTAGTTCTACAAGGTTGTTATGTCTACTTCTCCATTGGAAAGCAACATCGGTTCCAAGATTTCACCAGTATTTATCAAATAAGATATCCAACTAAGTTGCATTTATATTCCCGTATATCATAAATTGTACGTATATTACGGAGTTATATGCAGCATATATCCAAATAAACAATATTTCGATCAAAATATACTTCGATTGAAATATATTTCGATCAAAATACTATTTGCCTTATATAAAAAGGCATCACGACAATTTGAACAAACTGTCATGATTGCGATTGCTAGAGAGAGAGTTTTTGGAGAGAAAGAGAGAGAGAGCAGTAGACAGAGAGAGAGAGAAGAGCAGACGAGGGCCGAGCCAAGCCAATCTGGACAGAGCAGGTAATTTTTCTTGTACTTTTTTATGTTTTTTTTGTGAAATTTATTTGCTAACGCTGTTGTTGTGGATCTTTTCTCGCACCTTAGTGTTAGTTTGTATTTTCTTTTTTGCTAGTGTTGTTGTTGTGCAGCTTTTCTCACACCTCATTGTTAGTCTGCAGGTTTAGACATCCACCCTTGACTATGTTGATCCTTGTGACACACTACAAGGGGGATTAGACTTTAGAAGTTTTGTCCTTGATTGTTGTTGACCTCCATGTCGCACTGCAGAGAGTAGCTTAGGTTATACAATTAGACTTTCTGTCCCTGGTTGTTGCTGACCATCATGTTGCACTGCAGGGAGGAGTTAGCTATCTTACATCGTTTCTTCCTAGTTTTTGCTCACCATTGCATAGCAATTGGGAGAACGTATTTTTAAAAATAGACTCATAATCTCTGGTTGTTGTTGACCACCGTGTCACATTGCACCGAGAAGTTTAGGGTTGTCAAATCCATCGTCCTTGGTTGTTGCTGACCATCGCATTGCACTGCAAGGAGATTGAATTTAATAGATTCCTCGTCTCTGGTTGTTACTGACCACCGTGTCGCACTGCAAGGAGGGGTTTAGGGTTGTCAAATCCATCATCCTTCGTTGTTGCTAACCATCACGTCGCACTGCAATGAGATTGGATTTAATAGATTCCTTGTCTTTGTTGTTGCTGACCATGGTGTCACACTGCAAGGAGGGGTTTATGATTTGAGAATCCATCGTCCTTGATTGTTGCTAACCATTGCATCTCACTGCAAGGAGATTAGATTTAATAGATTCCTCGTCTTTGATTGTTGTTGACCATCGTGTCTCACTGCTGTTGCTGCAGGGAGGGGTTTAGGATTTTTAAATCCATTGTTCTTGGTTGTTGCTGACCATCGCGTCGCACTATTGCTGCAAGGAGATTGGATTTAATAGATTCCTCATTTTTGGTTGTTGTTGACCACTGTGTCTCACTACAGGGAGGGACTAAGAGTTTTTAAATCCATCATTCTTGGTTGTTGCTGACCATCGCGCACACTGCAAGGAGATTGGATTTAATGGATTCTTCATCTCTAGTTGTTGCTGACCACAGAGTTGCACTATAGAGAGAGGTTTGGTAGTATTAATCCTTTGTCCTGAGACAGCTGTTGGCTTCCATGTCACACTACAAGGTGATTGTTATTATATTTTTTTATATCTTTGGGTGTTGCTGACCAGTGCATCGCATTACAAGGAGAAATTACATATGTTTTAAAGTCTTTCATTACTTATTATTATTGTGCATGAAATGTTTAAATCTTTCATTATTGGAAGTTATTATTGTCCATGGAATGTTTTTCTTTAGAATTATTTACAATCATATATGTCAAATTTTTATCTATTCTAGACTTACCTTACTTACATTTGCTTCATGTATTTTTAGGCCTTAGTCATGGTAGAGACAAAGTTAACACGTCACCATCGCAAAATCATTAGTGATGCTCTAGTTTTGTCTCTCTATGGAGCTTCACACAATCATTTGGGACAAGCATTTGATCCACTGCACGCAAAGTTTGATAATTTTGTGATTGAGCTTGTGGAATAGTATTCGTTGAACCTGTGCAGTGAATTCACAGTTTCATTTAACCTAGCTCTGCACATTGATGGAGTGATGCATAACACAATAAAGCAATTATTAGGCCACATCACTAGAAGCTTTGAGAGTATGGTTCATCCAAAATCGAAACCAAATGTGGAATTGAAGAGTGAATGAAGCTTGTAGCACTGCTACATTCAAAATTGAAGAGCAAGGATAAGATTGAAGGCTCTTAAAAATGTCCTACGACAGAAGAGGATGTAACTCCTGCATCAGCTGCTCAGCCCTTAGCTATACACCTAGATGATATGACGTATCCTCCTTTCCTACAATTACTTGGGGAGCATTCCATCTTTCACTTGCAAGCACCCCAATTAGGTGAGGGATGTTTTGCAAATATGAAACAAGTTTCAGTGGAACATCCTCTCTTCAAAGATCCTGTTTATGCGGCAAAGATCTACAAAGACCAAATAGGAAGCAAGATGACATTACAGATTGTGCTAGAGGAGGCAACTGC
Organism: Adiantum capillus-veneris; assembly: GCF_014529385.1. Lineage (NCBI taxonomy): Eukaryota > Viridiplantae > Streptophyta > Polypodiopsida > Polypodiales > Pteridaceae > Adiantum > Adiantum capillus-veneris. The sequence goes on along the minus strand of NC_140943.1, from coordinate 94,580,282 downwards.
TACAATTGTTCATCATTGTGGCATGATATTGCCCCGTGCTCTTGTTTGGTATACCAAAAGGCCTATGTTGATCTTCAAACTTTGGAATGGAGGTCACCTTGAGTAGTGGATTTAGGCATGTCATCATGATGGAAGCAAGCCCACAATCAGAGAGTTCCAACAAACATCTGGAACTGTACAACATTTTGTAGACAACATTTTACCGATCTGCAACGCTCTTCTGCAGAGACGGTTAAATTTGTGCATAGTCACAAATTCATTCACAATGATCTACACACTAGAAATATTTGACTCCATTTTGGAGAGCGAGGAGTGTATGCTGGAATTGTGCAGTGTAGACAAAGTACACCATCAAGCACTTTGGCAACATTTCCCAAGCTGCCAAATCTCACCCCTCAATGTAGAGCTTCATTTGAGGAAGATTATCCATGGACTGTCCCTAGAAATATCAGCACCAATCCTCCTTTCATTAAAGAGTCTAAGAATATATATTCTTAGACGCTTGATTGCGTGTATTCAAGAGTCCTCCGAGGTTCTCAAGTGCAATTTTTTGCGAAATGTAAACAAATATCTTGCCAGTGGAAAATCCCCCCAACCCTTAGATAGACTTAAGATATGGGATTTATGCCTTTGTTTGAATGGAGGCCATAATGTTGGCTATCATGTTGTAACCAAATCTGGCTTGAGACCTGTTGATGATTAGATCACTAATCAACTTTTTTGGCATTAATGGTGTGCAATATGTGGTGATATTTCAAATTACATCTTTAATTGTATTTTTCATTTACGTCTTTAAAGTTCTTCAAGTTAAGGTTTTAAAGTGTTTCAAGTTGGATCGCTAAATTCTCTAAACCATCTCTCTTTTCCAAGTGCTAAGACGTGTCTCATTAAAGTTTATTATTTTTCATTTCGGTTATGGAAGAATTTTCTCCCAACCACAATGCACAACAACCTAATGATCCTTTGCTTAATCATGCATTGGCTCATCAAATTTACAAAGATAAAGAGATTTGGGTGGCTCAAGGAGATCTTAGCGCTTTGGTTGTGTCCCAACAAGACGATCAAAACTTAAAGGGGAGCCACTGAATTACAGGCAATGCAGATAGCTATGCCCGAATCACTTTATATGCAACACATTATTTTGACTCAATGGAAATGCTAAGGCTTCCGCTCCCTTGAAGGTTTCAGATTTGCAACACACTGTCCTCGTAAGAAAAATCCTTGCAAGATTTATCTAAGTGTTCAGATCGCCACCAAATAATTATCAAGTGGCCATTTACTTTGTGCAACAATGCTATTGTTACTATGTATTGTGGGTCAAATTTGATTGGAACAATCATCCCACTACAAGAGGTGTTGAAAAAGGACGCTCAACCTTGAAGATTCATGCACGGGAAGCCAATCAAGAAGACCCTCCTTGCAAGAGAGGTTACACATACTTTCCCGAAGAAACTGCATTCATTGAGCATCTTGCAACCCAAGGGATGGATTTGGCAAGTTAAGGAGAGACCCCAGCATGCTGTGCGCTTGTATAACAGTGCTACAAAGAAAGTTGGCATGGTACGAGGCAAAGTATGGGCCTGTTGTCAAAGAAGAGATAGGCAATGCGCTTGCAAGCGATTCATTTGGCCAATCAAAATTTCATGTATCTGATCTTTTCGATATGCAGCCCATGATTTAAATTAAATCTCCCTAACAATAGTAATCTCTTTTTGTATCTTAAATCTCAAGATTTGTAACTAAAACCTCTCTTTGGTATGCAAATCTCTATTTATTGCAACAAATGAACATGTCAGATGTTGTTGCAATTGTGTAAGTTCTCTTCTCTCTCGCTCCCTCTTTTTGACAATGATAAAGAGCAGATGGAGAGAAAGGGAGACAATGAAAGAGAGAGAGAGAGAGAGAGAGAGAGAGAGAGAGAGAGAAGAGAGAGAGAGAGAGAGAGAGAGAGAGGGAGAGAGAGAGATTGTGAAGCTAAACTCTACATAAATTTTGCACTACAAAATTAATAGAGAATATAGTACAAAATTTATAGCTCATCCGTCCCCTCAATCATAGGCACCATGTCATCAAATTCTTCAACATTTGACCATTCTAGATCAATATCTTCTGGTTTCCATTCCACTTCATCATCGGAGTTGAGCTCATTTGCAATTGCTTCATGTGTTTGAAAGTGCCCAAAGCTTTCTTCTGTGGCACGTGTGGCTAACTTTGTTGTCTTATGCATTAGTCGCATGTTACAAAATACATACACCAAGTCAGCATCTCCTTTAGGAATCGATTTTTTTTTATAGTATGCACAAAGCAAACGTAGACCAAGTTCTTTCATAGCTACCACTCAAGGTGGCAATAGACAATGCTCTCACAGCCACATGTTGAAGTTCCACCTTTTCTCCACCATACTCTTTCCACCAAACTGGTGTGCTCATCGTCTTGATATCATCTATATGCCAAACATCCCCAAACATTCCTTCTCTGCTAGTATGTGTCGTCTTCTGTGTGTATGCCACCTGTCCATCCACATTGCCTAATAGTTGAGCACACACTTTCTTGAAATCACTGATCACTTCAGTTTTTCAAGATTGCTCGTGCATCTGGAACTTAGGATCTAAGACAAAACCTGCTCCATGTAGACAAGTATGCATTTGTTCCCATTGTTTAGTTGGAATTCCTAGCAAATTCCTGTAACAAGAGCACCCATCTACTCAATCTTCCTGTCCAATTTTGTTGGCGCACCAGGTATAGATGCATACTAGCAAATTCTTGTAATAAGAGTACTTTGTGGATGTATGTGCCATGATATCTAACTGAAAGCTCCGGGATGCGAGTATCCATGGTCCTAGTCGCCGGCAATGGGACTGACTCGTCCCCCTCACCCTCAGCTACCGCAATTTCAACTTCCATCTTAGTCATTGCTTTGGACTTCTGACTTAGCAACGCATTATGAAAATTCGGAACCAATTTCAGTAATGAACTCAAAGGTACTTGTAATAAAGAATCTAGGACCTCTTTCCAAACTGAATCCCAATTATCCTCTTTCATAATATCCACCTTATTTCTGACTTTCCCCTCTTTTGTTTCCACGCAAGAGGTCGATGGTCTTGATGATTGCAATGGTGGTACTGACTGTGGTATCCATGTCACAGTCTTTTTTCGGACATCTTCTTGAGTCGTCCAATCCGGAAGCTTAACATCGGCTGTTGGAACCACAATTTTTCCAGAACGTGTAATTAGTGAAACCACCGTGTCTGACTCCTCCATGCCTTCAATCTGAACCATAGCCACACTCAGCTACTTTCTTGCAACACGTTTTTGTTTCTTCTGATCATATTCCATAGCCTCTGAACACTCAGACCACCAATGCCCATCTCCCAAACAGAAAAGGCAGGTCTTGGGTCGATTAGGATCTTGGCCACCTCGTCTGCGATTGCAACCCCCTCCTTGACCTTGTCCACCTGCTTGTCATTGAAAGGGCGCCTTTGCTGTATAAGCGTTAACCATCAACACCACAGGCTCTTATCCCTACCCAGACTGTGGTGGATGCCATGTAGAAGAATCCCAACTCCTACGACCCGACCATTGAAATAACATTCCACTGTATTATGAGTGTTGACCGTGCAAATCGCACACCATTTCTGATTCATTGCACACTCTTGAGCGGCATGTCCCAGATTTTGGCATTGAGTACACCACTATTCCTTTAGACTTTTAACCACCGTAGAAGAATTTGACCATTCGGATGGGACACCTTTTTCTTGACGCTGGGATTTTCTCCAAGGTGCCTCCTTTGATTCTTTCCCCGAATTGTTGCTGCCTGAGTGTGAGGAATGTGAGTTTGCAATCTTGGACTCCGAACTATCACAACCACTTCCCTGAGACTTACGATGAGATTTCTTTCTTTGACTTCTTTGGGGATTCTGTATCCTCTAAAGCTTCTCCTGCTACATCAGCCCTTGCAATGGCATTATCCAATGGAGTGGTTACCCTGTCAACTATTGACATAGTAGTTTTGAGATCCTTATTGAGTCCTCGCAGAAAATAATCATTCAACACCTCGGCTGTTGGCCGTTGTGCCGAAGACACCCGCTGCAAAAGCATCCGAAATTTTGCAGCATGATCCTCCACTGGCAATGACTTTTGATGTAGCATCTGAAGCTTTTCCAAATGTTGAGGGACCGTGTTTTCCGTTCTCAACCATCACAAGAACGCTCTGGACCCTTTGACATACGTGTGAAAGTGATCATCGGGGTATTCTGACAGCCATTTGGCAGCTTTCCCTGAAAGTGTAGATTCAAACACTGATTGTTGATGAAGAGGAATCACCACTCCACAATGATTCAATCCATACACTTTATTAAATTGGCACAAATGTGCATCAGGGTCTTCTTTTGAAAGACCTCAAAAACGGCTATACTTAATCTGACCACCCACCTAGTGGTTGTGCCATCGTCTGTTTCCCAATTGTACCCCCTCTTGGAAAAAGCTGACGAACACTAGGAGGTGGGGACAATGGCGGTGAAACCCCAGGCCTGCTTACCAAAGATGTTGGAGGAGCAACATGAGTGGGTGAGGGTGAACCCATGGCAAGAGGACATGACTGACTACATGGAGTACGCCACGCACGCCGAATACGCCTACCATGCACCAGACTTGGCGATGGAGACACGTGTTCCTCATCCTGCGGTGTAGAAAAAACGAATTCATCTGAACCGCGTCTCCTCCGACGTCTCCCCACAAATGGAACCACAAGTTCAGGAGGACCCTGCGACCTATTGTGCATGCATGTTCACAGGAGGTCTCCCATCATGCATCGTGGTCGCCAGATATAATGTTATCTGCCTGCAGAGGAGCAATAAGCATTATGGGAATGAATACCCTCACACTGCCTTACATTATATGAACATCAAAACACATGAAGGCAGAATAGAAGACAAGTGACAGAAATATAACACCGTCTTCTTCATTGATATGCAACCAAACATAAAGTACAAGAGGGGAATATATTGATGACATGAAAATTAGAGATATCCCCAAGGCTGGTATTCCCCCCATATACAACCACTGCTCCAGCGCAAATCGGGAACGGTGCAAACCCTCGTCCTGTCTCATGATATCCCCATGTAGAACTGTCCCAAAGCCGCATGACTCCTAGTTCGCAATGTCAGACATCCGCAAGACCGCAAGACCGCAATGTGCGACTTATGCCGTAACACCTAGCACGCATGGTGGATTACGTGAACCCACAGCTCTAGCCCCTACGTTGGTGCAGCCAAAGTTGTTCCGCAATAAGAAGTGGTCTATGCCAGGCAGAGGTAGGAGTCGAGTGCAGTGTAGAATACTAGGGCAGGTGCCAAGGCCCTTGGTAGCCAAAGGGTAGCGGGAATGTATGCTTAAAGCGGTTTTTTAGGCCAAAAGTACTGCGGGATGGTCCAGATGGGATGGCAGATGGAGGTGTATGGAATGCCAAGTCAATGTCCTAAAATGTAGTGTTCAATGTGCTCTAGAAGTCGGTCTAGATGGCTCGTCAAATGGAGCCCTGGTGCTAAAGATACTTAAGTTTAAAGTTGAAGTGTGTAGCAGATCCCCGATGGACAAGGCAGCTGGGGACAGGTGACCCAGGCTGGTGTTAGTGCATACATGTGTAGATCTTAAGTTACGGAGAGTGCCTATCTTTTCAGAATGTGAATCGGAGCTCTGGATAGCAAGTTATGGCCGCTAGAAGATTTTTCAGGGGTCGGGTCTGAGCTCATTTGACCGCATTGGAAAATGCACCATCTGGCATTGTTTCGACCTCGCCAAGGTTCTTGGTGGATGTGTGCATCATGTCAAGTTGGTGCGAGTCGACGGTGTATCAATTGGATACCCAGTCAGCTACATGCAGCTGAACAAAATCGGGAGGCAATGCCGGGAGAAGACTTGGCTGATGTTTTTCTCATTTTTTTGCGGCCTCAAATAGCGCATTCCAAAGGATCTGAAGGCGGTAAGTTTTTTATGGTTCGGGACCGCTGCGGCGAAGACTTGGCATGATTTGGCGGATCGAGCTTACAACCCATGGGCAGGATATGAGGACGAGAAGAATAAGGCCCAAAAAATGGGGGGTCTTTGAATAGACTTTGGTGATTTTTAAGTGGGCTTGAGGCCTCAAAGCCAGGCAGGGGCTACCACGTGGCGGCATGATAAACCCATATGCATGGGCGCTGCACATGGCGGTGGGGTATAAAGGCCAGAATGCACACCATTTAGGAGTATTGAGGCGAGCAGCATGCTCTGTGAGGCATTGGCTATGGCGTCAGGCGCCGTTGGCACTGCTTTGGCTGGAGGCCGCCCTGCCGGGTGTAGGCGGCGGTGTTTTGGTTGGCGAGGCGGTGCCAGGGGTGGCATGCCTGCATGAGGAAGGTGGTTGGCATGTAATGATGTGGCATACGCGACTAGGGAGCAAGTCCCACGGTCCTTGGGGCCCCAAAATTTTGAAGTAGAGAGGGAGGACAATAGCGACCTTGCTATTGGCCCCCCCCTTGCGTGGAAGAGGAGGTTCTCGTGGCGCGGGAGATGGGCATAGGGAGAGAGAGGATGAACTCAAGGGAGGTCAAATAGGCCACCTATGCATAAGGTCCGGGCAAAGGAGACCACTCCAAAGAGTGTTCGGGCAAAGTGGACCAAAGAGTAAAAGAGCCAGTCGAGCAGAGGCAAACCAAGGCAAGGGTAAAATGGGAGGCGGGACCAAAGAGAAGTAGAGGGAGAGAGGAAAAAAAAAGAAATAAGTGGCAAGAGGAGCCGGGCAGATAAGTCCAAGTCAAGCCAATTGAGTAGTAGAAGGTTAAGCCCACAAAGGGGTAAAAATGAAGGTAAAAAAATAAAAAATAAAAAGCCAAGGGGCAATAGCGACATCGCTAATGCCGCCCCCCCCAAGTGCAAAAGAGAAAGAAAGAGAGCAGATGGAGCAAGGTGGTGCCCCCTTCCCAGAAGATATTGAAAGTGGGACATATGAACCAATTGAAGGGCAATTTCCCAAATTGAAGACCCCCCTATAAAAGTAAAAAATGGACCAAATTAGGGGCTTTTTTCTTGGCTTTTGGAGGCCTTTGGAAGCCTGCAAAGAGGAGCTCTCTGACAAAGGAGTGTGCCTGTCAAACCCCTTTGTATTATCTTGTGAAAATGGCCATGGTGATGGCAGTGCAAGCCCGTGTACATGTTTTTTGAAGTGCAATCAAGCTGCAGTTCCCTTTCCTTGCTATTGTTTCCCCTTCCCCCTTCTCTTTCTCCTGCTTTCATGGTTCTCCTCGTTTTCGGCTGTGTGGATGTGTGTGCCCCCTCCGGACCAACGGTGTCTTGAGTGAGATGGTGAGATTGAGTGTCTATGAGTGTGTGTAAGGGTGGAGGCAGGCAGTGGTAGCAGTTGTGCGCTATGTAGTGGATTTGTATAGTGTGTGACCGGTGGCAATTGAGAAGGCGGTGGTCTGCTAGTGTAAAGTGTTTCTTTGAAGGTGTTTTTTGAGAGGATAGGGGTGTTGTGGATACCCTTAGCTATAGGGAGGCCTTTGTATTGGTGTCGGGTGTGTTCCCCCATTCCCCCTCTCCATCTTTTGGTGCCCCCACTGAGGAGTATGCTGATGCTCCTAGTTGAAGTCAAAGTGGTGTTTTTTGTGATGCCAAAGGTGCGGCCTTTGAAGCGCAGGTGTTGCTAGTGATGGCTTGGGTGGGATTTCCTGTTCTCACTAGGGTTGAAGATGCGGAAACCTGGCTTCAAGACTACGTGTTGTTCGTGTTGGAAAGCGGATTATCGAAACAAGATGGTTCGATAGCCTTGGTGAAGAAGAAAAAGCAGATTGCAAAGCCATGCAGGTGGCTTTTTGAAGGGGATTTGTTGCGGATGCGTAGCTAGATGAGGTAAAGCGGAAACTAGACAGTGAGGCGGTCCGGGGCGGGCAACAAGAGAGGCGACCTCTAAACACCCCTCAAGGCTCCCGTGCTGCTCAATTGGGGCTGGGGCAACCACAAGCACAACACAACAACAAACCCACAGCCAAACCAAAACAAGATAGGGGCACCACCTAGTTATGGTATGCGAACTAGGACGCAAGAGAGATTTTGGCACAACCAAGAAGATGCACCACACAACACACACAAACAACCTCACACCAAGACACACATGAAATGGACCAGAGAGAGCTACAGCAAAGGGAAGAGAGAGAGGAAAGGATCTTGCGTAATACCTTATTTGTGACTTGCAAATGGAGATGGTTCGTTATGATGCTATCGTAGAACTTGTACAAAACTCACTCAATGCTTAGTGATTGCTAATCATTGCCAAAACACACACACACTGTCTTAGGGTGTGGGAGACCTCTCACCACAATACCCTCTTACAATGGACACAAAACTGGCAATGAAAAACACACTAAAACACTTTCTAAAATCAAGATCAACCGATAAAAACTCAAATACGCAAGTCACCTTGAATTCACCAAACCGTATTGCACAAATGGAAGGACGAAGATTTGAACGTCGAATCACGCCTTTGATGCACCAAACCTCAATTTATTGATGATGAAGGAGCATATATAATAGTGGTTTTGAGATTTGAGGAACTCACGCTCTCCCACTTGCAATGTGTAGCTTGAAGGCTTCTCTCACACCAAGAGTGAATCTCACAAGTGGTTGCTACACCTAAGTCTCTCCTCACGCATAGAGTGTTGGGGTGCTATGTGAGATGTTGGAGGTTGTTTTACAAGAAGGAGAGGGGCCTATTTATAGGTTGGAGACCCCATATTAAGATTATTGGAAATCCTAATTTACAAGCTAACAAATCAGGATTATGATTTTTTTGAATATCAAAACATTGCGGGCCTTCTTTGTCTGCTTGAGTCATGGGTGTGGGCTCAAAAGAGAGCATTATTGATGGTAGATAAGGTGAAAGTAAGTTTTAAGGAAGGGGAGAGAGAGAGAGAGAGAGAGTTACTATACACATGTCTTGAGGTGAGGTGTCTTTTATGGTTAGATCAATGGCTATTTTGTGTTAGTATGTTAGTGGTTAGTGTTAGTAATCACTAGAAAGTTAATGTTACATTTACAATGGGTAGAATGAGGTGGATGGTTGGAGTAAGATGGTTGAATGAAGTGAGCAAATCCTTGTGATGGTGAAGCTTGAAGAAGTTTTGGACTTACTTGTGTAGGTTCTCAAAATGACCATCGATCTTCTTCTTCGTCTTCCCTTCTTTACGCCATCGCCGCCAAGGTTGATTATCGCGATGAAAATGGTAATTCCGTTGATGATATCTCTTTATTTGCAGAGGTTAATCATGGTACACATGCTGAATTTATGTATATATATAAGGAGTAAGATGGAATTGTACTTTGGAGATAATAGAGAGAGGCATAGAGATGGTGTATGTACATGGAGAGCTCATATGAGAGCTATGGGAGTAAGTGGGGAGGTTAATGGTGAGGAAGGTGAGAGAAACCATTGAAGATGCAGGTTTGAGTGAGGGATTGAGAGAAATGTGTGTGTGTGTGTGTGTGTGTGTGTGTGTAGAAGTGTGGAAAGAGGTGAGAGAAGACTATGGGCTACTTGTGAGAAAAGTGGACAGACTGGGGTCCACTCAAAAAATCATAGCTCACCGCTGGTAGCTCCAAAAATCATGAAAAAATTTGAGGTGATTATTCAGAGCGTGGGCTACATTTTCTCTTTTGACCACCGCTCCAAATTCGGAGTGGAGATAGGTGCCAAAATTCTCACCAAAAAGCCTGTTTTTTATGCCTGCAAAAGTCTTTTAGTGGACCCCTCCTTTGTTGAATTTGTACAATGCATCCAAGAGTGAGCCCCTCCTTTGTCATATCATAATACAAAGCATCCAAGTTGCCCTTGACACATGCATGGAGGAGGATTATTGGTGAATAAAGAAATATATACATGGTGGGACTAGTGTATGGACTATTCATGGACTTTAGCTCAATGAGCACATGGTGTTAGAATAATGAGTAAAACTAATAATAAAAATATGGAGGAGTTATGGATATGGAAAGATATTGGAATCATATGATATGGTCCCTCCTTGAATTATTTTGGGTGAAAGAGGAAAAGGTATGCAAGTAAATAATATAATAAAGGTAACCAATGAGTAGAAATCAATTTTTTGTTTTCACGAGGGTGAGGATGAAAATGTGGGAGTGATTTGTATAAAGGAAAAATATGAGGTTAGAGTATGTACATATTGGCAAAAAATATAATTATGGTGTAAGAGGATGAAAGAAGGTGTACATAGGTTTAATAAAACACACACCTAAGTAGAAATATTTAAATAAAATACCAAAATAATTATAAAAAATCCCTATATTTAGGCCATATATACAATGAAATATTTACACACAAAGAGGCCATAATATACTTTTATTTTATTTTTATTTATTTTTATTTTTTTTGGCTCACCTAGCCCAGTGACTAGCTAGCTGAGGGTTTTTTAAGAAGATATGGAAAAAGTCCCCTAATTCACACACACCTATTTACAGTGAAATGGTAGGGATAGCCATAGTGTTTGGGTGATTTTGGTAGGGTGAGGTAGCTTACTATGGCAATTATGGAGAGCCGAAAAACGGCTATCATTAGCCCCCCCCTTAGATAATGGTACATTTATGTACCATTTATCCGATCATACAACATGTATATTATGTAACGTCTGTCTTTGTCTGCTCTTATCTTTGAAGAACCTTTGTTGTATGATTAAAAAACCTTGTGTGATATGGAAGGTTCTCCGAGCCAATAGCAAGATGAAATGAAGTGACGGAGTAAACCTCCTCCATTGAGAGAGTTTCCATAAGCACCCCCCAGGATCAAAGATCTTGAAATATCTTTCCCAAAGCCAGATGTATGGTATGGAATCACTTACTGATTTTGGTTGAAGAAACTTGTAGATTTTACTGTTGTCCATCATTGCATCTATCACTATGAATGTGATATAAAAGATTGGTTGCTCTTCCTCCTGTGTAAAGTTGATGTATCTGCTACGATCTTCAAGATCTTGTATGAGCAAATTCCTAAACTGTAGCTCATAAATTTCATTCAACCTGGGTAGGCTCATCAAGTAAAAAATTCTATGACCTTTATGATTTAGGAAATCTTGATCCATGCTTCCAACTGCTATTGAAAGATATTGCAGATAGTTTACCACATAAGTAGATAATAGATGAAGGTTTCTATTGCTTCCAACACATTGGAAGAGAATAGATTTTGGTACTGATTGATGAAATATCCACATGTAGCAATCAACAAGTTTTTCATCTATGATGAAGACCAGAAGCATCACAATGTGCGACCTCCATACACCAAAGAACCAAATGAAGAAGGTTTGGAAACCTCCGTTCATCACCAAGTATTCATGTCCTCCTCCACTTAAGAAGGTATGGTGCCCTCGATGAAAGGTATATGTGAAGAGAGGAGAAGTTGACTTTGAAGAGGTGAAACCCAATGTGAAGATGATTGGGGTTTCCAAAGTTTGGATTTTCTTGCTAAGAGATTGTCCCATGAATGAAGAGCCACCCACTAAAACACCATTGGAGAGAATGATACCCTTCTGATAGTTTCCTTTTATGATTTTATTTTTTACTACTCTCCCATGTTCTTCATCCCCTTCTAAGCCCCCCCTTTGGCAAGGTTGTAACTCCTCACATCGTACCACCTCAAAGGTTGATGGATTACTGTTTGATTTTGCAAAAAATTTGGCTTCTTGCATTATAGGTTCCTCCATGCTTAACATACATGGGTCATACCAATGCTTTTCAACATCCTCAAACACTTCTTCAAGATTATCCTCACATGGATTAAACTCACACTCTTCTAATTTGTTTTGGAGTTGGCATTCCATGTACACAATCATCTCTTTATGATCAATGTGGTCTATGATCTCTCCACCTATGATTTCATCTTCTTCTTCACTCTCTTCTTTTAGACAAGATACACTCTCAGAACATTCCATAAGATCAAGGTTACCTTCAAGGTCTTCATTCTCCATAGAGTCATGTTGCACAAAAGCTTCGTCTGCTCGGACTAGAAATTGATCCTCCGCCAAAAGGTTGGATGTATCCATTATTGAATCATCAATGCCATTTGAGATATCTTGTGTTGATTTTTTCATGCTTGTGATAAAGGTAGAAGAAAGAGATTCCACATTTGAATCTTGGCCACACACTTTAGCACTTGAATAATCAGTTGGTATGTAAGTAACTTCTTCAACATTTGTCGGAGTAGAAGGAGACAAGTATGGCAAAGGAGATGACTCCTTGATAGAAACACTTTCATGATGGTTGGTTCTTCCAGCATGATGGCAACCATTTTTGATGTAGAAGTACTTGTGAAACTTCCTTCGGGCAATAGTGACCGCTTCTTCAAAGGTAGAGGGTCCACTACAAGTAACCTTAGTCTTTAGGAATGGAGACAAACCCGAAATAAATTGATCCATTTTTACATAATCTGGAAATGTAGAACTAAATCCACAACCTTCCCATTGACGAGAAAAAATATCCTCATAAGCATAGTAGTCTTCACCATGTTGTTGAAGTCTCCGTAGTGAAACCCATGCTTTCTCCGTTGTTGGAACTTTAGAGAATCTGGCCTTCAAAGCTTTGGAAATTTGGGTATACCCATCTTCAATCTGAGAAGACATACTCCAAAACCATTGCTCAGTGTTGCCTCTAAGGCATAGCAATAGAAAATCCCCTTTTTCAATGTCATCCCTTTTACCAAGGATATGACAAACCATTCTAAAATCAACAAGAAAATCATCAACATCTTCTTCTGGATTTCCAAAGAAGATTGGGATATCATCAAAGGTATAGCGTGTCATAGTCTCTCAATGCTAGAACCACACAAAGATTAGTTCCAGACAATCATCAACTAACTACAAAAGGTCTTTCAACATGAATTCTAGACTTTTATGTGAAAATGTTTTTTTCCTTTCGTATGTTATCCATAATCCGAACCATATTCTAGATCAATTTTTGTTTCCTTGAAATTAAACTCGGTCATACATGTTTTCATGATTCATGAAATCTACTTGATTATACTAAAATTCAAGCATTCATGGAATACAACAACACTAAGCACACAATCGGTCCTCCGTGGGGGCACCAAAATTGAGGTGGTCCGGGGCGGGCAACAAGAGAGGCGACCTCTAAACACCCCTCAAGGCTCCCGTGCTGCTCAATTGGGGCTGGGGCAACCACAAGCACAACACAACAACAAACCCACAGCCAAACCAAAACAAGATAGGGGCACCACCTAGTTATGGTATGCGAACTAGGACGCAAGAGAGATTTTGGCACAACCAAGAAGATGCACCACACAACACACACAAACAACCTCACACCAAGACACACATGAAATGGACCAGAGAGAGCTACAGCAAAGGGAAGAGAGAGAGGAAAGGATCTTGCGTAATACCTTATTTGTGACTTGCAAATGGAGATGGTTCGTTATGATGCTATCGTAGAACTTGTACAAAACTCACTCAATGCTTAGTGATTGCTAATCATTGCCAAAACACACACACACTGTCTTAGGGTGTGGGAGACCTCTCACCACAATACCCTCTTACAATGGACACAAAACTGGCAATGAAAAACACACTAAAAAACTTTCTAAAATCAAGATCAATCGATAAAAACTCAAATACACAAGTCACCTTGAATTCACCAAACCGTATTGCACAAATGGAAGGACGAAGATTTGAACGTCGAATCACGCCTTTGATGCACCAAACCTCAATTTATTGATGATGAAGGAGCATATACAATAGTGGTTTTGAGATTTGAGGAACTCACGCTCTCCCACTTGCAATGTGTAGCTTGAAGGCTTCTCTCACACCAAGAGTGAATCTCACAAGTGGTTGCTACACCTAAGTCTCTCCTCACGCATAGAGTGTTGGGGTGCTATGTGAGATGTTGGAGGTTGTTTTACAAGAAGGAGAGGGGCCTATTTATAGGTTGGAGACCCCATATTAAGATTATTGGAAATCCTAATTTACAAGCTAACAAATCAGGATTATGATTTTTTTGAATATCAAAACATTGCGGGCCTTCTTTGTCTGCTTGAGTCATGGGTGTGGGCTCAAAAGAGAGCATTATTGATGGTAGATAAGGTGAAAGTAAGTTTTAAGGAAGGGGAGAGAGAGAGAGAGAGAGAGAGAGAGAGAGAGAGAGAGTTACTATACACATGTCTTGAGGTGAGGTGTCTTTTATGGTTAGATCAATGGCTATTTTGTGTTAGTATGTTAGTGGTTAGTGTTAGTAATCACTAGAAAGTTAATGTTACATTTACAATGGGTAGAATGAGGTGGATGGTTGGAGTAAGATGGTTGAATGAAGTGAGCAAATCCTTGTGATGGTGAAGCTTGAAGAAGTTTTGGACTTACTTGTGTAGGTTCTCAAAATGACCATCGATCTTCTTCTTCGTCTTCCCTTCTTTACGCCATCGCCGCCAAGGTTGATTATCGCGATGAAAATGGTAATTCCGTTGATGATATCTCTTTATTTGCAGAGGTTAATCATGGTACACATGCTGAATTTATGTATATATATAAGGAGTAAGATGGAATTGTACTTTGGAGATAATAGAGAGAGGCATAGAGATGGTGTATGTACATGGAGAGCTCATATGAGAGCTATGGGAGTAAGTGGGGAGGTTAATGGTGAGGAAGGTGAGAGAAACCATTGAAGGTGCAGGTTTGAGTGAGGGATTGAGAGAAATGTGTGTGTGTGTGTGTGTGTGTAGAAGTGTGGAAAGAGGTGAGAGAAGACTATGGGCTACTTGTGAGAAAAGTGGGCAGACTGGGGTCCACTCAAAAAATCATAGCTCACCGCTGGTAGCTCCAAAAATCATGAAAAACTTTGAGGTGATTATTCAGAGCGTGGGCTACATTTTCTCTTTTGACCACCGCTCCAAATTCGGAGTGGAGATAGGTGCCAAAATTCTCACCAAAAAGCCTGTTTTTTATGCCTGCAAAAGTCTTTTAGTGGACCCCTCCTTTGTTGAATTTGTACAATGCATCCAAGAGTGAGCCCCTCCTTTGTCATATCATAATACAAAGCATCCAAGTTGCCCTTGACACATGCATGGAGGAGGATTATTGGTGAATAAAGAAATATATACATGGTGGGACTAGTGTATGGACTATTCATGGACTTTAGCTCAATGAGCACATGGTGTTAGAATAATGAGTAAAAATAATAATAAAAATATGGAGGAGTTATGGATATGGAAAGATATTGGAATCATATGATATGGTCCCTCCTTGAATTATTTTGGGTGAAAGAGGAAAAGGTATGAAAGTAAATAATATAATAAAAGTAACCAATGAGTAGAAATCAATTTTTTGTTTTCACGAGGGTGAGGGTGAAAATGTGGGAGTGATTTGTATAAAGGAAAAATATGAGGTTAGAGTATGTACATATTGGCAAAAAATATAATTATGGTGTAAGAGGATGAAAGAAGGTGTACATAGGTTTAATAAAACACACACCTAAGTAGAAATATTTAAATAAAATACCAAAATAATTATAAAAAATCCCTATATTTAGGCCATATATACAATGAAATATTTACACACAAAGAGGCCATAATATACTTTTATTTTATTTTTTATTTTTTTAATTTTTTTTGGCTCACCTAGCCCAGTGACTAGCTAGCTGAGGGTTTTTTAAGAAGATATGGAAAAAGTCCCCTAATTCACACACACCTATTTACAGTGAAATGGTAGGGATAGCCATAGTGTTTGGGTGATTTTGGTAGGGTGAGGTAGCTTACTATGGCAATTATGGAGAGCCGAAAAACGGCTATCAACAGTTTAAAGAAAAGCTTGGAGGGAGATTTTCAAAAATTCGAGTAGGAGTTCGAAGCCCTATGGGGGAAGTTAGTCAAGGTAACTGCTGCAAAAATACCTATTTTTTGAAATTGTGTAAATCCATGGATTGCCTGCATGAGGAAGTGCGAGATACACTGGAGGTAGATGACCCAATGTCGTATGAAGAGGCGGTAGCTCTAGCGAGAGGGCGAACCAAAGAGATTTTGAAAAAGCGCGAGGCTAGGCAAGTTTTGCCAATTGCGGTGAAGCCAAGGCAGTGTGATGCGATGCTAGCCGAGCCACAGGTGATGCAAAGAGAAGTGCACGTGCAAGAAGAACCAAGGGTTCATTGGCTACAAAGAGACAGGATGGTTCCTATGCCAAAGATGCTGGCTAGATAGGTTCCAATTGTGGAGGAAGTGCAGGTGGTTCTAGAGTGGACAAAGGATGTGCTACCAAGTTCAAGTGCGGCTGTAGAAGTTCCATTGGAGTGCGGTAAAGAGCAAGGAGTGTGGTTTACAGACGAGGTTGAAGCGGTGAAGCTAGAAGAGGTTCCTGAGCTTGAAACCGAAGAGGAGGTTGGGTCTAGTGACAATAGCTCTATGGACGCGGACACGAGTTGGGAGATTGAGTCATCCCAATCCAAGTATGATGAGTTTGACCTCTTGCATGTGAGTGGAGAGACTATAAATGTGTGCGAGGAGCAGCATAAAGTGCAAACCAAAGTGCTTAGTGAAGACCAAGTGGAGAAATTTAGCCCTACAGGTGGTGAGGAGTGGGTAAAACTGGTGTGTGGTACCATGTTGGTGGCCATGTTGATGAAGGTGGCAGTGGAGTATGCCATGGTGGTACAACACGTGCAACATTTTTCCAAAAGGGTTAGAGCAGTTGTACCTATGGAAAAGGATAAGGAGGAGGTGATAGAGAACCAGTTTCTCTCTTCCTTGGTAGAGCTTGAGGATGCAGTAGTATAAGAGCGGGTAATTGCAGCGGACAAGCATGTATTGACCTTGAAGGGCCAATTGACGAGGAGGAGCTCGACGATGCTAGAATTGAGTTCATGGTAGGTGAGAAAGATAGTACGCAGTCAAAGTTAGATTTGATTCCTACAGAGTTAATGCCCTCTATGACAGGTGATGCAGATTTCAAGGCAGTGTCCAAGCTTTCTAAGGAGGTCTGTGAGTGGTGGTTAAAAGGAATGGTGATAAAAACGGTTGTGCAGTATGATGTTGATCAGGTACAGGATCTAGCTTTACATGGATGGGAGGGCGAGTCAGATATGTTAGGTCTGTTTGGTGCGAGTGATGGTACAAGCAAGTCTTTGGATGGCGAGAACGAAGGTTCTCTATTTGGTTTTCTTGGAGGAGCTTTGTTGCGAGTGGGCAGTTTGCCAAGGAGTGCTTGGAGTGGTAGAAGCATGTTGACGGCGGTTTGGATATGCAGTTGGATATGTGCCCTTGGTGTGGCACTATGTGAGGGTGTTGCAGGTGGATAAAAGGGACCAATGGAACGCGTTCTACCCAGGCAGTTGATGACAACTAAAGCAGGGGGTTGGGCAACCCGCATGAACAAAGACCGCGCGGGTTACACGTGTCAATTTTGTACATATAGTGGGTGTTTTGCAATGTATAGAGAGTTTGTTTTTGGTGTTTTTTTTTATTGCAGTAAGCCTATGTGTGGTTGAACATAAATGTTCAACGAGGGGGTGGGCAATGATGGTGCAATTGTTGGATGGATACGCCGCGACGAACGTCAGCACAGCGAGAACTCACCTAACATGTAATGTCAGCTAAGGAAGAAGCTCGACCCGTAGGCACGTGGAAGCAAAAATAAGGTGTCAACCTACACTCGACCAACTCCTAACTAATTCCTACAGAGGTCTCTACCAATTGTCTAAGTCACAGCCTTCAAGAGTGCATAAGAGGAAACTTCCTACAACGCTTTCTAGAGCCAAACACCCATCAAACAATCTCGAAATACCATAGAACTTGAAGGAGACCCTACTAATACCAATAGGTCACTCTCCCTAATGTCTATGAACAAAAATCCCGACCCAAAACACCTGGTGCAGAAACACGTAGGATGTCTGGCCGAAATCTGCAGGTCTTCGTTTCCAAAATCTAAAGTGTCTAATGTGTAGTTCTACTCAAAGTGAACGCGTGGATATGCTACAATGAAAAATTGGACAACGTATGCTCACCCAAACAACCGATGAAGCTCGTAGAAGGAGCTCACAAAGCCAGTCCGTACGTGCGCAATGTTGGTATCGACGCGTAGCTCTAGTCGGGGGCAACACGCTGCACTTCTCCGCACTCGATTCCGACCTCCAGAGCACACGTAGCGTCAAGATGAATCTCACACTCTCTCTCTCTCGTACACAGTACGCCCATTCACAGACTTTAAAACTTGTTTAAAATGACAAAAGGTTTCTCATTAAGGTCAAAAAGTGGTATATATACCTTACAATTTCTCAAACCCTAAAGTTTCAAAATCAACCATCTACTCAATCTAACTATCAAAACTGGGATACAATCTGGAAACTTCTGTAAGTCCCAATAATTACAAGGTGAAAAATCAGGTTTTCCTAATGAATAATTACAAAAAATAATAGTCCTCCGAGTAGTTCGATGCCGTGGGGTGTGTCCAGCTTATAACACTCCCCCCCTCCTTGCTCATGTCGTCCGCGACATGGCCTTGATCAACTGCTTCATCTTATCGTTTCCCTCATCTTTAGCAGTGATTCGTACCTGGCATGTAGGTTCAGCATTGTTGGGCCAAAGATATCTGTACTCACGGTGAAGAATCCCGTATAGAATGCTTCTTCAAAAGCCTGGAGGTGATAGGATGGTAGAAACATGATTCTTTGATACAGCGCATGTATCAACTCCTTGGAAGGCTGACCTGACAGATCATAAGCACATCTGTATGTATCTTGGAAGAAGAATATGCTGTCGGTCACCTGGCCTGGCTTGAAGGTCTCGAACACTGCTAAGATGGTTCTACAGATTTTTCTCATCATAATGCATGTAAGGTCAGGTGAGCCAGTGAACAAATTTATGGCACCCGTTAGGGTTTTCACCATGTATTGGATAATTATTCTCCCAGCAGCTTTGGGTAATTCATCCAAGTGGGTTGGCTTCTTTGCAAAATTTCCTGTGCCTTCCACGTCCTAACCCTTGGCAGGGGACAGAAGCTGAAATTGTCTCTGATATCTTTAGGTGCCTCTACCAGGCGGATTAGGTATTGTGGGTACTTTGTAAGCCAAGCCTTCCTCCACTTTGACTGAGAATCCACTATAAGCTTAACTCCTTCTGGCTTCGAGGTGTCTGCATTGTAAAGAGGTACCGTTGGCTCTTCTCTGATCCGCTTGTTTATTGTAGCTGCCTCATATTTCAGCAATGGATATGGGAGAGAGGGTTGAATCCACTCGCGCTTGAGATTGATGGCGTCGATCTTCTGAGTTGTCATAGATTTGAAGACCCTCTGCTCCCATTCCAAGGCTTCCTTCGTGCTTTCTCTCAGCTCTTCCTCTATTTCCTTACACAATTTTTCCTCCTCTTCTTGTGTTAGATCCTGTGGCTCTTGAGAGGATCCTGCTATGCTTTCGTCTTGCATGGGTGTGTCCACAGGATCTACCACATTGTTGAGGTCGATGCCCTCATTGGCGGCTGGCCCTGAGCTTTCTACCTCTCCTCCTTGCTGGCCTTTCAACTCCTCAATTTGCCTGAGGAGTGTTTTCTTTTCCGCTTCAGCTTCTCCGCCCATATTCACGAGGAGGTCATTAAGTTCAACGTTTACTCTTTCCGCCTCCTCGAGCTTTTTCTTTATGCTTTCCACTTCTTCTTGCAGGGCTTTTTGGCCCTCCTCCATTCTTATTTGCAGTACGATAGAACCTTCAGCCATCATTAACCTCTACTTCTTCTCGAGAGTCGGCTCCTTCTGAAGTTCCTGCATTTGCTCTTCATATAGTTGACTCTCGGAAATGATTTTAGTCGAGCTCGTAGCTCTGACTCTAGCAGGTGATGCTCGCAGCCTCTGGATGTTTTGATCTTTGACTTTTAATTGGTCGTTGAGCTCAAGGACTTCAACTAGGATTGCTTCTTGTTCTATCTCTATTTTTTCCTTGGCGTTTCTCATGGCCTCTACTTGTTTCGATTCTTCGGCCAGCTGTAGTGTCAGATTATCTTTTTCTCTTTTGGCATCTCGCAATGACTTGCTAAGCTGCAGACACTCTTCCTTAGTTGCTTGTATTCTTTTTGCTACTGCCTCATTTGCTTCTTCCATTGCTTGGCAGTTTTGTAGAGACGTTTCCAAGCTGGCATGGAGGTTAGCTTCCCTCTCTTTTTTCCCTTGGCTTTGTGCCTGCAGAGAATCCCTTTCCATTTTGGTCTTTTCTTTGGTGGCTTTGAGAGTTATCATCTCTTTCTCTGAATCCATAGATTGTGCCCTCAATCCGGCTAGCTTTGTCATCACCACGTCCCAGTCATTGGAGGGTGGGTGCAGGTCTATCGTGTCGCTAGCAATTTCTTTTAGTTCCACTAGCCGAATGCCTTGCATCTGTTTTTTCTGCCCTATCCTCACCAAGTCGAATACGACTGTGGCGGCTTCTTCCTTTGTATGGCCTGCAGCTAGCAGGTCCAAAAATGCATAGTAGGCCTCATCTAATCCTTTTTACTTAGACTCAGGCTTGGCCTCTTATTTTGGCTCAGGTTCCTGCCTTTGCTCTTGCTTCTCAGCTTCCTTATCTTCTGATGGAGGGCTGATAGGAGGTGGTGAGGGATGTGGGCTGGATTTAGGGCTATCTGGTAAAGCTATAGCTTTGCCCTTTAAGTCCTTGTCTGCTTTTGTTTTTCTTTCTCTTTCTTGGATTTCTTGTTCATCTAGCAGTTTCTGCCTTATCTGTTCTACTTCCTCCTCTGTGAAAGGTACATGGGGAATGTTTTTTGCTGCAGCATCAAGAATCTCAAAATTTTTGATGTAATCTTCAAAGCGGTCCCTTTGCACTCTTCTGGATGATCCAGACATAGACTCGAGAGATTGCTTCCAGAGTTCGTTTAAATCACCCTTGAGGACTCTTTCTGGTCGGAAACTCTCCATCAGCCTCTCGAGTCTTGCCGCTTTCTGAGAACTGGTTTCTTTGGCCGGCACTTGAGCAAACTCCTTCTTTCATTTATTTTGCTCTGGTTTCTCCTCTTCAACTGGCTCCAGCCGTCTCTTCAATCTTGTAGCCACCCTTGGTGCCCTTTGCGGCTCATCTTCCTTGTCTTCTTTTACTCTTAGCCATTCATTCTGAGATGGGGCGTCAGGCCACCTTCCTTTAGCGTGTAGTGCCCCATAAACCACTTTGGTGATCAGCTCTCCTGGCACTATGTAGGTTGGATTTTTGTTGCCCATCTTTACTAAGATGTCATGTATGTATGCCGCATAGTTGATTATCTTTGGGGTGCCTTTTGTCATTGCCCAAGTAAACGTTGTGGCAATTGCACCTGGAGGCATCCTATACTTCTGTGGCCCCTTAGTGCACATTTGGAAGTACTGGTTGTACAACTGGCTCATAATTTCCACCTTTGGGTTGGCAATGTCTTCAAAGGTGTAATTTGCCTTTTTCTCTTTGTACACTTTGACTTCATCCCTTCTTTTTGTGACGATGTCCCCCTCATTGGAGAGGTCTAGTGCATGGGCTACAACCCACTCCATGATTATGATCTTTGTATCTGCTTTGCCTTGTAAATCTGTTACCTTGGCCACTCCATCCTCTTTGATGCTTGTTACAAATTCCCATACTCTTTTGATTTCCACCCCTGTCGGCATTGCTTCGAAGTAGTTGTGGAGGTCAATTTTCTCCAAGTACCTGGCCATTTTTCTTCGTACAAACTCATTGATCTCTCTCGGAAGCATTGGTAGCTCTATGACATTGCCTTCATTGTCCTTGAACACTCCCTGGTAGATCTTTAGGTCGTTTGACTCTAACAGATCTTCTTATATCCAAGTGCTAGTGGGCTTTAATGTTCCTTCTGGAATGACAAAGGGTTCCACTTCATCCAGACAATCTTTGATGGTCATTATTTTCCTCTTTGCCGGTGACTTCGAGGCTGCCATTGATCCTGTTGCACTCAGTAGTCCGAAGTTAGCGTTTTTTACATTTTAGCTGCGAAACTGAGTTTTACTTATCCAAATGACTTGAAAATTGAAAATAAAGCTTAAAAGGAACTTGTGAAGCTATGCATGTGCTTACAGTGCAAATCTGGTCAAAAATTTTCATCTACACATCCTACACGTAGGATGTCTTTTTCATCAAAATTGGTTCATACTTGACATGCAGGTAGTGTAAGGCTCATGGAACATGGCTATAGGCTTGGATTTGAATTTGGATATCAAGAAGTGGATTTTTGGGCTGATTCAGGCTTTAGGTCACAATTTTGGTAGAATGTCCATCATAGGTAGCAATTGATGTCCAAATGGGTTGAAAATTGGTATATGGTCTCATTGCACCATGGTATTGGCTCCCATGATGTCATTCCTTGCACAGAAGGCCAAATTTCTGTTAGAGACATCCTATGCGTATGATGTCTTTTTCATCAAAATGACATGAAACTTGTTCTGTGGGTTTTCATTGGCCTATGGAACATGGCCATGTTCTTGGATTTGAATTTGGACAAGACTTGATGCTTGTAAGGCTCTAGGAGGTGTTTTTGGGCTCAAAAAGTGTATCTTGAGGGTGTTGGGGGTCAAAAGTGATTAGAATGGCTTCAAACTTGACATATGGGCTCTTGATGATGAGGTAATTGGATCTGGAATGATAAAACATCCCTTGCATGCCAAAAAGGTCAATTAGACATCCTACGCATAGGATGTCTATTTCAGCATTTTTTCTCCCTGACCACACAGATTGTTTGCTGATGTGTTGGTGAATGTGTTGGGCAAGTTTCATAGGATTTGGACAAGATTTGGTAGGTCTTTGGCCCATTATTGCCTCTACGCCGTAACTTTGCGTTTTTCCATGCATATGAGGTCAAGCTTGGTCCAAATGTGATGAAACTTGGCGTATGGCTTGTAAATGTCATTCAGAACATGTGCATGATGAAAAATATTGGAGTTTGTGCCAAAAAGTGCCCTTGAGACATCCTACGCGTAGGATGTCTCTTGGTGATTTTTTCAGTGCTAGTGCTCCCAATGCTTGCCCTTTGCTCCCCTAAGTCCCTTTTGAGCCTAATTTCAACAAAAAAGTCAAATGGATAGAGTATAACTCCCTATGTGGACTTCAGAGACTCCGAGCCGTTTTCTGACTTTTGGAGTGCTTTTTTGGCGATGACATTTCTTGATGTTGGTCTCCATAGCTTCCCGATCCCTTGGGGATCCTTGCCGTATGGTTTTTGTCAACTTTGGCTTCACTAGAGCTCCATTTGGCAATTAGTCGCTCTAGAAGCACCCATGGTTGCGTTTACATACCTTTGATGATTTGTGGTGGTCTAACACCATAGGACTTGGTTGTTGATGGTCTAGGAAAGCCGCTCGTGAAGTTTGGTGGCAAACGGACTTGCGGTTTGGCCGCAAGTGCAATTTGACGCTTTGTGTGTCTGAAGTTTAGTTCCGCTTCGGGTCACTTTTTGGTCATACGGGTCATATAGACTTGTCGAGCGTGTCAAGATGCTCCTACCCATTAATTTTGGTAGCCTTTGGTTGTCGTTTCACCGATTTCCCATTTGGTGGACTCTTGCGGGTTTCTGGGAATTAGGGTTTTTCCCGATGGTTTCCTACTACCTTTGGACATTGAGGATTGGGTTCCTAGACTAGGGTAGGCTGCTGATGAAGTCTTGTTGCTTTCGAGTTAGCCGTTAGGCCTCCGTCTATACTTGTAGGTCTCTACCGCTCGCTTTGTGTGTGACCCCTACGCTAGTTTTCGCGACATAATGACAAACATGCACGAAAAGCTCAAGGTGGTGAGCCTACCTCTCATGTCTCGAATTGTTCAAGTAGTCGTGTGCATCGTAGAAGCTGCTGGAAGGTCGATCCGCTCTAGGTGGCAGAAGCTCTCTCCACAAAGTCAATAGTGAGAATGAACTAAAAATGGGGTGAAAATTTCTTATAATGGAGGTCCCCGAACCACTTTTCATGAAATTTGACATGTGCTCCTATCTTCTTGCGAGATGCGGTTTAGGCTCAAAAATTTCTTGATTTGGACTCCATTTGCTCTGTTTACCAGAAATTTGGCATTTCGGTCAAAACCTGGCCAAAACACGCTTTCTGCTCCAGTCTCATAATTGCACCCCCACTGTACCATAGGCTATCCTATAGTCACTGATCATCACCATATTTTTTTGTTTTTCATTACGACTGTTTTTCACCTGCTTTTTGTATTTTTGAAGTTTTTCTGCCGAAAATTAGCAAAATTAAAAGAAAAATAGCAAATCAAACCCAAAAAATCCCCAAAAATCATAATTAATCACAAACATCACCGCAACACATTATATACACTCATATGCAATTTTTATGGCCGGATTTCTCCGTTTTACCAATATTTTACATGAAAAATGGTGAGGCGGTCCGGGGCGGGCAACTAGAAGAGCGGCCTCTAAACACCCTTCGAGGCTCTCGTGCTGCTCAATTGGGGCTGGGGCAATCACAATGAGAGACAACAACAACCCACAGCCAGAAACCAAACAAGAAAAGGGGCACCACCTAGTTATAGATGCGAACTAGGACGCACGTGATATCTCCTTGTACTCAAACGCACAAAGAGAGCGGAATGCAAGACAGCCACGCACACCAAACACAATCATTCACCACACCAGAGAGAGGTAAAGAGCACAAATCAACTTGAGCAACTCAGTCTTAGCCTTAAAGACTAGATGCACACAAAGCTTGATGAGAAATAGAGAGACAACAAAAAACTTGACCTTGTTGCCAATACACAAATTGTCTTAATGTCACGGGAGCCCTCTCACCGAGCACCCTCTTACAATTTACCTTTTAGGCAAACAATTCAACAAGCCCTCAAACCACCAAGCATGAAATGGCACAAGAAACTTCAAGGACAATATACCTTCAACCACCTGATGAGACAACTTATCAAGTCAATTTGGAGAGAAGAGTCGTAGTTGCAGCATACAATTGCACCCAAAACTATGAATCTTATTTATGGACAAGAGTAGGCTACAAGTGTGATTGCAAAGTATAGTATCACTCCACTCCTCTAGATGGAATAACTAACTTCAAGCTTCTCCATGCACCTATGTGTAGTGATGGAATAGAGCACTCACAATGCACACACTCTACACAACTAGGCTTGAAGAGTGGTGTGTTATGTGTTGAGAATGGTGTGGTGTAGTGTGATCATGTGATGACTTACAAGGGAGAGAAGGGCTCTATTTATAGGTTTTAGAAGCCCCGATTAGGATTAGGCCTAATCAAGTTTATTTGAAGGAATAAAAGATTATGCACTTTTTTAAAAAAATTTAATGAGGGTGGGTCTCTCTTGTCCTTTGAGTCACATGGATGTGGGCTCAAGGGAAGAGAATTATTGAGAATGATAGGAGAGAGGATTGAGTGAATAATTTGGGAGTGCCTACTCTAGTAGAGGGTGCATTTTACAATAAGGTTAGTGGTTAGTAGTTAGTAATTATCACTAAAAGATATTTACAAAATCATTCACCAAATGGTGAGATATATGATGAGAAAAGTTAGAGAAGGGATGAGCTTGTAAAGAGAGGTTGAAGCTTTGGAGAAGTTGACATTCACCTCTTTACAGCACCGGAAGAAGAAGCAGTCAGCATGGCAAAGCAACGCGTGTCGATGAAGATATGTTATTTCAAACCTTGGAAAATTCATGATAAAAGACTTCATTTGCAGAGGTTATCTTTGGATTTTTTCTGATTTTTTGAAGTTATTTACAAAGTTGAAGAGAGTATGGTAATATGGACATATATGTAGAGAGAAAGAGGAACACATAGGGTGTAGAAATGGAGGATGAAGGCTACGGAGGTGTGAGAGATGTGGCAATGGTGAAGAGGGTGAATTAGGACATGGGAGTTGCAGGTTTGGGAGTGGGAAGGAGAGGGAGGAGTGTGTGTGAAAGAGGAAAATGATAAAGTGGAAGAGGGAGTGTGGCTGCATAGGGTGGGCAAACTGGGGTCCACCAATAAAATCATAGCTCACAGCTCGTAGCTCAAAAAAATATGAAAAACTTTGAGGTGAAAGTTTAGCTCACAAGCTACAACTTTTGTTTGTATCACCTTTCCAAATTCGGGGAGCATGTGATCTTTAAAAATTCAGCAAAACCGACTGTTTTTTCCACTGCACAAGGTCCTTGTGAGGTCCTTCTTTGGATGATTCTTTTGAATACCTCCAGGAGTGAGCTCCCCATGGTGCATGCATGCATGCCACATATCCTTGACCTTATTTGGTAGGTCTATAATTGAAGATATTGTTGAGATCATGATATAAGTGAATAGTACAACTAAGAAAATCAAATATTAATTAGGGGTCTAAAAAAATATGTACATGTCAAATATAAATAATATAGGTAAAAAAAAATATAAAGGGGTCAAAATAAATCTCTCTCATTGTAAGTCTACCATAAAAAGATGAATATTTTTGGTGTTCTAATTTATGAGAGTAAAAGAGAATAGATGTAGGAAGGAAAAATCACAATAGTGAAAAAATATACACATAAATAAAACTAGTTTGTTTGGATTTTTGTTGGGATGGAGTTACACCAAAAATAAGAGAAGCTTGCATGAAATTATTTTTATATGTAATAAAGAGTATGCAAAATGGTAAGAAAAAATATGTTAATGGTGAGTCAATGTACATAGCATAAATAACACACCATAGGTAGAATTATTTAAATAAATACCAAAATAATTATGAAAAATCCTTTTATTTAGGCCCTATATACAATGAAATATTTACACACAAATGGGCCATAATATACTTATATTTTTTATATATTTTTTATTTTTTTGGCTCAACTAGCCCAGTGACTAGCTAATTAAGGGTTTTTAAGAAGATATGGGGAAAGTCCCCTAACTCACACACACCTATATACAGTGAAATGGTAGGGATAGCCACAGTGTTTGGATGATTTTGGTAGGGTGGGTTAACTCACTATGGCAATTACAAAGAGCCGAAAAACGGCTATCATTAGCCCTCCCCCAGGATGATGGTATATTCATGTACCATCATAGAGCATCTTTTTCAAAGAGAGTGCTTCAGAGTCCTTGACGAGGTCTTCATTGTTTGGCCCCTCGGCATTTTGGCTCGAGTCACACTCATGTTTCATGTAACAATACTTACATGAGACAACTGCCCTTTGACAGATCTTTCGTAGATCCTTTGGTAGAAGGCGGCTCAAATAGGGCTTCAAGCAATAACCATTTACCTTCCTAGAGTGCTCTTTCCCACTCAAGTCCATAAGTTCATAGTAACTTGAATTGAAAGCCTTTTTAACTATGTATGGCCCCTGCCATCTACTTTCAAATTTGGCATCAAAACGATTATCGAGTCGATTGTCATACCTTAGCACAAGATCTACTTCATTGATGCCTTTGTCCTTCAGTTTCTTGTCAAGCTTTTCCTTCGTCTGTGTGGCTTTCCTCTTGTAGCACTCGTATGCTGTTTCTCTTTTCCACTCAAGCTCAGCTAAGGTAAGAAGTCGATCCATCCATGCTTCTTGATCATCTTGTGTTGCTTTGCCATGAAGTCGCATTGTTGGAATGTTGAGTTCAATTGGTTGTAAAGCCTCTTGACCATAGACCAAGTGAAATGGTGTGAACTCTGTGGCTTCCCTATATGTGGTTCGATATGCCCACAAGGAACCATCCAAGAAGTCATCCCACAACTTTGTCTTGTTTTTCACCATCTTTCTAATGATGCCTGCAATGACACCATTAGCTTTTTCTACCAAACCATTTGATTGGGGATAGTAGGGTGTACTATGACGATGTAGAATGTGAAGTTCTTCACAGACTTCTGTGAGCAAGCCCTTTCTAAACCCTGGACCATTATCAGAAACAATCTCCAAAGGTGTGCCAAATCTACAACAAATGTGAGTGTAGACAAATTTGGTCACTGTCCTCTCATTTACCTTTGCCACACTTTGTGCTTCCACCCACCTAGTCATATAGTCTACCGCCACTAGGATGTAGAGTTTACCATTTTTTGTCCTAGGGAGAGGACCCATAGCATCAATGCCCCACTTTTCAAAGGGTCCATTTGCAAGCACGATTTTCCTTGGACCATAAACCAATCTTCTATTCCCATTTACCTGACAATTGTGACAACTTTTACACCAATGTTGGACATCCACATGTAGACTTGGCCAAACATACCCCACAAGCAAAATCTTCTTCACAGTTAAATCTTGGGCTAAATGACCACCACATGCCTCTTCATGCAAACCTTTTAGAATGGCTGGAATCTCCTTGATAGTTGGTACTCTTCTGCACACTTGATCCTTCCCTCTTTGATAGAGGGATCCTTCTAGAAAGAGATACGCGCTTGCCTTTTTCATGAGTCTCCTCTTCTGAGCCTTCGTGAAGTCTTGTGGAAACTCACCCTCCAAAATGTAGCTAATAATGGGAGTCAATGACTCCAATCCCTGGTATCTCGGTTGCTTGACAGTTGCTGCCACCATGATGACCTGCACTTCATTCTCAACACATGTAACTGCTTTTTGTGCAAGTAAATTGGCATCTTCATTTTGTTTCCTAGGAATATGATATAGTTGCACTTCTTCAAACTGATTAAACATCCTACGAATGGCATGAACTTTTGTCCTTAGGATTTCATTCTTGCATGCCCAAATTCCTAAAAGTTGCTTCACAATGAGAAGTGCATCCCCTTTTACCATGAGACTTTGTATACCTTGGCCAATGTATATCTTTAAACCATGAAGTAGTGTGTCATATTCTGCTTCATTTTTGCTAGTTGAAGCTGGTAGATTGACCTTCTCTTTCATGACCACCTCTCCACTTGGGTTGAGCAATACTAGCCCTCCCCCTGCTTTTCCTGTGACTCATCGAAAAGCTCCATCAAAGAACAAGGTAAAAGCATTAGGAATACTTATAGGTGGCGATAATAGCTTGTACAAGTGGTGGACCTTGAACATAAACCCCCCATGTTTCAATAGAGTTAGCTTTGACAAATGGTGGAGCATCCTTCTCTCCATATTTCAATGGAGCCTATCTTGGACAAGTGGTGGACATTTGCTTCTCTCTATGTTTCAATAGAGTTAGCTTGGACAAGTGGCGGACCTTGGAACCAAACCCCCATGTAAAACCTATCATGGTCCCTCCAAGTGGTAAGAAAGAATAACCTTTAAGATATAGCCTTATAGGTTGCTGCTTCTCTTCATGTTTCAATGGAGCATATTTTGGACAAATGGTGGAGCATCCTTCTCTCCATGTTTCAATGGACCCTAGATTGGACAAGTGGTGGACCTTTGCTTCTCTCTATGTTTCAATAGAGTTAGCCTATATTATACAATTAGTAGACCTGGAATCTCTCCATGTTGTCTAGAGCTGAGCTTGGACAAGTGGTGGACCTTATTTTCTTTCTTCCCTTAGTTTACTAGCTTAAAAGATCACTATGTATACTTGCTTAGATCTAGCTTGAACAAGTGGTGGACCTTGTATTCACAAAAACTTAATCCATTACGAAAAAGTATATGTTAAAATAACATTTGGTTTTTTTTTGTTTCAGGAAAGATGGCTCCAAAAAAACAGGTTGCAAGGGTTGCTGTCTCAGTTGACTATACTTGCAATGATCTTAGGAAATGGTATTTGGACATACATGGTATAGAGGGTGCACAATTTCATAAGGTGCATCTATTTATTTCCAAAAAGGAGAATGACAGCTTGTTTGAAGATGTTGGACAAGTTCTGGAAGCATCTGTCTCTGTAGTTGATAGTCATTCGGAGGTGGAATGCATTGACATTCTAGTTCCAATGAATCTAGAATTTCAACTATCTCGAGGAGCATATGCATTGGAGCGCATGTCTAGAAACAAATAAGAGACAATGTTTTCTCGAGGATGGAATCCAAATATCACAGAAGATCAACTTCAAAGCTCCATCATTGCCACACTACAACAAAAAAAGGTGAAAGCTTCACGAACACCATCCACAAAGAAGCAAGCAAAAGTGCAGAAAGTAGCAGCTAAGAGAACTAGTTCCATTTTGGATGTAGCAAGGCATCTTTGGCATCCTCATCAATAGAGGGTTCAATGTCAAAGATGAGAATTGTGGATCCAGATGTTTTAGAAGCTGAGGCCATGAAAGGAGAAGAAAAAGATACAGGTGGAATGAATAAGTACATAAACTATTTTCCTTTCCAATATAGGGAATTTGATATCCCTATTCAAAATTGTTGGCTTGCTCCTGATCACTATAATGCACATATTATGGATAAAAAAACACGCTGAAAGTGTGTTATTTGGATTTTCACGGAGTACGACCAAGTCTGCAGTATGTGCATATTTGATGCCTGTTCGAAATGCAAAGTCAAAGAAGGGGACTCCTTTGGCAGTAGAAGAGGTAGAAGAGAAAAAAATTAAAGATTATCATTATTGGATTCTTGATGGGCAGCATTCAATCTATGCTGCAAAAGTTTTGCTTCACAATGAACAAAACAACAAAGAGATATTTGAAAGACTGATTAGCGTGTATAAATTTATAAAGGCTCGCATTGTTGTGAATGCTCCTCCATTTGTTGCAACTGTTATATCTGCCATTGCAAATGAGGAGGCTCAGACATTGTATGTCAATCAACCTTACAGCCAAATATTGAGACACTTACAGAGTTAATGGATCTTCTTAGGACAACCACCAAAGGCAGCAAGTGGAGTTGCAGAGGGACATGCATCTCGTGCCGGATGGGATGTAAGTTATTTTCTTTGTCTTTTTGATAGTGTTTAATTAACAAATCTTGCTCAATAGTTTAATTATTTCTCTATTTCTTTTTAGGCTTTTCTTCGATTGGCAAGAATGAGTGCAGCAGCAAGTTGGATTGCTAAACAGGCACACATGGTCACGTGCTCTGATTTAATTTATGATTGCTGGATAGAAATCATTGAAAGGCTAGAAGAGGAGAATAAGAAACCCCCAACAACTGTATTTAGATACCTTTGTGGCCTTGAGGAATCAGAGGTAAAGACTATTCAAAAAGAGATTAGAGATGAGAAGATTTTACTGTCAAAGAGTGCAAAGGATGGTGATGCAACTGACATGTATGATCGAATCAAGCAGTTGAAGCAAGACAAATTGATTCAAGATGCACTTCTTGAAGGCTTCAAAAATTTGAATGAGTCTTCACCATGTAAAGACTGGGAGGAGGTGGTCAAAATGTATAACATCAATGATGTTGTTTATAAAACACTTTTACTGCTATGCGAGGAATGGCTCAGATCTAGTTTGAAGCGTGGAACAAAGAAAATGGCTTTTCCAGATGGAGCAATAAAATACATGCAATGGGCAATTCACCTTCAAAAGGAGAAAATTGAGCCTAGAGATTTGCCATGGTCAATCTATGTGGTGAGCCTACAAATGGAAGGCAATCTCTACTTGATGCGCCACTTCAATAATAAAGTTCCTATTGGCTTATGTGTTTTAGATATGACAAAAAACATTGGAGGCAATTTGAAGTGGAGTGAGGAGACATTTAACAATTCTTTTGATGGGATCCTGGCTATTGCTGGAGGGTCAATAGATCCTGGATTTGTTTTTCTTGCATTTGTGGATTTCACTAACTTCACAAAATTGCAATGTGCCTTTCACGCCATGGGAGATAATCTGAGCTACCATTGTTGTGGTGCATTGCATCACTTTTCATCAGCTCCTTGCAAAGGAGCAATTCAATTCCTAACATTTATTGCCTTCTTGGGACAAGGCAATGCATCTGAAGACTTGAGAAGAAGATCAGAGGGACATCCCATGCCAATTGATTGTTCTTTTCTTCAAGTAGCAGATAACGATATGTCAGATTTGCAATATTTGGAGGCCAAAAAAAGAGCTTTGGTCAAGCACTACATTCATACATATTGTTTTGAAGACCGAAAGCTTGTTGATGTTTTTGGTGATGGCTCCTTGGTTGCACAAGAAGGAATACAACAGAAAAAAGAAGTTATATGATTAGTTGATAGTGTGGAAGAGGCAAAAAACGTGGAGACCATGCTGCTAGACTTTGTTAAGTCTCATGAAGATATACAAAAATGGGTTGGACTTCAACAACCCACTTCGCAATCAGACGAAATTGTGCCTATTACAGAGGAGTGCTCTCCACGAAGAGAAGAAGAAGAAGAACAACAACATCCTCTATCAATGGAGGAATTTTTGGAAATGGAGACACATATGTTTTGAGTTTCTTGTGCATGTTAGTGTTTCTTGCTGATTTGATACTCTTAATGTTAGATTTTGCTTTATATAGTATTGATTGAGTTTGTATTTTTTATCTCAAGCATTCAAGGTTTGAATGTAACTAGTAAATTACTTGAGTTCTTGAATGGTGGATCTTTAGACTAAAACTATAGCATTTAATACTCACGAATACTTAATTACTTAAGATCTTGAACTCAATAAGTTTTGGACCATTTATCAATAACCCCTTGATATGATACATTAGATCCTAGCATGGTTAAATGGTGATGCTTCATAAATTGAACCTAGCTTAGACAGGTGCTGGAGCCTAAATTTAAACTAACCTTTCTAGAAGGGAGCTTATGTTTGGACTTTGAGAACTAGCATAAGTAATCAATTAGAGCATAGATTAGACATGTGGTGGTGGCCTTAGAGACCAAAATCTTAATGAGCTTGGAAAGGTATTTAAGTACTCCAATTTACTTAGTTTTAGTACTCACTAAAGGCATAGCTTGACAAAAGGTGGACCTTACATGGATCCTAATTTCAAGAGGTGTGGTAGACCTTCAAACCAAGCTCATATAGCTTGGACATGTGGTGGACCTTGCATGGAGACTAGTTTAGACAAGTGTGGTACACCTTGTAACCAACACCCATTTGTTACATTAGCTTGGACAAGTGGTGGACCTTGCTTTTATGTTTCAATGGAGCATATTTTGGATAGGTGGTAGACCTTGTTTCTCTCCATGCTTCAATAGAGAGAAACATTAGCTTGGACAAGTGGTGGAGCTTGATTTTATGTTTTAAAGGAGCATATTTTGAACAAGTGGTAGACATTGTTTCTCTCCATGGTTCAATGGAACCCACCTTAGACAAGTGAAGTACCTTGAAACCAAACCCCCATAATATAACCTATTAAATAGGCTGGAAAATTGGTGGGATATGAAACCATCCATGATACAGCATAGTATAGGTGAAAACATAGTGGTCCTTATATCAATTACCCATGCATAGCTTGGACAAGTGGTGGACCTTGATTCTCTCTATGTTTCAATGGATCCTATCTTGGACTAGAGATATATCTTACTTATTTCCATGCTTCAATGGATTCTAGCTTGGATACGGAGTGGACCTTCAAACAAAACTCCACAGCATAGCATATATTAACAATTCATGCGTTTTATATATTTTGAGAGTTGGTAGACCTTTCTTCTCCATGCTTCAATGGATCTGAGGTTGGACAAGCGGAGCTGGAGAAGTGGTCAACCTTAAAATGAAACCTCCCATGCTACAACCCATCATAGATCGTATATGTAGTGGACCTTGAAACTCTTTTATGTCCCTAGCTTAGAGCAGCATTGCACTCTTGATTATCTCCATACATGAAGGCAAGGCTGGACAAGCGGTGGTCCTTCAAACCAAAATCTCTATGCAATAATAGGCAAGTGGTGGAGCTTGTTTTCTCCATGTTCCAATGGAGCCTAGCTTAAACAAACAATGGAGCTTGCTTCTCTCCATGTTTCAATGGATCCTAGCTTAGAAAAGTGGTGGAGCTTTGCTTCTCTCCATGTTCCAATGGACCATAGCTTAGACAAGTGGTGGACCTTGAAAAACACCCCCCGTATACAACATATTATGGGGTTTTCATGTTTCAATGGTACCTAGCTTGGACAAATGGTAGAGCTTGCTTCTCTTTATGATTCAATGGATCCAACCTTATCCAAGTGGTGGACCTTGAAACAAGAACCCCCCCCCCCCCATGTACAGCGTATCATGGGTTTTGAAAGCACTGGGAGAAAATAATAGCTTTGATAAGTGGTGGACCTTGCTTCTCTCCATGCTTCAATGGAGCCAAGGTTGTAGACATGTTGGAGAGAAGATGGTTGCCCATGAAATAAGACCATGCATGCTATAATCAATCATATTTTGTACACATGGTGGACCTTGCAATTGTTTTATATGCCTAACTTGGACAAGTGGAGGACCCTTGATTACCTCCAGATATCAACAACAAGCCAAGTTTAGACAAGTGTAGTACCACCAAACCAGAATCTCTATGCTACAATAGAGTATAGGTAGGACACGTGGTGAACCTTGATATCAACCCATCCATGCTACAAGAGATGATAGGTTTCACATGTGGTGGAACCTTGTATCAATGTTCTATGTGTAGTTTTTGACTAGTGATAAACCTTGAAACTAATCCCTCTAGGCTACAAGAAAAAAGAGATGGATGAGGAGGCTAGACTACTTTTGTTGCATCAATGCATCCCATGTTACCACATATACTATAGGGTTCTTGGATAAGTGTTGGATCTTGTGTCAATGCTCCATGTCTAGCTTGGACAAGTGGTGGACCTTGGTTCTCTCTATGCTTCAAATGGGCAATAGACTTTTTCAACGATTTTATTTTTTGGAAACCTTGGAGGCACCATGTAAGAGTCACTCTAAGTCTTCCATACAATGGACCTATTGGACTATAGAATAATGATAACTTTCTTTGATCTTGTCATTATTTTATGCATAATATTTTCTTCTTTTTGCAGACACAAAGGAGTTAAGTGATATAAAAACTAGATGTATTTCACACTATGATTGGCATGAAGATCCTTTTGGGACACCAACTTTTCCTATTCCCAAAGATGTAATTTTCCATATTAACGATGTGGATTTTGAAGTGCGACTTTCATGTATTCAAGGAGCTGGTTATGGGCTATTTGTGCATACTACCCTGGAAAGTGGTTTGACTATTCTAAACTATAGAGGACATAAGTATAGATTTCAAGACTGGAAAAAGATATGCAAAATATTTCCAAGAGCTTATAAATATTCTCATCTAGAGGATCCAAGCATAGAAGAAGAGGAAGATCAATCATACATTATTGGTTGTGTAGAAGAAGGAAACGTGTCGGGCGATATAAATAGTTCTCACAGTACAAATGTCTGTCCCAACGTACGCTATACATTTGATCCAAATTTTCCACCTTGGCATAAATGCACCTCTTCACACATCAAGTCAGAATAATATGGCCATGTATGCATTGAGACTATTTGTCAAGTTGAAGCAGGAGAAGAGTTGTTTGCTGACTATGACTTTACTTGACATTGTAAAGTATTGTACATGGATGGAAATCTCAAGTACATGCATCATTTTCATTTTTCATGGATGAAATCTCAAGTAAATATAACATTTGGTTATTGTTTAGTTTATGCTCAACGAGAATCTAGAGTGCTCTTATGCTTTGTGTGTTGTCTAACTTATTTGACTACCTTGGCCATAGAATCTTGATTCTACTCTAGATTTGTGATAAATCTTACCAAAATTTAATCAATGTCTAGGTTGGAAAAGTGGTGGGGCTTCAAACATTACCGTCTTCAACAAGTGGAGTTATCTTACTTGAATAAGTGGTGGCCTTTGAATCCAAATCTAAGCCAAATCTCTAATTGTTTGCTTGTAGTCTAGGTTGGACATTTATGTTTTCTCAACAAGTTGTGGCTTTTAGTTTTCACTTTAAGTACTCATCTTTAATAAAGTGTAGGATGGAAAATGTTGAGTTAGTAGATTGTATTTTAGACAAGTGGTGTTTTGTGTACGAATGCTGAAAATGGTTGCAAGGATTCTAACAACGACTTTACCTTAAATAAATTTCTTAGTAGGAGTTCTACATGTAAATATGGTGAATAAAGTTCTAGTGGTTTTGAGATACCATTTGTGTGTGTGTTTTCTTAGATTCACAAACTGAGATGGATAATGCTCCTATGGTTCAGCCAACAACTATAGAATCCATAGATTCTATGGTTTCTGAAGTGCCCAAGATGGATGATATTTCTATACTAGAGTCTAGTGTTGTGAAACTTGAGCAAGCTTCCAATAATGAGAACCAAGAAATCGATGCTTCAAAAATGAAACATACATCAAAAGAGACAAAAAAGTCCACTCACGAGCTATTGCCAATTTCTACTACGTCATGTAGTGTAGATGTTGAGAAATCCATGCTGACAATTATATTGTATTTAAATGTTCTATTGTTGAAACGTTCCCCTCAACCATCCTCACACCACAACTCAGTGCAAATGGATTCAAAAAGATATATTATACTCAGGCAAGGTTGCATCCAATTCTTGAAGACTATTTTACAGAGGTTAAATGTTGCAATTTGGTCGACAACTACTAGGAATAATGTGTATCAAATCCTTGCATCACTAAACAAGTTAGCTGAGGATACATTGCCTTTCTTTGCAATTTGGTCGCAAGATGTTTGCTACACCGCTCAAACTCAAAAATTGTTTAGACCCGACAATCCAAACGTTGAGGCAATGTTCAAGCCTCTAGCCAAAATTTCCATGGGGTTTGAATGTGATCCATAAAGAACAAGGCTTATTGATGACTCTCCTTACAACAGGGCATGTATTTCACCAGCAAACAATTGCATTTTTCCACCACAATTTGATGCTGAGAAGATGGTTTACAATATGCTCTTGGAGGAGCTACTGCCATACTTGATTCAGCTTGATGAGAGAAGGGATGTGCGTGATTTAATTGCTTCTAATCGTTATGGACAACCTATAGTGACAAATAATAGTGAATACAAACAAATCATGGAGTATTGGAAGTAGAAAAGTGATGTTTGGTTAGCTAAGGTGTTCTTTACAAGAAGAATACCACCTGCAAAAGGTGATAGAGATGAAACTATCATTGAAGACGCAAGTGACACAAGACACCGCAATGAAATGAGAAGAGCCCAAATACAAGAGATCTTGGCAAAGGAGCGTACACCCATTGAAAGTATGAAGGCAGCACAATTGACCACTTTAGCTAGTCAATTGGGTTGTAACACAAAAGGAGTTTTGAAGGCAACCACAACAAAGGCTTATATAAATAAGGTGAAAGCTAAGAACAATCTTCTAAGGCTAGATAGAAACCAACCCTAAGGTACTAGTGACATGTCATATATTCTTGATACGCATGCTTGAACACTCATGTGCATGGTATCTAACAAATCTTTCTTTTTATTCCTTTTTGCAGGATCTTACAAAGGATACTACTAGATGGAGCTCAATCAATAGAGATTTTGATATTTTTGCTCAAAATAACGAAGCAGTCACCTACATTTTTTGTTTATCAATTTCTTGAGAGACTTTCTTTTAATTTGTAGTCATCAAATGAAATGAAAAGTATCCTTCTTATTAAGATTGCTGATCTTTTTCTTGTTCAAAACTTTCAATTGTGATTTATAGTTTTGTTAGCATGAGATTGTGCTTTTTTAGTTTGAAAAAAATTGTCAAAGATCCAAGTCTTTTTGGCTTTACTTAAGTTATTAATTGTGAAAGATCCAAGCCTTTTTCCTTTACTTAAGTTATTGATTGTCTATGTAATAGTCCTTAAAACAATATCGGATGGCTTTCTTGCTCCCATGTCTCACATTGGTCTTTAGGTAAGACAAGTGGTGACCTTGAAAATATGGTCTCATATCTCGATCAAGTGAAGAGACATGAAGCTTAAATATCACTACTATGTATCTAGTGTTAAACTCCATCCAGACAAAGATACTAGAGTGCCAAATTGCAGTCTAGTTTAAGTGAAAATCCATTTGAGCTAAGGTAAAACTTATAGTGCCTCATTTTTCTAGGATTCTACCCCATCAAGGAAGTTAGAATCTAGCACAAACCAATTAAGACTCTTTTGGAGCCTAGATAGGACAATTCGTGGAACTTAAGAAACTTATTATTGAGTTAGAGTCTAGTTTAGATAAGCAAAAGATCTTCAAACCAGCACTTGACTTTCTTACTATTAAATATTCAAAGTCCCTTGAGGCTAACAAATTACATACCTACTTGTAACCTAACTAATGAGTAAGTATATAGATCTAAGCAAGTATATATAATGAGTCTTCAAACTAATAAACCAAGGGAAGAGAGTAGCAAGGTCCACTACTTGTCCAAGCTCAGCTCTAGACAACATAGAAAGATGCTAGTTCTACTAATTGTCTAATAATAGGCATGGAGAAATGATAGAAGGTTGACCACTTGTCCAGCCTATCATCTCTAGTAAGATGGGAGGTTTCGCCTTAAGATTCACCATGTAACCAACCTTTGCATCATTGTATTATGAAGAGTAGAAAAGCAAAGATCCACCACTTGTCCAAGCTAGTTCCAAAATCCACATGGAGATAAGCAAGCTCCACCATTTGTCGAAGCTTTCTTCCATTAAAACATGAAAAAACTTAGCTATGTTGTACCGGGGGGGCTTTTTTCCAAGGTCCATCACTTGTCCAAGCTAGGATCCATTAAAACATGAAAATAAACAAAGCTCCACCACTCGTCCAACCTTTAGAGTTGCAAAGTGTATGGGTTGTCTAAACTAGGTATGGGAAAATAATTGAAGGTCCACCACTTGAAACATGGAGAGAAGCAAGCTCCACCATGTCTCCAATATGCTAGAATCCATTGAAACACCCTAAACCCATGATATTTTGTACATAGGGGATGTACATTCAAGGTCCACCACTTGTCCAACCTAGTATCCCTAGTAGCTTGATAGGTTTGGTCTCAAGATTCACCAATTTTCACTCTATGTCATTGTATTAAAAAGGATTGGGTGTGAAGGTCCACCACTTGTTCAACCTATAAGGTTACATTTTAAATGGTGTTTTTTCTCACAACTTGAACTACCCATGATATGTTTTACATGGGAGTTTTGTTTCAATGTCTGCCACTTGTCTAAGCTAACTCTATTGAAACATACAGAGAACCAAAGGTCCACCACTTGTCCAAGCTAGGCTATATTGAAACATGGAGAGAAGGATTCTCCACCATTTCTCCAAGATAGGCTTCATTGAAACATGGAGAGAAGCAGGCTCCACCATGTCTCCAAGCTAGGATCCATTTAAATACCCTAAACCCATTTTATTTTGTACATGGGGGGTTTTATTTCAAGGCCCACCACTTGTCTAACCTATTATCCCTAGTAGCACAAGTGGTTTGGTCTCAAGATACACCACATGTACACTCTATGTCATTATATTAAGAAGAACTGTGTATTAAGGTCCACCACTT
Organism: Adiantum capillus-veneris; assembly: GCF_014529385.1. Lineage (NCBI taxonomy): Eukaryota > Viridiplantae > Streptophyta > Polypodiopsida > Polypodiales > Pteridaceae > Adiantum > Adiantum capillus-veneris. The sequence goes on along the minus strand of NC_140943.1, from coordinate 94,541,044 downwards.
GTCCAATCTATAAGGTTATATCTTAAATGGTATCCTTTATCACCACTTGAAATACCCATGATATGTTTTACATGGGGGTTTCATTCCAAGGTCCACCACTTGTCCAAGCTAACTCTATTAAAACATAGAGAGAAGCAAAGGTCCACCACTTGTCCAAGCTAACTCTATTCAAACATAGAGAGAAGAAAAGGTTCACCACTTGTCAAGGCTAGGCTCCGTTGAAACATGGAGAGAAGTAACCTCCATCATTTTTCCAAGATAGGTGCCATTCAAACATGGAAAGAATCAAGATCTACCATGTCTCCAAGATGCTAGGCTCCATTGAAACACCCTAAAACCATGATATTTTGTACATGGGGTGTTTACATTCAAGGTCTACCACTTGTCTAACGTATTATACCTAGTAGAATGAGTGGTTTGGTCTTAAGATTCACCACTTATCCACTCTATGTCATTATATTAAGAAGAATTGGGTGTTAAGGTCCACCACTGTCCAACCTATAAGGGTATATTGTAAATGGTATCCTTCACCACTTGTCAAGGTCCATCACCACTTGCTAAGGTCCACCACTTGGGGTATATTTTAAATGGTATCCTTCACCACTTGTCAAGGTCCGTCACCACTTTTCCAACCTATAAGGTTATATCTTGAATGATATTTTTTCTCATCACTTTTAATGCCCATGCTATGTTTTACAAAGGGGTTTTGTCCCAAGATCCACCACTTGTCCAAGCTAACTCTATTGAAACATAGAGAGAAGCAAAGGTCCACCACTTGTCCAAGATAGGCTCCATTGAAACATGGAGAGAAGGATTCTCCATCATTTCTCCAAGATAGGTTCCATTGAAACATTGAGAGAAGCAATCTCCACCATGTCTACAAGCTAGGCTCCATTGAAATACCCTAAACCCATAATTTTGTACATGAGGGGTTTACATTCAAGGTCCACTACTTGTCCAGCCTATTATCCCTAGTAGCACGAGTGGTTTGGTCTCAAGATTCACCACTTGTACACTCTATGTCATTATATTAAGAAGAACTATGTGTTAAGGTCCACCACTTGTCCAACCTATAAGGTTATATATTAAATGGTATCCTTTCTCACCACTTGAAATGCCCATGATATGTTTTACATGGGGGTTTCATTCCAAGGTCCACCACTTGTCCAAGCTAAATCTATTAAAACATATAGAGAAAGAAAGGTCCACCACTTGTCCATGCTAGGCTCATTGAAACATGGAGAGAAGGAACCTCCACTATTTCTCTTAGATAGGCTCCATTGAAACATGGAGAGAAGTAAGCTCCACCATGTCTCTAAGATGCTAGGCTCCATTGAAATACCCAATACCCATGATATTTTGTACATGGGGGGTTTACATTCAAGGTCCACCACTTGTCCAACCTATTATACCTAGTATGTTTGGTCTCATGATTCACCACTTGTCCACTCTATGTCATTATATTAAGAGGAATTGGGTGTTAAGGTCCACCACTTGTCCAACCTATAATGTTATAGCTTGAATGGTATTTTTTCTCACCACTTGTAATGCCCATGACATGATTTACATGGAGGTTTTGTTCCAAGGTCCACCACTTGTCCAAGCTAACTCTATTGAAACATAGAGAGAAACAAAGGTCCACCACTTTTCCAAGCTAGGCTGCATTGAAACATGGACCTTAATACCAATTTTTTTCTAGTAGCATGAGTGATATTTTGTACATGGGGGGTTTACATTCAAGGTCCACCAGTTGTACAACCTATTTTCCCTAGTAGGTTTGGTCCCAAGTTCACCACTTGTCCACTCTATGTCATTATATTAAGAATAATTGGGTGTTAACACTAGGTTGGTAATGGAACACTTTTATGTCCTGTTAAGTGACCATTTTCCTTGAATTATGTCAAGAGTTTCAAAATGGATTTTGAGGTGCTATATATCTAGAAAGTTGTCTCATGAGCTGAAAAAAACTTGACATTTTTTTTGGAATATCAATTCCATCTTTAACCTTGTCCTTGCACAACATTTCACAACCTAAACTGTGTGAAAAAACGGGTCCTGTTTTTGGCTTTTTTCAACTTTTTTGCAACTATACCACTCTAGAATTCATGTTTGTGAGGTCCATAATGCTAGAGAACTATCTTTAGTAGTCCTCAACATGTTCTGATGCTTCTAGGGAGAAATAAATGTTAAAGTTGTAAGTTATGACCAAATTACAAAAAATGTCAAATCCAACTTTTTAGCCAATTCTAGCTCTTCTATGATTTTTTTGGTGGCTTTCATGATATCCAAATGTAGTTTTGATTTTCTATGTCCCATATTGTAACATAAAGCTAATATTCCTTGATTTTTGGGGCACCTAATACCCTATTTTGCATAGTACACAACGATGGTTGGTTTTCTCTATTATAGAAGAAAACAAAACATTCTAGTATATCAAGTATAGCTTTTTCAATATTGCTAGTTTCTTGTGACAACTATATGCATTTTGTAGGTAGTAACCATATCTAGTCATAAGGATCAAATTCGGCTAGATATTCAATAGTTTCTATGGGATTCTACAACTCATAATGTTGAACCCAGTTTTTTCATGTTTGCTGTATTTAGCACTTCATCTTTGTCCCCAAGATTCCCCTTGGTAAGAGATGTATTATTCTTTTGACATGCTCCATGGCTCCTTATGAACCTAAAGGACAATAGGGAACTAAGAAAACATGCATATATTATTTGTATTCAACGTGGCTATAGAAACTTTGATGATAGGTTTGCAGAATGGTAAAAATTCAACTTCTTTGTACCTATTTCTTTTGGCAAAACAAAAAATAGTGAGTGAGAAGCAATCATATGTTCTGATAACCAACCCATTGAAGTTAACAAGGGAATTTATCTGAAGTCCTACAAAAATCCCTAATCTTATTTTTATACAAAAAAACGTAAGAAATGACTGTTTTGATGAAAATGTACTGGTCCATCAACTTTGGAGGCTTGGTGTGACCAAAAGATGAGAAATTTTACAAGTCTCTTATTTTTTCCATGTGAAGTAGGCCTTGAACTATAACCTCATGAAAGGATTTTACAAAATGAGTGGATCTACTATGGTTTTGGAGGTTTTTTTCAAAACCCTGAAAGGACACTTTTATGTCCTGTTAGGTTACTAACCTAATGTTAAGGTCCACCACTTGTCCAATCTATAAGGTTATATATTGAATGGTATTTTTTCTCACCACTTGTAATGCCCATGATATGTTTTACATGGGGGTTTTGTTCCAAGGTCCACCACTTTTCCAAGATAACTCTATTCAAACATAGAGAGAAACAAAGGTCCACCACTTGTCCAAGCTAGGCTCCATTGAAACATGGACAGAATGATGCTCCACCATATATCCAAGATAGACTCCATTGAAACATGGAGAGAAGAAAGCTTTACCATGTTTCCAAGCTAGCGTCCATTGAAACACTCTAGGGGATCTCATTTCAAGGCCCACCACTTGTTTAACCTATTATCCCTAGTAGCATGAGTGGTTTGGTTTCAAGATTCACCACTTGTACACTCTATGCCATTATATTAAGAATAACGATGTGTTAAGGTCCACAACCTATAAGGTTATATCTTAAATGGTATCTATTCTCGCCACTTGAAATGCCCATGATATGTTTTACATGGGAGTTTCATTCCAAGATCCACCACTAGTCCAAGCTAGCCATATTCAAACATAGAGAGAAACTAAGATCCACGACTTGTCCAAGCTAGGCTCCATTGAAACATGGAGAGAACAAACCTCCACCATTTCTCCTAGATAGGCTCCATTAAAACATGGAAAGAAGTAAGTTCCACCATGTCTCCAAGATGCTAGGCTCCATTGAAATACGCAAAACCCATGATATTTTGTACATGGGGGATTTACATTCAAGGTCAACCACTTGTCTAACCTATTATCCCTAGTAGGTTTGGTGTCACGATTCACCACTTTTTCACTCTATGTCATTATATTAAGAGGAATTGGGTGCTAAGGTCCACCACTTGTCCAACCTATAAGGTTATATCTTGAATGGTATTTTTCTCACCACTTGTAATGCCCATGACATGCTTTACATGGGGGTTTTGTTCCAAGGTTCACCACTTGTCCAAGCTAATTCTATTGAAACATAGAGAGAAACAAAGGTCCACCACTTGTCCAACCTAGGCTCCATTGAAACATGGACCTTAATACCAAATTATTCCTAGTAGCATGAGTGATATTTTGTACATGGGGGGTTTTCATTCAAGGTACACCACTTGTCCAACCTTCTTTTCCTAGTAGGTTTGGTCGCAAGATTCACCACTTGTCCACTCTATGTCATTATATTAATAATAACTGGGTGTTAAGGTCCACCACTTGTACAACCTATAAGGTTATATATTGAATGGTATTTTTTCTCACCACTTGTAATGTCCATGATATGTTTTACATGGGGGTTTTGTTTCAAGGTCCACCACTTGTCCAAGCTAAATCTGTTCAAACATAGAGAGAAACAAAGGTCCACCACTTGTCCAAGCTAGTTTCCATTGAAACACGGACCTTAATACCAAATTTTTCCTAGTATCATGAGTGATATTTTGTACATGGGGGGTTTGCATTCAAGGTCCACCACTTGTCCAACCTATTTTTCCTAGTAGGTTTGGTCGCAAGATTCACCACTTGTCCACTCTATGTCATTATATTAATAATAACTGGGTGTTAAGGTCCACCACTTGTCCAACCTATAAGGTTATATATTGAATGGTATTTCTTCTCACCACTTGTAATGTCCATGATATGTTTTACATGGGGGTTTTGTTCCAAGGTCCACCACTTGTCCAAGCTAAATCTGTTTAAACACAGAGAGAAACAAACGTCCACCACTTGCTAGGCACCATTGAAACATGGAGAGAATGATGCTCCACCATTTATCCAAGATAGAATCCATTGAAACATGGAGAGAAGTAAGCTCCACCATGTCTTCAAGATGCTAGAGTCCATTGAAATACCCAAAACCCATGATACTTTGTACATAGGGGGGTTTACATTCAAGGTCCACCACTTGTCCGACCTATTATTCCTAGTAGCATGAGTGGTTTGGCCTCAGGATTCACCACTTGTCCACTCTATATCATTATATTAAGGAAAATTGGGTTTCCATATGTAAATGGATCTTTGCTTGGATAAGTGGTAGACCTTGAGACCTAAATACCCATTCTGCACTAGAGCATTGGTTAAGCCTTATGCACTTCAAGCATACATTTAACAACAAGTAGTAGTTATTAGTTGACTTAATTCTAGTTGAACTCCATGGTATTGAGACTAAGAGAGAGTGTAGCATTAAAAAGAGTCAAGATTTTAATTTGGATTTCTTTCTATTAATGAGTAGATCATAGATGGATTTTGGTATCTAATAAAACCTTAGGGTAGACAATGCAAAACTCATGTCTATTGTTGTGTTTGCATTAAGTGTTCTTCATTAGGGCCAGTTTGGATGAAATAAGGGCTGTTTAGGGTTTTTGTATCCTTGATCTAAGGGTCGAGGAGGAGCCACATTTCCAAAAGTATGGCACTTTTGTACACGTGTCAAGATCTCCTTCACGTGTTTTTTGAATATTTTGCACTATTTTAGCTGTAACTTTTGCATATGAACTCCAAATTTAGTGTTGAAATGGTCCATGGGTGGCGCTTGATGAGCTCTATCCAATGATTACCCATGTTGAATAGTTTTGGTAAGACCTTCATTGTCTTTTTTAGGTTGCTCCTTTTTAGATCCTTACACAACCCTTTTTTCATCCAAATTGGCCCTAATGTGTTCTTTAATTTCAGAATCATTACAGAAAAATGGATTGGATATATGCTGGCATAAATTGAAGAAAACTATTGAATTACCCATCCAACCTCCTCCAAGACCTTGTCCAAGGAATCAATCACCTCCTTATCACCTACCATCTGCTTTCAAGGACATCAAAAGAGTACTTATCTTCGATCTAGAGGGGTTACTTCTCAACACAATTGAAATGAAATATGGAGATTCTATGCTAGCTTGGGCTCAACACATGCGACTTGTGGAGGATAAAGATGAAGTTTATCATGTGGTGCTTCCAGACGCACAAAGTATTTGGCTTTTTGTGCTGAATACTTTGAGCTATGGATATGGACTTGCTATAACTTAACAAGGGTGCAACACATCACACAAAAATGTTTTCCTGAGCAGTATACCAAGTTCAAGGTGTTTATGAGTAACAAAAATTTCCAAAATCCAAATATCATGTTAGGATTTACAAGGGTTTATCACAAAATTTGAGTGATATTTGGAAGATATTTGAGGATTTGGATGCAAACAATACCTTAATTTTTTATGACACTCCATATAGGGTGATGTGGAACATGCCAGGGACATATCTTATATTTCCAAAAATGTGGAGGCAAACTTCCGAGCAACTTCAAAACTTCTTGCAGAGAACCATGGTTGGTAGGATAGTTGTATGCAAGAGATAAGAGAGTCTATACATACAATACAATTGTAAATCGGTACAGTGATTCTGAGACAAATTATGTCCTTGGTGTGTACTTGTCAACACGAAAGCATTGAATAAATATGTCCATAAGATGCTTTTTTTATTCTAGTGTGTATCTTTCAATATTCGTATAATTTGATATAGTCTTTAAAAGAAAAAAACAAAGTTGTGTCAATTTTATGAACACTTCAATGGAGTGCACCCTACTCTAAGGGGACTTCAATGTACTTTTGGACTGCATCCTATTGTAAGGGGACTCTGATGTATTGCTAGAGTGCACCCAAATTTTTGGGGACTCATTTTTTATTTGATTGGGGCCTATGTTGGGTCATATAGTAAAAGAAATTCATTTTTTGTCAATTCATATCGAGGTTGCATTTATTTGTATGTTTGATGTTAAAATAAAACTTGTAAGTGTGGATCAGAGAATTCATGGACTTTAAATATGTGAGAGGGATCTTTTTCTTGGGCACAAATATTTGCTTCAAGAATTTTGTCATTACATACTTTATGTGAAAGAGTTTTAGAACCTAAAAGACTTTGAAAAGAAAACTATGGAATCTAAGTGCATGCATTCTTGAATGGCTTGAAAGTTGATGTATACATGCATGTCGCCTTGATGAAGATTTAGATCTGACAAGATGCAAAGCTAGAATTCTTGGACGTTACCTTTGTCAATTTGGTAATAACATATTTAAATTTCTTTTATTATGGGTGGAAAATATATTATTATGTGCATTTGGAACCTAATTGCTTGACCTTCAAACCAAGATTCCTATGTTATTTTTTCATATACTTTTTTGTAATGGATTAAGATTGTGGATACAAGGTCCACCATTTGTTCAAGATAGATCTAAGAAAGTATATATAATGAGTCTTCAAACTAGTAAACCAAGGGAAGAGAGAAGCAGGGTCCATCAGTTGTCCAAGCTCATCTCTAGACAACATAGAGAGATTCTAGGTCTACTAGTTGTCTAATATAGTCATGGAGAAATGATAGAAGGTTGATCCACTTGTCCAACCTATCATCTCTAGTAAAATGGGAGGTTTGGTCTTAAGATTCACCATGTAACCAACCTATACTTCATTGTATTATGAAGAGTAGAAAAGCAAAGCTCCACCACTTGTCTAAGGTAGTTCCAAAATCAACATGGAGAGAAGCAAGCTTCACCATTTGTCCAAGATAGGTTCCATTAAAACATGGAAAACCTCATATATGTTGTACATGGAAGCTTTTTTCCAAGGTCCACCACTTGTCCAAGCTAGGATCCATTAAAACATGGATAGAAACAAGACTCCACCACTCGTCCAACCTTTATAGCTGTAAAGTGTACCGGTTGTTTAAACTAGGCATGGGAAAATAATAGAAGGTCCACCACTTATCCAATATATTATCTCTAATAGCATGGGAGGTTTGGCTCAAGATTTAGGAATTGGCTGACATGTATTTCATTGTATTATGATGAATTTGGTTTTAAAGTCAACTACTTATCCAAGCTATCAGTTTATATCTTGAATGGTATTCCTTCCCATCACTTAGAAAACCAATGATATGTTGTACATGGGGGGGGTTTCTTACAAGGTCCACCACTTGTCCAAGCTAGTTTCATTGAAACATGGATGAAGGCAAGCTCCACCATTTGTTAAAGCTAGACTCCATTGAAATCTAGAAAATCCATGCTATGTTGTACATGGGGTTTTTGTTTTAAGGTCCAACACTTGTCCAAGCTAAGCTCCATTGAAACATGGAGAGGAGAAACACTCCACCACTTGTCCAAGCTAGGAAACATTGATAGTAGTTGGTTTAGTTTGAAGATCCACCACGTGTCTAAGCTAACTCTATTGAAACATATAGAGAAGAAAAGGTCCACCAATTGTCAAAGCTAGGCTCCATTGAAACATGGACAGAAGCAAGCTCCACCATTTCTCCAAGATAGGCTCCATTGAAACATGGAGAGAATCAAAGGTCCACCATTTCTCCAAGCTAGGCTCCAGTTGTTCAACCTATAAGGTTATATCTTAAATGGTAATCTTTCTAATCACTTGGAATACCCATGATATGTTTTACATGGGGGTTTTGTTCCAAGGTCACCACTTGTCCAAGCTAACTCTATTGACACATAGAGAGAAGAAAAGGTCCACCACTTGTCCAAGCTAGTCTCCATTGAAACAAGGAGAGAAGCAAGCTCCATCATTTCTCCAAGATAGGCTAGCCTGGATAAGTGCACCTTGAAACCAACCTTCCTATGAGGCAATAGAGCATATGCTACATATTTTATGTATGCCCCATGCCTCAAATTAAGAAGTTCTAGATTAGAAGTGGACCTTGGTTGAATGTCACATGCAATAAATTAAGGCAAAATAGCCAAGTGGATTGTATTTCTCAATGGATCCTTGCTTTCACAAGTTGTGAACCTTGAGTCACTTTTACATTAACTTGGACAAGTGGTGGACCTAGAAACCAAGCTCTCCATGTTGAGATAAGTTGTAGGTAGGACATTAGAACATAGACAACGATAATGGATGCAATATACTCGTCTCCTAATAATCCAATTGATTGAAACCATGGTATTTTAGTTGTTTTCATTGTGTATTATATGTGCATAAAGTGGAATGAGACCTTAAGAAAACTCAAATTTTTGACCAAATCTCTATATTTTGTACATGATATACTGAAAGTTGTCCAACCTGGGAATTGGAATTTTTCCACTTTACCTAATATAGTCTTTAGGTGTTTTGGTTGGACGGCCCCACATCCTCGTCACTACTCATAATTAATGTAAAAACCTTATAGCCCGGAAATAAATTTAATCTTCTATTGGCATCCTCCATCTTCTCTCTCTCTCTCTCTCTCTCTCTCTCTCTCTCTCTCTCTCTCTCTCTCTCTCTCTCTCTCTCTCTCTCTCTCTTTGTTCTCATTGTATACTACCTCAGATTCTCTAGTCATGTACGATCCTCATGTACCTCGGTCTAGAGGTACACGGACATCATAACCACCGGGTTATCATATCGTTTTTATTGGTCAATGCTTATATTTGTGGGTACAAGAAATATACACACCCACATCTACATGATAGTGCATGTAGTGGAAAAAACCCCTTTGCCTCTTCTCTAGCTGTAGTAATTCATAGCTTTTTAACATCTCTTCACAGTAGATCTTTGTTGAAGGGATTACTTAGCACATTACATGTTGGCCTCCAATTTGAGTATCATGTTGTTGAAATATTTCCAACTTAAGGTGCATCTGTAGAGAGGAAGAAAGGGATCACCATTTGCCTAACTCTAATTTTTTTTTCGTAATCCCGAAGGTAGACTTTAATATAAAAACTAGATCCAAAGTCTAATCTTAAATCTAACCTAATTGAACATATGGTGATTCTGAGCTAATTGAACATGGTTAGTGGTGGTGAGTTAAGAGGTGTCAAATTTTGATGGGAATATGCATATTGTTGTGTAACTAGTGTTTGCTCTTTGGGAAAAGTCTTCATTGACATGCCCTAAAATCTAACCTACATCTAATCTAATCTAATGTAATCTTAAATCGAACATAAATCTAGACCTAATCTAATCTTAAACTCAATATAAACCTAAATCTAATCTAATCTTAAATCTAACATAAACCTAAATGTAATCTAACTTAAATCTAAATCTAATCTAATCTTAAACTAAACATAAACATAAATCTAATCCAATCTTAAATCCTAAACCTAAATGTAATCTAACATAAATCTAACCTAGCTAATCTTAAATCTTGCCCTAATTATAAATCCAACCTAATCTTAACACTAGAATGGTAACAGGACACTTTTATGTCCTTGGACACTTTTGTGTCCTATTAAGTGACCATTCTGCTTGAATTATTTGAAGATTATGAAAATGAATTTCTAGGTGCTATATATCCACAAAGTTGCCTTATGAGCTGAAAAAAACTTAGTATTTTTTTTGGAGTATCGATCTCACCATTAACCTTACTTTTGCACAACATTTTTGAACCTAAACTGTGTGAAAAAAAAGATCCTGTTTTTGGCTTTTTTTTTCAATTTTTGGCAACTATACTACTCTAAACTTCATGTTTGTGAGGTTTAGATGGCTAGAGGTTAGGCCTTCATAGTTCTCAACATGTTTGGATGCTTGTAGGGAGAGCTAAGTGTTAAAATTGAAAGTTATGACCAATTTATAAGAATTGCATAATCCTGTTTTTTGGCCAAAGTTAGCACTTTTATGATTTTTTTTGGTGGTTTTCTTGATATCCAAATTCAATTTTGATTGTGTAAGTGTAATGTATAACATAAATCTAATCTTCCTTTAGTTTTGGGGGACCTAATATGCTATATAGCATAGTATATGATGATGGTTGAGTTTTTTGATTGCTGAAGAATACGATACATTTTAGAGTAGCACATATAACTTTCTCAATATTGCTAGTTTCTTTGGCCAATTGTGTGTATTTTGTAGGTAGTAACCATATCTAATCATAGACTACAAACTTGGCTAGATATTGAGTAGTTTCTATGGGTTTCTAGAGGTCATAATGCTAAACCCAGTTTTTTCATGTTTGCTATATTTAGCACTTTATCATTGCCCCCAAGGTTCCAATTCTAAGAGATCCATTATCCTTTTGACATGCTCTATGGCTCCTTTTGAATCCAAAGGCCCAAAGGGAACCAAGAAAACATGTATATAGTATCTATATTGAGCGTGACTATAGAAACTTTGATGATAGGTCTGCAGAATGGCAAAAATGCAACTTTTTTGTACCTATTTTTTTGCCCAAAAAAAAAATGTGAGGTAAAAGCAACCATATGTTTTGGTCACCAACCCATTGAAGTTAACGGAGCATTTTATCTCATGTCCTACAAAAATCCCCACTTGTATTTATATGCAATCAACCGTAAGAAATTGCTGTTTTGGGAAAAATGCACTGGTCCATCAACTTTGGAGGCTTGTAGTGACCAAGTGACGAGAAAAATTACAAGTCTCTCATTTTCTCCATATGTAGTAGTTATTTAACTATAAGCTCATGAAAGGATTTTTCAAAATGAGTGGATCTACTATGGTTTTGGAAATTTTTCCCAAAACTCTGAAAGGAAACTTTTATGTCCTGTTAGGTTACCATTCTAGCTGTAATCTAACGTAATATTAAATCTAATTTAAATCTTAACCTAATCTTAATTCTAACCTAATTTCAAATTTAGCATAAATTTTAAATATAATTTAACTTAATCTAACCTAACTTTAATTAAGTGTAATTTTAAATCTAACCTAACACTAAATCTTAATATAACATTTTATTTCATATTTCTTTACTTTTATCTCTCTCTCTCTCTTTGTTTTCTCCCCTTACCTCTCTCTTTTCCTCTTCTCCCCCTCTCTCTCTCTTTGGTTTTTTTTTCTCTCTCTCCCCCTCTTTCTCTTTCTCTTTGTTTTCTCCTCTTTCTCTCTCTCTCTCTCTCTCTCTCTCTCTCTCTCTCTCTCTCTCTCTCTCTCTCTCTCTTTGTTTTCTCCCCTTACCTCTCTCTTTTCCTCTTCTCCCCCTCTCTCTCTCTCTTTGGTTTTTTTTTCTCTCTCTCCCCCTCTTTCTCTTTCTCTTTGTTTTCTCCTCTTTCTCTCTCTCTCCCTCCCTCCCTCTCTCTCTCTCTCTCTCTCTCTCTCTCTCTCTTCCTCTCTCAATGTGTGTGTATGCGTTCTTTTTTTATGCATGTGTGTGTGTATGTGTTTTTTGTTTATGCATGTGTGTAATCTCTCTCTCTCTCTCTCTCTCTCTCTCTCTCTCTCTCTCTCTCTCTCTCTTTCAAAGACACAATGTGTGTGTGTGTGTGTGTGTGTGTGTGAGTGTGAGTGTGAGTGAGAGAGAGGGAAATTTCAAGAAACATGACAGAGAAGAGAGGGAAGGAGCATACCTGGCTCTCCTTCCTCTCCTCGTGTGTGTGTGTGTGAGTGAGAGAGAGAGAGAAGGAAATTAACGAAACATGACAGAGAAGAGAGGGAAGGAGCATACCTGGCTCTCCTTCCTCTCCTTGTTTGTGTGTGTGTGTGTGTGTGTGCATGTGTGTGGGGAAGAACGAGAGAGAGAGAGAGAGAGAGAGAGAGAGAGAGAGAGAGAGAGAGAGAGAGAGAGAGAGAGAGAGTGCGGGTTTACCTCTTTCACTTGAGCGTCGAACTCAGATCTGAGATCTGAGTTTTTGGCGCTCTCGGTTTAACTTTTACCCCTGTCGGCATTGCTATAAACATCGCTATGCAACGAAGAAAATAGCGACGCCGTGGATTTTTCCTTTTGAGAGTCACAATGCGAGCGTCGCTAATGGGAAGTACCTCTTGTAGGTGACAAATATGTAAGATTGAATAAATTTTAATGTTGATCGGTGATTATAAAGATTGTAGTTGATGATTTGGTATTGTTATTGCTAACTTAGAAAAATATCACTCTCTCTCGACCAACCAAGTATTGGGAGCGACATACAAAATTTCATACTTGGTGATGGTTGTTCAAAAATAAGCACATCTCTCTCAAGCAATTCGACTCAGGGGCGGTTGGATCACTACAAGTAGTAAGTCTAAACAAGAAGTTTTGTATCAATTGTTTTGAGCTGTTCATAATTGTTTAGTTTGGTTTGGGTTTATGTAGAGTCAAAGTGATCAAACGTGTGTGCCTCTGAACAACGATGAGAAAGAGGAGGATTAGATACAAAAAAAAATTGTCCAAACTTCTGTAAAGTCCCTATGTGGCACAATGTATATACTGATATTTACTTTTTATTGTAACTTTTTTAAATAGTTGAACTTCTGCATATTAAATTGTCAAGGTAAAGTAAGTTCAATTTCAATTCTTTGGTACTTTTTATACTCTTCCAAGAAAAAATTGATATTTCATTGTTTTATGCAAGTCAAAAATAAAGGTGCTCATTAGGGCCACCCAATTTTGGGTGGCCCAAATGAGCACCTTTATTTTTGAATTGGCGTGTAACGGCAAGAAGCACGATAATAGATGTAGCAACTATCACGGTAATAGAAGCAGGTATATTACGGAGACTATTACCGTGCTTATTACTGAGAAACCACTACTGCGTCCATAGCCGTGGTTATTGCGGCTCTCGCTATTTTTTCTCTCTCCTTTTTCCTTTGTTTTTCCAATGCAATGCTAGCGGTTATAGATAATTCCTCTTATAGTGAATCAATGGCATCTTTTCTAGTGGGTGAAATAGAAACAGTCTACAATCTAGTGGTAAATGGGGATCACAACCATACAATGCTCGGAATGGACTCACCTTCATAGAGTTTGAGAAAATGATCTTTCCTGAAAAATTATCAGAAGCAAAATCCGCGTCCCTTTGGTCTATTGCCTCAGCTAATGGTGCAACTATTGCATAGCAACCCGGACTCGCGACGCTCAGAGGAATTCTCTCTCTCTCTCTCTCTCTCTCTCTCTCTCTCTCTCTCTCTCTCTCTCTCTCTCTCTCTCTCATCACCCTTGTAGATGCTATTTCTCTCCAAGTTTCTCCCTTGCTTCTGTCATCACCCTCACACACGTGATCTCTCTCTCTCTCTCTCTCTCTCTCTCTCTCTCTCTCTCTCTCTCTCTCTCTCTCTCTCTCTCTCTCTCTCTCTCTCTCTCTCTCTCTCTCTCTCTCTCTTGCAGCGTCTTCCCTTTTCTACTTTTCTTCTTAACTCTGACTTCACCACGTTTCCATCAATCATCACATGCCTCCTCTGGTTCACAAGCATCATCATGATAATCATCTTCGTGGTCCTCAATAATAGTGTCATTAAGTTTCTGTTGCTCAAGCTTCTGAAGCTCAGAAGCAAGATCCGCTAGGCTCTCAACTCATAGCTATTTTGGCATTTCGTCGTTATATGCCTTGTGAAACCCGCTGAAACCAGTCCATGCCGATTGGGACTGGTTTCGATAGGTTTCTTATTCTAACACATTTCAAAAGGCAAAGCCTCAGTGCAGCGATTTCATAAAAAAACAAAAACAAAAACTTGCATGGTATATCGTTTTATTTTAGCATGTTGAATTTACTAGAAACGGTCCATACCGACGCGAACTAGTTCCTACAGGTTTTAGTAGGAAGAGGCAAAGTGAGGCCTTAAAAAAACCTCCCATAAGCAATAGAGCAAACAAAAAAGTCTCCTGCAACATAAATTGTGTTGCACTCATTGCCAATGCGAGCAGAAAAGGCTTCGACGGTAAGTTTTTTTTGCGTGCAAAGCTTCAAGGAAAACTTAATTGACTCTAAACTGCTTGTGTTATCTGTGGAAAGAGTACTTGAGATGGCACTAAGCATGCACACTCTACATAGAAGGCGCTTTTCACCCGCTTGACTTCTTCACAATAAAGCCCAAGCCACTTTGAACAAACTTTGAGAACAGCCCCAACAAGAGCACCTTCAATCATCCCAATCGAGATAAAAGTAAATTCTGCAAGAATCCAAAACTCCAAGAAGGAAAGGGTGCTAAGAAAAACTAATCGGATAGGAGCAAGAGTCAAGACCCATGTCAATGCGCCAAAATTTACAAGAACGGTATTTGAATGAATGTGTTCAATTAGAAAGATTGCATAGGTAGGGCAAGGGGCTGATTGTATGCACATGAGTCACAAGCTAGCATCCTCAAGTGTCAATTTGCAAGGCTACTTCAAAGAGACAATTGAAGAGCATGTTGTGAAAACCAATCATAACATTGATGAGACAAGTTGTGACTTGTTGTACATGCTACAATGATAAGAATATAATCAGGGACATCCATAGCTAGTGGAAATATTGAAAAGGATGTAGAATACTGAGTGCGCTTTCATGTACGATGTTGACTATTATCGCTAGCCTATAATAAAAAGTACTTGGCCTATATACATGTCCCAATAAAAAAGAACATGCCCATTAGTTCTTCAAGTTAAGGTTTTAAAGTGTTTCAAGTTGGATCGCTAAATTCTCTAAACCATCTCTCTTTTCCAAGTGCTAAGACGTGTCTCATTAAAGTTTATTATTTTTCATTTTGGTTATGGAAGAATTTTCTCCCAACCACAATGCACAACAACCTAATGATCCTTTGCTTAATCATGCATTGGCTCAACAAATTTACAAAGATAAAGAGATTTGGGTGGCTCAAGGAGATCTTAGCGCTTTGGTTGTGTCCCAACAAGACGATCAAAACTTAAAGGGGAGCCACTGAATTACTGGCAATGCAGATAGCTATGCCCGAATCACTTTGTACGCAACACATTATTTTGACTCAATGGAAATGCTAAGGCTTCCGCTCCCTTGAAGGTTTCTTATTTGCAACACACTGTCCTCGTAAGAAAAATCCTTGCAATATTTATCTAAGTGTTCAGATCGCCACCAAATAATTATCAAGTGGCCATTTACTTTGTGCAACAATGCTATTGTTACTATGTATTGTGGGTCAAAGTTGATTGGAACAATCATCCCACTACAAGAGGTGTTGAAAAAGGACGCCCAACCTTGAAGATTCATGCACGGGAAGCCAATCAAGAAGACCCTCCTTGCAAGAGAGGTTACACATACTTGCCCGAAGAAACTGTAGTCATTGAGCATCTTACAACCCAAGGCATGGATTTGGCAAGTTAAGGAGAGACCCCAGCATGTTGTGCGCTTGTATAACAGTGCTACAAAGAAAGTTGGCATGGTACGAGGCAAAGTATGGGCCTGTTGTCAAAGAAGAGATAAGCAATGCGCGTGTAAGCGATTCATTTGTCCAATCAAAATTTCATGTATCTGATCTTTTCGATATGCAGCCCATGATTTAAATTAAATCTCCCTAACAATAGTAATCTCTTTTTGTATCTTAAATCTCAAGATTTGTAACTAAAACCTCTCTTTGGTATGCAAATCTCTATTTATTGCAACAAATGAACATGTCGGATGTTGTTGCAATTGTGTAAGTTCTATTCTCTCTCGCTCCCTCTTGTTGACAATGATAAAGAGCAGATGGAGAGAAAGGGAGACAATGAAAGAGAGAGAGAGAGAGAGAGACAGAGAGAGAGAGAGAGAGAGAGGGAGAGAGAGAGATTGTGAAGCTAAACTCTACATAAATTTTGCACTACAAAATTAATAGAGAATATAGTACAAAATTTATAGCTCATCCGTCCCCTCAATCATAGGCACCATGTCATCAAATTATTCAACATTTGACCATTCTAGATCAATATCTTCTGGTTTCCATTCCATTTCATCATCGGAGTTGAGCTCATTTGCAATTGCTTCGTGTGTTTGAAAGTGCCCAAAGCTTTCTTCTGTGGCACGTGTGGCTAACTTTGTTGTCTTATGCATAAGTCGCATGTTACAAAATACATATACCAAGTCTGCAGCTCCTTTAGGACTCGATTTTGTTTTATAGTATGCACAAAGCAAACGCAGACCAAGTTCTTTCATAGCTACCACTCAAGGTTGCAATAGACAATACTCTCACAGCCACATGTTGAAGTTCCACCTTTTCTCCACCATACTCTTTCCACCAAAGTGGTGCGCTCATCGTCTTGATATCATCTATATGCTAAAGATCCCCAAACATTCCTTCTCTGCTAGTATGTGCCGTCTTCTGTGTGTATGCCACCTGTCCATCCACATTGCCTAATAGTCGAGCACACACTTTCTTGAAATCACTGATCACTTCAGTTTTTGAAGATTGCTCGTGCATCTGGAACTTAGGATCTAAGACAAAACCTGCTCCATGTAGACAAGTATGCATTTGTTCCCATTGTTTAGTTGGAATTCCTAGCAAATTCCTGTAACAAGAGCACCCATCTAGTCAATCTTCCTGTCAAATTTTGTTGGCGCACCAGGTATAGATGCATACTAGCAAATTCATGTAATAAGAGTACTTTGTCGATGTATGTGCCATGATATCTAACTGAAATCTCTGGGATGCGAGTATCCGTGATCCTAGTCGCCGGCAATGGGACTGACTCGTCCCCCTCACCCTCAGCTACCGCAATGTCAGCTTCCATCTTAGTCATAGCTTTGGACTTCTGACTTAGCAACACATTATGAAAATTCGGAACCAATTTCAGTAATGAACTCAAAGGTACTTGTAATGAAGAATCTCGGACCTCTTTCCAAACTGAATCCCAATTATCCTCTTTCATAATATCCACCTTACTTCTGACTTTCCCCTCTTTTGTTTCTAGGCAAGAGGTCGATGGTCCTGATGATTGCAATGGTGGTACTGACTGTGGCATCCATGTCACAGTCTTTTTTCGGACATCTTCTTGAGTCGTCCAATCCGGAAGCTTAACATCAGCTGTTGGAACCACAATTTTTCCAGAACGTGTAATTAGTGAAACCACCGTGTCTGACTCCTCCATGCCTTAAATCTGAACCATAGCCACACTCAGCTACTTTCTTGCAACACGTTTTTGTTTCTTCTGATCATATTCTATAGCCTCTGAACAATCAAACCGCCAATGCCCATCTCCCAAACAGAAAAGGCAAGTCTTGGGTCGATTTAGGATCTTGGCCACCTCGTCCGCGATTGCAACCCCCTCCTTGACCCTGTCCACCTGCTTGTCCTTGAAAGGGCGCCTCTACTGTATAAGCGTTAACCATCAACACCACAGGATCTTATCCCTACCCAGACTGTGGTGGATGCCATGTAGAAGAATCCCAACTCCTACAACCCGACCATTGAAATAACATTCCACTGTATTATGAGTGTTGACTGTGAAAATCGCACACCATTTCTGATTCATTGCACACTCTTGAGCGGCATGTCCCAGATTTTGGCACTGAGTACACCACTATTCCTTTAGGCTTTTAACCACCGTAGAAGAATTTGACCATCCGGATGGGACACCTTTTTCTTGACACTGGGATTTTCTCCAAGGTGCCTCCTTTGATTCTTTCCCCGAATTGTTGCTGCCTGAGTGTGAGGATTGTGAGTCTGCAATCTTGGACTCCGAACTATCACAACCACTTACCTGAGACTTACGATGAGATTTCTTTCTTTGACTTCTTTGGGGATTCTGTATCCTCTAAAGCTTCTCCTGCTACAACAGCCCTTGCAATGACATTATCTAGTGGAGTGGTTACCCTGTCAACTATTGACATAGTAGTTTTGAGATCCTTAATGAGTCCTCACAGAAAATAATCATTCAACACCTCAGCTGCTGGCCGTTGTGCCTAAGACACCTGCTACAAAAGCATCCGAAATTTTGCAGCATAATCCTCCACTGGCAACGACTTTTGATGTAGCATCTGAAGCTTTTCCAAATGTTGAGGGACCGTCTTTTCCATTCTCAACCATCACAAGAACGCTCTGGACCCTTTGACATACGTGTGAAAGTGATCATCAGGGTATTCTCACAGCCATTTGGTAGCTTTCCCTGAAAGTGTAGATTCAAACACTGATTGTTGATGAAGAGGAATCACCACTCCACGATGATTCAATCCATACACTTTATTAAATTGGCACAAATGTGTATCAGGGTCTTCTCTTGAAAGACCTCAAAAATGGCTATACTTAATGTGACCACCCGCCCAGTGGCTGTGCCATTCTCTGTTTCCCAATTGTACCCCCTCTTGGAAAAAGCTGACGAACACTAGGAGGTGGGGAAAATGGTGGTGAAACCCCAGGCGTGCTTACCAGAGATGTTCGAGGAGCAACATGAGTGGGTGAGGGTGAACACACGGCAAGAGGACATGACTGACTACATGGAGTACGCCGCGCACGCCGAATACGCCTACCATGCACCAGACTTGGCGATGGAGACACATGTTCCTCAGCATGCGGTGTAGAAAAAACGAATTCATTCGAACCGCCTCTCCTCCGACGTCTCCCCACAATTGGAGCCACAAGTTCAGGAGGACCCTGCGACCTATTGCGCATGCATGTTCACAGGAGGTCTCCCATCATGCATTGTGGTCGCCAGATATAATGTAAACTGCCCGCAGAGGAGCAATAAGCATTATGGGAATGAATACCCTCACATTGCCTTACATTATATGAACATCAAAATACATGAAGGCAGAATAGAAGACAAGTGATAGAAATAGAACACCGTCTTCTTCATTGATATGCAACCAAACATACAGTACAAGAGGGAAATATATTGATGACATGAAAATTAGAGATATCCCCAAAGGCTGGTATGCCCCCCATATACAACCACTGCTCCAGCGCAAATCGGGAACGGTGCAAAACCTCGTCGTGTCTCATGATATCCCCATGTAGAACTGTCCTAAAGCCGCATGACTCCTAGTTCGCAATGTCAGACATCCGCAAGACCGCAATGTGCGACTTATGCGTAACACCTGGCACGCACGGTGGATTACGTAAACCCACAGCTCTAGCCCCTACGTTGGTGCAGCCAAAGTTGCTCCGCAATAGGAAGTGGTCTATGCCAGGCAGAGGTAGCAGTCGAGTGCAGTGTAGAATACTAGGGCAGGTGCCAAGGCCCTTGGCAGCCAAAGGGTAGCGGGAATGTATGCTTAAAGCGATTTTTTAGGCCAAAAGTACTGCGGGATGGTCCATATGGGATGGCAGATGAAGGTGTATGAAATGCCAAGTCAATGTCCTGAAATGTAGTGTTCAATGTGCTCTAGAAGCCGGCCTAGATGGCTCGTCAAACGGAGCCTTGGTGCTTAAGATACTTAAGTTTAAAGTTGAAGTGTGTAGCAGATCCCCGACGGACAAGGCAGCTGGGGACAGGTGACCCAGGCTGGTGTTAGTGCATACATGTGTATATCTTAAGTTACGGAGCATGCCTATCTTTTCGGAATGTGAATCGGAGCTCTGGATAGCAAGTTATGGCCGCTAGAAGATTTTTCGAGGTCGGGTCTGAGCTCATTTGACCACACTAGAAAATGCACCATCTGGCATTGTTTCGACCTCGCCAAGGTTCTTGGTGGATGTGTGCATCATGTCAAGTCAGCGCGAGTCGACGGTGTATCAATTGGATACCCGGTCAGCTAGATGCAGCTGAACAAAATCGGGAGGCAATGCCGGGAGAAGACTTGGCTGATGTTTTTCTCATTTTTTTGCGGCCTTGAATAGCGCATTCCAAAGGATCTGAAGGCGGTAAGTTTTTTATGGTTTGGGACCACTGCGGCGAAGACTTGGCACAATTTGGCAGATCGAGCTTCCAACCCATGGGCAGGATATGAGGACCAGAAGAATAAGGCCCAAAAAATGGGGGGTCTTTGAATAGACTTTGGTGATTTTTAAGTGGGCTTGAGGCCACAAAGCCAGGTAGGGGCTACCACGTGGCGGCATGATAAACCCATATGCATGGGCGCTGCACATGGCAGTGGGGTATAAAGGCCAGAATGCACACCATTTAGGAGTATTGAGGCGAGCAGCATGCTCTGTGAGGCATTGGCTATGGCGTTCGGCGCCGTTGACACTGCTTTGGTTGGAGGCCGCCCTGCCGGGCGTAGGCGGCGGTGTTTTGGTTGGCGAGGCGGTGCCAGGGGTGGCATGCCTGCATGAGGAAGGTGGTTGGCATGTGATGATGTGGCATACGCGACCAGGGAGCAAGTCCCACGGCCCTTGGGGCCCCAAAATTTTGAAGTAGAGAGGGAGGGCAATAGCGACCTTGCTATTGCCTCCCCCTTGCGTGGAAGAGGAGGTTCCCGTGGCGCGGGAGATGGACATAGGGAGAGAGAGAGGATGAACTCAAGGGCGGTCAAATGGGCCACCTATGCATAAGGTCTTGGCAAAGGAGACCACTCCAAAGAGTGTTTGGGCAAAGTGGACCAAAGAGAAAAAGAGCCAGTCGAGCAGAGGCAAACCAAGGCAAGGGTAAAATGGGAGGCGAGACCAAAGAGAAGTAGAGGGAGAGAGGAAAAAAAAAGAAATAAGTGGCAAGAGGAGCCGGGCAGATAAGTCAAAGTCAAGCCAATTGAGCAGTAGAAGGTTAAGCCCACAAAGGGGTAAAAATGAAGGTAAAAAAATAAAAAATAAAAAGCCAAGGGGCAATAGCGACATCGCTAATCCCGCCCCCCCCAAGTGCAAAAGAGAAAGAAAGAGAGTAGATGGAGCAAGGCGGTGCCCCCTTCCCAGAAGATATTGAAAGTGGGCCATATGAACCAATTGAAGGGCAATTTCCCAAATTGAAGACCCCCCTATAAAAGTAAAAAATGGACCAAATTAGGGGCTTTTTTCCTAGCTTTTGGAGGTCGTTGGAAGCCTGCAAAGAGGAGCTCTCTGACAGAGGAGTGTGCCTGTCAACCCCTTTGTATTATCTTGTGAAAATGACCATGGTGATGGCAGTGCAAGACCGTGTACATGTTTTTTGAAGTGCAATCAAGCTGCAGTTCCCTTTCCTTGCTATTGTTTCCCCTTCCCCCTTCTCTTTCTCCTGCTTTCATGATTCTCCTCGTTTTCGGCTGTGTGGATGTGTGTGCCCCCTCCGGACCAACGGTGTCTTGAGTGAGATGGTGAGATTGAGTGTCTATGAGTGTGTGTAAGGGTGGAGGCAGACAGTGGTAGCAGTTGTGCGCTATGTAGTGGATTTGTATAGTGTCTGAGCGGTGGAAATTGAGCAGGCGGTGGTCTGCTAGTGTAAAGTGTTTCTTTGAAGGTGTTTTTTGAGAGGATAGGGGTTCTGTGGATACCCTTAGCTATAGGGAGGCCTTTGTATTGGTGCCGGGTGTGTTCCCCCATTCCCCCTCTCCATCTTTTGGTGCCCCCACTGAGGAGTATGCTGATGCTCCTAGTTGAAGTCAAAGTGGTGATTTTTGTGATGCCAAAGGTGCGGCCTTTGAAGCGCAGGTGTTGCTAGTGATGGCTTGGGTGGGATTTCCTATTCTCACTAGGGTTGAAGATGTGGAAACTTGGCCTCAAGACTATGTGTTGTTCGTGTTGGAAAGCGGTTTATCGAAAGAAGATGGTGTGGTACAGGTGTTCCCGCTCCTGGTTCGTGGTAAAGCAAAGCTATGGTTTGATAGCCTTGGTGAAGAAAAAAAAGCAGATTGCAAAGCCATGCAGGTGGCTTTTTGAAGGGGATTTGTTGCGGATGCATAGCTAGATGAGGTAAAGCGGAAACTAGACAGTTTAAAGAAAATCTTGGAGGGAGATTTTCAAGCATTTGAGTGGGAGTTCGAAGCCCTATGGGGGAAGTTAATCAAGGTAACTGCTACAAAAATACCTATTTTTTGAAATTGTGTAAATCCATGGATTGCTTGCATGAGGAAGTGCGAGATACAGTGGAGGTAGATGACCCAATGTCGTATGAAGAGGCGGTAGCTCTAGCAAGAGGGCGAACCAAAGAGATTTTGAAAAAGCGCGAGGCTAGGCAAGTTTTGCCAATTGCGGTGAAGCCAAGGCAGTGTGATGCGATGGTAGCCGATGTTACCATATACATGTGGTAGTGATGTGTGTGAACACACTAGGACCGCTGGGGCATTTTTTCCCTCTTTAGGAGGTTTTTTCCCCCGTGCATTATATATACGCCCATCACTCTAGGGCTAACCATCTTTCCATTGCACACTAAGTAACATACTCTCTATTGTGTGCCTTGAGCTTCCTTCGTCTTCTCCAAGCTGTGTGTGTTTCTCTGCAACCCTAATTCCAACAATTGGTATCAGAGCAGGTCACGTCCTCCCGGGCTAAGTCGCCAGCTGCTCGAGCACACGCCTGCTCACTTTCTCTGATTTCAGTGAGCTTTGGCGAGCGTTCGCCGTTCGCTCAGAATTTTGATTTGGGCTCATTTCGGCCTCCGTTTCCACTACAGGCAGTACTGCACAGGCTATTTCGTCATTTTGTGCAGATTTTCTGTCAGTGCCGTTTTCTGCATAACAGGTGCCTTATAGTCTTCTATGGTTTGTGCTATATAGCACAAGTTGTTCCCGCTCCATTTCTCCTATTTTCGGGCAGTTTTCACATCAGGTGCAGCATTTACCATGGCTGACAACAACAACACAGATGTGTTCAAGATGTTTGCTGCTGAGGACAGGTTGGATGGGGACAACTACCCTATGTGGGCTTATATGATGCAACATGTTCTTGTGTCAAAAGGTGTCTGGAACATTGTGCAGGGCATTGATGTACGTCCTGGTTCTGAAGATGTAGGCGATATTGAGGATGTTGCAGGTCTTGCTGCAAGGATTGCAGCTGTTAGAGTTGTTTTGCCTATGGCAGAACAAGCTCGTTGGGATGTTAAGGATGCGCACGCTCATGCATTGATTGCGTTGTCTGTGAAGCGCACCATTATTCCTCACATCCATTCAGCAAAATCTGCAAAACAAGCTTGGGATATTCTAGCAGGTCTTTATGCAAGCCGCAATGAGGCTAAAATTGCTTTGCTGCGTAAAGAGCTAGAGTCGAAGATTATGCATGAGGAAGATGATATGGACACTTTCCTTGCTAGTGTCAAGGATATCAATGAGCAACTCATTTCTGCAGGTGAAGTCATTTCGGACAGTTCCCTTGTGCAGACTGTTCTTGATGCCTTACCAGATTCCTACCAGACTTTTGCTAGTACTTGGAGACTCATGACCCAAGGAAATCCTGAAGTTGTCAAGTTTGATGCATTATGCACATTGCTGTTGCAAGAGTCACTTTCTAGAAAAAACAGGACTAGGCAGCGTGCAGTTGAACAGGCTTTTATTGCTTCTCAAAGAAAGGGTGGTAACAGTAATGCAGCCACTTCTTATGGTTCTGCTGCGAGTGGCAAAAATTATGTTCCTAATGCTTCTGGAGGCAGCACTTCGTCTGGCAATTCTGGTGATAAGGGCAAAAAGAAGATGCGTTGCCATTATTGTAAAGCCAATGATCACTTGATCAAGTCGTGTCCTAAGTTGAAGGCCAAAGAGGCTAAGAAGAAAGAGGGTGGTTCCACTGCAAATGCTGGTTCCACTACAAATGCAGCCATTGTTGATTCTTCTGTGAAAGGAGATTGTGATGCTGATGTTGATGCAGAATGGGCTTTTAGCGCAGAGTGCACTTACAATCCTGCTGTCCATGATGCATGCTTGTCAGTTGCTGCAGATTCACATGTGTGGTATTTCGACAGTGGTGCTACAAAGCACATTACCTCACATCGTGAATTGTTTACCTCTCTCGAGTCTGTCCCTCATGGGAATTCAGTCACTTGTGCCAACAACGCCTCTTATCTAGTTCAGGGAGTTGGAAAGATTGTGCTCACTGCTGCTAATGGCAGTTCCTTCACACTTGTTGATGCACTTTATGTACTTGGGATCAAGAAGAATCTCTTGTCTGTATCCGCACTTGCTAGACTTGGACTTGTAGTCAAATTTGTGGATGACAGATGTACAGTTCATGATCTCAGTTTTGGTGATGAAATTGTTGCATCTGGGCTTTTGTGCCGTGGGCTGTATAAGCTCACTTTGTATGACAAGTGTGGACAAAATTTTGCAAATGCTGTTGCAGATTCAAGGGCTATTTCAGGTGCAAAACTTTGGCATACACGTTTTGGTCATCTGAATTTTGCCAGTTTGCTGCGTTTGCAGAAATCTGATATGGTTGCTTCTTTGCCGCCTCTTGAAGCACCTGTCAAACATGTTTGTGAAGGCTGTATTCTGGGTAAAATGCAGCGTTCTAAGTTTCCAAAGGATGGTTCAGTTAGGGCCACATGCAGGTTGCAGCTTGTGCATAGTGATGTTTGTGGGCCCATGCAAACTTCGTCCTTGGGCAATTACCTGTACTTCGTGACTTTCATTGATGATTACTCCAGGCATGCATGGGTATTTCCGCTTAAAGCGAAGTCCGAAGTTTTTATGTGCTTCAAACAATTTTTGGCTATGGCTGAAAATGTCTCAAAATGTACTATGGGCACCCTCCGTTCCGATCGAGGGGGGGAGTGTATGTCTCATGAATTTAATGCATTTCTGGCTAGTCGTGGGATAAAACACCAATGTACAGTGCCTTATACACCTCAGTAAAATGGTGTTGCTGAGAGGAAAAACAGGTCACTAACGGAAATGGCACGATGTATGGTCAAAAGTCAAGCTTTCCCACATTCTTTTTGGCTTGAGGCCATCATGTGTGCCACTTATGTACTTAACAGGTGTCCTACGAAAGCTTTGCAGTCTATTACTCCATATGAAGCATGGCATGATAGAAAACCTTCTATTGAGCACATGCGTGTTTTTGGCTGTTTGGCATATGCTTTGGTGCCACAAGTGCAGCGCAGAAAATTGGATGATAAGGCTGTCAAATGTATTTTTGTTGGTTATAGTGCTGAAAGCAAAGGTTACAGGTTGTATCATCCGCAAACAAAACGTATTCTGGTTTCACGGGATGTAGTGTTTGTGGAAGATTCTGTTCAGCCCTTGCTGTCATGTACTAGAGACAGTAATGTAAGCTCACAGGACATTTATGACACTTTGTTGCCTCTTTTCAGTGGTGGAAATACGAATGTAAGTTCCAATGAGGCAAATGTACAGCCTATGGGGGTTTTTGAAAATGTTTTAGAACAGCCTATTACTGATGCAGATGTACATGATGTACTTGATGAGGAAAGGGCTGAAAATGAGCAGGCTAGAGGTATGCCAAAATGGCTGGTGCACACTTTGCGTGACAGTAAATTGGATGCACCTTTATCTAATCGTACTCATTCAGGCTCTCGCCATGCATCTTATGCATCAGATTGTTATGCTTTGGCTGTGTCTAGTTTACATGATGTTGAGGAGCCTCTGTCTTTTGATGAAGCACAGAATTCAGAAAATTGGATTGCTGCCATGAAATCAGAATATGATGCACTTATAGAGAATGACACATGGACTTTATGTGATTTGCCTCCTGGCAAAAAGGCCATTGGTACGAAGTGGGTTTACAAGTTGAAACGCAAGCTGGATGGTGAGATCGATCGCCATAAGGCTCGACTTGTTGCAAAGGGTTATGCACAACAAAAAGGCATAGATTATGAAGAGACTTTTGCTCCCACTTGTGGTATGACTACTGTGCGTTTTCTATGTGCATTGGCAGCTCATTTTGGTTGGGATGTACATCAATCAGACATTGTTACTGCTTTCTTGAATGGTGACATATTTGAGGAAGTTTATGTAACGCAGCCTCGCGGTTTTGTCATAAAAGGACAAGAGGACAAAGTGTGCAAATGTAAGAAGGCTTTGTATGGGTTGAAGCAATCTCCTCGTGCTTGGTATGAGAAAGCTGACACTCATTTGGTTAAACGAGGCTTTCGTAACAGTCCAACAGAAAGCACATTGTATGTAAAGCGTGAGGATGATGTATTTCTCATTGTGGTTCTTTATGTTGATGATTTGCTGATCACTGGACCAAATGAGAGACATATTGCTGAATTTAAGGCTGATTTGAATGCTACTTTCAAGATGAAAGATTTGGGGCTGCTGCATCATTACTTGGGTATACAGTTTAAGCAGTGTGATGGTGGTATTGCCTTGTGTCAGAAAAGTTACATAGAGACATTGCTATGTAAGTTTGGACTTGAGGATTGCAAACCTATTTCCACTCCCATGGAAACAAGTTTGAAGTTGAGTCTACATGATGCTGGCGATCCTGCTGATGTCACTCTTTACCAAACTGCTGTTGGCTGCCTCATTTATGTATGCAACACGAGGCCAGATATTCAGTTTGCAGTCTCGCAGGTCAGCAAATTTATGCATAGCCCAGGGTCTAAGCATTGGCAGGCTGTCAAGAGGATTTTCCGCTACCTTAGTGGCACTTTACATCTTGGCTTGTTTTATCCCAAGGGGGGATCATTGCCGCCAGACTTATATGCTTTTTCGGACTCAGATTGGGCTGGTTGTTTTCACACGCGAGTGTCCACAAGTGGTTTTTGTTTCATGCTTGGTAGTTCATGTATATCATGGTTGAGCAAGAAGCAACCTACTGTGGCCACTTCGAGTTGTGAGGCTGAGTACAGGGCAGTCTTCATAGCTACGGTTGAGTGTGTATGGCTCAGACGCCTTATGGATGACTTGGGTGTTGGACAGGACACTGCCAACACTATCTACACTGACAGTCAGAGCGCATTGGCAATTGCGAGGAACCCAGTTTTTCATGCTCTCACAAAGCACATTGAGGTGCATTACCACTATGTCAGGGAGAGGCTCTCAGCAGGAGAGATCAGCTTGGCTTATGTGCCAACACAGGACAACCTTGCAGATCTTTTCACAAAGGCATTGTCTCGTGAGAATCTTGAAGCTTTCCGCAAAGCTTTGGGCTTACTCCCCTTTGTGGACTGATCCTGTCCTCAGGGCATGGCACTTCCCTTTACTCATGTGCTAGCTCTCGTTCACTGCATCACTCCAGGGGGGATTTGTTACCATATACATGTGGTAGTGATGTGTGTGAACACACTAGGACCGCCGGGGCATTTTTTCCCTCTTTAGGAGGTTTTTTCCCCCGTGCATTATATATACGCCCATCACTCTAGGGCTAACCATCTTTCCATTGCACACTAAGTAACATACTCTCTATTGTGTGCCTTGAGCTTCCTTCGTCTTCTCCAAGCTGTGTGTGTTTCTCTGCAACCCTAATTCCAACAGTCGAGCCACAGGTGATGCAAAGAGAAGTGCAGGTGCAAGAAGAACCAAGGGTTCTTTGGCTACAAAGAGACAGGATGGTTCCTATGCCAAAGATGCTGGCTAGATAGGCTCCAATTGTGGAGGAAGTGCAGGTGGTTCTAGAGTGGACAAAGGATGTGCTACCAAGTTCAAGTGCGGCTGTAGAAGTTCCATTGGAGTGCGGTAAAGAGCAAGGAGTTTGGTTTACAAACGAGGTTGAAGCGGTGAAGCTAGAAGAGGTTCCTGATCTTGAAACTGAAGAGGAGGTTGGGTCGAGTGACAATAGCTCTATGGACGCGGACACGATTTGGGAGATCGAGTCATCCCAATCCAGGTATGATGAGTTTGACCTCTTGCATGTGAGTGGAGAGGCTATAAATGTGTGCGAGGAGCAGCATGAAGTGAAAACCAAAGTTCTTAGTGAAGACCAAGTGGAGAAATTTAGCCCTACAGGTGGTGAGGAGCAGGTAAAAATGGTGTGTGGTACCATGCTGGTGGCCATGTTGATGAAGGTGGCAGTGGAGTATGCCATGGTGATACAACACGTGCAACATTTTGCCAAAAGGGTTAGAGTAGTTGTACCTATGGAAAAGGATAAGGAGGAGGTGATACAGAATGAGTTTCTCTCTTCCTTGGTAGAGCTTGAGTATGCAGTAGTAGAAGAGCGGGTAATTGCAACGGACAAGCATGTATTGACCTTGAAGGGCCAATTGACGAGGAGAAGCTCGACGATGCTAGAATTGAGTTCATGGCAGTGAGAAAGATAGTACGCAGTCAAAGTTAGAGTTGATTCCTACAGAGTCAATGCCCTCTATGACAGGTGATGCAGATTTCAAGGCAGTGTCCAAGCTTTGTAAGGAGGTCTGTGAGCGGTGGTTTAAAGGAATGGTGATAAAAACGGTTGTGCAGTATGCTGTTGATCAGGTACAGGATCTAGCTTTACATGGATGGGAGGGAGAGTCAGATATGTTAGTTCTGTTTGGTGCGAGTGATGGTACAAGCAGGTCTTTGGATGGCGAGAACGAAATTTCTCTATTTGGTGTTCTTGGAGGAGCTTTGTTGCGAGTGGGAAGTTTGCCAAGGAGTGCTTGGAGTGGTAGAAGCATGTTGACGGCGGTTTGGATATGCAGTTGGATATGTTCCTTGGCGTGGAACTATGCGAGGGTGTTGCAGATGGATAAAAGGGACCAATGGAACGTGTTCTATCCAGACGGTTGATGACAACTAAAGCAGGGGGTTGGGCAACCCGCATGAACAAAGACCGCGCGGGTTACACGTGTCAATTTTGTACATATAGTGGGTGTTTTGCAATGTATAGAGAGTTTGTTTTTGGTGTGTTTTTTTATTGCAGTAAGCCTATGTGTGGTTGAACATAAATGTTCAACGAGGGGGTGGGCAATGATGGTGCAATTGTTGGATGGATACGCCGCGACGGACGTCAGCACAGCGAGAACTCACCTAACATGTAATGTTAGCTAAGGACGAAGCTCGACCCGCAGGCACGTGGAAGCAAGCATAAGGTGTCAACCTACACTCAACCGACTCCTAACTAATTTCTACAGAGGTCTCTACCAATTGTCTAAGTCACAGCCTTCAAGAGTGCATAAGAGGAAACTTCCTACAACGCTTTCTAGAGCCGAACACCCATCAAACAATCTCAAAATACCATAGAACTTGAAGGAGACCCTACTAATACCAATAGGTCACTCTCCCTAAGGTCTATGAACCAAAATCCCGACCCAAAACACCTGGTGCAGAAACACGTAGGATGTCTGGCCGAAATCTGCAGGTCTTCATTTCCAAAATCTAAAGTGTCTAATGTGTAGTTCTTTTCAAAGTGAACGCGTGGATATACTGCAATGAAAAATCGGACAACGTATGCTCACCCAAACAACCGATGAAGCTCGTAGAAGGAGCTCACAAAGACGGACTGTACGTGCGCAATGTTGGTATCGGCACGTAGCTCTAGTCGGGGGCAACACGCTGCACTTCTCCGCACTCAATTCCGACCTCCAGAATACACGTAGCGTCAAGATGAAGCTCACACTCTCTCTCTCTCATACACAGTACGCTCACTCACAGACTTCAAAACTTGTTTAAAATGACAAAAGGTTTTTCATTAAGGTCAAAAAGTGGTATATATACCTTACAATTTCTCAAACCCTAAAGTTTCAAAATCAAACATCTACTCAATCTAACTATCAAAACTGGGATACAATCTGGAAACTTCTGTAAGTCCCAATAATTACAAGGTGAAAAATCAGGTTTTCCTAATGAATAATTACAAAAAATAATAGTCCTCCGAGTAGTTCAATGCCATGGGGTGTGTCGAACTTATAACACTCCCCCCCTCCTTGCTCATGTCGTACCTGACATGGCCTTGATCAACTGCTTCATCTTATCGTTTCCCTCATCTTTAGCAGTGATTCGTACCTGGCATGTAGGTTCAGCATTGTTGGGCCAAAGATATCTGTATTCATGGTGAAGAACCCCATAAAGAATGCTTCTTCAAAATCCTGGAGGTGATAGGATGGTAGAAACATGATTCTTTGATACAGCGCATGTATCAACTCCTTGGAAGGCTGACCTCACAGATCATAAGCACATCTGTATGTATCTTGGAAGAAGAATATGCTATCTATCACCTGGCCTGGCTTGAAGGTCTCGAACACTGCTAAGATGGTTCTACATATTTTTCTCATCATAATGCATGTAAGGTCAGGTGAGCCAGTGAACAACTTTATGGCGCCCGTTAGGGTTTTCACCATGTATTGGATACTTATTCTCTCACCTGCCTTCACACCCGACAGCTTTCGGTAATTCATCCAAGGGGGTTGGCTTATTTGCAAAATTTCCTGTGCCTTCCACGTCCTAACCCTTGGCAGGGGACAGAAGCTGAAATTGTCTCTGATATCTTTAGGTGCCTCTACCAGGTGGATTAGGTATTGTGGGTACTTTGTAAGCCAAGCCTTCCTCCACTTTGGCTGAGAATCCACTATAAGCTTAACTCCTTCTGGCTTCGAGGTGTCTGCATTGTAGAGAGGTACCGTTGGCTCTTCTCTGATCCGCTTGTTTATTGTAGCTACCTCATATTTCAGCAATGGATATGGGAGAGAGGGTTGAAGCCACTCGCACTTGAGATTGATGGCGTCGATCTTTTGAGTTGTCATAGATTTGAAGACCCTCTGCTCCCATTCCAAGGCTTCCTTCGTGCTTTCTCTTAGCTCTTCCTCTATTGCCTTACACAATTTTTCCTCCTCTTCTTGTGTTAGATCCTGTGGCTCTTGAGAGGATCCTGCTATGCTTTCGTCTTGCATGGGTGTGTCCACAGGATCTGCCACATTGTTGAGGTCGATGCCCTCATTGGCGGCTGGCCCTGAGCTTTCTGCCTCTCCTCCTTGCTGGCCTTTCAACTCCTCAATTTGCCTGAGGAGTGTTTTCTTTTCCGCTTCAGCTTCTCCGCCCATATTCACGAGGAGGTCATTAAGTTCAGCGTTTACTCTTTCCGCCTCCTCGAGCTTTTTCTTTTTGCTTTCCACTTCTTCTTGCAAGGCTTTTTGGCCCTCCTCCATTCTTATTTTCATTACGATAGAACCTTCAGCCCTCATTAACCTCTGCTTCTTCTCGAGAGTCAGCTCCTTCTGAAGTTCCTGCATTTTCTCTTCATATAGTTGACTCTCGAAAATGATTTGAGTCGATCTCGTAGCTCTGACTCTAGCAGGTGATGCTCGCAGCCTCTGGATGGTTTGATCTTTGACTTTTAATTGGTCCTTGAGCTCAAGGACTTCATCGAGGATTGCTTCTTGTTCTATCTCTACTTTTTCCTTGGTGTTTCTCATGGCCTCTACTTCTTTCGATTCTTCGGCCAGCTGTAGTGTCAGATTATCTCTTTCTCTTTTGGCATCTCTCAATGACTTGCTGAGCTGCAGACACTCTTCTTCAGTTGCTTGTATTCTTTTTGCTACTACCTCATTTGCTTCTTCCATTGCTTGGCAGTTTTGTAGAGCCGTTGCCAAGCTAGCCTGGAGGTCAGCTTCCCTCTCTTTTTGCCCTTGGCTTTGTGCCTGCAGAGAATCCATTTCCATTTTGGTCTTTTCTTCGGTGGCTTTGAGAGTTATCATCTCTTTCTCTGAAGCCATAGATTGTGCCCTCAATCCGGCTAGCTTTGTCATCACCACGTCCCAGTCATTGGAGGGCGGGTGCAGGTCTATCGTGTCGGTAGCAATTTCTTTAAGTTCCACTAGCCGAATGCCTTGCATCTGTTCTTTATGCCCTATCCTCACCAAGTCGAATGCGACTGTGGCGGCTTCTTCCTTTGTATGGCCTGTAGGTAGAAGGTCCAAAAATGCGTAGTAGGTCTCATCTAATCCTTTTTGCTCAGAATCAGGCTTGGCCTCTTATTTTGGCTCAGGTTCCTGCCTTTGCTCTTGCTTCTCAGCTTCCTTATCTTCTGATGGAGGGCTGATAGGAGGTGGTGAGGGCTATGGGTTGGGTTTAGGGCTATCTGGTAAAGCTGCAACTTTGCCCTTTAAGTCCTTGTCTGCTTTTGTTTTTCTTTCTCTTTCTTGGATTTCTTGTTCATCTAGCAGTTTCTGCCTTATATGTTCTACTTCCTCCTCTGTGAAAGGTACATGGGGAATGTTTTCCGCTGTAGCATCAAGAATCTCAAAATTTTTGATGTAATCTTTAAAGCGGTCCCTTTGCACTCTTCTGGATGATCCGGACATAGACTCAAGAGATGGCTTCCAGAGTTCGTTTAAATCACCCCTGAGGGCTCTTTCTGGTCGGAAACTCTCCATCAGCCTCTCGAGTCTTGCCGCTTTCTGAGACCTCGTTTCTTTGGCCGGCACTTGAGCAAACTCCTTCTTTCCTTTCTTTTGCTCTGGTTGCTCCTCTTCAACTCGCTCTAGCTGGCTCTAGCCGTCTCTTCAATATCGTAGCCACCCTTGGTGCCCTTTGCGGCTCATCTTCCTTGTCTTCTTTTACTCTTAGCCATTCATTCTGAGATGGGGGGTCAGGCCACCTTCCTTTAGCGCGTAGTGCCCCATAAACAACTTTGGTGATCAGCTCTCCTGGCACTATGTAGGTTGGATTTTTGTTGCCCATCTTTACTAAGCTGTCATGTATGTATGCCGCATAGTTGATTATCTTTGGGGTGCCTTTTGTCATTGCCCAAGTAAACGTTGTGGCAATTGCACCCGGAGGCATCCTATACTTCTGTGGCCTCTTAGTGCACATTTGGAAGTATTGGTTGTACAATTGGCTCATAATTGCCACCTTTGGGTTGGCAATGTCTTCAAAGGTGTAATTTGCCTTTTTCTCTTTGTACACTTTGACTTCATCCCTTCTTTTTGTGACGCTGTCCCCCTCATTGGAGAGGTCTAGTGCATGGTCTACAACCCACTCCGTGATTATGATATCTGTATCTGGTCTGCCTTGTAAATCTGTTACCTTGGACACTCCATCCTCTTTGATGCTTGTTACAAATTCCCATACTCTTTTGATGTCCACCTCTGTCAGCATTGCTTTGAAGTAGTTGTGGAGGTCAATTTTCTCCAAGTAGCTGGCCATTTTTCTTCGTACAAACTCATTGATCTCTCTCGGCAGCATTGGTAGCTCTATGACATTTCCTTCATTGTCCTTGAACACTCCGTGGTAGATCTTTAGGTCGTTTGACTCTAACAGATCTTCTTATATCCAAGTGCTGGTGGGCTTTAATGTTCCTTCTGGAATGACAAAGGGTTCCACTTCGTCCAGACAATCTTTGATGGTCATTATTTTCCTCTTTGCCGGTGACTTCGAGGCTGCCATTGATCCTGTTGCACTCAGTAGTCAGAAGTTAGCGTTTTTTACATATTAGCTGCGAAACTGAGTTTTACTTATCCAAATGACTTGAAAATTGAAAATAACGCTTAAAAGAAACTTGTGAAGCTATGCATGTGCTTACAATGCAAATCTGGCCAAAAATTTTCATCTACACATCCTACGCGTAGGATGTCTTTTTCATCAAAATTGGTTCGTACTTGACATGCAGGTAGTGTAAGGCTCATGGAACATGGCTATAGGCTTGGATTTGAATTTGGATATCAAGAAGTGGATTTTTGGGCTGATTCAGGCTTTAGGTCACAATTTTGGTAGAATGCCCATCATAGGTAGCAATTGATGTCCAAATGGGTTGAAAATTTGTATATGGCCTCATTGCACCATGGTATTGGCTCCCATGATGTCATTCCTTGCACAGAAGGCCAAATTTATGTTGGAGACATCCTACGCGTAGGATGTCTTTTTCATCAAAATGACATGAAACTTGTTCTGTGGGTTGTCCTTGGCCTTTGGAACATGGCCATGTTCTTGGATTTGAATTTGGACAAGACTTGATGCTTGTAAGGCTCTAGGAGGTGTTTTTGGGCTCAAAAAGTGTATCTTAAAGGTGTTGGGGGTCAAAAGTGATCAGAATGGCTTCAAACTTGACATATGGGCTCTTGATGATGAGGTAATTGGATCTGGAATGATAAAACATCCCTTGCATGCCAAAAAGGTCAATTAGACATCCTGCGCATAGGATGTCTATTTCATCAATTTTTTCTCCCTGACCACACAAATTGTTTGTTGATGTGTTGGTGAATGTGTTGTGCAAGTTTCATGGGATTTGGACAAGATTTGGTAGGTCTTTGGCCCATTATTGCCTCTACGCCATAACTTTGCGTTTTTCCATGCATATGAGGTCAAGCTTGGTCCAAATGTGATGAAACTTGGCGTATGGCTTGTAAATGTCATTCAGAATATGTGCATGATAAAAAATGTTGGAGTTTGTGCCAAAAAGTGCCCTTGAGACATCCTACACGTAGGATGTCTCCTGGTGATTTTTTCAGTGCTAGTGCTCCCAGTGCTTGCCCTTTGCTCCCCTAAGTCCCTTTTGAGCCTAATTTCAACAAAAAAGTCAAATGGATAGAGTATAACTCCCTGTGTGTACTTCAGAGACTCCGAGCCGTTTTCTGACTTTTGGAGTGCTTTTTTGGCGATGAAATTTCTTGATGTTGGTCTCCATAGCTTCCCGATCCCTTGGGGATCGTTGCCGTATGGTTTTTGTCAACTTTGGCTTCACCGGAGTTCCATTTGGCAATTAGTCGCTCTAGAAGCACCCATGGTTGCGTTTACATACCTTTGATGATTTGTGGTGGTCTAACACCATAGGAATTGGTTGTTGATGGTCTAGAAAAGCCGCTCGTGAAGTTTGGTGGCAAACAGACTTGCGGTTTGGCCGCAAGTGCAATTTGACGCTTTGTGTGTCTGATGCCGTTTCTGAAGTTTAGTTCCGCTTCGGGTCACTTTTTGGTCATGCGGGTCATATAGAATTGTCGAGCGTGTCAAGATGCTCCTACCCATGAGTTTTGGTAGCCTTTGGTCATTGTTTCGCCGATTTCCCATTTGGTGGACTCTTGCGGGTTTCTGGGAATTAGGGTTTTCCCCGATGGTTTCCTACTGCCTTTGGACAT
Organism: Adiantum capillus-veneris; assembly: GCF_014529385.1. Taxonomy (NCBI): domain Eukaryota; kingdom Viridiplantae; phylum Streptophyta; class Polypodiopsida; order Polypodiales; family Pteridaceae; genus Adiantum; species Adiantum capillus-veneris. The sequence goes on along the minus strand of NC_140943.1, from coordinate 94,505,567 downwards.
CGAGGACTAGGTTCCTAGACTAGGGTAAGCTGCTGATGAAGTCTTGTTGCTTTCGGGTTAGCCGTTAGGCCGCCGTCTCTACTTGTAGGTCTCTACCGCTCGCTTTGTGTGTGACCCCTACGCTAGTTTTCGTGACATAATGACAAACATGCACGAAAAGCTCAAGGTGGTGAGCCTACCTCTCATGTCTAGAACTGTTCGGGTAGTCGTGTGCGTCGTAGAAGCTACTGGAAGGTCGATCCGCTCTAGGTGGCAGAAGCTCTCTCCACAAAGTCAATAGTGAGAATGAGCTAAAAATGGGGTGAAAATTTCTTATAATGGAGGTCCCCGAACCACTTTTCATGAAATTTGACATGTGCTCCTATCTTCTTGCGAGATGCGGTTGAGGCTCAAAAATTTCTTGATTTGGACTCCATTTGCTCTGTTTACCAGAAATTTGGCATTTCGGTCAAAACCTGGCTAAAACACGCTTTCCGCTCCAGTCTCATAATTGCACCCCCACTATACCATAGGCTATCCTATAGTCACTTGAGGTGGCATAAACCATCCACTTAAAAGATGAATTGCAGTATCTAGACTCGTCTAAAGAAGGGGAAATCTCATGTCCTCAAAATAGAGAAGGTATGTGCACTTTGCACCGCAAGCCAGACACGAGTGTTGCAAGTACACAGTCTTTAAGTTTTTACATGAAGAAGATCTCTTTCACCAACCCAAAATATTTTTTGAATCTTCTCACAAACTTCTTTTCCCTCCTATACCTACCCCTCTATTCGTCTCACCACCTCCTTTTTCCTCTCAATGGTTCCTTCTCCCTCCTTCCTACTGCCCTCTATTCACCTTCATCCTCTTTGCATCCTATTCTGCTCAAGCAATGGAGTCCATACGGTGTAAACACCCTAGAACATCCATTGAAACAATCACCACTTAGGCCACATTAGTTGAGCACAGCCAATGGATTATAATGCAATATAGCAGGAGAAGAAAATCCTAATCCAAAAATTCATTCTTTTCATGTTGGAAAGGAAGAGTGAAAGACTTTCCACTTGTTGGATCCAAGAAGACAGTGAAGGAAATTTGAGTGCATCATGTCTACATGCACAAGGAGCTTCACCTTCATCCTAGAAGATCAAATCTTCCTCTACACTCAGCTAATTGTAAGTCGTTCATATGTACACATTAGATTAGTTCCACTTTTCTTTGGCTTGTTTGTGGTTCTTTGATTGTTTATTTTGTGTCCATGTTTTGTAATATGCTCATTATAAAGTTGTATCCCTCAAGCATAGATGAATGGTACTCGATGGACTCTGTCATAGATATTCTGGCTATCTAGCAATGGATCCATCGGTGAAGAGATTTACAACGGGATAACTCATGGCCAATGTCTTGATCAACTATCCTTATTTGATGATAGCCACTTTTTAGGTCAATCCTACTGAAGTAGGTGGACCCTTGTAGCTTATCAAATAGGTCTTCTACCCGTGGAATGGGAAACCTATTTTTGATAGTGATCCTAATTTAGTGCTCTATAGTCAACACGCATATGATATATACGCACTAATAGCACAGGAGAACAAAATGGAGATGAGCTAGGCCTACCATACCCTTCTCAAATAACTCATGCACTTGGCGCATAATCTCCTCTTATTGAGCTTGAAAACTCTATAAGGAGGTTTATTAGGCAGTGAAATTCTTGGAACTAGTTCAATTGCATGGTCATCATTTCCTCATTTAGGAGGTAGCTCACAAGGAATGTCGTCTCAATAAAGACATCTCGGAACCCTTGAGAAAATTGGATAACTCTAACTCCTTGTGAGTGTGTACCTATGTACATATCTTTTTTCATGAACCTAAAGTAGATTTTCCTTTCAAGGAATTTAACATTGGCAGCCATGCGATCAAACCATGGTGCGCCAAGGATTACAACCTCATGCATGAGAGTAGAGATAAATAAGTCCTCTTTTTCCACATAGCTTTGGACATGGAGCCTCAATTTCCCAAGTAAGGGAGTGACTGAAGCTTCTTGCCCCTTGAAAGCATCGTCTGTGAGTGGGACATCTCCCATCTCGTAAGCTTGTATGGCTAGCTTGGTGGCCAACTCTGTGGATATGAACCAGGGTCAAAGAGAATAAAAGCATCATTTTCTCTTAACTTTCTCCAAGCATGGCATAAAGGAGATCCTTTGTGGTGAGTTTCCTCCTCTTGGATTTCAAGCAAGGTAGCTCTAGGAGGCTCATGGCGGGTGTTCTTTTGGGGACAACCATGGTACGCATGCCCTTGATCGTTGCACTTGAAACATCGGTTATCCTTGTGATAACATGCAAGATCTTCAGGAGAGAGTTTGTTTTTGCCTTTGTAAACTCCCTTCTCCTTAGCTTTGTTGGAATTGCCCTTAGGAGACATTTGGACATTGTCCTTCCCCTTAGGCTCATTGGAACCCTTGTTTTCTGTGGGCTTAGAATTTCTTTTAGCCCCTGTTTGGAAATTGATTCGAGAAGCCACCATAGTATGGTTGTAATCGCGGATATAGTGTGTGGCCTTTGGGAGTTAACATACTCCACCATTTCTTCAGTTAAGCCCAAACAAAATTGTTGCTTTTGCTCTTCAAAATCCAAATTTTTGAAGGCAGTGGATTTGAGTTTTAGGTCACAAAACTTGTCTACATATTTGTGAATGGATTCGTAGGGAGAGAGCTTTAGGCTTTGCCATTCGGTGAGTACTTTGTCTTTGGCATCGGTGGCCAAAAACTGCTTCAAAATGGAAGCTCTTAAAGCTTTCCATGTTCGTGGAGCTTCACCATTGGGCCATAGGCTAGACCACCATTTCTTGTTGGATTTTTGAAAATGCATAGCTACATGGCATAGCTTAGAGGACTTCGTGAAGCCCTCATCTCCAAATGCCGCATCGAATTGTTGGATAAAGGCCAAGAATTTGTCTGTAGCACCAAAGGTGCCATCGTATGTAACAAAAGAGATGCTGTTTCCTCCCTCTTTGAACTTCTTGATCTTGGACGACCTCTTCCACGCGGCATAGGATTTCCTATGGCCTCTTCTTTTTTATGGTTCAAGGGTTGCACCATCACTTTCTTCAAAAGATGAAGAATCTGGGGAAGATGAAGAAGAGGGTGACCTCTTTCTCGCCTTTTTCTTACCTTGATCTTCTTTGTCTACACCATCGCTTTCATAAGAAGAAGAGGATGAAGAAGATGTAGAAGAGGGTGTCCTCTTTCTCGCCTTTTTCTTCTCTTGCGTTTTTTTTCATCCCTCTTTGAAGTATGGTGTGGAGAAGTGTGTGATGGTCTTTTCCGTTTTGGAGGTGATGGAGAGCGTTTAGCCCGCCGTCTTTGTGGATCCATCTCCACCAAGGTGGCTGGAGACTCACTTCTTTCTCGTTCTCTTGGGTGGGGGCTCTTGAGTTCTCCTTTGAGAAGGAGATGCATCATCAAGAAGAAAATTTATGAGCCCTTTGTATGAATCCTCTTCTTCCTCTCGAATCAGAGAGAGGCCTCTTTTGGAAGTCTCACAAGGAGGCTTCCTAGGTGCTCTCTTGTAATGGTGGGGAGCTTGGAGAATCCCATGAGCACAAAGCTATTGTTGCACTTCACTTTGGAGGGATGGATTGCCCATGGCTTGTTGAAGCCTAGAAACAAGGTAGTTAACAAGCATAAGGGCATCATTAGTAGGCTGATCATTAGCAAAATCAAAGTTATCAACATTAATTTCACTCTCTTTTCTATTGTCATCCACTCTAACAACTTTTAGGTGTAATCTTTTTAGGTGTACTTTGGCACTTCAAGCCCTAGTTTCTACTCCTCTTTACCCCTTTAGAAAAATCACTCAAGCTACTCTACTTGTGGCTTGAATATCATTAATTGCAAGGAATAGAAGAGAGGGTCATTCAAAACCAAAATAGCACCATCTTCTAATAGCTGAATAGTGGTTAAGCCATACACAAGCCCCGTAGGACTCCACTATTAAGACCATAGCTCTCGACGGTGATACCTCGTTATCTGCACGAAGGCAGGCACACTGCAAGGCTGAAAAATCCCTATTCTACTTACTCAAATGCAACTAATAGTACCAACCATTTATAGCTAGCTTGAGGACCTCCCTTCTTGAGTAAGAAAAGAGAAACCTTGTGCTTTGATACTAATGTAATATTTTATGGCCTAGTCACTTGTGTGTAGCAGAAAATAGCATGAACATAGTGAGCATTTCATTAGAATAGATTCCTAATGAGAATAACAAGAGTGCTTGGGTGGAGAGAGCAACATGAAGTATAACACCTAGTTAGATAGCATGAACAATACTTCAAAAGAGAGATAAATTAATCTATTGACAGCAATTGAGGACCAGATTTACATGGAGCCGGTCCCCCCTCCAAAAGGCTTTGTATTATGGTTTTTGCCATCAAGAGAGACATTTCACAATACAACTCTTTGTATTCCTTCAATGCTAGCTAGTGAAATGGAGATGGAAACTTCAAGGACTAAGAAAAACACTTATTAAACACAACATCAATTCCCTCACAGTCTCAGACCCAAGACCTCACACACCTTCGAAGATGGTGAGAGCTAGCGGGGTATGAGAGTAGATTGAGAGGAAGAAGGAGTAGTCTTACGAGAAATATTTACATCTCCTCACATAATCATTCATATTAGCATAGCTTAGCTTAGTAATTAGCATGGTAGAGGAGATGAGCATGCATTGAAGCTTAGCTCTTGGTTGGATTTGCATCACAAAGCCAAAATTGTTGGTGTAGGCCTCCCTTCTCACAAGCTTGGAGTAGGTGATAAGCTTTCCAATTAAAGCTTGAGAAGGAGAGAAAGAGTCTTCTTAGTCCACACATGGACTTGTGTGAGTGTGTATGCAATAATGCCTTGAGAAAATCAGCCCCCTCTCTCTCTTGGTCGACCCCTCTTGCTATTTGCTCATGCTCACACCCTATTGGAACTCTCCAGGCTTAGCCAATGGAATTTCAAGAGCATAAGTGATAGCCTTCTGACATGTGTCCCCCTTTCCCCTTTTGTGAGAGCTTTATGTAATAAATTAATGCAACAAAACTCTCATTGGACCCCTTTGTCTCTTCGCCAATAGGAATCACGCAAGCCATTGGGCTATTGAATGCTCATTGGACCCCTTGGGAGACTGTCCAATAGTCTTATAGAGAACTTAATTTCTATTGTTTATTTTATTAAAAGTTTTTAAATTAATTAAACTAGATTTACTCTAGCCTAATTCTCATTGGTCCACCTCCATGGCCATCCAATAGGATTTGAGTACAACTTGTGGGCATGTGGGCTAGGGTGCTGACATGTGTCCCTCATTCCCTTTGTGTAAAGGGAGCTTGTGTCTGTGAGTGTGTGTGTGTGTGTTTCTCTCTCATATCCTACCTCGAGGGCTCCCCCCATCCTATGTAGGGATGCATGAAATATTTTTTAGCACACACAAAGCATCCAATTTTCCTAGGCTTTTGACCTTTGGACACAACCTTTGAATTTTGGAACCTTAGCATTTTGGAAGTCTTAATGGGCTGAACCTTAGGGTCTTTTAAGCCCATTGTTGCACCTTGTTCTTTTGAAGATGCCCCCCCCCTTTGGATCCCTATTGTCCCTCCTTTGGATCCCTACTGTGGCCGGTCTGCCAGCTTAAGTAATATTCTAGCTTTTTCTCCCCTGGCACTTCCCCATATTAGATGATCAGTTTAACATGAGAAAGTCATTTAGGAGAACTATAGATTAGTTATTATGACATTACATGTTTTAAAACGAGGCTAACTTGTGGGGATGTCAAGGTGCTACAATAGGATGCATTACGTAATACTCACAATGAATCTAGATTCTAGTGTTTTTGGTGCCACTAGACACCAATTTGTCAAGGTTTGATTATCCTAGCATGCATGCATCTATTAGTTATAAGGAGACAATACATGTGTATGTATGGGTCAATAAAGTTTATACACATGGTGGTGGAAGTGTATGGGGCAGTAAAGGTACACATGGTGGTGGCAATGTAGAAGAATGTGAAATATAATGTTTATCCCAAGAGAGTGACAACTTTGAAAATACTAGGACTTTGTAGGTGTTCCAATGTGTGATGTTCGAAGTTTTTTGGCTCTCTAAAGAGTGTCATTATTAGCATGGGTGTGTATGCCACAAATTTTAATTGTGATACTAATGCTATTAGAAAGACTTAATTTGCCATGGAAAACCTATGATGTGCTCATTTTGAGCACTTTGCAACAAGGAAATCTTGCCCATTTTCCCCAAATTCAATCTAGAGGTAGGCCTACTACCCCCCCTTCCCCCAAACAAGGGAATACCTTTCTCTTAGCTTCCTCCTTCTTCTTCCACAACTCAGAGACTTTGTACCTCTAGCATGTTCCACCACCTCTTCTTCGCCTTCAAAGGTAGACCCAGTCATTGGCATACTCATTAATAAATCACGACCAAATTCTTTTTTACTGCCCTTGGGATAATTGAGCTCCCATTCACATTGGGGACATGGTCCTTGTCACTTCAAAACCCCCCCTTGGAGATAATTTTTGGGGACTAGAGAGGATTAGTGAGCATAGCATTAATGGTAAAAGTACAGAGATCAATCTTTTATTATACTTAAGATATACAATTAGGTTAAAGCATTAATAGAAAGAAAGTGTAGATACAAATAGTTACTAGACTCAAAGTAAATTAGAATGCATTAGTTGAACTCCTTAACACTAGTTCTATAATTGGACACTCAGGTGTTCTAAGATGTAACATTTAATGGCCTAAAATCTTTTGTGTAGCGGAATTTAGCATGAACATAGTGGGCATTTCATTAGAGTTGATTCTTAATGAGAATTACAAGAGTGCTTGGGTGGAGAGAGAAACAAAAAGCATAACACCTAGTTAGATAGCATCGACAATACTTTCAAAAGAGAGAGCAATTAAGCTATTGACAACAATTGAGGACCGGATTTGCATGGAGCCGGTCCCCCCTCCAAAAGGCTTTGTATTATGGTTTCTCCCATCAAGAGAGACATTGTACAATACAATTCTTTGTGTTCCTTCAAGACTAGCTAGTGCAATGAAGATGGAAGCTTCATACACCAAGCAAAACACTTAATCAAACACAACTTGAATTATCCCCGTTCTCAGACCCAAGACCTCACACACCTTCGAAGATGGTGAGAGCTAGCAGGGTATGAGAGTAGATTGAGAGGAAAAAGAAGTATCTTACGAGAAAGAAGTACATCTCCTCACATAATCACTCATATTAGCATAGCTTAGCTTAGTAATTAGCTTGGTAGAGAAGATGAACATGCATTGAAGCTTGGCTCTTGGTTGGATTTGCATCCACATGCCAAGAGAGTGTTGATGTAGGCTTCTATCTCACAAGCTTGGAGTAGGTGATGAGCTCTCCATTAAAGCTTGGGAGGAGATAGAGTATTTTCCCTTCATACATGGTCAAGTGTGAGAGTGTGTGTGTCAATGCCAAGCAAAAATCAGCCCCCCCTCTCTCTTGGGCGAGCCCTAGCTGCTAAGTAAGTCTGGCTTTTGCCTCATTGGACCTCCCCAGGTCAAGCCAATCGGGATTAAGCAGCATAAGTGATAGCCTTCTGACATGTGTCCCCCTTTCCCCTTTTGTGAGAGCTTTAGGTAATTAAATAATTAAACTAAACTCTCATTGGACCCCTTTGCCTCCTGGCCAATAGGAATCAGGCAAGCCATGGGGCTCCTGAATGCTCATTGGACCCCTTGGGAGACTGCCCAATAGTCTTCTAGGACACTTAATTCTTATTGGTTTCTTTTATTAAATGTTTTTAAATTAATTAGACTAGATTTACTCTAGCTTAATTCTCATTGGTCCACTTCAAGGGTCTTCCAATAGGAATTGGGCACACCTTGTGGGCATCTGGCCTAGGGAGCTGACATGTGTCCCTCATTCCCTTTGTGTAAAGGGAGCCTGTGTGTGTGTGTGGCTTTCTCTCTCATCCCCTAGCTTTGGGGCTCGCCCCCTCCCATGTAGGGATATAGAAAGACTTTTTGGGCACACACTAAGCATCCAATTTTCCCTAGGGTTGACCTTTGGACACAACCTTTGAATTTTGGAACCTTAGCATTTTGGAAGTCTTAATGGGCTGAACCTTAGGGTCTTTTTGGCCCATTGTTTCACATGGCTCTTTTGCAGATGGCCCCCCCTTTGGATCCCTATTTTCCCTCCTTTGGATCCCTACTGTGGCCGGTCTGCTAACTTAACCAATATTCTAGCTTTTTCTCCCTTGGCACTTCCCCACATTAAATGATCAGTTTAATATGAGAAAATCATTTAGGAGAATTAGATATTGATTATTATGACATTACCTCTCTCTTGAAATCATAGTCGTCCTCGACTATGGTGTAGAGAAGATAAAGCATACGCATGAGTCCTTTTCTTAGCGGGTAGAGGATCCCTATGTTACCCTACGACATCATTCCATAATGAATGACTAGTCCATTTGGCGCTTGAGAGCCTGAGGCTGCCGCAAGCATGTCTGCACATTAGTCCTATCAGTCTTCCATAGTAGAGTGACAAGCTCTACTTGGTGTTTGGGAGACGTCGTCTCTGCAAACTTGTTCTAAGCATGCATACTACTTCATTTTTGTGCACAAATAAAGAAAAAGGGAGTCTTATAAGACAAAAATTTTTGTTCATTTTTAACATTTTGTACATTTGCTTACTCTTGGGAAGCATTGTAAGCATTGACAAGGTTTAGGTTATCCTTTAATTGTATGCCTTGCATCCATCTAGCATCTTCAAAAGGATAATTCTTAAACTTAATAAGATATCGTCGGATAGTCTTACCGCCTCTTAATACCTTGTCTTCATGTCGGAGAATGGACTCGGGCTGCAGCACCTCCTCGTGGTCCTCGATCTCCGGTGGGTCTTCAATAGTTGGTTCTTGAGGTGGCTCTCCTTTGTAAGTCTTTAAGAGGCTCACATGAAAAGCATTGTGTATGAGCCAATGATTGGGCAACTTAAGTTGATAGGCCATCTCATTGATTGTCCTAAGAATCTGGAAGGGACCATAGTACCTTTCTGCTAGTTTAGCATAGTACTTTTGGTGGCCCGTAGGATTCTTGCCCGTAGTGTGCCTTAATCGAGCCTTGGGAAATTTTAACAAGACCCAATCGTTTTCTTTAAAGGCTTGGGCTCTTCTGTGCTTGTCAGCAGCAGCCTTTTGCCTTTGCTGTGAGATAGAGATAGCATCCTTAATCTTTTGGAAAGATTCTTGTAGGTCTCGGCTATACTCATCTGCAGCGAAGATCTTCCCATGTACCTTAAGTAGCAAGGGACTTTTTGATCTTCCCTCAATTACCTCGAAAGGTGCTTTTCCTGTAGAAGTATGTACAGTGTTATTGTAAGCATACTCTACTAAGGGTAAGTACTTCTCCCATTGGGATCTTTGATCTACTTTCGTTACATAGGCTTTTAGTAGATCGAGAATAGTTAGGTTAGCTATTTCACTTTGGCCATCAGTTTGTGGATGATAGGCCGAAGAGAAGTTTAGCCTTGTTCCTAAATTCTCAAAGAGACCCTTCCAGAAATTACTGGTCATTCTAGGATCTCTATCCGACACTATGGACATTGGCAAGCCATGGTACTTGAAAATTTGTGAAATGAAGAGGGTTGCCATTTGATGGGCTTTGATAGTCTTTTTGACAGGTATAAAATGAGCTTGTTTACTGAACCTGTCTACTATCGTCCATATTCCCGTATTCCCATGGATAGACTTAGGCAATCCAAAGATAAAATCCATGGATATGCTCTCCCACGGTGAATTAGGGATTGGCAAGGGTTGAAGCAATCCAAGTTGCTTCCCTCTATCAAATTTTGTCTTTTGACATACCACACATTTGGAAACATACTCATGTATGTTCACTTTCATGGTAGGCCAATAGAAATATGTTTCAATTCCCTTTAGGGTAGACTGAATCCCTCTATGCCCTGCATATGGGGGAGCATGAGATTCATACATTACTTTCTCACGTAGTGAGTTAGTAACGCATAGTCTATTGCCATAGAGAAGATAACCATCTTGTAAAGTAAATGGTTCTTCTTTCTTCCCTAATGCAAGGGCTGAAATCACATCTCTAAAATCGGGATCAATAGCATACTCATCTATCATTGAAGATAGATCATTGTGAGTTGCTATGGAAACCGCATTCACTCTCGGGCGTCTTGAGAGTGCATCGGCTACTTGATTATTCTTGCCAGCAATGTGAGCAATATGAAAATGAAATTGCGAAAGGAAATTTGCCCACCTCATTTGTTTGTCGGAGAGCTTGGTCTGCGTCATGAAGTACTTAAGACTTTCGTGATCCGTTCGCAGAATGAAAGGAGTCCCCAATAAATAGTGCTTCCATGAGTCTAAGGCATGTAGAACTGCAAGGAGTTCTTTTTCGTATATGCCTAGAGCTTGCTCAACAGGGTCGAGCCTTCGACTCTCATAGCCTATGGCGTGCCCTTCTTGGAGCAAAACAGCCCCAAGGCAATCACCACAAGCATCACATTGGACCTCAAATGGTTTTGAGAGATCCGGTAGTGTAAGCACAGGTTGAGAGATAAGCTTTTCTTTAAGCTTTTCGAAAGCATTGTTCTCCCTAGCAGACCACGTATACCTGACTTTTTTTTTTGTTAGGTCATGTAATGGTCCCGCAATTTGTGAGAACTTTTCTATGAAGCGTCTATAATATGCACACATACCTATAAAGCTTCTTAGTTCATGAAGATTCCTTGGTTTAGGCCATCCTTTTATTACCTCTAACTTGGATGGATCCATTTGGATTCCATCTTGAGAGATAATGTGACCTAAATATTGAATCTCTTGCAAGAAAAATTCACTTTTCTTTCGATTAACATAAAGTTTATTCTCTCTTAAAACTTGAAATATTACCTGGAGGTGTTGCTTGTGTTCCTCCAATGAATTAGAGTAGATGATAATATCATCAAAGAACACTCCAGTGAAGGTTCGATGAGGCCTGAACAGCTTCTCCATCAAGCGGTTAAATGTGGCTGGTGCATTAGTCAAGCCAAAAGGCATGACAATGTATTCGTAAAGACCAAATGTAGTACGAAATGCGGTCTTTACAATGTCTTGATCAACTATCCTTATTTGATGATAGCCACTTTTTAGGTCAATCCTACTGAAGTAGGTCGATCCTTGTAGCTTATCAAATAGGTCTTCTACCCGTGGAACGGGAAACCTATTCTTGATAGTGATCCTATTTAGTGCTCTATAGTCGACACACATACGATATGTGCCGTCTTTCTTTTGCACTAATAGCACAGGTGAGCAAAATGGAGATGAGCTAGGCCTAACCATGCCCTTCTCAATTAACTCATGCACTTGCCGCATAATCTCCTCTTGTTGAGCTTGAGAAACTCTATAAGGAGGTTTGTTAGGCGGTGAACTTCCTGGAAGAAGTTCAATTGCATGGTCGTCATTACCTCGTTTAGGAGGTAGCTCACAAGGGATGTCGTCAATAAAGACATCTTGAAACCCCTTGAGAAAATTGGATAACTCTAATTCCTTTTGGTTGCTTTTATTTTCTTTTGCTAAAGCATTAGGTTCATTTTGAGAATCTTTAACAAAAATCATGTACACGGAAATAGAGCTCTTTATTGACTTGTTGAAAGCTGGTGTATGTACAATGGGGATGGTGTTACCCATCTCCCTAGCATCTATATACATGTCCTTTTCCCTGAACTTAAAGGAGATTCTCCTTTCAGGAAATTTAACATGGGCAGCCAGACGGTCAAACCATGGTTCCCCTAGGATTACATCCTCATGCTTGAGAGGAGAGATAAAGAAGTCCTCTTTGTCCACATAGCCTTGGACATGAAGCCTCAATTTCCCGATTAAGGGAGTGACTGAAGCTTCTTGCCCCTTGAAGGCACTGTCTGCGGGTAGGATATCTCCCATCTCGTAGGATTGTATGCCTAGCTTGGTGGCTAACTCCATAGATATAAAATTGTGAGTAGAGCCAGGGTCAAAGAGAATAAAAGCATCATGTTCTCTTACCTTTCCCCAAGCATGGCATAGAGGAGATCCTTTGTGGTGAGTTTGGTGAATCTCCTCCTCTTGGATTTCAACCAAAGAAGCTCTAGGAGGATCTTGGCGGTTGTTCTTTTGGGGACAAGCGCGGTACGCATGCCCTTGTTCGCCGCACTTGAAACACCGGTTATCTTTACGATAACGCTCAAGCTCTTCAGGAGAGAGTTTATTCTTTCCTTTGTAAACTCCCTTCTCTTTAGCTTTGTTGGAATTGCCCTTAGGAGACTTTTGGACATTGTCCTTCCCCTTAGGCTCATTGGAACCCTTGTTTTCCGGGGGCTTATTATTTCTTTTACCCCCCGTTTGGAAATTGATTCGCGAGGCCACCATAGTATGGTGTATTACCGCCGATATGGTACGTGGCCTTTGGGAGTTGACATACTCCGCCATTTCTTCGGTTAAGCCCGCACAAAATTGTTGCTTTTGCTCTCCAAAATCCAACTTTTTGAAGACAGTGGCTTTGAGTTGTAGGTCCCAAAACTTGTCTACATATTTGTGGATGGATTCATTGGGAGAGAGCTTTAAGCTTCGCCATTCGGTGAGTACTTTGTCTTTGGCATCGGTGGCCAAAAACTGCTTCATAATGGAAGCTCTTAAAGCCTTCCATGTTCGTGGAGCTTCACCGTTGGCTCGTAGGCTAGACCACCATTGTCTGGCGGACTTTTGAAAGTGCATAGCTACATGGCGTAGCTTAGAGGACTCCGTGAAGCCCTCGTCTCCAAACGCCGCATCGAATTGCTGGATAAAGGCCAAAACTTTGTCTGTAGCACCGAAGGTGCCATCATAGGTAAGGAAAGAGATGCTCTTCCCTCCCTCTTTGAATTTCTTCAGCTTGGACGACCTCTTCCATGCGGCATAGGATTTTCTATGGCCTCTTCTTTTTGATGGTTCAAAAGTTGCACCATCACTTTCTTCAGAAGATGAAGAATTTGAAGAAGGTGGAGAAGAGGGTGACCTCTTTCTCGCCTTTTTCTTGGCTTGATCCTTGTCGTCTTCACCATAGCTTTCATAAGAGGAAGAGGATGAAGAAGATGGAGAAGAGGGTGTCCTCTTTCTCGCCTTTTTCTTCTCTTGCTTTTTATCATCCCTCTTTGAATTATGGCGTGGAGAAGAGTGTGATGGTCTTCTCCGCTTTGGTGGTGATGGAGAGCGTTTAGCCCGCCGTCTTCGTGGAGCCATCTCCGCCGAGGTGGCGGGAGACTCGCTTCTTTCTCGTTCCTTCGGTGGAGGCTCTTGAGTTCTCCTTTGGGAAGGAGATGCATCATCAAGAAGTAAGTTCTTGAGCCCTTCATATGGATTCTCTTCTTCTTCCCGAATCGGAGAGAGACCTCTTTTGGTAGTCTCACAAGGAGGCTTCCTAGGTGTTCTCTCGTCATGGTGATGAGCTTGGAGAATCCCATGAGCACGGAGCTGCCGTTGCACTTCACTTTGGAGAGATGGATTGCCCATGGCTTGTTGAAGCCTAGAAACAAGATAATTAACAAGCATTGAAGCATCATTAGTAGCTTGCTCATGAGCAAAATCAAAGTTATCAACATTAATTTCACTCTCTTTAATATTGTCAGCCATTCTAACAACTTTTAGGTGTAAACTTTTTAGGTGTACTTTGGCACTTCAAGCCCTAGTTGCTACTCCTCTTTACCCCTTTAGAAAAAGCACTCAAGCTACTGTACCCGCGGCTCGAATACCATTAATTGCAAGGAATAGAAGAGAGGGTCTTTCGTCACCAAAACAGCACCGGCTCCTGTCAAGCTTCTAATAGCTCAATAGTGGTTAAGCCGTAGGCAAGCCCCGTAGGACTCCACTATTAAGACCATAGCTCTCGACGGTGATGCCCCGTTAACTGCACAAAGGCAGGCGCACTGCAAGGCTGAAAAATCCCTATTCTACTTACTCCCAGGCAATTAATAATACCAACCATTTGTAGCTAGCTTGAGGACCTCCCTTCTTGAGCAAGAAAAGAGAAACCTTGAGCTCTGATACCAATGTAACATTTAATGGCCTAAAATCTTTTGTGTAGCGGAATTTAGCATGAACATAGTGGGCATTTCATTAGAGTTGATTCTAATGAGAATTACAAGAGTGCTTGGGTGGAGAGAGCAACAAAAAGCATAACACCTAGTTAGATAGCATCGACAATACTTTCAAAAGAGAGAGCAATTAAGCTATTGACAACAGTTGAGGACCGGATTTGCATGGAGCCGGTCCCCCCTCCAAAAGGCTTTGTATTATGGTTTCTCCCATCAAGAGAGACATTGTACAATACAATTCTTTGTGTTCCTTCAAGACTAGCTAGTGCAATGAAGATGGAAGCTTCATACACCAAGCAAAACACTTAATCAAACACAACTTGAATTATCCCCGTTCTCAGACCCAAGACCTCACACACCTTCGAAGATGGTGAGAGCTAGCAGGGTATGAGAGTAGATTGAGAGGAAAAAGAAGTATCTTACGAGAAAGAAGTACATCTCCTCACATAATCACTCATATTAGCATAGCTTAGCTTAGTAATTAGCTTGGTAGAGAAGATGAGCATCCATTGAAGCTTGGCTCTTGGTTGGATTTGCATCCACATGCCAAGAGAGTGTTGATGTAGGCTTCTATCTCACAAGCTTGGAGTAGGTGATGAGCTCTCCATTAAAGCTTGGGAGGAGATAGAGTATTTTCCCTTCACACATGGTCAAGTGTGAGAGTGTGTGTGTCAATGCCAAGCAAAAATCAGCCCCCCCTCTCTCTTGGGCGAGCCCTAGCTGCTAAGTAAGTCTGGCTTTTGCCTCATTGGACCTCCCCAGGTCAAGCCAATAGGGATTAAGCAGCATAAGTGATAGCCTTCTGACATGTGTCCCCCTTTCCCCTTTTGTGAGAGCTTTAGGTAATTAAATAATTAAACCAAACTCTCATTGGACCCCTTTGCCTCCTGGCCAATAGGAATCAGGCAAGCCATGGGGCTCCTGAATGCTCATTGGACCCCTTGGGAGACTGCCCAATAGTCTTCTAGGACACTTAATTCTTATTGGTTTCTTTTATTAAATGTTTTTAAATTAATTAGACTAGATTTACTCTAGCTTAATTCTCATTGGTCCACTTCAAGGGTCTTCCAATAGGAATTGGGCACACCTTGTGGGCATCTGGCCTAGGGAGCTGACATGTGTCCCTCATTCCCTTTGTGTAAAGGGAGCCTGTGTGTGTGTGTGTGGCTTTCTCTCTCATCCCCTAGCTTTGGGGCTCGCCCCCTCCCATGTAGGGATATAGAAAGACTTTTTGGGCACACACTAAGCATCCAATTTTCCCTAGGGTTGACCTTTGGACACAACCTTTGAATTTTGGAACCTTAGCATTTTGGAAGTCTTAATGGGCTGAACCTTAGGGTCTTTTTGGCCCATTGTTTCACATGGATCTTTTGCAGATGGCCCCCCCTTTGGATCCCTATTTTCCCTCCTTTGGATCCCTACTGTGGCCGGTCTGCTAACTTAACCAATATTCTAGCTTTTTCTCCCTTGGCACTTCCCCACATTAAATGATCAGTTTAATATGAGAAAATCATTTAGGAGAATTAGATATTGATTATTATGACATAAGACACTAAACTGTCGTGTTTTCCCAACAACTTCTCATAACTATTTGGTGAAGCTAGAAACAAGATTTATATTCATGTATCATATTCATAATATGGTGCTGAATTTTCAGATAAAAAATCATAAAAATTTAGTGTAGTTTTAACAAAGTTTCCTTAAATTGAATATAACTATTCATAAAAATAAGATTTGGAATAAATTTCAAGGTTTATGGGAAAGGAGAAAGATTATTGTAGTACGAACTTGAGCTCCATAACCTAGTTCTTAGACCAAATTTTTGTTATAATTAAAAAAACTATGAAAACCCTAACAAAGAGGAAACTTTTTGGTCTTTCAAAGACTCTTTTAGTAACATGATAAGGTTACGGGAAAAAACTCAAGGTCTATAATGTATCTATAGGACACCATCCATCAACTAAGCACTTATATGCATCTTTAAATTTAAGCTCTTTAGGAAACTTTATAGTGTGTAATTTCTTGCAAAATAGAAATTTCTTTGAAAAACTAATGAAAGTGTACATATAGATTCCCCAATTGTGTTCATATGAGTTATTTGTATGCAAATCAACGAGATGAATGAAAAAAACCAAAATTGGACTTTATTTCGAGGCTAATATTTGGTAAATAAAAATAAGAATTTTGATATGTGCAATTTCGTGATATGATATAAATCACCAAATGTGGCTTAGATAACCACCAAATAGTATCACCTTAAGTAATAGAGTGGTAGATCAAGGTCATATATATGAAACATTAAAAAAAAAAATCAAATTTAAATGAACTAAGTGTTTTATGTGATCGTTAACTGATTTCACAAATGTTGCATATTGTACCCATGAGGATTTCTATATTTAATTCTAGTCACAAAGATTTCTTTCTCATATGAGAGTTGCAAAAATGTCAAGCACATATATAAGTAGCTACCATGGATTATTGCATGCACCCTGCTTATTTTCTTCTTAGACTAGGATATGAGTTTTATCAAAACATCAACCTCTATTTTGCATAGGTGCTTTTCATGAGTGTAGTTACAATTTAGGTTGTGTACACAAGTAAGGGGGATAATAATTTTTATAAGATTTATAAGTTTTCAAATAATTTCTTCAAGCAGTTTCTAGATATTGTGCACCATTTTATTTAAAATCTTGAAAAAAGGACACTTTATGGTACCAAACTAGTGTTTAATGACTAAGTACAAGTCTCTTATGTAGGATTACAAAAGTTGATCTCACGGGTGACATCATAGCATTAGGTGAAATTTGAACTCACAAAGGGGCCCTTTAAGGAGTTTGACTTTACCTCTCTCTACCAAAATGGACGCATGGATAAATTTTTGTAAGCAAATTCCAAAGTTGGCGGAGGTTTGACAGTTAGAATGTCCTCTTCAAGCTCTATCTATTGATATATAGCACGCCATGATATTCCTCATATTTTAGAAGATTCTTTTTTTGATTCACTTAGATTCCGACAGAGTTGTCACATCATAGGTGAATCAAAAAAAGAATCTTCTAAAATATGAGGAATCTCATGGCGTGCTATATATCAGTAGATAGAGCTTGAAGAGGACATTCTAACTGTCAAACCTCCGCCAACTTTGGAGTTTGTTTGCAAAAAACTATCCATACGCCCGTTTTGGTAGAGAGAGGTAAAGTCAAACTCCTTAAAGGGCCCCTTTGTGGTCCAAATTTCACCTAATGGATTAGATACATCCAATACTATGTCATCAATCCTAGGTGGAAAATAACCCATGCAGCCATATAGGATACACACCATCCATGCCAACATGGCATCCTAGTAGAAAAAAGTAGGTTCTCAGAAAGGAGCATAAGCATGTGACAAAGCCCATTGCAATGACCATTTCTCCTTGGGGTTTGGATGAGACTTATACACTAAAGGAATAACTCGATATTCACACAAACTGAAAATATCCACTAAGGATGACAATACCCCCCTTAAACAAGAAAAGGTATAAGCATCTATCACAAAAGCACCAGAGTCTTCTTCACCATGAACAAGGTTGTTGTTTCCTTCTTCTTTTCCACTACTTTTTTTGCAACACTAGCATGATTGCTCTCTTTGTATCCTCCCCTTGAAAAAATGTTTCTTTACTCTCTTGAGTTAGATTCAAGCTTTAAATATTATATGTGATAAAGATGTGCAACAACATGCTAAAAAAATGCAATGCAAAAACCTATGCAGAGAACTTATGTCTCCTACTTTATTATGGCCATACTTTGAGACTTAAAAACCTATGTGGAAATACCTCTTTTTTGAGTGTAACTCTTTGGGTAGACCTATTCACAGGAAGGGGCCCTTAAAGGAGGGTTGGAATTGTGGGAGCTAGCCCTTACAAAACTAGTTATGAACAAACAACACACAAACAAGCACTCTTTGAGGGGGTATGAGGCTTGTGGGCCTTTAAGCTTGGCATTTCAAGGAAGAAGAATGGGAAAATCTCTTTACAAAGCCAAATGATTATAGGCTATCTTTAATGAGATCTAATGTTTGAAAGAAATTAAATAAGCCTTGTGTGCATGATTGGTCCCTTGTGGATCCAAAATTTGAATTCAATTTACCTCGATGCAATTCTTGATATCCAGCATGTTCTACACACCAAAAGAAGGTGCAAGTTGAAGAAACAACCTCCTTCAAACACACAAAAATAGCCAATGGGCTATCCACCAACCCCAAATTCCTTCAAATGCAATGACCCAAAAAGTAATTCCTTATTCTCTGCTTTGCAGGGTTAACTATACACACAACCCACCACTAATTAAGATGATTAAGTGACCTAATCACCTTGGAGTTGGGAGATTGATAGATCTATAGAAAGATTATGTAGAGCTCTGCTTGAAGCACAAAACTTCCCCTTCCAATTCATGCGTTAAGCTCAAATGTAATCAATGAAAAATAGAGGAATAGAGTGGAATAATGAGCTTGTAATCTAGTTCTTGGAGGCTTGATCGGAGATGAAATGAAGTGCAACAAGTCCTAACATAGCTATTGTAAAATAGAAGTGAAGTAATGCTCATTTGAGATCTTATTGTGATAAGGTGCAAACTAAGAGCACCTTATGTGATCTATTCTTCCTACATTAGGAAAAATATGAACTTTTCATGGGACTTGTAATAATCCCTAATTTTAATGGTTTAAGGCTAATTTTGTGTAGAATTTGGGGGACAAATGCATTCAGTAGACTACTTTTGAGTAGGATTATCTAGCCTTTTTTTAGGGCCATGTAGGTTGTGGTCATCCTAGAGATCCCTTTCTCTCTCTAGCTCTCTGAAATTGAAGGAAAAAAGGTGTTGTGCATTAACTACCCACTTCCATCTTTCCCATGCCACATCATAAAAAAAGTGCATAAACCCACGATAAAAGCTTTTTTTTTTCAAAAATTCCATTTCACATATTTTCTACTTGAAATTTCCTCCCAACCTATATACATATAAAAAAACAAAACATATTTTGATATTTTTTTAATCTACATCACTAAAGGCCAATTTTTTTATTTTTTATTTTCCCTCCAAAAAAATAACTCTCTCTCTATCCTCTCCTCTTCCTCTCCCTCTCCCTCTCCCCTACATATCCCTCTCCCTCTCCCCTAACTCTCTCCCTCTGCACTCCCCCTCCCTCTCCTGTACCTCTCTCTTCTCCCTTCCATTGACTTCCTCCTTTGCATCCTTAAGTTTAGTAGTCATATTGCTCAACAATATAATATCACAAACCGTGTACCTTGCACACACAAGTGTGTATATTTTCTTGCCCCTAGAGTTTGCATCAAAAGTCACATACATGGGTGGCCAAAGATCATCACAACAAGGCTGTTCTATAGGTTTTAACACAATGTTGACTACTAAGTGGATGACATTTGTACCCATGCAGCTACCATTCCCATCCTACTTTAAGAATTCTCTCAATGTTTCTTCAATATGTTGGGAGAGGGAAGGCATGATTATTCGGATAATGTAGGCAATAGTCTATACACTCTAATTCATTTTCTATTGTCTTTCTTTCTTTTAAAACGTTCAATTCAATTTTTGAACCATTTCCCCCCCAAATCTTCTATGTGTGTGCATGTGTATACCGAGCGCGCACACACACACACATGCATTCACTCATATCCTTGTCTTTCATTGTAGATCTTGGATAACCTTCTAGTCTTTGACATTATAGAGTTTAAACACAACCTTTTCTCTAAAGCAACCTTATTTGTTATATCTTGCAAGTAGGTTCTTCAAATCCATGCTTATTGGAGGTGGGTAATCTCATCATAATGTATATTTTAGCA
This sequence comes from Adiantum capillus-veneris, assembly GCF_014529385.1. NCBI lineage: Eukaryota > Viridiplantae > Streptophyta > Polypodiopsida > Polypodiales > Pteridaceae > Adiantum > Adiantum capillus-veneris. The sequence goes on along the minus strand of NC_140943.1, from coordinate 94,485,629 downwards.
TGATTAGATGAAAATACTTGCAAATTTGCACAACATATACTTAGCAAGTGTGTTTATTATACAACTTGCAAATATTGAGCTTGTGTGTTGTTTTATTTTAGTAAGTCTCTAAAGCATCATGGTACAGGGTGACCTCTTACTACGGTATGAGTGGTGGTGTTTTTGACAATGGCTCAAGTTGCTGACATAACATGACTCGCTGTTGGAGGCACAAATCTCTCCTCAAGAAATTTCATTGTATAGTTTAATGTAGCACTCACCACAGCAACCATTATACTAACATGGAGGGATCCTTAGTAGGTAAATGACAAATATTTCCATGATTAAGACATTCTTTCCTAACATGGAACACCCCCATCAAAGGTAGTTTTATGTAATAGGTTACCATAAGTACACTATCTCATGGAATGGATATAGTAACTTTGAGTACACTCCCCCTTGTATACACTTCATGAACATATTTTCATCAAGATTAATAAGAATAAATTTGGACTCCATTGTTTTTTTTTTGTGCAAGAGCATCCTCTCTCTACCATATTTTGAGTTTGTTGGTAACTTAAATTAGTTTTGTAACATTTTAAGAGTAAATTGCTCTTGGTTTGGCTTTTTTGTACATAAAAGGTATAATAGAGTAGAGGCCAATCTCTAAATGATATCTAAGGATTAAACCTTAGTAGAATTCCCACCATGGACTTGTGCCATCAAAACTTAGCATCATGTCAATATAATTGTGTAAGCCCTAAATTTATCAATGTTGAGTGTCTCTAAAGACCTTAGGGGCAACTTGAAGTATCATAATTTTGTGTATGCTACATTTTCAAGTTCCTCTAGCATAGAGTTTTGGAGGTATAATTTTCAAATGGTATTCATAAGCATGAATTTGGACTCAGCTGATCAATTTTTTTGTCCATAAGTTTTAGAAAAAAAGGGCCTTAGTGTCATGCTAGGGCCCTAGGGACCCTCAACAAGAGGGGCCACAAGTGAGCATCATGTGGCTAGATAGGGGGTCCTATTTGATAGTTTTTCACGCCCTTGTGGCCAATCTTGTTGAGGGCACCCATGGCCCTAGCATGGTCTTAGGATCCTGTTTTTAAAAGCCATGGACCGTGCTCCCATATCTATCATCATGAATTTATTGTGTAAAACAAAATTTTCTTATTCCTACTATACTATAATCTTTTACAAGTTTGTGAATGGTTCTTGATTCATGGTGGTAAAAGAATAACTATTCATGCTAAAGAAAAAAAATGCCCTAGGGGAACTCAACAAGAGGGGCCACAAGGGAGCGCCATATGGCAAGACAAGGGTTGCTCTTTGGCAGTTTTTTGTGCCCTTGTGGCCACTCTTGTTGAGGGTCCCTAGGGCCCTAGCATAGTCTTAGGAACTTGTTTTTTAAACCCTTGGACTTGGCTCCCATGTATATCTTGTGTTTATTGTGAAAAATAAGATTTTCTTTTTGTTGACATATTGTAATCTCTTACAAGTTGGTGAATGGTTTTTGAATTGATCCATGGTGTTTAAATAAGCCTTTGTGCTAAGAATGAAACCTATGTTGATGGAGAAATATTGCTAAAGCAAAGTGCTTCTTTTTTACCCCATAGATGAAATGTGTGTCAATCTCTCATACAAAATTGAGTATTGAGACCTTCCCGATCATATGGTGAATATCAAGACAGTTTTGATTAAAAATACATACAAAATCATATCCCAAAATGTGTCTATTTTCAATCCTGGGGGTCGCTGCCCCGGAACTTTCCCACCAGCCCCCCTTCGATCCCCTAGAAAAAAGTAGTCAAGAGATGGGATCCAAGGTAAACATGCAATAACAGGAAAGGGACCGTGCTCCATCTCATACCATAATGGTATTGTTTGCTCCATCTCCTAGCATAATGGTATAGTTTTCTACACCCAAAATTTAGCACTAATGAACCTAGTGAAGATGCTATACTATTTGATAAATATCCAAAATAGTGCTGATGATTATAATGTCTTTAAGTTCAAAACCACAAGTCTATTGTTGAAAGTTGAAGCAAGGAAGCATTTTTATTTTAAATGATCTACACCAATAGTGCACATACTTCTTACAAACCAAATAAAGTGTATGAATTGACCATAATAATAAAGACAAGATGGGATTAGAAATACGAAATCCATTATAGTGTTACACATTTTACGTAGCATCATCATCAACATGATGTAAAATATTCAATTAAAGAGGTTGGGGATAATTCAAAATAAAAAGGTATTCATGAGAGCATGTAGTACTTGTTTGAAAGCAAGGTTGTTAGGGTTTAAACCTACTACCATCCTTTGCCTATGTGAACAATCCCTTATGGTGCTACTCACACACTCTAGTGGGAAACATACCTACACCTAGTACCTCAATTTCATGCCACTCTCACTTGTCTCCTCATGCACACTCATCTAGCTGGATGCACTAGTATCTTCCACTTCCATCATTTTCATGAACTACTCCATCTGTAAATGGAGAAAAATTGTAGAAATTGTCATCATGTTTTAATCTATCACTTTTGTATATTTATTAGAGTCAATTCCCCGTAAAAAGAGATAGTCACCTCCTACTGATTATGAATGTGACTAACTATTATCCATTGTAATGAAAATGGCCTATAAACTTTGAGAATAGCGTCCAATTAAAATAATTATAGTGTGCATTTTTATGACACTACTTTGCGAACATAGAGGGTGAACTTAATTAGCGGTAGCCACATAACCATTACAATACAATCTTTGTGTTGCTTGTGACCTACGTGATGAAATGAAGATGGAAAGCTTCATGCATCATTAGCATAGCATAAACTTTTTAAAAACATTAACCATTCCCAGCCACAGTCCCAAGTCTTCAAACACCTTCCAAAGTGGAGAGAGCTAGTAGGGAATGAGGGTAGGGAAGAGGAAGAAGAAGTAGCATACAAGAAAGAGATAGTTCCTCACTTATCGTCACTCAGCTTCTTGCATAGCATATCATAATATCATAATAATGATATTGAAGAAGATGGAAAGCTTAAGCATTGAAGCATGGATCTTGGTTGGATTTGCATTCCATAGCCAAGAGTGTTGGTGTAGGCTCTCAACTTCTCAACAAGCTTGAAGAAGGAGATGGATCTCTTGCACTATGCACTCACACAATGTGTGTGTGTGTGTGTGTGTGTGTGTGTGTGTGTGTGTGTGTGTGTGTGTGTGTGTGTGTGTGTGTGTGTGTGTGTGTGTGTGTGTGTGGGATAGTATACCCCCCAAGATAGCCCCTAGCTTCCTTGATCGACCCTCCCTTGTAGCTCATGCTAGAAGTTGATTGGACCCCTACAAGCCTAGCCAATCACATGCAGAGTGCATATCAAGAAACCATGCTAGCCTTGGGACAAGTGTCCTCCTTTCCCCTTTGAGAGAGAGTACTTGATAAATGCAAAATAAATTAATTAAATAAACTAGATTATCATTGGACCCCTTGAGAGGCCAACCAATTGTTGAGATGTACAGAGAAAGAGAGAGACGAGACAAGAGATACACCATGTACACTCCCAAAGACTGATTCATATCGAGGACAAGATACAAATATATAGGTAAAACCAAGTTAAGTAGAGTGAGCCATATATAGCTCCAACACCCCCACTCAAATAAATGTCTATAGCTTTGGATGAAAGAAACCCTTGGGGAGTTTGAGAGAGAAACCCAAGCCCCTATACAATGTGAAAATATGAACCAGTAATGATGGTGTGAAAGTGAATTGTGTATCTATGTACAAATATACAAGTGACTCAAAGATCACATTGTGCAAGTGTGGATTGTGTATAGTGCATGGTACCTATAGGATTACAATGTCATATATACAAATCTATCACAATAGCAAAGAATCTAATCTAAAAAGATTGAGGCCAAAGAAACTCCAAGCTCTAAGCGTAAGAGAATGAAACATGACACATTGAGGCCTTTGGCAAGAATGTCTGCAATCATCTTATCACTTGGACAGTGTTCAATCATTATGGTGCCTTTGCATACTTCATACCTGACATAATGGTAATGGACAGTAATGTGCTTTGACTTATTATGTTGAACATAGTCTTTCGCAAGACTAATAGCACTTTGGTTCCCACACCACAAGGGTGTCCTGGAAAGAGGAGAATGACCACTATCAATGAGCATTTGTCAAATCCAGATTAGCTCACAAGCGGCAAATGATGCCGCAACATATTCTGACTCATCTATTCTGATGCAATAGCTGCTAGGATTAAACCTACTTCTATCCTATTCCTATGTGAACTACCCTAATGGTTCTACTTTCACACACTCTAGTGGGAAGCAATCCTACACTTTGCATGACTATCTATGTGCCATCTACATGCCACTACCTCTCACCTAAGAGTGCCACCTTTCCATGTATCAGGACATGTGGCTCAACATGTGGCTTAAAGCTACAATACTTTCATAGTGCTATATAATCACATAACTCATTGTACAAATATTTACACACAATATCAATCTACCTATTTGTGTTATTTTGTACTTTGATTACTTATGTCACTTTTTCAATTAGCATGCTAGCTTAATGCTTAAATCAATAATGCACCTAATCATTATCCATCTTAATCGAGCCTTAAAAAGTGGTATCAGAGCATGGTATATATTAGCATTTCCTAAACTATCTAGATCATAGTAAGAACTCTCTCTGATTAACAGTATTCCAGGAAGCCCACTTTCTAATCATTGCTTAGTTTTGCTATCATTAAGTTAGTTAACCAAACTTAGTATCTATAGGTGTGTCCTTCTATGTGTGAGTGTTGAAAGAGTCTTTGTGAAATTGTGTGTGAAGGAAGTTCAAAGACGATGGACTTAAGGGAGAAACTTGAAAGTCATGTGGAGGCTCAATATCCACTTGTGCTATGCAAGAAGACATTCAACCTCACAAGTGAAAATGGGTCCTACCTCAAGAGACTTTCCCAAACTTGCTTAATCCCACCCCCTCTTCATGTTGCCATGTAGCCGGATCTCAACCCTTGCCCCTTAACATCATTGGTTTGATCCACTGCATCTCTAATCTTGGCAGACCTCATCTGCACATCATCCTACCCCATTCTCACACACACAAACTCTCCTCGGATAGAGCCCTGCCTGCGCTCTCCATTCTCAATTTCTTTTGGTGGCCCTAATTCCTATACAGTCTCACTCTCTACCAATTTGATTTATTGCAACACTATCAACTTCACTGCCACAAGGAAACCCACCCATGCAACTGCTCATCCCGACCACACTACCAACACCGCAATTGCACGTTGTATTTTGGCTGCATTGAAACACTCTTAAGACCAACACATTTGAAGTCAACAACACTTGGTTGAAATGCGGCTATGACTACCCTTTACATTAGGGAAAATCTCGACTCTCAAAGGGGCCCTATAAGGACTTTGATTTTCTCTCTCTTGTCCAAAATGAGTGCATGGTAAAAATTTTACAAATTAAATCAAAACTTTTTGGACCTTTGGAATTAGAATTTACTCATTGATATTTAACCGTTGATAAAAAGCATGCCATCAGATTCCTTATATTCTAGAAGATTCTATTTCTTGATGTGATAACTTAATCTTATATATGGAATCTCTCCCCACATTTCAGCTTCTGCGGGAAGACCATAACTTCTACAAATCAACTCCAATTTTGTTGAAGTTTGGGGTTTAAAACCTACTTTCTAAGATCTTTCCAATGATATGTTAGTTGATAGAATTCTGACAGAGAGATCATGGAATTAACCATGCTGCCCACTTTGGACAAGTGAGACAAGGTCAAACATCCTTTGAGAGTCCAAATTCTCCCTAATGATTGGCCTAGATCGATTTTTCTCTCATCAAGAGCCTCTACCCTTGCAACTTGACACACTCACCTGCCTTGTCATCACACCTGCTACAGCTCAGAGCACTGTTGATTGATTTTCTCACCACATCTTTTCTCCAACTCACATTGCTCTATGTTGTTGTAGCCTCACATCAGGCATCATAGCGAGAGCATCATCACCTACAACCTCACTTCATCTAAGGATCATCTTCTCTAGCCACCCGCAACCTAACTGGATCGTGTTTGTTGTCCATTGTTCTTTGCAGTCAATGCAATTTGGTTGGTTTCTTGTTTATAAGACACCATTCCCACACTGAATGCCTACTTGCACATTGCAAGGCCTCATTCCCACAGGCTGCCTCTACTAACACCTCGAGCTCAACATTCTTCCAAAGGGGGCTTCCCACAATAGTAGATCTTGGCACCAAGCCACCTTAAGGTTTCATCAATAAGAAGGAATAGTGTTAACCACTGGTATCCACTTCTAGTAGTCATGGGCTAGGCTTGTCAGCCCAATAGGAAAAGGGTAAGAGTGATTGCCAATGACAGGTGCACTCTAACTGGAACATTCAAGACTTAGCTGACTAAGCATAGGCACCCAAGTGTGAATGGACAAGCTCATATAAAAGTCACCTAAACCTAAAAATCACTCATTCTCTCATTTGTGCAATTGAAGAGTGCTCTTGCTCCATTTCCATCTTCTTCTTCATCTCCTTGTGTGCGTGTATGTGTGAGAGAAACAGAGAGAGAGAGAGAGAGAGAGAGAGAGAGAGAGTGTGTGTGTGTGTGTGTGTGTGATTGAGCATTGCGGCACAGTGGCAGCAAGGCAATTGACAGTGGCACGGCGGTATCTCCCTCTTCTTCGTGGCAAAGAATCCTCCACGAAGGCAAGCGTAGGGCGGTGAGTGACACACCCTTGCTCTCTTGAACTTCTAGATTAATCTTGTTGTGTGCTTACAGCCATTTGTGGCTTGCACACAGTGTATGGAAAGTCCCTTGATTTGACAGGTGTGACAAAATGTGCACATTTTTGGCTCCGTCGTCGTCGCCGGGGAGATGCCATGCACTAAGCTCGAATAGCATTCTATGATGCTTTGTGGTGCAATGTGAGATGTAGGAAAGGTAGAGAAAGAAGGTGTATGGCTGTTGAGAAGGATTTGCGAAATTTGTTTTTGTTGCACTGTACTGTTTTGTGTTAATAAGGTGTTACATTTTTTTGCTGCAATGTACTATTTTCTGTTGATAAGGTGTTAGATTTAACACTAGAATGGTAACAGGACACTTTTGTGTCCTGTTAGGTTGACCATTTTACTTGAATTATTTGAAGAGTATGAAAATTAATTTCTAGGTGCTATATATCCACAAAGTTGACTTATGAGCTGAAAAAAACTTAGCATTTTTTTTGGAGTATCGATCTCACCATTAACCTTACTCGTGCACAACATTTTTGAACCTAAACTGTGTGAAAAAACGGGTCCTATTTTCGGCTTTTTTTCAATTTTTGGCAACTATACCACTCTAAACTTCATGTTTGTGAGGTTTAGATGGCTAGAGGTTAGGCCTTCATAGTTCTCAACATGTTTTGATGCTTGTAGGGAGAGCTAAGTGTTAAAATTGAAAGTTATGACCAATTTACAAGAATTGCATAATCCTTTTTTTTGGCCAAAATCAGCACTTTTATGATTTTTTTGGTGGCTTTCTTGATATCCAAATTCAATTTTGATTGTGTAAGTGTAATGTATAACATAAAGCTAATCTTCCTTGAGTTTTGGGGGACCTAATATGCTATATAGCATAGTATATGATGATGGTTGAGTTTTTTGATTGCTGCAGAATACTATACATTTTAGAGTAGCAAGTATAACTTTCTCAATATTGCTAGTTTCTTAGGCCAATTGTGTGTATTTTGTAGGTAGTAACCATATCTAATCATAGACTACAAACTTGGCTAGATATTCAGTAGTTTCTATGGGTTTCTAGAGGTCATAATGCTAAACCTAGTTTTTTCATGTTTGCTGTATTTAGCACTTTATCATTGCCCCCAAGGTTCCAATTGTAAGAGATCCATTATCCTTTTGACATGCTCCATGGCTCCTTTTGTATCCAAAGGCCCAAAGGGAACTAAGAAAACATGTATATAGTATCTGTATTGAGCATGGCTATAGAAACTTTGATGATAGGTCCGCAGAATGGCAAAAATGCAACTTTTTTGTACCTATTTTTTTTTCCCAAAAAAAATTAGTGAGGTAAAAGCAACCATATGTTTTGGTCACCAACCCATTGAAGTTAACGGGGCATTTTATCTCATTTCCTACAAAAATCCCCACTCTTATTTATATGCAATCAACCATAAGAAATTGCTATTTTGGGCAAAATGCACTGGTCCATAAACTTTGGAGGCTTCTAGTGACCAAGGGATGAGAAAAATTACAAGTTTCTCATTTTTTCCATATGTAGTAGCTATTGAACTATAAGCTCATGAAAGGATTTTTCAAAATGAGTGGATCTACTATGGTTTTGGAATTTTTTTCCAAAATCCTGAAAGGACACTTTTATGTCCTATTAGGTTACCATTCTAGTGTTAAGGTTCAGATCTATAATGTTAGATCTGTAAGGTGCAGTAAGTAGATCTGTTAGTTAATTAGTTACTGTAGTACCGTGTTAAACAATGTGTAATAGTAGCTTTGTTAGTTGCAAGTAGGTAGGTTAGGTGTGTGTGTGCGCGCGGTGACCTTATCCTCCAATATATATATATATATATATATATATATATATATATATATATATATATATATGTGTGTGTGTGTGTGTGTGTGTGTGTGTGTGTGTGTGTGTGTGTGTGTATATGTAGATATATATATATATATATATATATATGTAGATATATATATATATAGATGTATATATATATTTATTTATTTAAAAAGAAGGACCGGGATCGGGAACATTCCCCAAGTGCAAGCCAAGGCTCAGGCCTTAGTCACCCTTTAGACTTACTTATCCAGTGGACACTCCTCCCTTTGGGGCTCAGACTCCAGTGGAGACACCTGACGTGCGTACCCCCATCGACACACCGCTAGAGACCCCTACTCAGACACCCAGGTTCACGTGTTAGGGGCGACCGAGAGGGCTTGCCTTACTCTGTTGACTTCAACGGCGGCATCATCTTGGATGATGAATGCGAGAAGGTGATTTCGCGCATGCGCGGTCTTTGCTCTCAGGTGTTTAGACACTACATACTAAACACCTGGAGTGAAGTATCGAGTGATTTAAAAGGCAGAGTCATCAACATGCTTCATGATGAGTTTTCTGTTGCAACACGGGATGAACGCTTCAATGAAGACCTGATGAAGGTTCGAATGCACGAATACTGCAAGCACAAGCGTTCCGAAGTGCAAAAAGCAATCAAGCATGGGTGGATCAAACCAGATTAGCTAGCCAAAGAAGATTGGAAGAATGCGAAGAAAGCAGCGTGCGAGAATCCCGACAAGTGGAAGCAACAAAAGGAGGTAGCCAGAGCGCGAGTAGAGGCAGGGAGCTCGCACCACTTGGGGAGCAACAGGTGGGCATCATTTGAGGTCGATTTTGTAAGTGTTTTTGCATTGATCTTTATGTTTGATAGTTTAGGGTTTATGGGTTTTTAAATTCTAACATAATGGATTCTTTGTACGTTTTGACAGTGGTCGATGAGAGGAGGTGATCCCACACCGTACGAGCACGAGTACGCAGGAAGGAAGGGCTTAAACGCCCTGATGGACATTTTGAGTTCTCGTGGTGGCATGGTTAGTATTAGGGTTTACTCTTTTCTATTTGTTGTATTGTTTTATAAACGTCACAAAAAGCTGTCTTATTATTTTTTTTTTGCAGAATCCGACAGATACGCTGCTTGGACACGATGAGACGTTTAATTGAACAATGTCAGTCTAGCCGCAGCTAGATAGCATTAGTTTCTTTTTGTCATAGCTTATTTATCATGAGACGACTTTTATACATCTTTTTGAAAACCATGTATATTTTTTCAATAATGACAATGGTGTTGTAACTATTACATTTACAAAGTTTAACAATCAAGTGATTTTTCCTATGATGTGTACAATTGTCATTGATTTACTTTCATCAATTCACGCTTGTCAATTTTGTATCTTTATTTTACAAACCGTACGTACTATGGATGATGGAGTTAATGGATATATTGTCTTGTGGGTGACTATTTTGGGTCTATATCTACCTTTGCACTTTTTTTCAAAGGTGAATGAAACATTCAATATGGTTGATGGATGCCCTTCCACCAAAAAAGTTTCCTCTCAGGAATCGCTATATCAGGCTCTGCAGTGTCGTTATAGATGGCCTGCAAACGTTGCTATAATCGTCGCTATAGGTGTCTCTATATAGCGACACATATAGTGATTGTTATAGCGATGCTTATAGAGACATTGGTGCAGCCAAAGTTGATCCGCACCATAAAGTGTGCTATGCAGTGCAAAGGGTGCTAATAGGTGCATGGTACAGGGCTAAAGCCAGTATGGGAGACCTCAGCACGCAGTGGCAATGGAAATGCATGCTTAAAGATTTATTTTAGGCCGGGGGGACCTCCAAAGTGAGATAATGATGACGGCAAGTCAAGGTGTTCAGAATGCAACACCATTTTAGATGAAATGGGAAAATCCCACAACTTTGGGACTAATTTCAACGCCTATGGATTCCTATTTCCCATTAAATTTGGAAAAATTTCATTTAATTTGGGAATGTGACAAAGAGATAGATTCTCAAGAAAATGATGGTGTTGAGAAACACCTTTCAAAATTTTTATTTTTATGTGGGTGTTTCAAAACACTTCATAAAAGAGATAGATTCTCAAGAAAATGGTGGTGTTGAGAAACACCTTTTAAAATTTTTATTTTTATGTGGGTGTTTCAAAACACTTCATAAAAGAGATAGATTCTCAAGAAAATGGTGGTGTTGAGAAACACCTTTTAAAATTTTTATTTTTATGTGGATGTTTCAAAACACTTCATAAAAGAGATAGATTCCCAAGAAAATGGTGGTGTTGAGAAACACCTTTTAGAATTTTTATTTTTATGTGGGTGTTTAAAAAGACTTCATAAAATCATACATAAGCTGGGGAAATAAAACAATGAGCAAGATATTGAAATGCTATTCAATTTCTCCTATTAAGCTAGCCTGTGCCTTCTCCATGACATTTGATGGGATCTTGATTGTTTCCGCAATTCTTCCACCCCTTGGAGTCCATGACCATACAATTGTATCAACACACTCCCAGCACTTTGGGTCAGGAAGATTGCAGCACCAACTCTTTTTCCAACAATCCTCATACTATTCTTGGATTGTGGGATTTTGTTTTCGATGTTTTGGTGCCCAATACTGAATCAGAACTTTCTTGTAGTTAGGAGATGATTTGTATACATCAACGTTTGACTCTGCCACTCCTAGCCATATCGAATATTCAGGATCTGCGGGTCTCACAAGAACAAGATCCTCTTTTCTTACATCAATTTGAGGCCTAAAGGCCTCTTGTGGCCTTGCACTTTGAGGACCAACATAGTGATCATTCAATTCTTCATATCCTTGAAACTCATCTTTGTCTTCCTCTATCTCTTGCATTCGATGACTCCCTATAGTCTTTGGCCAAAATGTTGTATATTCACCAATGTGTTTATTGGTTGGTTGTTCAAGCTCATTGATTATGTTTTGCCAATAAGTGATAACAGGCTCCATATATTTTGTGGAGTCATGGTCCTTTCCCTTTAATAGAGAACATCTTTTCCAAAAGTCAAGATATGATTTAATCCCTTGAATAACAAGCGGAATATCTCTCACATAGTCTGCTATAGGCACCACATCTGGACAGCCTGTTGGTAATTTTGGTTTTCCCTGGTCATCTTTTTTCCACAACTCAATTCCTGACTCCTTTGGCATCCAATCGGGTGATTTGGGATGAATTTTGTACTGCATTACTGGGACTTCACCTTGCATATAGAAACGAAATTGAAGTGGCTTAGAGTGTCCGACTAGAGCATCTTGTCCGTCACACATGTACCCTTGCACAAAGGATTTAAAGTCGGGAACTTGTGTCATCAAAAATGTTCCATCAGATGTGGAAAAGTGAATGTCATTCCTGTTCGCAATCTTTCTGAGAACCTACTAAACATTGCATCTATGTCCTCATGTGTATGACCCACCATTAATAATCCCAAATGCACGGTTTTGAAAACTCCTTTTGCTACTAACAAGGATAAGTATGCAAACAAATATCGATTTTTATTCTCTCCTGCACAATTATCTCTGTAGCAAAAGATTCTCAAGCAATTTTTGAAATACAGGAGTGGATATGGTATCCACAACACATTGAGAGGAAGTTGATTGTATGTGTACAATCTCTTCATTACTTCCTTGGATGGACAACAGTGGTGTCATTGTTGATGCATTCCTCTCACGCTCTTGCTTCATTTTGTTTTGGATGTCTAGAGCTCTCCTTGATTTCAATGCATTGAATAACGTTACATTGCTACATGGCATACCGTCATGGAATAAATCTCCTAGTCCATGGTTTTCTGTTCTTTCCAGATTCTGTAAGCATAATGCAAGGGAACCAATTGTAGCATTGGGATCTGAAGGCCATAGACCATTAAGTGAGAAGTGACCATACATTCCATGACCATGTCCATGTGTTAGCATACCGGTTAATGATACTTGCAATTGATATGCATTTGCATAATCTTTTGAGTTCACACGCAACCTAGGTATTGCTGTCTTTTTTTGATCCATTTTATCATGTATAATGCATAAATACTTATCCTTTTGCAATTGGGAGAACTTACGCCAGGTGTAGTACACATTCCTACAACTTTTTTGTTGCAACATGTGAATTCGACGTTCATCCTTCAAACGTGCAATCATCTCGTCATCCTTTGTTGACTCTAGTTGAGACTTTATCCGACTACACACAACACATTTGGAGAACTCACTTGTTTTTGACAATGTCACATTAGCAAACTCTGTATTCCAAATCCAATTGAATGTCGTGCTAGACATTGGCTTGAGACTCATACTGTCAAGTGTTTTATTGACATCATGTAAAATGTCTACTTGCTTGTACGGGTTTGGTATTGCAAGCAAAGTCTCCCTAGTACCATCTTCCATGGTTCTACTCTTATGTGGCATTCTCTCCGAGTTTTCATCAACAAAAGAGCGCATCAATGCCCTTCCCATTTCTGTATGGTCTCTTCCTTTTCTCATGACACCATCATTACCATGCACTGAGCGTCTAACCCCATTCTCAAAATGTTCACGGTAACGATAAAATGAAGTTTTTGGAATGCCATGAATTTCGTACCAAGCTCTACTGCAAACCTCAGTGCCATTAAAAGAAAACACATAGCATGTCTTTGTAGTTGTTTTGTTCTCACACCATGCAGTCAACATTGTATCATACACATAGTTTGTTCTATTTTGCAAACTCTGTCCCCAAAATTCATTGCGCATAGCCATGACCTTATCTCGATTGGCATATTGACAACACCTTTTGGAACAACAATCTATGGTTGAAACAAGCTAGACGGATGCTAGAGATGCTTGATTGGATCTCTTAGAAGCTTTCACTGACATTTTTGGCTTCCTATTTACAAAGCAATATTTCCGCTTTTTTGAAATAGGCTCTACCAAATAAGCTGATTCAATGCATGTGTCTTGTAACGCATTCATATCATGTAGATCCTCATAGCATAACAATTCTTTTCCATCCATAGTTGTCACTCTCTTGATAGGCCAACAAACTAGATTAATGCTGCATACACTAGCTTCTGCAGAAATAGTAGCCTCATCTGCATAGGATGTTTCGATACCAATACCAATGTTATCTTCACCTAGCTCACCAAAGTTTACAGAGTCAAACGGACACACATACATGACAACCCCTTCGGCTACTACATGTGTTTTGCTTTCATCCCAAAGTTGAACCCTCTTATCCTTCCAAACCTCTCTGTAGCTCATTCCATTACATTGTGCATCCAATGCTCCTTCTGTTTTGTTAGCCTCATGCATAGAAGCCCCTTTGTACTGCATCTCATTTATATGTTGCAACAACCCACTACTCCATTTCACAATACTATGAAAAGCATCTCCCACTGTCAATGCATCCATTGTTGGAAAAGGGATGAGTGCTTTCTTTTCAAAACACAAATCAACTGACACCGATACATTGCCTTCCCCAATAAGCATGCCAGAACAATATGCACTTGGATTTATTTCAAATACAGTCCCAATGGCAACCTTTTGTGTCGCTACAAACATGCACACTCTATCACCATGATTGAAAGCCATACCTGCAAGAAGATTTTCAAGAATAATTGTTAAACAAACCGCTTGCAGAGTATATTGATTTACGTAGCATAAAGCATAACAAGTATGTATGTGGGTGTTTCATGACAAGCACCCTGTGGCCTTAAGGTCATAGGGTTCCCTCTATGCTACTAAGAATCTCTTTGTGCTCTATGCTCTATGCTCTATCGTCTATGCTCTATGATCTATATTGACTTCCTATGGCCCCTAGACCACAAGGAGCCCTCATTGTTTCCAAAAAACCCTCATTGTTTTGCTATGGCCCCAGGGCCATAGCTCTCTATGCCGGTATAAAGCATATTTGCTCTATATTAGCTCCCTAAGGCCTGAAGGCCATAGGGTTGTCCTCAAGATCACCTCACGGAGTTTCATGTCAAGTATATATACATCCTATGGCACCCCATGACCCTAGGTCCATAAGATCTCCAAACGGAACATACGGAAATTTATGGCCCTTGAGCTTATACATTGCAACCCCATGACCCTAGGGCCATAGGATTGGCATATGAAACATACGGCAATGTATGGCCCTTGAGCTTATACATTGCAACCCCATGACCCTAGGGCTATAGGATTTCCAATGGAACATAAGGCAACGTATGGCCCTTGAGCTTATACATTGACACCCTATGGCCCTAGGGCCACAAGACTTCAAAACATACAAGAAGACAACCTATGGCCCTAAGGCCAAGGGTGTGAGCATTGACACCCTATGGCCCTAGGGCCACAAGACTTCAAAACATACAAAAATACAACCTATGGCCAAGATGTCAAAGGTGGCCAAGATATCAATGCAGCCCCATGGCCCTAGGGCCATAGGATCTCTATATGGAACATGCGGCCTTGAGCTTATACATTGCCACCCTATGGCCCTAGGGCCACAAGATCTCACAACATACAATATGAGAACCTAAGGTCCCCAAGCTCAAGGGTGCGGGTGTAAGGGTGGCCAAGATATCAATGCAGCCCCATGGCCCTAGGGCCATAGGATCTCTATATGGGACATGTGGCACCCTATGGACCTTGAGCTTATACATTGCCACCCCATTACCCTAGGGCCATAGGATTTCCAAATGGAACATGGGTAATGTATGGCCCTTGAGCTTATACATTGCCACCCCATTACCCAAGGGCCATAGGATTTCCGAATGGAACATAGGCAATGTATGTCCATTGAGCTTATACATTGCCACCCCATGGCCCTAGGGCCGTAGGATCTCCATATGGGACATGTGGCACGCTATGGCCCTTGAGCTTACATATTGCCACCCCATGACCCTAGGGCCATAGGATCTCCAACTAGAAAGTAGGGCAACGTATGGCTCTTGAGCTTATACATTGTCGTGGACCTAGGGCCATAAGATCTCCAACTGGAACATAAGGCTATGTATTGGAGCTTATCCATTGTTGCCCCTAAACCCTAGGGCCATAGGATTTTCAAATGGAATATAGGGCAACTTATGGCTCTTGAGCTTATACATTGCCACCCTATGGCCCTAGGTCCACAAGCTTTCACATTGCCACCGTATGGCCACAAGGATCTCACAAGATAGAAGAAGAAAACCCTAGGACATAGGATTTTCACGCTTTGATCCTTGACCTCTAACATTGTCGTCCTATGGTGTGAGCCTCGGGGTGGCTGAGGTGTCTTCATAATAATTTCGGCCATTCAAGGGATATCCGCAAGTGGCATAAATTTAAAAAATAATTTAAAAAAAATTTTAACAAAAATTACGCTACGACAAACTTTGTCATAATGGTTTTTCAAATACACTTATTGATATCGGACAAAAGAATAGCGCATAATTTTCGGGATAATTTTTTTAAAATTTAGCTATTTTTAGTGTATTGTTTACTATGCAGATTTTGATTCCGGAGTCAAATTTTGCTTCATGGGTGTCGTTCCACTTGTACTACAAAGATATGGACATTGACAAAGCCTAGCACCATTTTTTTTTTTTCCATACTCTTTTTTTTTTTTTTTTTAAAGCTCTTTCAATTTCGGAGCCGACGAGCTATGTCTCATTTTTGAACAAAGCCTAGAACTCTAGTAATCTCGACTGCAAACCCATGAGAACAGCCCCTACATTCAAAATTTGAATTTTGAATTTCTAACCTAACCTAACTAACCTTATCTCTCTCTTTCTCTCTCTACCACAAATTTTTTTGCACTGTCGCTCTCTTTCTCTCTCTCGTTTCTTGCTCAAAACCTACACAGAAACCTGCACAGAGCTTGTCTTTCTCTGTCTCTCTCTCCCTCTCTCCCTACGCATACAGTTCTACGCCATCGTTGCAACACGCACACAGATCTACGCGAAGCCATTGCCACAACCTTCAACAAAAGGACTGTTGTCGCGACCTCCCAAACACACATTTGTTACCATCATCGTCGCGGTCTCAACACACCTAAGTGACTGCTTGCTACTGCTGCAGCCGGTTTTCATCAAACACAGATTTACTCAGAGGTAACATGTAGAAACCCTAATCTTTTTTCTTAATTCGATTTTAACTGTTCTTAATCTAATTACGTTTTAGCTAAGTTGTGAATCGCCTCTCTCTAAAACAATAAACAAAAATCATTAATTACCTCTCTCTAAAACTGTAAAACTGTAGACTGTAGAACTATAAAACAGAAAAATCTCTAATTAGAGATCTAAAACTGTAATACAGAATACTCTAATTAGAGACCTAAAAATATAAAACAGAAGACACTAATTAGGGACCTAAATTTGTAAAACGAAAAACTCTTATTAGGGACTTAAATCTGTAAAACAGAAAACTCCTCATAAGTGACCTAATACTGTAAAATTGTAAAACTCTAACTGCAAAAATCTCTAATTACAAAAACAATTACAAACCTGCAAATACAAAAGACAATACCTACACAAAATGCTGAAACTATGGATACCTGTAATTGGGTTGTGGGGAGTTGGGCACACGTTGTAAGAGGACGAGTAGAGCGGGATGTTGTATGAGGATGGATAAGGGTTCAGTTGCAAGAGGATGGGAAAAAAAAAGAGGCAAAAAGGTGGGAAAGAAAGTGTACACTATATGTGTTTGTAAGATATGGTGTAATATAGTTTCTTTAAATTCATTTGTAGTCACTAAAATAAAACTAGATATCAAATCTTTAGAAGGGTAGACAGGGTGTGCCTACATAGGGTTTCACCTCATACTAAAGAGTAACATATGGCCCTAAGGCACCCAATGACCATAAGGCCATAGGGTGGTCTCACATCATACTACAGGGTGACCAATGTCCCATCTGGCCATAGGGTGCCAATGTACAATCTCAAGGGTCATAGGGTTCCCTATGTTCTTATTGAAGATCCTATGGCCATAGGGCCATAGGATCTCCAAAATGTATATATGGCACTATGGCCATAGGATCACATGGTTCTCTATGTCCAATCTAGAGACCTTGTGCCCCAAGGGCCTTAGGGTGGCAATGTACAATCTCAAGGGCCATAGGGTTCCCTATGTTCCTTTTGGACATAGGGTGGCACTAGGGCCATAGAATCTCCAAAAGCAACATAAAGAACCCAGGGCCATAGGATCAAAGGGTGATCTATTGGAGACCTTATGGCCCAAGGGCTATAGTGTGGGAATGTACAATCTCAAGGGCCATAGGCTTCCCTATGTTCCTTTTGGAGATCCTATGGTCCTTGGGCCATAGGATCTCCAAAACGAACATATGGCCCTACGGACATAGGATCACAGGGTTCCCTATGTTCCTTTTGGAGATCCTATGGTCCTCGGGCCATAGGATCTCCAAAATGAACATATGGCCCTATGGACGTAGGATCACAGGCTTCCCTATGTTCCTTTTGGAGATCCTATGGTCCTCAGGCCATAGGATCTCCAAAAAGAACATATGGCCCTACGGACATAGGATCACAGGGTTCCCTATGTTCCTTTTGGAGATCCTATGGTCCTCGGGCCATAGGATCTCCAAAATGAACATATGGCCCTACGGACATAGGATCATAGGGTGCCCTATGTTCCTTTTGGAGATCCTATGGTCCTCGGGCCATAGGATCTCCAAAATGAACATATGGCCCTACCGACATAGGATCCCATCAAGAGACACAGTGGCCCAAGGGCCATAGGATGGCAATGTACAATCTCAAGGGCCATATGGTTCCATATGTTCCTTTTGAAGATCCTATGGCCCTAGTGCCATAGAATCTCCAAAAGGAACATAAGGAACCTATGGCCATAGGATCAAAAGGTGCCCTATGTTCCATATTGAGACCTTGCGGCCCAAGGGGCATAGGGTGTATTTGTACAATCTCAAGGGCCATAGGGTTCCATATGTTTCTCTTGGAGATCCTATGGCCCTATATCCATAGGATCACAGGGTGCCCTATGTCCCATCTAGAGACCTTGTGGCCCAAGGGCCATAGGGCGACAATCTACAATCTGAAGGGCCATAGGATTCCCTATGTTCCCTAGGGTCACAAGGTGCCCTACGTTCCATCCGAAGACCCTATGGCCCAAGTGCCATAGGGTGGCAATGTACAATCGAAAGGGCCATATGATTCCCTATGTTCTTTTTGGAGATCCTATGGCCCTAGAGCCCTAGGTGCATGGGGCTGCCATGGTGCCCATTAATATGCACCATGGTGTACCCTATGTACGTAGGCCACCCTTGGGCCCTTGGATGCCCTCTGTCTCATCTAAAGACCTTGTGGTCCAAGGGCCATAGGGTGACAATCTACAATCTCAAGGGCCATAGGATTCCCTATGTTCCCTAGGGTCACAAGGTGCCCTACTTTCCATTTGAAACAATGAGGGCACCTTGTGGCCTTCGGGCCATAGGATCTCTATGTAGAGCATAGAGCAAAGAGCATAGAGAGCTTCTTACTACCATAGAGGGAACCCTATGGCCTTCAGGCCACAGGGTGTCAATATAGAGATAACAGAGGTACTTACTAGCACAAAGGGGACCCTATGGCCTTCAGCCGGCAAGGTCTCCTCAATATAAAGAAAATAGTATTTTTTACTGGCATAGAGAGCACCCTATGGACTTGGGTCCATAGGTTTCTTTAAAACATACAGGGCACCTTGTGTCCTTAGGGTCATAAGATGTGTAGAGCATAGAGAGGTTCTTACTAGAATACAGGGGACTCTATGGCCTGAAGGCCACAGGCTCCCAATATGGAGCATAGATCGGTTCTTACTAGCATAGAGAGACCAAATAGTGCTTTATACATGGGGCCATAAGGTGTCAAAACAATGAGGGTTTTTTCAAAACAATGAGGGCACCTTGTGGCCTTGGGGCCATAGGATGTCAATATAGAGCATAGAGCATAGTGCATAGAGAGCTTCTTACTACCATAGAGGGAACCCTATGGCTTTCAGGCCACAGGGTGTCAATATAGAGATAACAGAGGTTCTTACTAGCATAGAGGGGACCCTATGGCCTTCAGCCCACAAGGTCTCCTCAATATAGATAAAATAGTGTTTTGTACTAGCATAGAGAGCACCCTATGGACCTGGGTCCATAGGTTGCCAAAAAACTGTCATGAATGGTTTCTTTAAAACATACAGGGCACCTTGTGTCCTTAGGGTCATAAGATGTGTAGAGCATAGAGAGGTTCTTACTAGAATACAGGGAACTCTATGGCCTGAAGGCCACAAGGTCCCAATATGGAGCATAGATTAGTTCTTGCTAGCATAGAGAGACCAAATAGTGCTTTATACTTGGGAGCATAATGTGCCAAAACAATGAGGGTTTTTTCAAAACAATGAGGGCACCTTGTGGCCTTGGGGCCATAGGATGTCAATATAGAGCATAGAGCATAGAGCATAGAGAGCTTCTTACTAGCATAGAAGGAACCCTATGGCCTTCAGGCCACAGGGTGTCAACGTAGAGAAAATAGAGGTTCTCACTAGCATAGAGGGGAACCTATGGCCTTCAGCCCACAAAGTCTCCTCAATATAGAGCAAATAGTGTTTTTACTAGCATACAGAGCACCCTATGGTCGTGGGTCCATAGGTTGCCAAAAAACCATCATGAAGGGTTTCTTAAAAACATAGAGGGCACCTTGGGGTCATAGTATGTGTAGAGCATAGAGAGGTTCTTACTAACATACAGGGGACCCTATGGCCTTCAGGCCAAAGGCTGCCAATATAGAGAATAGATCGGTTCTTACTAGCACAGAGAGGACCCTATGGCCTTCAGGCCAAAGGGTGCCAATATAGAACAAAGATCAGTTCTTACTAGCATAGAGAGACCAAATAGTGCTTTATACCTGGGGCCATAGGGTACCAAAACAATGAGGGTTGTTCAATGGCATAGATAAACACCCTATGGCCCTGGGTCCGTAGGTTGCCAAAAAACCCTCCTGAAGGGTTTCTTCAAAACATAGAGGGCAACTTGTGTCCTTGGGATCATCGGATGTGTAGAGCATAGAGAGGTTCTTACTAGCATACAGGGGACCCTATGGCCTTCAGGCCATAGGATGCCAATATAGAGCATAGATGGTTCTTACTAGCAAAGATCGGACCCTATGGCCTTCAAGCCAAAGGGTGCCAATATAGAGCATGGAGCGGCTCTTACTAGAATATAGGGGACCATATGGCTTTCAAGTCACATACTGCCAATATAGAGAAAATAGTGTTTTTACTAGCATATAGAACATCCTGACCTAGGGGGATTGGTTGTCAAAAATCCATCATAGAAGGGTTCCTATGGCCTTCAGCCCACAAGGTCTTCTCAATATACAGCGAATAGTATTTTTCATTGGCATACAGAGCACCCTTGGGGCCCTTGAGGCCAATCCTATGGCCTTCACGCCTTAGGAAGCTAATATAGAGCATGCTGCTTTCTATCGGCATAGAGAGCTATGGCCCTAGGGCCATAGCAAAACAATGAGGTGTTTTTGGAAATGATGAGGGCACCTTGTGGTCTTGGGGCCATAGGAATTCAATATAGATCATAGAGCATAGACGATAGAGCATAGAGAACAAAGAGATTCTTAGTAGCATAGAGGGAACCCTATGACCTTCAGGCCATAGGGTGCCATTATAGAGTAAACAGAGGTTCTTACTAGCATAGAGGGGACCCTATGGACTTCATCCCACAAGGTCTCCTCAATATAGAGCAAATAGTGGTTTTTACTTGCATGGAGAGCACCATATGGCCCTGGGGTCATAGGTTACCCGAAAACCCTCATGAAGCGTTTCTTTAAAACATTGTGGCCACCTTGTGGCCTTGGGGCCATAGGATGCCAATGTAGAGCATAGAGAGGTTCTTACTAGCATGCAGGGGACCCTATGGCCTTCAGGCCACATGATGCCATATGGTGTTGGTGTAGAGGCTCTAAAGGGGTATTTAGGCCATTCAAGGAATACTTCTTTGAGGGTCCTCTAATTACATAAGGGAACATGTGATCACACTACCATAGAGTGGCCTAGGTACACTTGTAGAACCATTTTGTTGGCACCCTTTTGACCTAGGACCACATGGTTTAACATAGAGGTGACTCTATGGCCCTAGGTCCATATGGATGTAATAATATCCATCTTGTCTAAATATATGTCATTCTTTTTACAGAAAATGTCTCAGAAGAGAAAGTCAAAGTCAGTTGATGCAACAGGCTCAACACCAAGTTCTTGGTATCTAGATTTTCACTTACCAAATGGTGGAAGTGATGAGAAAGTCCACTTGTTCTTTCAAGATAAAGAGCAATTGCCCTTCAAGGACTGTGGTATTGTCAAGGACATAAAGAAAGATTGTTCAGATCTTGAAATGTCTCCATGCCTTGGAGTAAAACTACTCAATGGTGACTCCTACTTGTTGGAGCCTGTGGCATTTGCTCAAAAATTGATGAAGGTTGATTATGAAGGAGTGACAATGACAAAAGCAGGGTGGGTGGAGCTTCAAGACGACACTCCAAGTGAGAACTTTATAGACTTATATATTGAGGGCTTTAAGAAAGTCAATCAATATTTAGGTAAATTGAGCAGCACAAAGAAGAATAAGAAGCGAAAGAATGAAGACACAGGTACAGTAAATCAATCTAAGACGCTCAAGGAGAGTCAGACTCCCTCACTTGGAGAAAATAGTGGAAATGTGGCGAAAGAAAATCTTTCAGTTATACCCTTACAGACTCAAGAAGCACGAGATTCTAGTGGACTTGCAACCCTAACAGTTGGAACCCCCTCAGTGGCAGTGGTTGTGGACTCAGCATCCTTAGCTGTGTTGGACTCTATTATACAGCCCAAAGAAAAAGATCTTGATAAAGAAGTTGCCAAAACTTCTAAGAGTGGGCTAGATGGATACGTCGGAATTGACCACTATTTTAAATTTGGTGTACAATTTACCCAATTGATCCCAGTTGAGCAATGCAACCTTGCACCAGATGGCTATAGATACAGACCATTGTCATATGTATATGTGAAATATCTCTTGAAGCAATTTGCAGGGCACTCTAGGCCAGTCTCCAGTGCAGCAGACTTGATGCCGTATAACACAATTACAAAAATGCCTTTACAAACAGCTGAAGTGCATGGAGACAAGCTATCAACATACCACTACTGGATTCTAGCTGGTCAGCATTCCATCATAGCAGCTAGAGCTTTTTTGCGTAACAACAGCACTAAGTATACTTTGAGAAAAGAGTTCTACAAGTTTAGAACTGCAAGGATAGTGGTAGACGCTCCGAAAGAGGTTGCTATTCGAATTTCCAGAATGGAGAACATGGAGAGAATAACAGCAATGAAACACCAGCCTTATGTGGAGGTCTTGAAGCATGGCCGTAGTCAATGGCTTGCATATTCTAAACCAACAAAACCCAAGGCAGGTGTTCCTGTCGGTCATCCGAGTCGAGCAGGTTGGGATGTAAGTTCCACTTCCCTATGCTTGTTTTTGTTACAAATATGTCTTGAAATAAAGTTAATTTTCTTTTCTTTATTTTGAAGGACTTTGTAAATGTGGCGAACATCGTGTTCAACCATAAATCATTTTCCAACAAAGAAGCACACATGGTCATGTACGATGATGAAATCTATGATCAGTGGATACACATCTTGGAGAAGCATCAGACATCAACTGCTCGTGGGCGACAACCAAGCATAACAACCTTTAGATGCCTAAATGGTTTAGAAGATAATGATGTCAAGCTACTACAACAAGAGCTGGCAGATGAGAAGATCTGCTTAGTGAAGCAACCAGGTCAAGCGGGCATGCTCGACCTCACTCCACGTGCAACGGTCTTAAAGAAGACCAGGGTTTTTGAGCCTCAAATGTTGATGGCATTTAAAGAGATAGATCCATCAGCAATAGCAGTTACTTCATGGGATCAATGTAAGTCTCATTATAACATTACAGATGAGATTTACAAATCTCTCTTCACGAGTTGTACGCAATGGCTAAATCTCCTACTACAAAAAGGAAAGGAGAAAGATCCAATTCCTGAGATCACTAGGGGATATGTGCAGTGGATCATTACACAAAAGAATGGGACTTCTAGTTTGGAATTCATTTTACCATGGACAATCAAGTGTGTTGGAAAGAATCTGGAAGGCATTGAGTTTCTCTGCAGTGAGAATAGCTCTAAAATTCGTGTTGGTGTTTGCATCATAGACACAACACACAAAAGTCTTACATCTAGTGGTTGGAGTGCTGCCCAATTTGGTAAATTAATTGATGGAGTATGTGGGGTAGCACATCAACCATCAGAGTTTTTAATTGCCGGCTTAGTCAAGTATCAGCATGCTGCTTCCCTAGAGAAGGCAATTTCTGAAAAAGCTAAATGGTATGAAATGCACGTTCTACCTTTGAGCTCCTTAATGGGATCAGAGACCATCCAAACATGTGCTCTTCGTGAAGTAATTTTCGGGGTTTGGGCATTTTTCAGTCAAGGAGAGCTGTACACCAACTACTCTAGTGTTAAAGAGTCATTGTTGGAGCCAATGCATACTCTCTGCATCAATGACGACGAGTATGATGCTGTGACCACGGCCAAATCCTTTTTTGTACGTCGTGCAATCAAATGCATCCATCTCAAAGAAGATGATCAAGTGATAGACATCTTCTCATTAGGCTATGGGACTAAAGAGGCACTACAACAACAGAGAAAGGTGATATCAGTTGCATGTAGTAGTGATCAAATGATGCAATTGGAATCTCTTTGCCATTCCATAGTGGAAGAAGACCTTGATCTTAGAAGGTGGGCAGGTGTGGATAACACAGAGAAAGTCAATGCCAAGGATTCAGAGGAAGAAGAAATTGAAGAACCATTGGATGCAAGTGCTGAGGCCATTCTAGAAATTCTACAGGAAACAGGTTAAGCTAGCTACCCATGATATTAGATTACTGATATTTAGATTATTATTGTTGTCATTTTATTTTATTTGTACCATCTCAAATCTACCCATGATGTTAAAAACATTGATGTTTGGCTCGTTATTTTTCTCAATTTATTTTCTTTGAAAAAATGTGAACTTGTGAGTTTGAGTTTTTTCACAATAAATGAATTAGACTTAAGTGTATGATATTATATGGACATGTTTTGGTAAATAGAATTCTACATTTATATATGGTCATAAGATATATATTATGTAATACTTTAAAGTTAATTGATCATATGAGGTTTGGGAAGAATACACTATGACTTGAGGATCATAGAGTTCTTTGTAGACAAGACACCCTATGGCCCTAGGGCCATAGAATCCCCCAAAAGAAAATGGGATACCCTAAAACCTTACAGATGTAGGGTGATTACACTGTGTCTCTAAAAGGGCACATAAGCATCTGGGTTACTCTATAGCCTTAGGCCCATAGGGTGTCAACATAGAATCCCCCAAAAGAATTTGGCTACCCTACAATATATCTTACGGATATAGGGTGATTATATAGAGTCTTAAAAAGGGTACATAAGCATTTGGGCTAGTCTACAGCCTTAAGGCCATAGGGTGTCAACACAGCTATCCTACAATCTTATGTATATAGAGAGATTACATAAAGTCTCCAAACGGGCACATGAGTATTTGGGATATTCTAGAAGGAAACATAAGTTATCCAAGAGAATTTGGGATACCCTAAGGCCTTAGGGCCATAGGGTGGTGACATAGAATCTCCACAGGGGCACTTAAATCACCCCATGGATACAAATCACCTAGCTCTTATGGACACATCTTATAAAACATCACATGACACCCTATAACCTTTAGACCATAGGTTGGTTATTCTAGGTCACCTAAAGACTCTTTAAGTGTTTCAAGAACATTTTTTTTTGGCCTTATATCTTGTGTCCATATCTAGGTGTCTATTGAGAATGAAATAAGCTAGAAAAAACTAAAAAGTATCTAGTCCTCAAAATTCCAAAATGAGAGTTTGAACAATTGATGTATGATCATTTTTTGTTGGGTGTAAGTCCTTAAATTTTGAATTGATGGTGTAAGCGTTTGAAATAATCATCTTTGTATTGCAACTAACTAGATTAAACATATTCGCTTTGAAATAATTATCTTTGTATTGAAACTAACTAGATTAAACATATATTCAATATTTTTCGTAAATGCCAATTGATTGCTTAGATAGTAAACATCGAGTATAAATGGTTATTGAAGAATTTGTCCTTTGGATTATGTGAAGATTTATTTCTTTGATTGTAACAAGATTTTATTCAAAGATATAAAGTGTGAGTATTCTGTTCCAAACTATGATTTTGTTTCTCTTCTAGATGATGCAGAGAATTGGAATTTATATCTTGAATTTTTTTCAATAGAGGGAAGCTAGGACTAGTAGAATTTTTTAGCTTTTCATGTAGCAATCGGAACATTGTATCAAGGTTTATTGCAAAGAAATGATTGTATAATGTATAACCATTGTTTAAGTTTGTGAATTATAAGTAGAAGGCAATGCAAGTTCCAAAACATGTGCAATGCCATAAGGAGAATCCAACACAAATACTTTTGCCCCTCAGGATTTGTAAATCAAAGTGCATGGTGAGTCGAACCTTCCATCCACCAACAGATCAATGCATTTGTGAATTACAGTACTTGCAAATTTTATTTAAATGTTTGAATGTTATGATGATATTTGAAGGCAAAGACCCCTTCAACTGTGTGGCAAAGCAACAAATGTATGATGTATGATAATGATTCAATTTTGTATATCGTGTTGCATATTTATCGCAGTATTAGCTTACACATTTTGCTAGCATAGAGGACACCCTATGGCCCTAGGACCATAGAATGCCATCATATCCCATGTACAATTTCTCTTTTACCATAGAGGACATCTTATGGATCTAGGGTCATAAGACGCCAACATAGTGCATAAATGGCTTCTTATAAGTATACACGTAAACATAGTGCATAGAGGGAATTTTACTAGCATAAGGACCGCCCTATGGCCTTGGGACCATAGGGTGCCAACATAGAGCATAGAGGGCTTTTTATTAGAACCTTGTTGCCCTTGGGACACCATAGTGCCATAAAGTGGTTTTTGTATATATAGTAGAGAATTCTCACACACATGATACCTTGGTCACTATCTAGCCCTTGGACCATATGATAGTAGCATAGAGAACACCCTATAGCCCTAGAATTTCCTTCTATCCCTAGCGCCATACACTGCCAACATATAGTATACATGGTTTCTTCATAGAGCAAACCTTTTAGCCCTACACTATAGAGTGTAAACCTAGACCTATAATGTATCATACTAGCATAGAAGGCACCCTATGACCCTGAGGCCAAAGAGTACCAATTTAGGGCATAAAGGGTCTTTTCCTAAGTTGAAGGGCACCTTGTGGGCCTAGGCAGCACCCTATGGCCCCAGGGCCATAGGGTGTCAACATAGTCAAATGGGGTGTAAACTTAGAGCATAGAGGGTTTCTTACTATCATGGAGGACACCCTATGTCCTTGGTGCCATAGGGTGCAAACATATAGCATAGAGGGTTTCTTGCTAGCATAGAGAGCACCCTATGACCTTGGGGCCATATGATTCCAACAAAGAGCATAAACGGTTTTTTGATAGCATAGAGGATAGCTTATTTCCCTCGGGCCATATGATACAAAAATAAAAGAGTCTTAAGAAGGGCACCTAGGCCACTAAATCACCATGGGGCCATAAGGTGGTCTTTATGGGGAATGCTCCTAAAGGATTCCTTGGCTATTTTATGGCCTTTGGCTACCAACATAGAGTTTAGATGGTTTCTTACTAACATAGAGCTCACCTTGTGGCTTACGGTCTTTAGATTCTAATATAGAGTTCCAATGGTTTCATACTAGGCGTAAGGGGCACCCTATGGCCTTGGGGCCATAGAGTGTCAATGTAGAGCGTAGAGGTTTCCTTTCTAACATAGAGGGCACCATGTGGCCTAGGAGCCATTTGATACACCCTATGGCCCGAGGGTTGTAGGTTGCCAATGTAGACAAGGTTTCTTAGTAGCATTATAAAGGGTACCTTGTGGCCCTCAAGTCTCCATAGGGTGCCAACATAGAGCGTAGAAGTTTTTTCTTACTAGCATAGAGGACATCCTATGGCCTTGGGGCCATTGGGTTTCAATATTGAACATAGAGGATTTCATACTAGCATAGAGGCTACCTTGTGGCCCTAGGTCCATAGGGTGCAAACATAGAGAATAAAGGATTTCTTACTATCATACAGGGTACCTTGTGCCCCTAGGTCCATAGGGTGCAAACATAGAGCATAGAGGATTTGTTACTAGCACAGAGGGCACCCTATGGCCCAAACGCCATAGAGTGATAAATATAGCATAAAGGGTTTCTGACTAGCATACGAGGCAGACCTTGTGGCCCTCGGGTCATAGGGTGCCAACATAAAGCATATATGGTTTCTTACTAGTGCTCATAGAGGGCATCTTGTGGCCCTATGACAACCCATGGCCTTAGAGCCGTAGGGTGACACATAAATAAAGTACCATATGGCTTTGAATCCATATATCTATTTATATGTTGAGACCTCCCAACAATCCCAACCCTATGGCCTTGAGGCCATAACGAGACATATTTTGGATTATCTTAAAGTCATAGAGATATCTACAAAGAGAACAGTATGGCCTGAAGGCCATAAGAAACTTAGTCAAGTAAATCATCCAATGCAAGAAGATCATGGAAATAGAAAATGAGACTTCTGCTCTAGAGCTTAAAGGCATAAATGTTTCTCCAAGTATACTTCTAGGCGCCACCATCATGGACAAAGAACTAATGTAGCTAGATAAAGATTAGGAATCTCTAGACAATAAGGAGCATAAAAATAAATTCATTGTAGATGTGTTGTCAGTTAGTAAACTTGCTATTTGCGATTAGTTTTTCTAACCATGTGACAAAAAAGAGTTATCAAAATGTAGATACTTTGGAATCTAAAATTAGGTGTTCTTTAAACTTGCAGTCCTTCAACAAGATATTGCGGCTGACAAAGTTTTACTCGAGATTGTTGGTATAGAGGATGCTAATGCCATTGACCCTACTGAGAAAGATTCTATGAATCTCCATGTCAACGAAAGAGTTTCTGATGAAGATGACAAGAATCTACAAGTCCTTGAAGGTCAACTGCTACAACGACTGGAGATAAATTTAAAGAGTAATCCAATGGAAGAAGACAGTGAAAGTTCCAGAACATGTGCAAGGGAAGAAGAAGAATCCGATGAAAATATTCTAGTAGCCCAAGAGTTGGGAATTGGATTGCATGACATCACAATGGAAGTAGAAGGCAATGGAAGTTCTAGAACATGTGCAACGCCAGAAGGAGAATCCAACACAAATATTTTAGCACCCCAGGATTTGGAAATCGAAGTTCATGGTGAGTCAGACCTTTCATCCACCAACAAACCAATGCTGACTATAATAGTGAGCTTGTGTGGATTGTTCCTGAGGAGATGCTGGCAAAAGTCCAAGAAAATGAAGAGCTTAAAGTTTGGACATGAGCATATTGTTCTTCGTCCAGGATGCATTGAGTTTTTAAAGGCTCTATTTAGCAATTTCAATGTAGGGATATGGTCAGCTGCTAATGACATGCATGTTATGGACATCATCAAGATTTTAGAAAAAGAAGCGAAAGAAAAATTTCCATTCTTTATGATCTGGGGGCAAAGCCAATGTTAACCATGCGTAGAATCAAGGATCACTCGATTAGATAATCTAGGAGTAGAAGCACTTTTCAAACCGTTGGCTATTGCATCATCAAAATTTGGGCTTGATGCAAGAAGATTGCTTCTTGTAGATGATGAACCATTAAAGGGATGTGTGAATCCTGCAGTGAATTGTATTTTTCCACTATCATTTAATGTTGATGATGAGGAGGATAATATCCTCCTTGGGGAGCTGCTACCATATATCAAAGCTCTCAATCATGTTAATGACATTCGCACAGTTACAGGGTCTCATTTATATGGACAAGCACTCATTGCTCAAGGTCATGAGCTTTATAACCGTATACACAAGGTTGTTGCAGAGTGGGAGGAGAGAAATCTAATTTTTCTAGGAAAAACCTACTCCACGGGAAGGCTACTAGAAGTTTCTCGTCCTCTTCATGATGAGAAAGTTACAACATCTAGCACTAGTGGAATGTCCACTCAAAGTCAAGACAAGAAACTTTCAGCACATGATCGAGAAAAAGTAAGGGTCTTAAAGAATATCAAATCATTATCAGCCTTGAAAGGTACAGAAGCAATCATGCTTGCCCAAAAATTGTGATACAAGGAGCTTGTGATCAAAGTACATGAAGTCAGGAATTATATAAAGCATCTAAAAATTCAGTATGATCTCAAATAGCCCTATATCAAGAAATGATGGAGCAATGTTTTGTAACATTTTGTCATTTACAAAGATCTTTATGTACTCAGAGACTTTGTTAGAGTGCTTAGGGTTTCAAGATATATGAAGATGTAAATGATGAATAGTTTTTTAAATTGTCTTTCAATACTATAAGTAACTTCTGAGTTTCATGTGCCAAATGCTCGTTTTTTAAAAAGCTTTTATGTTGTTTGCTTTGAAATTTGAGTTCATTGTGCCATCAAGGACAATATACATGCTCATAAGGTCAAATCTTGCTCTATAACCTTGGGGGAATTTCACTTTATGGTCTTAACACCCTATGAATCTAAGGCCATAGGGTCATAGTTTGGCATGTGTTCTTGCATAGGACTTACTAAGTGTAACCACAAATTAGCACCCTATGTCCCTAAGGTCTTCAACACACTTAAGATCTCTATATTAACTTTTCTTTTTTAATCATTTCAGAGCTTCTAAGAAAAAATGTTTTGCTATTAGATTATCACAAAATAGAGGAGCTCCCTTTCATATTACATCAAATATCACATTCAAACCAAGAGCAATGGTTTCATTATCTACCAACATCTTTCAAACAGGACAAAAGAACGCTTATCTTGGATTTAGAGGGTGTGCTTCTTGCAACATTTGAACTTCAATCAAGGCCAACTTGGACCAAGTACATGTGCATTGTAGAAGATAACAATGAGGTGTATGCGGTGCGTCCAGATGCAGAGTATTTCTTAAGATTTTGCTTTGAGTTCTTTGAGGTTTGGATTTGGAGCTGTCATCGTTTACAAAAAGCTCAACACATAATCAAGACCTGTTTTCCTACACAAAGTCACAAATTCAAGATGATTATGGATAACCGGTGCTGCCAAAATTCAACTTTCATGATCGGTTACAAAAGAGCCTATCACAAAAATCTTTCGACCATATGGAAGCTATTTGATTATTTAGATGGGGGCAACACTATAATATTTGATGATAGTCCATATCGAGTGATGTGGAATATGCAAGGAACTTATATGATTTTTCCAAAGTTTTGGAACCAACCTACTCAATTGCTTCAAAGTTTTTTAAAAGATGAAATTGTTCCATGGTTATGTGGATGGTTGTATGCTAAAGACAAGAGAGTATATACCATAAGAAATTTTGTAATGTTCCATCCTGATCCTGAGACTCACTATGTAATGCAATGTTATATGTCTCAAAGAACTCAAAATCTCAAGAGAAGGAGGCCATTTTAAGTGTACTAGTTAAGTATTCTAAATACCATCTACCAAGTATTTGGCAATGTGTACTTTTCAAAATTTAAACTTAATGGAATGTTGTGGGATATCTTGAAACATCTTTAAACTGTTTTTTTAATGAAGTGCATCCTATTGTCAGGAGACTTCTCTCATTCAAGTTCTTTGGTTTAATTGTTTGATGCTTCTATGGTATTGTTAACTTTTTCTTCTTATTAATTGTCTTTATTAAGTGATCCAAACAATCAGAATGTTCTTGACATTTGGTAGTGTTACAAAACGGTGTTTTTTGAACACCCTCAATCTTGGAGATATCATACTCTTTCTAGTTAGTACTTTATTGTACATGCGATAAAGACCATCATTTTTATGAAACTGTCAAGTTGGTGGTAATCTTTATGTTTATACTTTATACTATTTTGACATAATCAATGTATACAATTCGTATTATTCACATCAAATGGTGTTTTTAAACACCTCCTTTTTTTGAGACACCATCTCTAAAACCTTTGAGTGAAGTTTTAAAGCATGTACTTGATGTAGAAAATCTTCATCTTAACATTGATTCTTTGGCACAAACTTATATTAGGAGTTTTTATATTGTAGTTTTATGTTAAGAAATAATTTGAAAGTTAGAATTATGATAGTTTATCTAAGTAAGAGCTTCATCTAACTTTGTATAGTTAAATAAAATACCAAATGGAATTATAGGTGCAATAGATGACATCTTATGGTCTTAGGGCCATAGGATACTCTATAGTATTGTTTAGATTTTTTAATTGTTTGTGAACATAGATCAAAGAGGGTTTTTCTCACTACCATAGAGGATATCCTATGGCTTTGGGGCCACATGGTCTCAATATTGAGCGTAGAGGATTTCTTACTAGCATAGAGGGTACCTTGTGGCCCTAGGTCCATAGGGTGCAAACCCAGAGTATAGAGGAGTTCTTACTAGCACAGAGGGCACCCTATGGTCTAAGGCCATATGGTGACAACATATAGAATAAAAGGTTTCTAACTAGCATACGAGGCACACCTTGTGCGCCTTGGGACATAGAGTGCCAACATAGAGCATAGAAGGGTTTCTTATTGGCATAAACAACATCTTGTGGCCCTAAGACAACCTACAGCCTTAGGGACATAGGGTGGCACATAAATAAAGTCCCATATGGCTTTGAAGGACTGGATCTCTTTATACGTTGGGACCAGCTAACAATCCTAACCCTATGGCCTTGAGGTCATAAAGAGACATATTAAAGTCATAGACATGTCTACAAACAGCACCATATGGCCTTAAGGCCATAGGTGCAATAGATGACATCTCATGGTCTTATAGCCATAGGATACTATATAGTATTGTTTTGACTTTTTAAGTGTGAAATATTAGTTGAATGTTGTTTAAAGTATCGTGTATTTAAAACTTGATAGCATGCTACAAAACCATGACCAAGTATTTTGTTATACATGGATTAAGGTCACCAAATTATGACAAGAGTGTTTAATAGTATTTGCCTTTACATATTATCTTTTTTAATTGTTGTAATCAATCTATATTCTGCTTTAAAATCATATCAATATATTGGTTTTTTTGACACCTCATTTTTTGAGAAGCTACTTCTAGAAGCATTGGTTGAATTTTGAAAAGCACTGATGTCATACAAATCCTCTTTCCAAAAACTATATTGGAGGTTTATTCTTAAATTTTATAGTAGAGAAATTAAAATAGAATCATACAATCATGATAATTTATCTAAATTAAAGGCAACTAGAGCTTAAAAATCATTAAATAACACAATCCTAGCATACACATTTAGAATTTGGGAAACGGGATTTTCCCAAATTATCTAAAATGGTGTTATGTAGGAAATGTGTCTCGAAATGTGGTATTCAAGATGCTCTAGAAGCTCGTCCAGACAACTCGCCAAACGGAGTCCGGGTGTGAAAGTTATGATTGTCCGAAGATGGAATGCTTTGCACATCCCTGCCGGGCACGACAGGTACAAATCGGTGGTGAAAAATGGGATCGATGGATACACATGTAAAGCTTGAGCTGTGGAGCATGATGATCTTTTCGGATTGCCATTCGGAGCTAGACAAGCAAGTTATGGCCTGTTGAATATTTGCCGAGGGTCGGGTATGTGCTCATCCGTAGGCGCACCGACAAGAGTTTTTTGAGCTCGCTAGAGTTCTAGAAAGTGGCATGCAATATGGAAAGTCAACCGAAGTTTACGGCTTGTTGATCGAAGTTGCGGACGTTGGGATACGTCCAAGTGCCAAGCTCACGGATGATCGAGACAAAGGCAGATCGGGTTTTTTCTAGCATTATGAATCTCCGTTCGAAGATCTGAGACGACTAAAAGGTGGCAAGGTTCTTAGGATAGGGCTTTGACAAGGAAAAAATTCAGTATGGCAGGGCCAAAATGTGTGTGGTTTCGCTCATTGTCAGCATGCAAAAGCGAGGTTTGAAAATTGAGGTCCTTGGCTGGAAGGTCAAAAGTGAAAAATTAACCTCAAGGCTAAAAGGAAAAAAAAAAAGGAGTGAGTAAAGACTAAAGAAAAAGAAAGCTGCCAAAAAAAGGAGGTTTTTATTTTGCCTTGAAAAGAAACAAAGGAAAAAAAAGAGAAAAAGAGGGCGGAGTTTTTTCGACGGGTTTTGGGTTGGAGTTTTTTGGCTTTCGGGAAGAAAAGGGCAAAAAAAAGGATTGGAAGGAGGAGGAGGTGCCAGCAATTGGTGATTGAGGCCGGCACGCACTATTTGTGAAGCGGATTGGAAGGGCATGAGCTTTGCAAGTGAAGAAGCTAGCGAGGGCTACCAAAACGTGGAGCTACGACCGAAGTGAGGCGAGAGGTGAATTTTCTTGTGAAGGCATGTGCCGATCAATTCAGTTTGTCGAGGGAGGTGTGTGCCCCTATGTATGAAGCGGCGATGACCATGGAGTAGCTTTAAGCATGTTCATGGAGTTTGTACATGGTTTCTGGTTTGAAGGAGAAGCTGTGATTGTCGATTTTGGCATTGTCTCTCTCCCCTTCCCCCCTTTCTTCTTTGCTCGTCTCCAAGGTGTTGATGGACGCAAAGTGGACCCCGAACCCCGACGGCCTCTAAAACGCCGGGGGCCGAATGGCTCGCCTGGAGCCTACCACGGTAAATCAAATAGGGGGCACCACTTAGCTTTGAGCGGCTAGGACGCAAAGCCCACGGTGATATGAACACCGTAAGCCTACACACCGAAAGAGAGAAAAGGGGAGAGAGAGAGAGAGAGAGAGAGAGAGAATACTTGCAATTGATGAAAACAACCTCGGGGGTGTGAGGGTGAGTTATTTCTGCAATATTTACAAGATGGCATGCCGTGATGGTAGAGAGGTAGGGAGAGGAGATGGTGCAACCTACTTGGTCCATTCTCTAGGGTGACTCAATGACGGTGAATACTCATTGCAAGAGCGTGCATACATGTGTGCATCGACCATTGGAGTCGAGAGGTGGATGTGGTTCCCTTCGCATGGTGCAATTTCCAAGGCAAACCCAACACACAAGACCCCCTCCCCGTGATGGTGATGGTGTCGATCCCTCCTACTACACTCTACCCAATGCTTGGTTCCACATAAGTTGCCCCCCCCGATAGTGACCTCTCAGTGCCAATTTATAGGTGTGGGCTGCTTGGATTATAGTAATCCCAGTGTGGTTAGGGTAATCTTAATCAGGGAGACAAAGCAAGTGGTGGGCCCGGTGTGGTTGACTCTTGCTTTGTTTTGGGGAAGTTTATTAAAAGATGGGAATCTCTAGGTGGGCCTTTGTCACCATCACTTAGAGAGAGGATATTTACAAAATGGAAATTTACAATGGCTCGGGTGAAAAACTGAAGATAATGGTAAAATAACCTAAAAATTACTGGGATGGCGTCGTGGTTGCGTGTTGCCGGCGAATGGCGTGCTGTCAGTGCGTCGGCGTCAAGCGTACTTCTTTTCGGAGTCGGCCGGGGCATGCCTTCGGCGTATTTCTGTTTTTTGTTGTTGGCGGCGCGTGCTTTGGATCCTTCTTCTTTTTTGTTTGTTGATGTTGTGCATGAGGCGGGTGTGTGTGTGGTTTGTATAGTTGGAAAGGGGGCTATATATATATATAATTTTTTATTTTTTATTTTTTTTCCTTCTGCGGATGGCCGGCGACTTACTCTTCTGCGCAAGGCGGAAAGGGGGGGGGGGGGGGTAGGATAGGGGGTGTGAGTGTGTGTGGGTGGGTGAGTGTGTGTGTGTGTGTGTGTGTGTGTTGTGTTGGCATATTTGCTGTTGTCCGCATGGCGTGTGTGTGTGTGTGTATCGAATGCAGCGCGCGACGCACAGCGCATGGGGAGAGAGAGGAGAGGGGGGGGTTGTTGTGGGGTGTGTGTGTGAGTGAGAGGGAGTGTGTGTGGGAGTGTGGGACTGCAGCGCTGCCCGCGAGAGAGAGAGAGAGAGAGAGAGAGAGAGAGAGAGAGAGAGAGAGAGAGAGAGAGAGAGCTTTTGTGTGGCTTGTCGGTAACCGGATGAAAGAGAGAGAGAGAGAGAGAGAGAGAGCTTGGCGTGGCCGTGAGAGGGAGAATGAGGGAGAGGGGGAGGGGATGGGGTGAGGGGATAAGAGATAGAGAGAGTGTGTGAGGGGAGAGGGGGAATGGCGGGGTATGGGAGATGTGTGGGTGAGAGGGAGAGGGGGGGGGGGGGGGGGGGGGGGGGGGGTGTTGTCTTGCATGGGGCTTGAGGACGAAGGGGAAAAAAGTCAAGGGGGGGGGGGGGGGGGGGGGGGGGGGGGGGGGGGGGGGGGGGGGGGGGGTAAGGGGGGGGGGGGGGGGGGGGGGGGGTGTGGGAGGGAGGGGAGGCGGGTGAGGGGGAGGGGGGAATGAGGCCGAGGGGGGGTGTGAATGAGCGAGGGAGGGTGAGGCGAGCGGTGAGGGGATAAGAGGGAGGAGGGGTCGGGGAAGGGAATATTGGCGGGCAAAGAGAGGGGGGGGGGAATGAGGGTAGAGGGTAATGGGAGAGGGGATAGGGTGAGTGTAAGAGTGAGGGGGGGGGGGGGGGGGGGGGGGGGGGGGTTCTCACGCGGCTCACACCGAGGGAGCACGAGAGAGGGGTTGGGGGTTCCTTCTCTGAGTTTCTGCCTGGCCGGGGAGGGTAAATCGGGGGGAGAGAGATATTAGGAAAGGGGGTATGTAGGGAAAATGGGGGGGAGAGAGTGCGAGGGTTTTATCCGATGCCCGTAGGATGGGACGGGAAAAAAATAAGTTACGGTGGGGGGGTACTGAGAGTGGGGGGGGGGGGGGGGTGTAATGAGTTTTTTTCTTTTTTTTTCTTTGATTTCCGAAAGTCGGCTATCAGTGTGTGTGAGCTTGTGCGCCCCCTGGGACCCCTGTGTGTGAGAGAGAGAAAGAGAGAGAGGTGTCGAGTTGTGGAAGAGCTCGAAGCAGGCAAGATCTCTGTGATCTCTGTTTGATGATCATGCAAAGCGTGTGTGCGTTGGGTGAAGTGCAGGTGAGGCCCAGCTAGTGTGAGTTTCTTATTTTGAAGATGTTTTTGAGAGAACAGGGGTGCTGTGAATACCCGAGCTATATAGGGACAGTTGTTTGTGTCTCGGGTGTGTTCCCCATTCCCCCTCTCCATCTTCTGGTGCCCCCACGGAGGAGCACACTGATTGCTCCCAGTTAAGTGAAGAGAAGCAGTTTTTGGTGCTGGTCGACATGGCGTCTCGAATCTATGGGCCAATTTTTACAGGTGAAGAAAATCCTAATGAGTGGTTTGCAAAATTTGAGCTGTATATGCTGTCGTTGCGCATGTCGAACGAGGACAGCAAGATGCAGACATTTCCTTTGGTGATGTGCGGGAAGGCAAAGGTATGGTACGAAGCTTTAGAAGGTGAGCTGAGGCATGCTTGGCAGGCTCTACGGGCGCGTTTCCTACATGATTTCCGCAAAGAGGCATCCCCAGTGGAGATGGATGCCAAACTGAAGGCATTCAAACAGGATGTAAGTGAAGAGTTCAGTTTGTTTCTGGATCGTTTTGAAGTGTGCTGGGTAGAGTTAGCGGGTGCCATGCAATTGGCCAATGGCGACTACTTCAAGCTCGATAAATTCATGGCATGCTTGCATCCTAAAGTGAGGGAGAAAGTGGATTTTAAGAGCCCAGAAAACTATAATAATACGGTGGCCATCGCAAAGGCAAAAAGCAGGAAAATAAAAAAGAAGATTGAACAGGGTGCGTCGGGTTATGAAGCAGTGGTCCAACCTTAGGGTCCAAGGGATGTTGTTCATGATGAGAACCATGCAAATTTATGTGTAGCCATTGTGCCACAAAATTGGGTGCGAACCATGCAAGATTTGTCTGAGCAAATGCAGGAATTGCGGCTAAGTGTGATGGATAGAGGTCAACCAAGAGGAGCAAGGGGCAGGGCAAGGCCACTACCTGGCGGTGAAGAAGGGCACTATGTGCCAGATTGCCCTCATCCTCTAAGAGAAAGAGGTGGTATTTATCCATTGTTTGGCAGAGGTAGAGGCCAAGCACAGCTCAATGGCCTGAGGGAGTAGGTAGTCGAGAATCAGGTGCAGCCAGCTCCTCAGGATGGTGGTGAAGTCCCTAGGGTGAATATCATCGGAGTGGATAAGCAGGATGTTGAAGTTCTATCCAACAAAGAGCAAGGATGGAAAGGGAGATAGAAATCGAGCGAGAGACGAGGCCCATAAAGGTAAAGAGAAAGTGTACGAAGGCAAGGAGCAACCAGAAACTAGCAAGAAGAGGAGGCGTCGCAAAATCAAGCAAGCAGACTTTCAGCTAGGGCACGGCTACTCCTAATATGACTTGGTAAGCGATGTTGAAAGTCAAAAGGCTAATATTACCTTTGGTTAGTTGTTGGCTTTAAATCCCAAGCTACGACGACAGTGGTCTACAAGTGTCAGCACGAGGCTACCAAAGGCTAAGGGGAATGTGCATGCAATACAAAACATGGCATTAAGAGTGGGTAGCCCGGCGGATGTCCTTCCTCTAGTGTATGCGGTCATTGATAAGAGGATGCAGGTTCAGGCCGATATAGACGGTGGAGCACAGGTTTGCGTCATGAGGAAAGCTGCTATGAAGGAAACAGGGGTCAAAGCAGTAGCTAAATCAAATGTACGCATGAGGATGGCTAACCATACCAAAGCGAGGTGTTTGGGCGTGGCTCAAGACGTAAGAATGAAAGTGATGGGCATTGAGTGCATAATCAATTTCTTTGTGATGAAAGCGAGTGATGATGCTTATCCAATCATCTTCGGTAGGCCATGGCTACTTGCAATTGGGGCTAAGCAGGGTGTTCACCTTGCCTAACAAAGAGAGAGGGAGACATGTGGTGCTTGATTTGAAGTCCAAAGAGAGTTGTTTTCACCCTGTGGCAGAAAAAGACAAAGGTGATACGACAAGCTATGAATACGAGACAGGACGGCCTATGATGAGGGCTACACAGATACTAAGGAAGAGGAAAGCGAGGATGATATGCTAAAGATAGATGCCGACTTGTTTGGGGTCACTGTTGAACGCTACCATGCAAAAGGGGAGGCGCAACCACAGGTTGGTGGCATAGGTGTGGAGGAGGTAACTGCTATGCTAAGCGAAGATTTGACCAAGAAAGAGAGAGAAGGATATGTTGAGTTGTGTGCCTCTTTTCCGAATTTATTTGTGATGAAGTACGAGGATCTACGAGAGGGTATAGAGCACAAGATAGTTCTTAAAGAAGGGTGCAAACCAAAGGCGCGGAAGCTAAGGAGGTTAGGGGAGATTCAGAAGGAGGCTCTTTGGCAGGAGATCAACCAATTGTTAGATGCAGGTATCATATACCCCATGAAGGAGTCGGAGTGGGTTTCTTCAGTGGTTATCACCCCTCAGAAGAATGGAAAATGGTGGGTGTGCGTTGATTACAAGCAATTGAATGCGGCGACCAAGAGAAACCACTACCCGCTGCCATTTCAAGATGAAATCTTAAATCAGGTGGCAGGTCATGAGAGGTACTCTATTATGAATGGATTTTCAGGGTACTTTCAGATAGGGATTACTCTTGAAGACCAGTTGAAGACGACATTTATCTCTCCATGGGGATGCTTTGCCTATTGTGCAGGATGCCGTTTGGTTTAGTGAATGCCTACGCCACCTTCCAAGACTCGATGAATAGGGTGTTTGGTCCCTACTTGGGTAGGTTCATTGGAGTTTTCATGGATGACATTGGATGTTATAGCTCAAGGGCGGATCATTTGTCAAATTTGCAGCTATGTTTTCAAAGACTGGACAAAGAAGGAGGTCAATTAAACCCTAAGAAGTGCAAGCTAGCACAACCTCGAGCGGAGTTGCTAGGCCATGTGGTGTCACAAAATGGAATTGAGGCAGATCCGGAAAAGGTCAAGGCACTAGTCTTGATGGAGCCTCCCTCTAGTGTGAAAGGCTTGGCCTCCTTTGTACATAAGCTAAAGTACTTGTCGCGTTTTTTCTGGATGTTGTCGCAGTATGTGTATCCTCTCCAAAAAAGAGCTCAGCAAATGCATGGCTTTGAATGGGATGAAGATGCTCAAGAAGCTTTTGACAGGGTGAAAGAAATTTTGTGTCAACTCCCACCTGTGTGCCCTCCAAGCCAAGAGGATGATTTATATGTGTCAATGACGGTAGGTACCGTGGCTATTGGGACGGTGCTACTGCATAAGGTAGGTAGGAGCTATAAGCCTATATACTTTGAAATTAGGATGATAAGTCCTGGAGAGGTGGCTTACCTTGAAGCGGAGCAGTGGGTAATGGCATTGGTTTTTGCTTGTAGAAAGTTCAAAGTGCACCTCATTGTGCGTAAGTTTTATGTGTTGACGGCTAACAATCTATTGCCGGAAATATTACTACACTTGAAGCTAGGGAAGCGGATCATGAAGTGGGTGATAGAGTTGAAGGAATTCGAGTTTGAGTTCAAGATTTACCATACAAGTCGATCCCATTTGGCGGACATTTTGGTCAGCAAAGCCGTGGATTTGCCAATTTATCCAAGAGTGGTACGAGATGAAGCCAAAGAGGAGCCCGACCTGATGGGAGCTTTTACCATGTGGTTTGATGGTGCATATATAGGAGGGTAATAAAGAAAGTTGGTGGAGGTCTGGTGATACACGATCCACACGGCAAGGTAATTTTCTCAAAAGCTTATGATTTGGAGTATGTTCATACCAACAATGAAGCAGAATATCTCGCCCTCCATCTAGGTTTGAAACAATGCGTCGAGTTCGGAATTTCCAGGTTGGTGGTCAAAGGTGATGCGTTATTGGTCATCAAGCAACTATTAATCCAATGGTAGGTAAAACAAGATTCCTTAAAGCAATGGTTCTTTGCCATCAAAAAGTTGTTGAAGTTATTTAGAGAAATTCAATTCAAGCATGTGAAGAGAGAGCACAACCAAGAGGCAGACCAACTAGCAAGCAGTAAGGTGCAGATACACGTCACAGGTATATATGTGGCCGAGGCCACATACACAGGTAGGGAGTCATTGAAAGAGGTGGAAAATTTATTGGGTACAAGGCAATGTCCTCAAGGTTTGTCTAAACTACAAAGAAGGAGGATAGTTCAGAAAGCTCGCAAATTTACACTAATAGGTGAAGACCTAATGACTTATGGCAGAGACGGGGTGCTGAGAAGGGTGCTCTATAAAGAAGAGATTAACTTGGTGTTGGAGCAATGCCATGAGGAGAGTGGACACCAGGGGAAAGCTCAGGTACTGTTTCGAGTGTTGAGACCGGGTTTTTGGTGGCCTTCAGTGGTGAAGGACGTGCACTATTGGTGCAAGACTTGCCATGAATGTCAGACTATAGGAGAGAGGCATTTGGTAGCTGAGTCACAAGGAGCCAATATTGCTCAGAATTCTTTCGAGAAGTGGGGTTTGGATGCCATCGGTCCACTCCCTAAGTCTACAAGTGGTAAGAAATATGTTGTGGTAGCCATCGACTACCTCACCAGGTGGGTCGAGGCCAAAGCTGTGAAGGAGGTAAATGCACAGGTTGTGGCCCACTTTGTTTTTTATAACATTTGTTGCCATTTTGGAGTGCCGTGGGTACTCATTTCTGATAGAGGGCAAGGGTTTAGAAGTAAGCTTATGCAGGAATTGTTGGAAAAACTAAAGATTCAGCATCGGTTTTCCTCACCTTATCATCCCCAATGCAATGGTCTTATGGAGAGTGCCAACGGACAAATCATCAAAATGCTCACGAAGTATGTGTATAAGCAGGAGACAGAATGGGAGATCAATCTAGAAAAGTGTGTATGGGCATACACGATGTCCTATAAAGTGGCAAGCAGCTTTACTCCATTTGAGTTGGTTTATGGTAAGGAGGCAATGTTGCTAATGCATGCATAGTTGGGTGCTTTGAAAGGTATGTGGCGCATCAATGCCACTCCACAAGCTGTCTTACAAGATAGGATTGTCGGCCTTGAGGCATTGCAGATGGATAGAGAGGCAGCAGCAGACTACTTTGTGAAGCAGCGGGAAAGGAGAATGGCCAAAGTCAATGAGAATCTGCCAGAAAAAAAGATAGAAGAAGGGGACCTAGTAATGAAGTATGAGAGCTACTTGGACTTCACCTTCCAGAAGAAGTTCAAAAAGAAATGGATGGGTCCGTACAAAGTGCAAAAGGCCTTTTCGAATGGGACCTATCACCTGGTGAGAGCCAATGGTAAGCCTCTCAGGCACATGGTAAATGGTGTACGGCTGAAGTTGTACTTTGATAGGGGAGTGGTGCCTAATGTACATCAAATGGTGACCAGGGGGGTTGGGCAACCCACTTGAAGGACTCAAGACTAACAGACATACAGTTTTGTACATATTATACATAATGTACATATGGTGGTGTGTTTTCCAATGTAGTTGAGTGTTTGCAGAGTGTTTCAAGTTTCAAGTTCAATAAAGCTACTTTTGGTTGAACATGAATGTTCAACAGGGGGGTGGGAAATGATGGTGCAGCCAAAGTTGTTCCACACCATAAAGTGTGCTTTGCAGTGCAAAGGGTGCTAACACGTGAATGGTAGAGGGCTAAAGCCAGTGAGGGAGACCTCAGCAGGACAGTGGCAACAGAAATGCGTGCTTAAAGATTTATTTTAGTTCAGGAGGGCCTCCAAAGTGAGATTATGATGATGGCAAGTCAAGGTGTTCAGAATGCGGAAAATGTGTCCCGAAATGTGGTATTCTAGAAGCTCGTCCAGACAACTCGCCAAACGGACTCCGGGTGTGAAAGGTATGATTGCCTGAAGATGAAATGTTTTGCATATCCCCGACGGGCAGGGCAGGTATAGATAGGTGATGAAAAATGGGGTCAATGGATACGCATGTAAAGCTCAAGCTGTGGAGCATGCCGGTCTTTTCAGATTGCCATTCGAAGCTTAGACGAGCAAGTTATGGCCTATTGAATATTTGTCGAGGGTCGGGTATGTGCTCATCGGTAGGCACGCCGACAGGAGTTTTTTGAGCTCGCTAGAGTTCTAGAAAGTGGCATGCAATATGGAAAGTCAACCGAAGTTTACGGCTTGTTGATCAAAGTTGCGGGTGCTGGGATACGTCCAAGTGCCAAGCTCACGGATGATCGAGACAAAGGTAGATCGGGTTTTTTTCATCGTTAGGAATCTCCGTTTGAAGATCTGAGACGACTCAAAGGTGGCAAGGTTCTTAGGATAGCTATGTCTTTGACGAGGAAAAAATTCAGTATGGCACGGCCAAAATGTGTGTGGTTTCGTTCATTGTCAGCATGCGAAAGGGAGGTTTGAAAATTGAGGTCCTTCGCTGTAAGGTCAAAAGTGAAAAGTTAACCTCAAGGCTAAAAGGAAAAAAAAGAAGGGGTGAGTAAAGACTAAAGAAAAAGAAAGCTAAAGGACAGTAGCACCTGGCAAAAAAAAATTGAGGTTTTTATTTTGCCTTATTTTGCCTTGAAAAGAAACAAAGGAAAAAAAAGAGAAAAAGAGGGAGGAGTTTTTTCGATGGGTTTTTGGCTGGAGTTTTTTTGCTTCGGGGAAGAAAAGGACAAAAACAAGGATTGGAAGGAGGAGGAGCTGCGAGCAATTGGTGATCGAGGCCGGCATGCACTATCCGCGAAGCGGCTTGGAAGGGCATGAGCTTTGCAAGTGAAGAAGTTAGCGAGGGCTACCAAAATGCGGAGCTACGGCCGACGTGAGGCGAGAGGTCAATTTTCTCGTCAAGGCGTGTGCCGATCAATTTGGTTTTTCGAGGGAGGTGTGTGCCCCTCTGTATAAAGCCGTGATCACCATGGAGTGCTTTGAGCATGGTTCATGGAGTTTAT
Source organism: Adiantum capillus-veneris (assembly GCF_014529385.1). Taxonomy (NCBI): domain Eukaryota; kingdom Viridiplantae; phylum Streptophyta; class Polypodiopsida; order Polypodiales; family Pteridaceae; genus Adiantum; species Adiantum capillus-veneris. Next base: position 94,442,132 of record NC_140943.1, on the reverse strand, counting down.
ACATGGTTTCTGGTTTGAAGGAGAAGCTGTGATTGTCGATTTTGGCTATGGAGGTATGAGAGATGTGGCAATGGTGAAGAGGGTGAATTATGACATGGGAGTTGCAGGTTTGGGAGTGGGAAAGAGAGGGAGGAGTGTGTGTGAAAGAGGAAAATGATAAAGTGGAAGAGGGAGTGTGGCTGCATAGCATGGGCAAACTGGGGTCCACCAATAAAATCATAGCTCACAGATCGTAGCTCAAAAAAATATGAAAAAATTTGAGGTGTAAGTTCAGCTCACGAGCTACAACTTTTGTTTGTATCACCTTTTCAAATTCGGGGAGCATGTGATCTTTAAATATTCAACAAAACCGACTGTTTTTTCCACTACACAAGGTCCTTGTGAGGTCCTTCTTTGGATGATTCTTTTGAATACCTCCAAGAGTGAGCTCCCCATGGTGCATGCATGCATGCCACATACCCTTGACCTTATTTGGTAGGTCTATAATTGAAGATATTATTGAGATCATGATATAAGTGAATAGTACAACTAAGAAAATCAAATATTGAGGGGTCTAAAAAAATATGTACATGTCAAATATAAATAATATAGGTGGAAAAAATATAAAGGGGTTAAAATAAATCTCTCTCATTATAAGTCTACCATAAAAAGATGAATATTTTTTGTGGTCTAATTTATGAGAGTAATAGAGAATAGATGTAGGAAGGAAAAAATCACAATAGTGAAAAAATATACACATAAATAGAACTAGTTTTTTTGGATTTTTGTTGGGATGGAGTTACACCAAAAATAAGAGAAGCTTGCATGAAATTATTTTTATATGGAATAAAAAGTATGCAAAATGGTAAGAAAAAATATGGTAATGGTGAGTCAATGTACATAGCATAAATAACACACGCTTAATTATTAATATTTAAATAAATACCAAAATAATTATGAAAAATCCTTATATTTAGGCCCTATATACAATGAAATATTTACACACAAATGGGCCATAATATACTTATATTTTTTATTTTTATTATTTTTTTGGCTCAACTAGCCCAGTGACTAGCTAATTAAGGGTTTTTAAGAAGATATGGGAAAAGTCCCCTAACTCACACACACCTATGTACAGTGAAATGGTAGGGATAACCAAAATGTTTGAGTGATTTGATAGGGTGAGGTAGCTTACTATGGAAATTATGGAAAGCCGAAAAAAAAGCTATCATTAGCCCCCCCTTAGATAATGGTGCATTCATGTACCATTTATCCGACCATACAACATGTAGATTGTGTAACGTCTGTCTTTGTCTGCTCTCATATTTGAAGAACCTTTGTTGTATGATTAAAAAACCTTGTGTGATATGAAAGGTCATCAGAGCCAATAGCAGGATGTAATGAAGTGACGGAGTAAACCTCCTCCATTGAGAAAGTTTCCATAAGCACCCCCCAGGATCAAAGATCTTGAAATAGCTTTCCCAAATTGTCCATCATTGCATCTATCACTATGAATGTGATATAAAAGATTGGTTGCTCTTTCTCCTGTGTAAAGTTGATGTATCTGCTACGATCTTCAAGAGCTTGTATGAGAAAATTCCTGAACTGTAGCTCATAAAATTCATTCAACCTAGGTAGGCTCATCAAGTCAAAAATTCTATGACCTTCATGATTTAGGAAAGCTTGGTCCATGCTTCTAACTGCTATTGGAAGATATTACAAATGGTTTACCACATAAGTAGATAATAGACGAAGGTTTCTATTGCTTCCAACACATTGGAAGGGAATAGATTTTGGTATTGATTGATGAAATATCCACATGTAGCAATCAACAAGTTTTTCATCTATGATGAATACCAGAAGCATCACAATGTGCGACCTCCATACACCAAAGAACCAAATGAAGAAGGTTTGGAAACATCCGTTCATCACCAAGTATTCATGTCCTCTTCCACTTAAGAAGGTATGGTGCCCCCGATGAAAGGTATATGTGAAGAGAGGAGAAGTTGACTTTGAAGAGGTGAAACCCAATGTGAAGATGATTGGGGCTTCAAAAGTTTGGATTTTCTTGCTAAGACATTGTCCCATGAATGAAGAGCCACCCACTAAAACACCATTGGAGAGAATGATACCCTTCTGACAGTTTCCTTTTATGATTTTATTTTTTACTACTCTCCCATGTTCTTCATCCCCTTCTAAGCCCCCACTTTGACAAGGTTGTAACTCCTCACATTGTACCACCTCAAAGGTTGATGGATTACTGTTTGATTTTGTAAAAACTTTGGCTTCTTGCATGATAGGTTTCTCCATGCTTAACATACATGGGTCATACCAATGCTTTTCAACATCCTCAAACACTTCTTGAAGATTATCCTCACATGGATTCAACTCGCACTCTTCTACTTTGTTTTGGAGTTGGCATTCCATGTACACAATCATCTCTTTATGATCAATGTGGTCTATGATCTCCCCACATATGATTTCATCTTCTTCTTCACTCTCTTCTTTTAGACAAGATACACTCTCAGAACATTCCATAAGATCAAGGTTACCTTCAAGGTCTTCATTCTCCATAGAGTCATGTTGCACAAAAGCTTCGTCTGCTCGGACTAGAAATTGATCCTCCGCCAAAAGGTTGGATGTATCCATTATTGAATCATCCATGCCATTTGAGATATCTTGTGTCGATTTTTGCATGCTTGTGATAAAGGTCGAAGAAAGAGATTCCACATTTGAATCTTGGACACACACTTTAGCACTTGAATAATCAGTTGGCATGTAAGTAACTTCTTCAACATTTGTCGGAGTAGAAGGAGACAAGTATGGAAAAGGAGATGACTCCTTGATAGAAACACTTTCATGATGGTTGGTTCTTCCAGCATGATGGAAACCATTTTTGATGTAGAAGTACTTGTGAAACTTCCTTCGGAAAATAGTGACCGCTTCTTCAAAGGTAGAGGGTCCACTACAAGTAACCTTAGTCTTTAGGAAAGGAGACAAACCCGAAATAAATTGATCCATTTTTACATAATCTGAAAATGTAGAACTAAATCCACATCTTTCCCATTGACGAGAAAAAATATCCTCATAAGCATAGTAGTCTTCACCATGTTGTTGAAGTCTCACTAATGAAGCCCATGCTGTCTCTGTTGTTGGAAATTTAGAGAATCTGGTCTTCAAAGCTTTGGAAATTTGGGTATATACATCTTCAATCTGAGAAGACATACTCCAAAACCATTGCTCAGCGTTGCCTCTAAGGCATAGCAATAGAAAATCCCATTTTTTAATGTCATCCCTTTTACCAAGGATAAGACAAACCATTCTAAAATCAGCAAGAAAATCATCAACATCTTCTTCTAGATTTCCGAAGAAGATTGGGATATCATCAAAGGTATAGTGTGTCATAGTCTCTCAATGCTAGAACCACACAAAGATTAGTTCCAAACAATCATTTTATCTCATGACATCAACTAACTACACAAAGTTTTGAAAGGTCTTTCAACATGAATTCTAGATTCTTATGTGAAAATGTTTTTTTCCTTTCTTATGTTATGCTAATCCAAACCATATTCTAGATCAATTTTTGTTGCATTGAAATTAAACTCAGTCATACAAGTTTTCATGATTCATATAATCTTCTTGATTATGCTAAAATTCAAGCATTCATGCAATACAACAACAATAAGCACAAAGTCAGTCCTCAGTGGGGGCACCAATTTGAGGCGGTCTGGGGTGGGCAACAAGAAGAGCGGCCTCTAAACACCCTTCGAGGCTCCCGTGCTGCTAAATTGGGGTTGGGGCAAGCACAATCAGAGACAGCAACAACCCACAGCCAGAAACCAAACAAGAAAAGGGGCACCACCTAGTTGTAGATGCGAACGAGGACACACATGATATCTCCTTGTACTCAAACGCACAAAGAGAGGGGAACACAAGATAGCCACACACACCAAACACAAACATTCACCATGCCAAAGAGAGGTAAAGTGCACAAATCAACTTGAGCAACTCAGTCTTAGCCTTAAAGACTAGATGCACACAAATCTTGATGAGCAATAGAGAGACAATACAAAACTTGACCTTGTTGCCAATACACAAATTGTCTTAGGGTCACGGGAGCCCTCTCACCGAGCACCCTCTTACAATTAACCTTTTAGGCAAACAATTCAACAAGCCCTTAAACCACCAAGCATGAAATGGCACAACAAACATCAAGGACAATATACCTTCAACCACCTGATTAGACAACTTATCAAGTCAATTTGGAGAGAAGAGTCGTAGTTATAGCATACAATTGCACCCAAAACTATAAAATCTTATTTATGCACAAGAGTAGGCTACAAATGTGGTTGCAGAGTATGGTATCACTCCACTCCTCTAGATGGCATAACTAACTTCAAGCTTCTCCATGCACCTATGTGTAATGATGGAATAGAGCACTCACGATGCACACACTCTACACAACTAGGCTTGAAGAGTGGTGTGTTATGTGTTGAGAATGGTGTGGTGTAGTGTGATCATATGATGATTTACAAGGGAGAGAAGGGCTCTATTTATAGGTTTTAGAAGCCCCGATTAGGATTAGGCCTAATCAAGTTTATTTGAAGGAATAAAAGATTATGCATATTTTTATTTTTTTTAATGAGGGTGGGTCTCTCTTGTCCTTTGAGTCACATGGATGTGGGCTCAAGGGAAGAGAATTATTGAGGATGATAAGATAGAGGATTGAGTGAATAATTTGGGAGTGCCTACTCTAGTAGAGGGTGCATTTTACAATAAGGTTAGTGGTTAGTAGTTAGTATTTATCACTAAAAAATATTTACAAAATCATTCACCAAATGGTGAGATATATGATGAGAAAAGCTAGAGAAGGGATGAGCTTGTAAAGAGAGGTTGAAGCTTTGGAGAAGTTGACATTCACCTCTTTACAGCACCGGAAGAAGAAGCGGTCAGCATGGCGGAGTAGCGTGTGTCAATGAAGCTATGTTATTTCAAACCTTGGAAAATTCATGATAAAAGCCTTGATTTGCAGAGGTTAACCTTGGATTTTTTCTGATTTTTTGAAGTTCTTTACAAAGTTGAAGAGAGTATGGTAATATGGGCATATATGTAGAGAGAAAGGGGGACACATAGGGTGTAGAAATGGAGGATGAAGGCTATGGAGGTGTGAGAGATGTGGCAATGGTGAAGAGGGTGAATTAGGACATGGGAGTTGCAGGTTTGGGAGTGGGAAGGAGAGGGAGGAGTGTGTGTGAAAGAGGAAAATGATAAAGTGGAAGCGGGAGTGTGGCTGCATAGCATTGGCAAACTGGGGTCCACCAATAAAATCATAGCTCACAGCTCGTAGCTTAAAAAAATATGAACAAATTTGAGATGAAAGTTCAGCACACGAGCTACAACTTTTGTTTGTATCACCTTTTCAAATTCGGGGAGCATGTGATCTTTAAAAATTCATCGAAACCGACTGTTTTTTCCACTACACAAGGTCTTTGTGAGGTCCTTCTTTGGATGATTCTTTTGAATACCTCCAAGAGTGAGCTCCCCATGGTGCATGCATGCATGCCACATACCCTTGACCTTATTTGGTAGGTCTATAATTGAAGATTATTATTGAGATCATGATAATAAGTGAATAGTACAAACTAAGAAAATCAAATATTGAGGGGTCTAAAAAAATATGTACATATCAAATATAAATAATATAGGTGAAAAAAATATAAAGGGGTCAAAATAAATCTCTCTCATTATAATTATACCATAAAAAGATGAATATTTTTTTTGGTCTAATTTATGAGAGTAATAGAGAATAGATGTAGGAAGGAAAAAATCACAATAGTGAAAAAATATACACATAAATAGAACTAGTTTTTTTGGATTTTTGTTGGCATGGAGTTACACCAAAAATAAGAGAAGCTTGCATGAAATTATTTTTATATGGAATAAAAAGTATGCAAAATGGTAAGAAAAAATATGGTAATGGTGAGTCAATGTACATAGCATAAATAACACACGCTTAATTATTAATATTTAAATAAATACCAAAATAATTATGAAAAATCCTTATATTTAGGCCCTATATACAATGAAATATTTACACAAAAATGGGCCATAATATACTTATATTTTTATTTTTATTATTTTTTTGGCTCAACTAGCCCAGTGACTAGCTAATTAAGGGTTTTTAAGAAGATATGAGAAAAGTCCCCTAACTCACACACGCCTATGTACAGTGAAATGGTAGGGATAACCAAATTGTTTGAGTGATTTGATAGGGTGAGGTAGCTTACTATGGAAATTATGGAAAGCCGAAAAAACGGTTATCACTATATAGGGGCAACTGTTTGTGTGTCGGGTGTGTTCCCCATTCCCCCTCTCCAATGTTCCCGTATCGACGCTGTTAGTGACGGTCTTAGCGACGCCGAGGGTTATAAAAACCCAATGTATTTCTGTCGCTAACATTGTCACAAGAGCTCACAACCTCTTGTAGTGTTTGGCTGTGTTTGTTGGAGGCTAGCAAGATTACTCGAGCCTCATGTGGTTTGTCCAAAGGTGACTACAAATTTCATAGGTGAGTCCAAAGAGTTAACATTTTTGCCTCTTGTGCTTTTTTAGTGATCATTTGCATTAAAATATGTGTCAAACATGTGTGTGTATAGTTGGCTCAAGAGAGAGGGGTCCATTCAAAGAGTCCTCAATGGTGCTACAATGTTCTTGATAGTGTAGATGTGCCAGGAGGAATCACTATCCCACTAGACTCCACACTAGATCTTTACTACGGGGAGATTGTTGTGGAGGCAAGGAAATTTCTATTTCCTATTGAGGTGTCCCTAGAGAGTATAAATAGTGAGGTGGAGTTGCAAACACTAAAAAAGATTGACTATTATTGTATGGCATCTCAGAGGCTTCTCTACAGGTGGAGTTCATCACTATTAAACTTCTTTGACATTGTTAGCAAGCATTTAATTCTTTTCTTACTTTTTCTTTCTAAACGTTCTATAGATATTTCCATCATTTACTTGGGATGTGGCGTATTGTGGCCAATCCTCTTCTAGCACGATCATGGGCTACTAGCAGAGAGGGATGCATGTATCCTTCAGCTATGCATAGTCGTCCACAATGGGAACTAGATCATTGCCCATGGTGGATAGATATGGAGTAGGGATATGTTATTGTGCGAGAGAGAGAGAGCTACACTTTGTAGAGATGAGAGCATATTGCATGAGAAACGATGACATAGCATCTGACACACATGGAGTAGATCCTCAGAAGACTCAATAAAATGTTAGATCCAATAATACTAGTGAGTATTTTATAAAAGATTTTTATGAATTTGGATGACTAATGGTGTGTTTTGTGTTTAATAAATATCTGTGAGACTGGGGTTGTGTATATGAAACATTATCACTTCCCAAGGATAAGAAATAGCAGCATGACATGGAGCCTGAGCATGACATGGCAGGTGCTAGCCTCTCTTGCATGTCTATATTGTATAACAAACAATACTATAGTTATCCTTGCTTGACAGCTATTGGTGCCACACGAACCTTGAAGCGTTAATTGCAATTTGTTTCTCCCAGTGAGGAGCCTATTCTACATGCATCCGCGGATCATAGATGATTAGCACTTTCCGGAGATTACATTTCTATTACTGGCAAGTTTTGTTTGGGTGTGCAGTCACTGACTTGGATGCCGCTTCATGGACATATGGCGAGAGTACGATCTACACATTCTAATTACAGGAGGGGTGGTCGACTAGTTCCTTGGGCAGTAGACTTTATTTTTCTAGATTTTCCTTTTGGAGGAGTTTTGTGCTCTTCTCCATCACTGAGGAGCATGTGAGAGCTGCTATCCATTTGACACATAGTACACTGGTAGATTCCGGATGGCTAGTTGTCTTGGGTTCTATTGCCGGTGACAAAAAAATTGCTTGTAGTTTGTGTAACCATTGTTGTATTTTTTGTCTTTGTCTAACATATTGTGTGTTTTGTTAAAGGTGACAGCCTATTTTGGATAGAGAAGGTGTGTAGAGCATCTGACTTACTTATTCATGGACATGTGGTAGTAATGCATCACTCTCCTTACGGATATGTTGAGGTTGGCGGAGATCGTCATGAGGTTGTGGCTCTAGTATATGATTTATGTATACATTTGAGGTTAAATAATACTATTCTTGATGTTTTATGCTATTGTTTTTGCAATGTGACAGTTTGATCTTGTTCTTCGTTCACAGGTGTGGAGTTCTGCCACCTGTTTCCATTGCTGAGAGTGTACCCTTTTTTTCATGATGTAGGTATGACTCCTACAGATAGCACCATGCGGCACTACATGCCAAAGACAACATATGCGATGATGGATTCCGGTCTACCTTGCCATGGGTATATGCAGCATTGCTCTTCATTTATTTATTCCTTGGTGGAGCTCCTCTATTGGGGCCTAAGGGCATATGCTTGGAGTTTGGTTGTGGGACTGCTCCATTTGTTCGGGCATGTTTCATTAGGGAATTTCGGAGGTCATTTGGAGGGCCTTCTAAGAAAATGTATTTTTTGCACTCTCTCTCTAGAAAAAATGGCAAATAATAGAGCTGAGTCTTTCATAGTAAAAGTTCAAAAAGTGTACTTTAAGTAGATTCCTTACTCTTCTGAACATTTGCTCGTAGTGATTGAGGGATAATCCTCTTTTCAGTTGCATTGAATGAACCTCGTCAATATGGAGGGAATGAGGCTAACATGGAGGGACGAAGGCGTAGCCGCTATTCACTTTCCATTAAACCTGCACATTCGGCTAATGGCGCACTCCTCAAATGGCACAAATGTTACCCAGAAACGAGCCAAATATCACCTTCACATTGATTTGGACAATGAGTACCAACCATTGATTAAGCGTAGTAAAACAAACACACATATACCTCCCGCTTCCATAGACACGCTCAGAGCTCAGGGAGCTAAACACATAGATATCTGGATGAGAGGCTCTCTCTACCCTAAGAATCCAATGACTAATGCGTCTCCACCGTTTGTCAATCCTACAAGCTTATTGACCTTTGCTGGTGATGGAGAAAAGGGCCTTCTGGGTTATTGTAAATCTCTTACAAGAGAAGCTGAAACTTACAAGGGCATTCTCCAAGCTCAACAATGTGAGATTGTTCGCCTTTCACATTTACATTCTACAGATCAGGTTACCATTTTGCAACATAAAACAGAGGTACAAGAACTCAAAGGAAAGGTGTGAAGTTGTCAAATGAAGGACACCATCTTGGGTGGTCGTATCCGAAAGACGAAATTGTGCAATCTTGAAACATTGCAGGTTGCATCAGGAGGTCTCAAGAAAAGAATCCAAGCATTAAGGTGATGCTTCTTGGTTGGCTACATTGTCTTAGTTAAGTAATCTTTTTGTTTTTTCTTGTTATGCATTGTTTTCATGTGCCTAAATAGTGTTAGTGAAGCAAATTTTCTGTTATTTACTTATGCATTGTCTTCATGTAGAGATTCAATCTATCCTGACAAGGAAAACATTGACCCCAAAGCCAATATAGGAAAGAGATTGAAGCCACTTATAAGTAGAATCCTGGCAGCAGATATAGTACATGACAAGAAGTTTAAGGTCCTACAACAAAATATAGTGGACCTCTTTATTTCAGAGAACTCAGTGCCTGCAAACGAGATACAAGGCACACTTGATTCACTTGGTGTAAGCAAAAGAGGATATTCGGCTATCCAAAAGTCTATCTCATCCATCTTTGTTAAGAAGGGTATAAAATCCAAACTTCTACCATCAACCTCAAGTGTTTGGAAAGAGAGGCTTCAGCTTAACGAGGCACAGGGAGAATATCTTGGACAGCCCTTTCATATTAAAGCAACATACAGTGGCCATGGAGCAAACATGGCATATGATGAGTTCAATAATATATTTATGGACCTGCGGATATTACAGAAGAGAATGGTGGAGTTTTACAACATCACATTTGAAGATTCACGAGGGGTATTACATTTTGTGTTAAAACTGGATGAGTGTGAGCTTGTTAAAGAGAAAAAGCTAGAGCGTGTTACTATTACTTTAATGAATAGAGCCCTCTCAAAGTTTCCCTGTGATGATCCTTTATATTTTAGTGTTCAATCAGAATCTAACATATGGTGGCTTGGTGCGTTTGAGGTAAGCGAGATTCTCAGGTAAGCTCAAATGTTCACATCTACTTAAGTCTCATTTATTTTGTGTTGCAGGTAAAGAAAGAAGATCATGAGATTCTATATTGGGTGTTCCATCGCACTAATATTCCGGAGGTGATTGATCGACAGACTAACCAGGGAAAGGTACTACGTCTAGATGGAAGGGGAGACTTTCAAGTTCAGTGGCATCTTGCAGGTGACCTCAAAACATTAAAGTGCATGTATAATTGTGGAATGGGTGCAATGGCAAAGTTGCCGTGTTTGTTCTGCATGGAGCCTGCAAAGGTCATGGACCCAAAGTGGTGGAGAAAAGCTCCAAGACGTCACATTGAGGATCCTGCTTTTCGACCGGTTTTGAAAATACCACTTGTGAATGTCCACATTTGTACAATGCATGCCCTTTGTAGAATTGTGGAGAAATTGGTCTACTTATATATCGGGTTTTCTTGGAAGATTAAGAACTCGGCAGAATGACAAGTAGCCCTGCAGTGCTTAGAAATGGTACTGGCGGATATGGGGCTTCATGGTGGCAATGTGAAAATCCAACGGGATGAAAAGAGATCAACTGCTGAGAAGGATGTCCCATGCAAACCATCCATCGGTGGGGTGAAGGCACGGAGGTTTTTATCTAAACCCCAAGGTACAAGAGATCTGAATCTAACAAAACATGGAAAAATATATAACACGTCTTATGTTAGCAAGGTAGAGTATCAGAGCTGGAAAAAGCTACATATTGCACTCAAAGACCAAGAACCAACTACTTAATCGTAATGCGAAGGCTGAGGTTTGGCGATCAATAGACATCCTATTTTTGATGTGCGACAAAGATGACTGGTCACAAGGTGATATGAACAAGTTCAAGGAGGATCTCAACCTTCTGAAAAAATCATTCAAGACAGCATGGACAGACACCCAGATTACTCACTACATGGTATTATCGTGTATTTCATTCTCTCTTATGTGCAAATATGTGAGTGTAAAACATTCTAACTAATCTGTTTTCATATCCAGCACATCATCTTCAATCATTTACCATATTTTATACAAAAGTATGGGAACCCGGCAATATGGAATACCCAAGGGATGGAAAAGTCTCATTACATGGCGAGAAATGCTTATTTCAGGCACACACGACATGGTGTCTCTCGAATCAAGGCTAACAGTTTGAGAGAACTATTTGAATAGTTCTATCGTAGAATCATTCATCGAATGCAGGAAAAAAAAGTCTTGGCAAATTCAGCAACAGCACAAGCCATCAGACATTTACAACAACAAAAAGTTAAAAGATCAATGGCATACAACAACTCCGGAGCTCGTGAAAGTCAACGAAGGTGGAGAGAGACAATGGTGTATGTGAATCACAAGTGGAGAAAGATACTCTGAGTGGATGACATTGTACAAAATTTATGTAATATATGATCTTATACAATTGCTACTTGAAGTGTATCAAGATTTTGAAGGTTCAATTTTGTTTTTTGGCACGTCACCCTTGTAACGAATCATGAGATGTTTGCCATACTCTAAAAGTTCATCTGGGTTTTGTCTACCAAGAGCTAGTGCCATTGCTGTGTAGGTGTAGTAATACGCTGCCCGATCACCTGTATAGCCCGGGCAGTAACCAAAACAATCTCTAGCAAACACTTTTTCCACAAGAATGACTTTATCTGCACTTTTGGGCAGCACGGGTCCACCCAAGAAGCGTGATAGTGTCTTGAATGTGTAAGTTGCTATTGAACCCTCTTGTGACATGGAATTGTGAAAAACTACTATCGGCGACTCACAAAGCTTTGAAAGGTACTGCGCTAGGGCCACATCCCTTCCACGATACTCTCGAGTCCGCCGCCGAAGGAAGTCATCCTTGTCAGCAATCCAAGACTGCACATATCATGTCAGAAGTGACACAAAGAGAGAGATAGATAGAGAGAGAGAGAGTTACCATGAAGCTCTCATCCTGCAGAAAGAGGTTTTCCTGTCACAGGTCTACAGATGTAGTTGACCCCTGACCTGAATGGTTAAACCAATCCTCCACTTCTTTGTTACTTGTTGATGGTCTTAGGCTTTCTCTTATTGCTTGGAAGGTGGCTTCATCAGGTAGTGTCTCCTTGTATTTTTCAGCTTTCTCAAAGCATCTTCGGAGGCATTCCATTGGATTGTCAGGCACAACAGGCAACATCATCTGAGCATGCTTCTCAGTGAAATTACTAACATCCAATGGAAGTTTGATTTCTGTGGTTTTCACAGAGAGCATCTTACTTCTTTGTACTTCAATTGCCTCAACCTCAAGGTCGACTGTATCTTCAACCTCCTCGACTTCTTGTATATGAGTTGTCTCCTCGCATTCTTCATGTGGTGCTGCATCCTGCTCCTCTAACACCTCATCAGGATTTTGCATGAGGAATCCAAACAGGTTGTTCAGGTAAATCATAAATCCAAAGGCTTCCTGAATGAGTTTGCATTCTTTTTGGTGCAAAGGGCAGGCTGAATGTCGGCAAGAAGGTGGTAATTCCCTATACTTCTTCAGTCCTTGTCCCTTTCCACCACAGTCATTTAAATGCACAAGAGTCATAGTGGGCAGAACAACCCTCCCTACCTGCACCATCACTTCAAACTTATCTCTGTAGGACTGCAAGAAATTACTATGCTGAGCTAACAGGTCTTCAATGTCAAACTTTGGATTAAACATAGAATGAACTAGATCAAACTTGTCCCCAGCACCACAAGATGCTGCAAAATCAAACAGCCTCTCATCAGTTGCAACTGGGTCTTCCAGAGAAGACACATCCTCTTTGGCTTTACATTTAGTTGCACAGGGACTACTTTCTGGCACATCTGCATCATCTGAGAAGTCTATATTCCTCTTTCTTTTATTTTTCTTGACAAGTATTGTACAGGGTCAGGCAGCCTTGTAGGGTGAGGAATCCTCTTGGCCTGGTGACCTCTCTGATTGATCTTCACCAATTGACTCTTCTTCAGATATGTCCTGACAAAAGTCAACAGTTAAGCAACTGATCCTGCTGCAAGGTTGAAATCCTGGCACACTCTCTTACCTATAGTTCAGCCTCTTCTGCCTATTGGACCTTAATCCTATTCATCAGGAAACATGACAAGTCTCTCTCTCTCTCTCTCTCTCTCTCTCTCTCTCTCTCTCTCTCTCTCTCTCTCTCTCTCTCTCTCTCTCTATATATATATAATATATATATATATATATATATATATATATATATATATATATATATATATATATATATATATATATATATATATATATATATATATATATATATATATATATATATATATATATATATATATGTCTCTCTCCAAAGCACAAACAAAAACACACATAGTCTCTCTCTCTCTCTCTCTCTCTCTCTCTCTCTCTCTCTCTCTCTCTCTCTCTCTCTCTCTCTCTCTCTCTCTCTGTGTGTGTGTGTGTGTGTATGTGTCTCTTTGTACTAAAGGCGTGCAAGGACGACAACATACTTTTTGCAACTCTCTACGTGCGCCTTAAGTACAATTGAGAGACAGAGAGAGAGAGAGAGAGAGAGAGAGAGAGAGAGAGAGACAGAGAGAGAGAGAGAGAGAGAGTCATAACTATACTATAGGCGCACGGAGAGAGCTGCAACCACTGTTTGGTTGGCTCTGCGCACCGTTAGTAATGGGGACAGAGAGGGGAGGGAGAGAGAGAGTGTGTATGTCTCTGTGTGTGTGTCTATGTGTATGTGTGTGTGTGTGTGTGTGTGTGTGTGTGTGTGTGTGTGTGTGTGTGTGTGTCTCTGTCTATGGAAGTATGTGTTGAGGTGTGTGTGTTTTGAACAACAGTATGGGTTTTTCTTTGTTTACACACACACACACACACACACACACACACAATTTGTACCAACTGTTGGAAATACAGAGAGAAAGAGTGAGAGATCACCTTTTGTTGGTGGGGTTTGCAGAAACTCCAAGGGAGGTGTCTCCTCCATTGCTTTTTGTCTGTCAAACTGACTCTGTCTCTCTCCCTCTCTCTCTCTGAGAGTAAGGAGTCCCTCTCTCTATCTCTCTCTCAATCAGTCTCTCTCTCTCTCCTTCTCTCTTTCTATGGTTCTCTCTCTCTCTCTGTCTCTCTATCACTCTCTTTCTCTATCACTCTCTGGCAGTAATGAGGCTCTCTCTCTCTCGCTCTCTCACTCTCTCTCTCTCTCTCTCTCTCTCTCTCTCTCTCTCTCTCTCTCTCTCTCTCTCTCTCTCTCTCTCTATCTCTTTCTATTGTTCTCTCTCTTCCTCTCTCAAAATCACACTTATAACGGATACACACGGCGGCGCCCCACGTGTTACTATAAAATAGAGTATAATTGCATGTTGTCGCATGTGCGGTCATTATTGAGACCGTATACTTTTGTACGTCATATATAGAGGTCATGAGAGAGAAAAACCACACCTCGTGAAAGAGAGTGAGTGAAAGACAGAGAGCGAGAGAGAGAGAGAGAGAGAGAGAGAGAGAGAGAGAGAGAGAGAGAGAGAGAAAGAGCCGTCGTCTGCGTCTCCGAAAGCAAGCCGACCCATCTTAGACATAACGAAGGTCTGCGTCCTCAGGAGGTTTGTCCCTCTCTCTCTCTCCCTCTGCTTCTGAAATTTCCCTCTGCCTTTGCCTCTATCTCTCTCTCTCTGTTTCTGTCACAGTATATTGCATATCTAGCTCTGTCTTAACAAACAACACACACATACAGTCACAAACACAACACACACACACACAGAGACACACACACACTCACAAACACACAGACACACAAATAAAACATACACACACACACACACACACAGAAACAGACAAATATAACATACACACAAACACACAAAGACACAAATATAACATACACACCAAAGACACACACACTCACAAACCCAGAGACACAAAAATCTAACATACACACACAAACACACACAGATATAGACAAATATAACATACACACACACACACACACACACATACAGAGACACACACACACTCACAAACACACACACACACACAAATATAACTTACACACACACACACAGCCTCTCTCTCTCTCTCTCTCTCTCTCTCTCTCTCTCTCTCTCTCTCTCTCTCTCTACTAAAGGCGCGCGTAGAGAGGCATAACCGGTGTGCATGTCTCTATGCACGCCGTTAGTACTGTGCATCGACCAGTGTATGTGTGAGTGTTATAGAGAGAGGATGTAAGGCGGGGGAAAGAGAGAGAGAGAGAGTGAGTCTTTCTTTTACCTTATACTAATGGTGCGTGGAGGTGTTTTTTGAGGTCAAAACATGCTCCACGCGCGCCTTTAGTAATGAGAGTCTCTCACTCTCTCTCTATTTAAATATGCTAAGCTATAGAAAGGAGAGGGAGAAGAAGAGAGAGAGAGAGAGAGAGAGAGAGAGAGAGAGAGAGAGACTCCTCTTTTTGTATACAGTGAAATGGCTAGAACAAAATCCACTGCAAGGAAGGCAGGCAAGGGACCAAGATTAGCAGCTAAGGCAAGTAGCAGATCTGCAACCCCAAAGAAAAGACCTGGAAAACCCAATAAAATTCTGAAAGGTCCAAGGGTGAAGAAGTAACAAACCTGCATGGCTTCTCAGAGAAATCAGAAAGGCACAGAAATGTGTAGATTTATGCATACCAAAGCTGCCCTTTCAGAGGATGGTGAGGTCCATATGTGAAGAAGCTACCTGGGGCACCAAAAGGTGGAAGGTGGTGGCATTAATGGCTCTACAAGAAGCAGCAGAGGACTTCCTATTGGAGTACTTCAGTGACATCACCATTGTTGCAGCCCATGCCCACAGGGTTACTATAATGGACAAAGATAGTGAGACACTGAAAAGAATAAGGTGGAGGTATGACAAACTACTGGTCCCCAATGTCTGCAGGGATAAGAAAATGAGGGAAATTTTGTTATACCCCCCTGAGCTAGTGCCACAACTCACAGTTGTAGATGTCACACATGATGTGAATACAAGGACAAGGGCAGAGACAATTTCTCGCAAAACACAGGACATGAGGGAAGCAGAGCTTAAGGAGAAAGCAAAAGTAGCAGTGGAGTCCCAGAGGCAAAAAGAATGCAATGTGACCCTGTCCATAGAGGCAAGCAATCAAGAAACTCTACTTTCAATGAAGGATGGTTTGCTTGCAGAGATACCATTTGTAGATGGAGCCAGAAAGCTAGCTCTGGAAAAAGTGGACATTAATTTATTGCAGAATCCAGATGCTCAGATTTCAGACACAATTATCTATGCTTGTCTTAAGTAAGTGTTACTATCTTGCTAGCTTTGAAAACTCAGATAATAGGTTTGCTAACTCAGGTAAACTCTCTGCAGCCTGATCAAAAGTCACCTCCCACTGCACACCCACACAGAGGTGTTTCTTCTTGATCCACAAATGTCAGTGATTATTAGACAAAAGAACAGTCCATCTGGGACCTTTGAGAGTTGGTTTCTCCACTGTGCTATGCTGGAAGTTACTGTCATCATCTTTCCATATGAGAACAACCATCACTGGAGTCTCATATGCCTTGATGTTGACCAACCAGCAGTGTGGGTGTTCAATTCAATAAAAGGAACCCACCCTGAAATTAGGCTGTAAGTGTTTTGTATCAAAAAGTGTTTCTTATAGATATCCATGTAAATTTGAAGCCTCATGCTAACATCTTGACGCTGCTTTGTGCAGTTGTATAAAGAGGTTGTTGCTTGCCTATGGCAAGCTATGTGGAAGGTATGAACTATACAAGGCACCAATCAAAGATGTACCTGTCCCAAATCAAACCGATGGAAATTCTTGTGGCTGGAGATGTCTTCTCCATGCAGAATATGTCCTGCAAAGCTACTTTGCATTAAAACCTTTCATGACTAAGGTAACCATTTGGCAATGCATTCAATCAGTTTTGGTTTAGTTTATAAAAGAATTCTCACCATGTGGTCTTTCAATTTTGCAGAGTGCTTTAAAAAACTACACATATGATTATTTGCAAAGATACCGGGTAAGTTTAATACAACACCTGCTTACTATGTCTAGCCCCAGAGAGCTTGAAGATAGTGGCTTGGATGACCGCACTATTGATCTAACAATACATGATGTGCCACCACGACAAACCCCTGCATCCGATACAATGGAATCACAACGGGCGGAGGGGGTCATATCAGCAGAAGATGAAAGATCCAAGGATGAGGAAAGGTCAAATGAGCATATGGAAGGTGCTAGTGTACAACCAGAGGAGACAATGAAAGAGCCAAGTCAGCCAGTGGAGGAGCCAAAAGAGCCTATGGATGAAACCCAAGATGAGGAAAGCAGGCCTATAGATGAGCAAAAGGATATGGATGAGGAAAGCAGGCCTAGGGATGAGCAAACTGATATGGATCCGGCAAGGATGTATGAGGCAAGCCGGTCAACCGAGGGAGAGGAAAAGACCTTTGAGGAAACCTTGAATGAGGCAGAAAGAGCCATGGGGGAGACCCCTGATGGAGATGTGAATGATGACTATGAAGATGTGAATGATGAAGCTAAAGCAGAGGAGAGCAACAACGACATCAACACTATAGAGACCCAATATGGACCCTTGCTACCTGTAGATACGGTTGTTCCGGTAATGTCTATTCAAGTATAGCAAAATATGTTCAGCTTCTAACTACTTATATGTACTTGTCAACTTTTACAGAGGTTGATTATCTTGGACGTCAATGGATTGCAACTGATGCGCGTGCCTCTCAGTGACACAGAACCCTTTGAGGATTTGCAAACGTTTCGGATGGGAACTTGTCGAGTCGTGGTTCGTCCAGGAACCAAGGAATTTATTCAGTTTCTTCTTCCGCGCTTCAGAGTTTCCATATAGTCTTCAATGCAAAGGCAAAACTTGTCGCCACTAGTTACAATAGTTTGCACTGTATGCGGCGCTCACACATCAGATTTTGTCTTTTTGTATGATCAAAGAAAATGCGTTACCGATGAGGGCCACTACCACCCTAAAAAACCACACTTACCTCTTTTGTACAAACCGTTTAGCCAAATCGGTGTACCCTTTGATGCAACTAATACACTACTGATTGATGATACTTTTGAAAAGGGAGAACTAAATCCGTCGGGAACAACTATCTCACCACCTTCTTTCGAGGGGCATTCCTTTGATTTTTACCTTGAAGACATTCTGATTCCATACTTACAGAAATTGTATCTCAGTCCATTGTTCACGGACGAGTTTGTACTTTCTAATGAATTAATATGACTCTTCTATTATGTCTTTGTCTTGTCTAACATTGAGAGAGAGAGAGAGAGAGAGAGAGAGAGAGAGAGAGAGAGAGATTTGACATGGTAAAGAAATGTATTTCAAGCACACTTTTTCACAGGGCACAATTGACAAATGAGCTCAATAAACTTCATGTATTGAAATTCATTTGTATACACTTGGGTTCACAAGAATATCTGTTACATTGACACTACTTCAACCCGACCATCCAACTCTTTGCACAAAATATCTTTTTCCCTTTGCCGCATCACCTTACGGCCAGCTAGGAAAAAGGAAAAATCTGATAGGTCCTTGTCCATTGACTCTTCAATTATGTCATGCCGCAAATGCTGAAGACTGCATAGCTCTCTTATTGTAACCACCAACAGTAGGCCATGCTCTTTATCAATCACTTCCACATCCACAGCAGGATTATCTTCCAAACCTGCAGAAACCTGGTCCATAGGAATGTACTTACCATTGAGCATTTGTGATCGCATATACCAAAACGAGAGTAACAGTGATTGGCTTGCAATCATGTACTTGACAACTAGAGTATCAAGCACGACCTCGCACCGTAAACCAATCTCTTCTTTTACATACCATCCTCTGTTAAGAAGTTTGTCACAGGATGACTGCTGAAATGACTTGCACATGAACATAGTTTTCGTAACACGGATGTTGTAGCTATGAAACAACTCTATGAAGAGTGCAACAGGACAAAATTTTGCAATTCTAACCAGTTTGGTGGGAATAGAGATATGTAGAGACCTCTGTATATCCTTGTAGAGCTTACTTCGCATTGCCTCCACCATTGTTTCCTCGGGAACTGTCCAGTCCACAGTGTTCCAATCGGTTGGTAGAGGCACTTTCACCAACATGCCATTCTTATTCCCTGAGCTGAGTTGGTAGAAGTGGTCATAAAAAAATATTCCCTCATCAGCCAGGCTTTTGCTGCTCCTCCCTGAATACTGTAGAGAACCAATGTGGGCATGAACAACATGGAAGAGGCCTATTATGCACTCCACAGGCTCCCATTGCTCATAAGAAGAGGGATAAACATTTGCAATATATATAAGAAGAGTTAAACTAAGAGTATCAATAAGTAAAAATGACAAATCTAATGGAATTGAGATGTGAAGAATGGAGACATTGCTCATAAGAAGCGGGAGAAACATTGCAAAATATATAAGAAAAGTTATAATGAGAGTATCAGTAAGTTCACATGTCAAGAGTACTTACAATTGCAACGTGGTTGATGTATATCTGATACATTTCCATCGTTTGCTATCACCTCTGGATGGGTAAATACATGCTGAACAAGAAATTCCTTTATAGATCTTTTGCCGATTTCAACTTTGAAATCCAACACTCTGGCCTTCCATGCTGAGTGGTAAACGTTGATACCACTAGACCTCTTGGGTCTTCTTGGTTGCATGAGGACCCATGAACCTTTGTTTATCCTTTGTCCAACCCATTGGTTCTCTGCACTTATTGAAGTTGATATTGTAATTGAGGATATGCTACTACTTGGCCTTCTAGGAAAAGTGCAGCTGTTGGTTGTTGGTGTGAGAGACAGTAAACACCTGGAGCTTCTTGGGCGAGAAGACGTGGAAGCCATAGCTCTCAGAGAAAAGCTTTAGTGGAGGGAGATTCACTTTGAAAGCATTCTAATGGAGGGAAAGTGTTTTAGAATTCCAATATCTTGTGCGGGCTTAATGGTCACCCTCCAGTACATTAATGACCATAAGAGAATATCAGAAGTGGGACCACATGCAAGCACCTAAAATCTCGATAAAAGGAAGGAAATTATGATGCTACAATCCTAGATTCGTGAAAATTTTATGCTATTTTACTATTTTTTGAGTCTTTCCACGTACTTTCCTACGTAACGTAGCCTTCGTGCTCATTGGAGACGCTCTATTTTTCTCTCTCTTCATATGGCCCTCCAAATGACCTCTGAAATTTCCTAATGATGCTCTGGTCATGCATCTGCATCCTTGGATAGTGATGCGGCTTTGATTTTGACGTATGTGCTACCTATACTCCAGTCTTAGTCTAGTGGGCGTGAGAGACAAGAGGCATCGACATCTACAGATGTGGTGGATGAGGGAGACATACCAATGGGTGGAAACCCGTTGTCGGGGGATTTGTATACGAAAGGTGAGCCGGAAGGCGCCGGGCCCCTGGCTGTGAGAGGTGCGGGTAAAAGAGTTGCAGCAGACACAATTAACGGAAATAGAGCTCAAAATAGACAGCTCACCTTACACCAAATAAGCCACAGTATCCCTGTTTTAATCAAATAATAATGGAAATGTTTATGCACTTTATAAACTTTAACTTGTCTTAATCCAGGTGCTAATCAAGACAATCAGTAGTAACTGCCTTGGACTGTCTTCTACCTTCAACTTCCAAAGCCTTGGGTGGTCCAATCCAGTTTATGGTTACCGGATTAATGGCTTGGAGATTATGGCTTGGCGAGCTTAGGATTATGGCTTAGGAAAGATTAGGATTAGGCTTGGGTTAAGAGTTTGTGATTAGGCATAGAGAGTTTACGAAAATCGGCTTAAGCGGGATTAGGATTAGGCTCTGCTAATGAGAGTTTAATGCAATCGAGAGCTTTGCTTGGCTTGAGAGATTAGGCTTAGGTCTGGCTATGGCTTCCAAGATTAGGCTTAGGATTAGAAGTTTTCGATTACGCACAGCTTAAGGAAGCTTAATGAAGCTTAGCTTGGGCTATGGAGCTTTAGAGCTCAAGAGCTTTGCCCGGCTTGCTTCTCGAGAGAGTTCCAATGAAAAGGGGAGAGGAAAAAAAAAAAACACAAGAGTGCTTCCATCCAAAAGAGGAGAGATCCCAAAAAAATGAGAGAGAGAGTCCTTGAGGGCCGCATCCTTTTCTTGTTATAAGTTGCATGAACTTTATGTCTTGCTAAAAGAGGGCCTACCCATTAGCGATGTCGCTAATGGGTACCCACTCCATGACGTGGCAATGAAGGCCTACCAGTGCGAAATCCGTCGGGACCAGCTCCGAAATCATGCACGCTAGTGAGCTGATGCATTTTCGTTTCATACGCATCATCGTTCCGGCACCCGAGTGCGTTGCGCGAGTTCTTCTTCGTCTTCATGTGCTGCTTCTTCTCTGCTCTACCCGCCACGCCTTCCCTTGTTTTTCTTTTTCCCACTTAAGCCCTTATTTTCCAAGTATTGGGCAACCACACCCTTAGTCAATTGGGCAGCCACGACTTGGTGGGTGGTCCTTTATTATCTTGCTTTGGGCAGCTTCATTTGGGCAGGTGTCCCTTAAAGGGCGCCCCATTTGGCATACATATTCGACTAAAGCATTGTTGAGCACAACATCTTTCTTCAACAGTTCTTGACTAACATATCATCTCGCAAATTTCATTGTCCATAGCGTCTTGAATAATGTCACATGCTCTACGATACACGTTGAGGCGGTCCAGGGCGGGCAACAAGAGAGGCGACCTCTAAACACCCCTCAAGGCTCCCGTGCTGCTCAATTGCGGCTGGGGCAACCACAAGCACATCGCAACAACAAACCCACAGCCAAACACAAACAAGATAGGGGCACCACCTAGTTATGGTATGCGAACTAGGACGCAAGAGAGATTTTGGCACAACCAAGAAGATGCACCACACAACACACACAAACAACCTCACACCAAGACACACATGAAATGGACCAGAGAGAGCTACAGCAAAGGGAAGAGAGAGAGGAAAGGATCTTGCGTAATACCTTATTTGTGACTTGCAAATGGAGATGGTTCGTTATGATGCTATCGTAGAACTTGTACAAAACTCACTCAATGCTTAGTGATTGCTAATCATTGCCAAAACACACACACACTGTCTTAGGGTGTGGGAGACCTCTCACCACAATACCCTCTTACAATGGACACAAAACTGGCAATGAAAAACACACTAAAACACTTTCTAAAATCAAGATCAACCGATAAAAACTCAAATACACAAGTCACCTTGAATTCACCAAACCGTATTGCACAAATGGAAGGACGAAGATTTGAACGTCGAATCACGCCTTTGATGCACCAAACCTCAATTTATTGATGATGAAGGAGCATATACAATAGTGGTTTTGAGATTTGAGGAACTCACGCTCTCCCACTTGCAATGTGTAGCTTGAAGGCTTCTCTCACACCAAGAGTGAAGCTCACAAGTGGTTGCTACACCTAAGTCTCTCCTCACGCATAGAGTGTTGGGGTGCTATGTGAGATATTGGAGGTTGTTTTACAAGAAGGAGAGGGGCCTATTTATAGGTTGGAGACCCCTCATTAAGATTATTGGAAATCTTAATTTACAAGCTAACAAATCAGGATTATGATTTTTTTTTAATATCAAAACATTGTGGGCCTTCTTTGTTTGCTTGAGTCATGGGTGTGGGCTCAAAAGAGAGCATTATTGATGGTAGATAAGGTGAAAGTAAGTAAGGAGAGAGAGAGAGAGAGAGAGAGAGAGAGAGAGAGTTACTTTGTACATGTCTTGAGGTGAGGTGTCTTTTATGGTTAGGTCAATGCTATTTTGTGTTAGTATGTTAGTGGTTAGTGTTAGTAATCACTAGAAAGTTAATGTTACATTTACAATGGGTAGAATGAGGTGGATGGTTGAAGTAAGATGGTTGAATGAAGTGAGAAAATCCTTGTGATGGTGAAGCTTGAAGAAGTTTTGGACTTACTTGTGTAGGTTCTCAAAATGACTATCGACCTTCTTCTTCGTCTTCCCTTCTTTACGCCACCGCCGCCAAGGTTGATTATCGCGATGAAAATGGTAATTCCGTTGATGATATCTCTTGATTTGCAGAGGTTAATCATGGTACACATGCTGAATTTATGTATATATATAAGGGGTAAGATGGAATTGTACTTTGGAAGTAATAGAGAGAGGCATAGAGATGGTGTATGTACATGGAGAGCTCATATGAGAGCTATGGAAGTAAGTGGGGAGGTTAATGGTGAAGAAGGTGAGAGAAACCATTGAAGGTGCAGGTTTGAGTGAGGGATTGAGAGGAATGTGTGTGTGTGTGTGTGTGTGTGTGTGTGTGTGTAGAAGTGTGGAAAGAGGTGAGAGAAGACTATAGGCTACTTGTGAGAAAAGTGGGCAGACTGGGGTCCACTCAAAAAATCATATCTCACCGCTGGTAGCTCCAAAAATCATGAAAAAATTTGAGGTGATTATTCAGAGCGTGGGCTACATTTTCTCTTTTGACCACCGCTCCAAATTCGGAGTGAAGATAGGTGCCAAAATTCTCACCAATAAGCCTGTTTTTTATGCCTGCAAAAGTCTTTTAGTGGCCCCCTCCTTTGTTGAATTTGTACAATGCATCCAAGAGTGAGCCCCTCCTTTGTCATATTATAATACAAAGCATTCAAGTTGCCCTTGACCCATGCATGGAGGAGGATTATTGGTGAAATAAGAAATATATACATGGTGGGACTAGTGTATGGACTATTCATGGACTTTAGCTCAATGAGCACGTGGTGTTAGAATAATGAGTAAAAATAATAATAAAAATATGGAGGAGTTATGGATATGGAAAGATATTGGAATCATATGATATGGTCCCTCCTTGAATTATTTTGGGTGAAAGAGGAAAAGGTATGCAAGTAAATAATATAATAAAAGTAACCAATGAGTAGAAATCAATTTTTTGTTTTCACGAGGGTGAGGGTGAAAATGTGGGAGTGATTTGTATAAAAGAAAAATATGAGGTTAGAGTATGTACATATTGGCAAAAAATATAATTATGGTGTAAGAGGATGAAAGAAGGTGTACATAGGTTTAATAAAACACACACCTAAGTAGAAATATTTAAATAAAATATCAAAATAATTATAAAAAATCCCTATATTTAGGCCATATATACAATGAAATATTTACACACAAAGAGGCCCTAATATACTTTTATTTTTATTTTTTTGGGTCAACTAGCCCAGTGACTAGCTAATTGAGGGTTTTTTAAGAAGATATGGGAAAAGTCCCGTGACTCACGCACGCCTATGTACAGTGAAATGGTAGGGACAGCCACAGTGTTTGGGTGATTTTGGTAGGGTGAGGTAACTCACTGTGGCAATTACAAAGAGCCGAAAAACGGCTATCAACGTATAGGTGATTGCACTTGCCAGGAGGCATTCCCTTTGCCCTTGGCTATTAATTGCTTGTATCAGCTTCTTAGATAATGCCAAAATTATCCAGCTCAACAGTGCTGCCGGCAATTGTCACCGGCCTCAAGCCGTATTATCTGATCAAGTCGGACTCTGTCTGACGAGCCGTAAATCCTTGTAGACATCTTCAGCTGCATATAATGCATACAGACCCTGCCGAGGCTGCAAAATTCCCAGATGGCACACCGATCGAGCATACCTAACTGATATGGAGCCGGTCCCCGGTGAATCTTTAACGGCTAATATCTTGGTAACCGAAACTCCGATCACTGATCTGAAAAGACCGACTCTCTCCACAAAGTGAGCACTTCAGGCGCGTGCATTCATTTAATTTGTGTCACCTTAGCGGCAGTTGCCCAATCCGGTGCGGATCTACAATTGACTTAAACTTTAAACTACCATAACTTCTTCATCGTAGCTCCTATCAACGAGCCATAAAGACAGGCCGATAGAGCACTTCAAGCATTACACTTTTAGATCATAATCTCTCATCTGTGGTCACTGCAAGTATACTCATTTTTGGCATCATTGAGGCATCTGTTGTCCCTTTTAAGCCACATCTAGCATGCAATAATCAATAAGCTTGGCCTGTTATCAAGCCCTGATCACTGCTCACTAAATGCGTAGGCTTCAAAGAAGCTTAGCTTGCATTTATTTGCTCTTTTTCTCTTCATGGCAGCGGAGCTGCACGACATCATTTGATGACTTGTGAGCATTTTACCTTGGCATGGATTCTTATACACACAAACATACCTCATACTACATACATATGTTTTCCTAATTTTTATCTCTTGACATACATTTGGGTTTTAGGAGACTAGTATATTTTCCTACCATGGTATGACAACATAGTAGGTTGTTGATGTTGTTATGTGTATTTTTGTGGTCATTTCTATTAGGTTGATCTTTGATAATTAATTTTTGTTTCATTGAAGTGCCTTGCCGGTATACATTGAAGCAAGAAAGAAGGATGGTGCGAGATCCAAGATATGATATGCCTCCTCTCGATAAGCCACATAAAAGACATGTGTTAATTGATGATGTGTGTGATTCGTCATCATAAAAATTTGTTGAAATGACGAGACAATGTTTTTGTTGAAATGACATTTTTTTTATGTTCATTGTAGCATTCTTGTATTGTCCTTATTTTTGGAAATTTCATGCATGTAGAAATTGTTTGTAACTCTCTCTCTTTCTCTTGTATGCCATTTTGTACTCAATGCAGTCCAATGTTGCAATACAATAATCTTTTTAAGAAATGATGCTACTTGTTGTTCGTTGTAGCTATCTTGTAGGTTCCTTATTTTGTCCTTGTCTTATACAAAAATTGTTTAGAACTCTCTCTCTCTCTCTCTCTCTCTCTCTCTCTCTCTCTCTCTCTCTCTCTCTCTCACTCACTCACTCACACACACACACACACACATTATTTGTAAGTTAGTATCGCTAGGTTTTATAGTTCGTTCGTTAAAGTTCGCTCAGTGTATGGTAAGACTCAGTGGAGTCTACGATGGTCCAACAGTAGTCAAGGAGATAGAACTAGCAGAACTTGGTGAGGAGTCTTAACCAGTCTTTATTGCTCAAGATCTTACTGAAACCAAAGAGGTTGTACTTAAGGATCTTCTCAAAGAATTCAAGGATATTTTTGCTTGGACATATCATGACATGAAGGGTGTTCCACCTTTAGTGGTGAAACATGCAATTCCCATGATTAGCATTGCTAAACCAGTCCAACAATGACCCTACCCAATGAATCCTAAATACATAAAAATTGTATAATAAGAGATCGAAAAAAATGTGGATTCATATACCCTATTGAGCACTCAGATGGGTTTCTCCGATAGTGATTGTGCCAAAGAAGAATGGGAAACTCAGAGTGTGCGTCGATCTGAAGAAGGTTAATGCAGCCACTAGGAGGGATCATTATCCCTTGCCATATTCGGAACATGTTCTTTAAAGAGTTGCGGGCAAGGAAGCTTATAGCTTTTTAGATGGGTACTCTGGATATAATCAAATCACAATTGCATTAGAGGACCAAGATAAAACTGCTTTTATAACAAAATTTGGAGTGTTTTCATTTTGTGTTATGGCCTTTAGCTTAACAAATGCCCCTACTACATTCCAACGATTAATAAACAGTGCGTTCAAAGAAATTTTAAGGGAGTTTTGTGAAGCTTTCTTAGACAAAATTTGTGCTTATTCCCGTTGGACAAGCATGTATTATGTATACAAAAGGTGTTTGAAAGGTGCAGATTTTATCACATCTCATTGAATCCTTTCAAATGACAATTTTGGATTAAACATGGAGTCATTTTAGGGCATATACTGTCCAAAAATGGGATTTCCACAGATGAGAGCAAAATTGAAGTCATTATTCAATTGCCACCACCTATAAACTACAAGGGAGTTCAAAGATTCATGGTCCATGTTGGTTATTATCGATGGTTTATTCTAAATTTCACCGAGATAGCACGTCCATTATACAAGCTTCTTATAGAGCTTCATTGGACCGTGGAGTGTGACCACTCTTATGAGTTGGAATGTACTTTTCCATGTGCATATTGATGCAACAAAATTTTCTATTGGGTGTGTTCTAACTCAACCAAGAGAACATAAACTGGACTACCCTATTAGCTTTGCAAGTTGCCAATTGAATGATGCAGAGATGAACTACACCACTACGGAGCGATAAGTTTTAGCTATGATTTATGCGGTAAAGAAATTTTGATTTTACCTTCTTGCTACCAAGTTTTTGTTTTATGTTGATCATCAAGTGTTGCTATATTTGGTAAATAAACCATGTTAGAGAGGAAGAATTACACATTGGTTGCTAATTCTTCTTGCATTTGACTTTGCTATCATTGTAAGAGCTGGCAAAAAACATGTTATGGCAGATCATTTATCTCATATCCCTAATGGTGAAGCTCCTACGAGGGTTGATGATGAATTTCTTGATACTCCTTTGTTCATAGTAGAGACAATGCCCGAATGGAGTGAGCGGATTGTTAACATCTTAGTTAATGGTTTTCCACCTAAGGAGCTACAAAAAGATCTAGCTCGCAAGTTAATCAAGGAATGTAAACCCTATTTCTTAATGGCTAGAACCCTCTACACAAGAGGAAAAGATGACATTCTTAGGTGATTTTCCCACGAGGATGAGTATTTGTATATTCTACAAGAGGCACACATGGGCATAGCTGGTAGACACTTTTAAGGAGAGTTGACTACTGCCAGAAAGATATTAAACTCAGGCTATTGGTGGCCCACCCTATTTAAGGATGCACCACTTTTTGCAAAGGGATGTGATGAATGCCAAGGCTTTAAGAAGCTACAAAGGAAGGATAATATGCCTCTACATCCCATCATGGTAGCCCAACCATTTGAAAAGTGGGGCTTAGACTTTGTAGGTCCGATTAGTTCGACTGCGCGTAACACTGAGTCATGATATATCATTGTAGCTATCAACTATGTGACCAAATGGGCTGAATCAAAAGAAACATGAAAAGATGATGCAAAGACAACAACTAAGTTTCTCTTTGAGAACATTATCAAACATTTTGGATGCCCCTTTGAACTTGTGAGTGACAATGGAACCCATTTTATAAATGAAGTGATAAAAGAACTCACATCAGACTTCATGATATCCCACCACAAGTCTACACCTTATTATCCACAAGAAAATGGCCAAGCTGAGAGTACCAACAAAACTCTCATCTCCATTTTGACAAAGTTAGCTGAGGTTCATCGTACAAATTGGGATTTTAAGGTTACGTTAGCTCTATGGGCTTATCGCAATGCTCATAAAGTGGCTATCAATTGCACATCGTTTAGTATAGTGTATGGCCAGGAAGCATTTATGCCATGGTAGTTTGTCATTCCTAGTCTTCGAGTAGCTTCTTAAGAAGTTTGGGATGGTAACCCATTAGTTGAGCGTTTATAGATCCTTGAAAGGTTAGATGAAGAAAGGAAATTGGTTGTGCAAAATGCCCTAGTGGAGAAGGATAGGAGAAAAAAGTGGGTTGATTACCATTTAAAGATAAATACATTAAGGTTGGCGATAAAGTTCTTATGTACCGGGTACATAATGAGAAGAAGAAATTGAAATACACTAGTAAGGGATCATATTGAGTGTGTGAAATTACCCCGCAAGGTACCATTCGTGTCAAGACTATAGATGGAGTTGAAACCATTGGATTCCTTAATGGGAGTAAATTCAAAAGGTACTATGATCCTCTAAGCCCAGAAGAGTTACAAGCCATCCATCAAAAGAAAGCATCCAAAGAATAGGTAGAGCTTTTAAAGATCCAAGTAAGAGTTGAAGCTCGAGAAAGACAACAACGTCTTAGCTGCCAAGGAGAGGCTAATTTGGGAATCACGAAAGCGTTTTTTAAAGACACTGATGATGATTCATTGGAATATGAGCCACCTCTACGATATTCAATTGAACTAAATAGCCTCTATGGGAGAGTACTATATAACGCATTATTGGATAGAGGAGCACAACATAATTTGTTATCCTATGGAGTTTGGTGTCAGCTAGGAAAACCACCCCTATCCACAAGCACCATCCAAGTCAAGGGTGTCAATAAGAAGAAGACCACTGTTTTTGGAATCCTACACACTCATGTTATTTATGACAATGGAATCGTGATTCAAAGCTTTCTGGTCATGCATGTTTGTCAGGCCAAGGGCAGTTCCTTGGAACAAGGGAGAAGCCGTGCTTCATGTAAAATTGACAAAGCACTTTGCTTTGCACAATGACAGTAATTGCCAAGTAAACTGTAAACATGGAAAAATAATAAGAACATAAAATTGGCTAACCTGGTCGTTGCGGTCACCCGTTGACTCAAAAGTCCGTGGAACAAAACTCGCTTAAAATGGCGTGTAGCCATATCTGCTGCACGGATAGGAGCTGTTGGATGTAAATATACATCCCTTGTATGATATACGCTCGTTTGTCACGTAATGAAATAAGCTGGAAGCATTTTGCCAAATCCTTCCCAAGTTTGTGTGCTCATAGCATAAGCCGAACGTGGGAATTTTCCATGCAATATACCTGGCTTGAAGCCTTGCTTCGCATAAAGAATGTTGTGATACTAGACGACAAAGTCAGCTGTTGAGACACAGATATCATGACAAAAAGCATCGACCTTGTCGAGTGATTTCAAGTGAAAATAACCAGTCTTGTGTGGCAAACATCCCCTATCCGCTTCGAGAAACAGTGACACGAAGTCGGCCGTGCCGAGCAACATGCCCCCCCCGCATCAAGTCTAGCAGTAGGATGTGCCAATCTCCTTGAGATTCTAAAGCATCGCAAATTTTCTATGCTTTTGCATCAAATTCAACCGTTGAGAAGCCGTGCTTTGGAGCCAAGTGGTTGGGATTCAAACCGTGCTTGATTCGAGTGTCCTATGCAATACACAGCCTTGCTGTTAGAAACATCATAACCATGTCATACTCAAGCCAATATGAGAAGGAAGCCTTGTTGCACATGAGTTCTTATGTAGTTCTGATGCGGGGAGCCACCAGTTACGCTTGCCAGTTGACAATGGCATTCACATCTTACTCGACCATGTCGAATTGTATTATGTAGTGAAAAAACAAAAGAAAAAACTCATGCTTAGAAAACTCGTCTAAGCACGCTTATTGAGCATGGGAAGATCCTGTTGTTGCCTAATTTCAACAGTAAACAACAACTAGCCGAGGAGCCATGTCCTAGCAAACTTGGTTTACAACTTCGTGAAAGTGTAATCAACGGTTGGCCTTGCCAAATATTTGTATCTTAAATGCCACAAGCCTTGCCTGTACCAATATGGCATAAGCCTTGCGTGACCCGGAGGAGCAAACATGGCCGAGGATCAAAAATTTCCAAACCAAAACTGGGAATTTGATATCTATAACTGTAGACCCGAACCTGCTCAAATTGCTCCATGCTTTGGTTGTGGTGCGTATAATGCAGATAAATCTACGAGATTCAAAGAAGTTATCATTGAATATATTAAAGTCGACTTGCTTACCAACTCGTAGAAATCCAGGTTGAACAGCGTAAATCCTTTGTTGTCAACATTCTGCATGTATGTTGGCTCGTAACCCTTGTGCATGTCTCGACGACAACTTCCATGCCTTGCATAAATCTTGTGGGAGTTCGAAGAAAAGCTATTGCTTACCTTGTGACGTACTCACCGCGACCTTGATCCGATCTCAGTGAGTGGCATTATGTCTTGTAGGGTTCATGTATGCGTTCCTGAGAAAATTTTCCAATCTATTTCTTGCTGCATGCAAGCTAGCCCACGCATGTCATCTTTGTTCATAAACGCACCAGCCTGTCGAGAGGTCATATGCCCATGCGACGAGGGGGGGACCTTGGCCCGTGGGAAGCATCCCCTAATTCAATTTAATTGCCCAAGGCCTTTGGCCTTAGGGCATCTTGATGTGAAACCAGCAAACTCGCTGGGCGATGGAGTTCTCCACAGAGACGCCACGAGAGAGAAAGGGAGGTCGGGCTCCGCGCGTTGCTCGGTTGCACTCTCAGCTGAGTCGGGTTTGCTCCGGCTCCGCCTTGCGCTCCCAACTAGGCTGACCACGAGCGATTTGGAGCCTGTCGATGAGCCATCTCCTCCCGCCTCAAGAGGCCTTGCACACGCCGCTTGCGTCTCGGCCGAGCCTTCCCCGCCTGTGGAGCAGCCCTTCCCACGGCCATGCACTGTCGGCTTGTCCACGACCGGAGAGAGAGAGAGAGAGAGAGAGAGAGAGAGAGAGAGAGAGAGAGAGAGAGAGAGAGAGAGAGAGAGAGAGAGAGAGAGAGAGAGAGAGAGAGAGAGAGAGAGAGAGAGAACGCCATGCTTCCCCCCTCCATAGCTCCCTACTGCCTCCTCCTCTCCCCTGAGCTCTGATACCAGTGTCAGACTGCGGGGGGCTGGACCATGCAACTCTCCACCCAACCGTGCCATATATAGACTCCTAGCCCCTAAATATAGCGCCCCTTGACCGCATGTCCGTCTTGGCCCTTGGCCCTGCCCTTGGCCTGACAATGTTGGTACTATGGAGGGTAATCTAAACCTGGGGTGCAAATGGATGTCTGCAATCAAATGTAATATTGATTGGGAGACCGGGAGTATCTCGACGCCAAAACCAACTCATGGCCCTATGACTCAAGGAATAACACCTAAAATCTCACCTCTTCATAACACAAAAAACAATAAAATATTGCCAATCCAAAAAGTCACAACATCCTTTCCAGTAGCACAACCCTCTAAAGTTTCAACGTTCATGGCCGACAGACAGTGCTACATCAAAGGCTCCATGTGATTTGACCAAGGGTACATATCAATGGGTCCCCAAGGTATCGTTATTGGACCCCACTATGGTTCAAGTTAATTCAGAAAGTAAACCTCGAAGGAAGGCGTCCACTCAAGTTAAGAAGGTGAAAACCAAACCATGTTTGATTCCCAAACAGCTATTAGAAGCCCAAGGCTACTATGATGGAAATGATTGAATTTGGGCACCTAAACATAAATCGTGTCCTTCACTATCCACTAAAAAACCATGTGCGTCAAACCTTGTGATTCCAAAGCCGATGGAAGACTATGGGAAGGGAAAGATCACAGAATGCTACACACCTATTCCAGAGCTAGTTTGGGCTCCAAGGCAAAACCAATCTATTTGTCTTAGCTTAGGAAAGGAGGAGTTCCATGAAGCTTCTAGCTCCTCATGTAATGCATCCATAGAGGTAAAAGCTTCTACACAACCTCCACCTACCATAGGCAGCCTCCATAAGGCTATAAAAGATGCACCACCTCCCATTGCTTAACTGTTACCTAATGCACTACTTCAAGTTCATTCATGGGAGAGTACCTTACCACCCTTGCAATTCAATGAGGCACCCAAGGTAATAGAGAACTATTGGTGGTTAAAATTTTTACCTATTACCAATTGGAAAAAACAGTTCCAAAAGGTGATGACATCCTTTTAAAGTATGATCTACCCAAGGAAGGGGGGAGTCTTCATTCACATCAGCCTATTGAACTATTTCCCTCTTACCCTTCTTTTGCTGACCCTTGAGCTTTCCAATTTTAGGGATTGTATATATATAGATATATAGTAACTAACCACCCTAGTTTACAACCAAAAAAAAAAAAAGTAAAGAGCGAAAGAAATTATCAAATGAGTGTGCACAATAATAGTCAAAATCATTGACCGACCTACACATATCACATCAGGTATACTACAACAAAAGCCTATGTCATCAAACACCTAACTATCCTCTATTTGTGTTTACAAATATGGCTGATTCTTACGAATATTCTTTTTCTTATCGTCCCAAATTCATTATGTTATCCTCATATGTCCTCTAAATGGAATTCCATTGAAACACTCACTTGTGAGAGAAATGTTGAGGAGTTAGAGTGACTCATCCGCCTCTTAACTACGATGGATCCCTATTCTATCGAGGAAGTTCGTGGAAATTGCCCAAGTTTACCCTTTTTCCTAGGCTGAGTATGCACGCCTCGTGACATTCCTAATACTATTCTTCACGGAAGAGAACGAGGACGATAATGGTGATTGGACAGACGAGACACAGGGCCTTATCGAAGAGGATTACACCTACCTTGATGATGAGGATGGCGGTTTAGCCTTAAAGCTACCGATCGAGGTCTCCAACCTCCACTTACTTTGATCCTCATCACTTGAGTGAAGGAGGGTAGGTAGGATCAGTACGATAGGAGTGTTTCTAGTTTAGAGTTTAGTGATTAGCAAATTTCTTTTTTCCCACTAATGTGCCTCTAGAAGGTGAATGTTTGGTGGTGACTATTGTGCAGTTTGTGACTACATAAGGATGTTTACATGTTACAACAGATGTTCTCCATTATATCAGGTGTACTACTTACTTTTATCTATGCTTTCCACAGTTACATGTTTGCATCTTGTCATTTGAGTTTCTAGCAATGCATCAAGTTTATGAAGTTGTGACATTGCCAATTTAGATGCTATAATCTCTTCAAACTTTCAGTACCTTGTTATTCTCTTTGAGTTTGGTCTATTAGTTGGCTTTAAGTAGGTATGAGGACCTTAGGCTAAACTAGGTCACTTAAATGCTGACTTTAATTCCTAAATATAAGTCTATTAATTCTAGTAACTTTAGTAATATTTTAAGCTATGAGGATATAGTTCTCTCTAGCCTATTCCACCTAAGTGTGACTTGTGTTGTGGAAGTCCATGTGTTAAGCTGGTATTTGAGACTTCGAGTTTCCCAGCTAATTTATACTCAAGCTTGTATTTGAGACCACGAGTCCCCCAGGTGCTTGTATTTGAGACCTCGAGTCCCCCACCTACTTGTAGAAACTATGACAACAACAAAAAAGAGAGAGAAGAAAAGAGAAAACATAAAGCAAACAGCACAAAATTCCTTGTATTTTATGTTGATCACACTTAAGTGGTATAAGTGACAAGATCACTAGTCTTTAGACTCTGACGAGCATTCCTAGGGTTAACTACTCTTTAGTCGACATTTTTTAATTAACGTTGGTCAATCTAGTGCTTACTTTAGCACTAGCTCTTGTGTACTTCTCTTAGATTCAACCTAATAGACCTTAACTCAATTGCATTTCATTCAAGTACTACGCTTGTTCTAGTTGGAAATGTTACAATTCATGAATTGTTTTTTTGCATTTCCTAGAATATCATGTATGTATCTCACTTATTGCATGCCTGCACATGCTGCCTTTGAGCTTTCACAATGTTGTTTTTCTTCTACTACTACAGGTACTCCTATCGTGGATCTCGATGCTGCACAGTTATATTCCGAGGGCAGAATCTACATCAAGAAGGGGGGCATGTTAACCACCGGTGTCCACTTCTAGTAGTCATGGGCCGGGCTTGTTGGTCCAAAAGGAAAAGGGTAAGAGTGATGGCTAATGAGAGGCACACTCTAAGTGGAACATTCAAGGGTTAGTTGGCTAAGCATGGGCGCCCAAGTGTGAATGGGCGAGCTCATATAAAAGTCACCTAAACCTAAAAATCACTCATTCTTTCATAGTGCAATTGAAGAGTGCTCTTGCTTCATCTCCTTGTGTGTATATGAGAGAGAGATAGAGAGAGAGAGAGAGAGAGAGAGAGAGAGAGCGTTGCGATAGCACGGTGGCGGTGAGGCAGTTGAGCGCGGTACAGTGGTAGCTCCCTCTTCTTTGTGGCAAGGAATCCTCCATGAAGGCGAGCGTAGGGCGGTGAGACATGCTTGCTCTCTTGAGATTTCTTGATTAATTTGGTTGTGTGCTTGCAACCATTTGTGTAAGGTCTCTACTTTCGAATTTCACACAAGTTCTATTACGCATTTGAATTTTTTTAAACCATCACTTATTATTTAAGATATTCGAGTTCAAATTATGAATCGTAAGCTGAGAAAACCTAGAATTTAAAATTTACGCTACAAAATTCTGACATGATTAGCTATATGAATCACTAATTAACTTATTGCAAGACTTAGTTATTGATTGTAGAATTTTCTTTTACTACTGTAAAGTTAATATAAGACTCTAAATTTAACTTAAAAATGTAAAGTAAATTATCATAAAGGAAATAAATAAAATAATTATAAAGACAAAAGAATACACATGGATGACAAATGAAGGCACATGGACTCACCTAGACTCACATAGGAGGGGACAAAGTGGGACACACTGTCACATGAAAAGGAGAGGCTAGTCTTGACTAATCTTAATGAGGGGGGCCTGTGTAGCCTTATCTTTTGATGATAATGACAAAGTGGTCAAGCTGATGGGTACCATAAGGGTACCAAAAACGCGGGTATGATTTTTGGAAAAAAAAATTAAAAATTTTAAAAAAAAACAAATAAAGAATTAAAAGAAATTACTATTTTTTTGGGAAAAAAAAGTTGAACGTTTTCTTTTCTACTATAAATAGAGCATCCATGCTCACACTTTAGACATTGAAATTGCCTCTATAGTGCTCACGAAGTGCTGCCACTTCTCTTAGAGAGAAGGCGTCCACAAACCACTAAGAGAGCAAAAACTCTAGTGGACTAATAAGGTGCGTATTAATTAAGCATTCAATTAACTTTAGGAATGATGTATGTGTGCTATCTCCTACTCTAATCTCTCTAATTGATTAGTAAGATTCAATTAGCTATGTGTGTGTGTGTGTTATCTCTTACTCTAATCTCTTTAATAGATTAGTAAGATTCAATTAGCTATGTGTGTGTGTGTGTGCTATCTATTACTCTAATCTCTAATGGATTAGTAAGATTCAATTAGTTTTAAGAAGGATATGTGTGTGTGTGTGTGTGTGCTATCTCTTACTCTAATCTCTCTACTAGATTAGTAAGATTCAATTAGTTTTAAGAAGGATATGTGTGTATGTGTGCTATATCTTACTCTAATTTCTCTAATAGATTAGTAAGATTCAATCAGCTATGTGTGTGTGTGTGTGCTATCTCCTACTCTAATCTCTCTAATAGATTAGTAAGATTCAATTAGCTATGTGTGTGTGTGTGATATCTCTTACTCTAATCTCTCTAATAGATTAGTAAGATTCAATTAGTTTTAAGAAGGATATGTGTGTATGTGTGCTATCTCTTACTCTAATTTCTCTAATAGATTAGTAAGATCCAATTAGTTTTAAGAAGGATATGTGTGTGTGTGTGTGTTATCTCTTACTCTAATCTCTCTAATAGATTAGTAAGATTCAATTAGATATGTGGTTGTGTGTGTCTATCTCTTACTCTAATCTCTCTAATAGATTGGTGAGATTCAATTAGCTTTAGAAAAGGATGTGTGTGTGTGTTCTCTTTTACTCTAATCTTTCTAATGGATTAGTAAGATTCAATTAACTTTAGAAAAGATGTGTATGTATGTTTTCTCTTAGAAAAGGATGCGTGTGTGTTCTCTTTTACTCTAATCTTTCTAATGGATTAGTAAGATTCAATTAACTTTAAAAAAGATGTGTGTGTATGTTTTCTCTTACTTTAATCTCTCTAAGTACATCTACTCTCTCTAGTTAGTACATCTTCACTATTAACTTACGCATAGTTATTTGAAAGTTAATACATAAGAGAACTCATCTTATTCTTATTATACATGATGAAATTCTCATTCAACAATTTTATTGTCAATTAGATAAAGTAGAATTTTGAATAATACTAACAATTGATTTAGTTGAAGTATAGAAATGGAAGTTAGAATTGGATTAGAAATGTCATGCATAAAAGTAATGCAGTCCTAAACTTCACTCGTAGTTTACACACTTAAATTTTTGATTAATTAAGATTAACAAATATTTGATGTATAGAAATTAGATGTAGAACAACAACATTAAGTGTGAATCCGAGTTGGCGAGGGTTCAAATTACAGACTCTCTTTGGAAACAAGGAGACTACTAGGGAGATTGACCAATTTAAAGTTCTAAGTGTATAACATAAGTGTAGTACAAAAAAATGGCTCCAAAGCGTGCTCGAACCCAAGGCGCTAATGATCATGAAGCTGGTATAAGTAACGGTGGAACCCCTGCGGAACATGCTATGTCTCCACCAATCGGACAAATCGGAGCTATGGTACAGGTTAGTATTGCAATTTCAAGTCATGCATCATTGCATATGCGAGACCATAGGAATATATTATTTACCTTATGAAAAGAAAACACGGACCGAAACCACGGGGCTTAACCCCAAGAAACTCGTCATATGTTTGAAAAGTAGGAAAGATTGTCTGGTTAAACTAGTTGCTATAGGAAAGAATATTTGTCCAAAACCTTCGGTATGGTTTCTCTCAAGTCTCTCTACTTATTAGCGCTGGTATTATGTGGCAGTTGTCGAGGCGTGAGATGACGCCCAGGATGGCACCGATGATGTTGTGGTGGGAGTACACCCAGATTAGCCCAGCTGGATACTGCAGTTTTGTTTTGCCGTGGCATGAGGATGACGCCCAGATTAGCACCGTTGTTGCTGTGACGAGAGTATGTCCAGATTAGCACAATGAGTACTTGTCGAGCGGTATGGGACGCTCATGAGGACAAGGGTTTTTATAAATAATGTATATACCGATCGGACATAATAGCACCAGTAGAGATTCTTGAGTGAACCTAATCCAAGGGTTGTTGGTTTAAAATTAGACGACTTCTTGTTTGACTATTGTTTGTAATATTGTTTGAAGGGTTGTTTTAATGAACCAGTATCATAAATAAAGTAAAGGAACATGTATGTTTAAACAGTGTGGTAGTAATTAGATAACAAAAGAAGGGTGAGTGCGGGGTGGAAAGAGGGAGAATGATACCCCGACGGTATCATTCTATGGACGGGTGGACCCGATGAGTCGGGTAACTTTCCAACGCTAGAAATTGTTTTTTTTTTTAAGTCATAAATCTTAAAAGAGACAAATCTTGACGGCTGTGCTTCTGAAACATGGGGAAAAAAGCGCACAGGTTGGTCACTCTAAGATTTATACTTTTAGGTATAATTGATTATAGATAGTTTTTAGATAGGGTTATGGTGGTCACGCTCCGCCATAGCGAGATAGGACCAATCCTTCACTAACGGTTCATGCCTATGGCTACGTAGTAGCTAAGGCAATGTCCGTTGGTTTTTCTTTTTCAGGATTGGAGACCTATCAAAGGTACTCCGCTCCTCTCAAAAAGGGGCAAGGACCTCACAATTTGTGGCTTGCCCACAGTGTACGACAAGTCCTTTGCTTTGACACGTGTGACAAATGCGCACAAATATTGCCGAAAAAAGCATTGTGGTACTTCACACCATGCACTTACAATTTTTTTTCTGCATTTTTTACAAAGCATTTTCATTCGCTTTTGCATTCAATGAAAGAAAAACTATGGGTTCTAGACACTATCCAAAGGAGTCTTTTATGGTAAGACCGCCCACCATCATAAGCATTCACATCACAATCATCATAAATAAAATGTATAAGTACTTTATGCAATTAGCCAAGAGGATTGCACTCTCTACAAATCGGACCAATGGCATTAATGAAAATAAAAGATAGAGGTACCAAAGACAACTAGCATGGATGAATTGAAATAGTGCAGTAACAAAGATCAAAGGAGAGGAACAAGATCATTCTGAAGAGGAGAACGGTAAAAACAAGTCGAAATACATCATCATCAAAGAACTGAAAGGATTTGGACTATGGAGAGTGATGGTGATGAGGATCCATGTCAAGAGAGTGCATGCAGGTGCAAAAAAATGAGAATGAGAGAGAGACATAAGAGCAAGAGGAATAAAAAAAAAAACCATGCTTCTTCTTTATTTAATTCAATAAATACTTTACATATATACCTTGTAGCCACCATGCAATCTCCACATATGGAGTGGCTTATAACTATAAAAATATGCATGACTTAGGAGAGTGCTCCCACGAGTTCAATCTGAACCGAACTAGGGATTGAAAAACCCAACAATCCCCCCCTCAAGCCTGAACTAGATACACCACTCTCATGATATCTCAAGTTTTAGGTGTACTCGTCAACCCTGAGTTTTAGGTTCTCTCACAACCAAGGGTTTTGGTGTATCCATAACCTGGTGCTACTATTAGGCTACCAAAAAAAATGGAGTTTTTGGTTGACTTCCAAACCTTGGGTTTAAGGGGTACCCAATAACCTCATGAGAAGTGGGACAAAATAGGACTTGAAAAAAATTTGATATTTTTGGGAGGTCTTACCATTCATGTGTGGCAATGTCTATACCTATACAACTTTTTTTCAAGGCAATAATTAATAACTGATAAGCTAAAACAAGACTTTGACAAAAAAATAAGCTTTGATTGAGAAGCAGATGATTGTGTTGACAATAGACTAACGATAACAATTGTATGACACTCAATCCCGACAATTCACTATGGATTTTCGTATGGTATCACGTGAATGTACAAGAGGGGGGGTTTTAGAGGTCAAACATAAGTGTATACAATAGGGGTAGGCCCCCATTATTTCGTGCTGGTACAGTATGCATAAGGAAGGGGGGGA
This sequence comes from Adiantum capillus-veneris, assembly GCF_014529385.1. Lineage (NCBI taxonomy): Eukaryota > Viridiplantae > Streptophyta > Polypodiopsida > Polypodiales > Pteridaceae > Adiantum > Adiantum capillus-veneris. Next base: position 94,402,579 of record NC_140943.1, on the reverse strand, counting down.
CCTACCCCATGGGGGCGGGGTATATTAAGTGCTTATGCCATAAGACACATGCCCTAGCAAGCCAATTAAAGAAACTTTCACATGAGGGTGTTGTTCTTGGTATTTCAAAGAGTTAATTTACTCCACTAGCAAACTAAGAAAGCTATACCAATGAGAAGATATGGTACCTCCCTGTCCTCTCCCTTAGCTAACATTTGTTGGGACTTCCTTGTCCCAAATGTTCGGTCCCTGGCAAGTTCTGAGAGAGAAATAAAGTCTTCTTCCATATCTCTACCACTACCCAAGACGCCATCTTCCTCACGCTGATAGCATCCCTTCCTCCTGAGGCTTCCCTCCTGTGCCTTTCCCTCTAGTGATTGAGGATCTATACGGAGTTGAGGTGTGTGTAGCAAGGAAGGCGTGACACCCCTTAATAGATCAATGGACTTGCCTCACATGTCGTTTGCTTTTTGTAGTGCTTACATTTTTTGTTGCCACCCTCTGTGAACGAGAAGTGGCACGATAGAGCTTAAACGGGGCCCTTGTCTAAAGCGCAGGACATGTGAGGCCGATTATTTTTTTTTTTGGGGGGGGATGATTTTTAAAGCAATGAATTTTTTTTGTAGGAACTATATAAGCATTCATGTTCAGTAGTAAGTCTTGAGATCAAAACTCGTCGACTGAGCTCTCTTTTTCCCTCTCATATTTTGGGTGGCAAACTTCTAGTAAGAGGGAAGAGCGCGTATAAGTCAGAGACAAAGTGCACAGGCAGGTCGAGAACATTTGCAAGACATGGGCATGGGATTGCGCAGGCAAATGGGCAATAGCTGGCGGCGATGAGAGTATTCCTCAACCCGCCCTGCGTGTGAAGCCCGCTTGTAGGGATCAACAGTTTGGATCCACTCTTGCACCGAGGCTATCGCACGCACACCCACATTTCAACACATGAGTGCTCAAAAAAGCCTAGGTTTAGTGTAATCCCACCTAAAAAATTTGAAATTTATGTGTAAATTTTAAATCTTAAGGTGAGAAAACCTACAAAAATTTGAAAAATTAGTATAATTTGGTGTAAAATCCTTTAAATTTTGTCAATTTATTGGAGAAAAGGTTTTTACGAGCACTGCAAGACACCCATCTCCCCCCTCCCTCCTCTCCACCTACACAGGCACACGACACACGACCCTTTTGCCCTAATGCGGCAGGTGAGCTTTACCATTTGTCAGGGCTCTTGGAAACATAGACGGCCTCAATCCTAAGGTAAGTCAAGCATCCAGCACTCCTTTACCTTCTCATAGTTACGCTTCTTCACCGATCATGCGTTATTTCGTAGGTTTTTTGAGCTTCAAGCACTTCAAATGATATAGTTTTTTAGGGTTTTGTGAAAAGGCAGGGTTGGTGTTTTGCAATTTTTGTGCCAAATCTTTTGCCCGCGGTTATTTGCCTAGATCTTCCATGACAGCATTGACGGCCATTGATCTGGTCTCAACTCGCTAAGAGGACTCTCATGTATGGCATCAAGAGAGAAAACATGCTTCTATTTCATCATCAGACCTTCATTCTGCTCTTTGTGAAAGAATTTCCCTTATGCACTCAAGATTCTGTGCGTGTGGTTCTACACATATGAAGAGGTGAGGCAGAGTGTGTGGTTTTGTTTACTGTTAGGGTTTTAGCCTGCAATATCATTCAAACCCTCACCATTCGGCCTGTGTGGATTTTAGTTGAAGGGTGGCAAGACATGATTCAACATGTCTTGTGTTTTGCTAGTGAAAACTCTTTTTATTTTAACAAAGTTTTGTGTTAGAGGCATGTGTTGACATCTGTCTTTGGCATTTACAGATGTCTCCTTCAAAGCAATAGTCTAATGAGAGGCAAGCTGCAAGGGATCAAAAGTCTTTAGCTCGGCAAGTTGCCAGCGGGGGTACCAGTGCCAATGCTTACAATCCAATGTTTGGCACTTTCCATGCTCTTGAGTCAATTGTGGCAATTACTGGAAGAGGTTATTTGAATGGGAGGTTCAAATATATTGACGATGTGGAAGATAATGCAAGCTCCAATGGAGGGGCCGGAGAGCTTGAATGCATGTCTAATAATGGCAGCTATTCTGGTGAGTGAGATGATTCAGGAAGTCAAGTTTCATCAGTTGTTGGTGGTCTTCCTCTCTCTCTCTCTCTCTCTCTCTCTCTCTCTCTCTCTCTCTCTCTCTCTCTCTCTCTCTCTCTCTCTCTCTCTCTCTCTCTCTCTCTCTCTCTCTCTCTCTCTCTCTCTCTCTCTCTCTCTCTCTCTCTCTCTCTCTCTCTCTCTCAAATTTGTCTTCATCTTTGGAAACCTCTACCTTGCTCAAAAGTGTGCTCTACATCGATTGAAGAAAGGAACCAACCAGCCTTTCATGTTCCAAAAGGGTGGCAGCCGACCTGCCCTACATGTGATGGACCACCTACTTGCACACATCCCTTTTAATAGAGCGACTGAGTAGGAAATCGGTCAGTTTTCAGATCTAGGCTAACCTCTACAACAGGAGAGCCCCATGTCGCCATAGCTCGGGAGCAACAGGTGAATAATTGTTTGCAAAAGGAGTATGTAGCAGCTACTCATATTAGCAGAGAGGATGAAGAGCGAGAAAAGGATTTGTCTTTTAAAATTTTGTATAGTCCTCAAGAGGAGGTGTCAGGTACAAAAAATGAATGTTTGGTCCTGCGAAGATTTGATGCAAGTTTGTGTGTGTTTTAAAGGTGAACTTTGTATCATGCAGCTTCTTATCTACTACTCTCTCGCTCTCCTCTTAGCCTCGCCAAGATATGTGAGATATTGCACCTGCAGGGGGGCCAATGCGGCAACCAAATGAGTGCAAGTTCTCGGAGGTGGTATGCACAGAGCACGGCATTGATCCCACGGGGTCATACAACAACAACATTGACGTGCAGTTGGAGAGAGTGAATGTGTACTACAACGAGGCAAGCTGCGGGTGCTATGTGCCTCAATCGTGCTCATGGATCTGAAGCCAGGTACTATGGACTGTGTTCAAACAAGCCCCTATGGGTAGATCTTCTGCCCTGATAACTTTGTCTTTGGCCAGTATGGAGCTGGCAACAACTAGGCCAAGGGTCACTACGTTAATCCCCAACCTCTCATGGGAGCTACTATTTGGTTGGCTTTAACAGAGGCCCGTAACATGAAGAAATCATTCGAGACTAAAGGCATCTTCGGCAAAGACGCCCCATCCCGCAGGGGTGGCTTCAATCCAGGTACATGAAGGCGCGGAACTCATTGATTTTGTCCTTGACGTTGTCTGCAAAGAGGCTAAAAATTGTGACTTCCTTCAAGGCGAGTGCCTTTAAGATCTCACTCTATTGTTCTTTATTCTATTTTATTCTGTGAAATGCTGTATTGCATGCCTTCTTTGCCATTTCTCAAATGTTACAGTTTCATATATGTCTGGTATAATGATTCTATTGTCAGTTTTGTTTATATTTGATAATGTAGCTAGCCTGTGCAATCATCTTGTTTGAAAACAATGTTCATATCTATCCTCAATGAATGTTGTCAGATTTCTGTAACTAAATTTTTCACCGTTGCTATTCTAACTTCTCTAGCTTCCTAGTATCCCCCCTCACTTGGTAGAAATTGGCTTTAGATCTACGCTCACCACTCCCAGCTTGTGATTGATTCCAAATTTGTTTCAAGCTAGCAAGGCTTTGCCACAAACTCTTTCTTCAATTAATGTTGATCTGTAAATTGTATACTGTTTCTATGCTTGAGATGTTTTTCTATTACACTACGATGCAAGCTTTTGTAGTGGCAGAAGCTTCAATGTCTTCAGCATCGTGTCATTAATCCTACTGAACTGGTTGATGATGTCTTGTATACCTGGAGCGACGGTTTTTTCTTTCTACTATAGCTACATCTCATAAAAAAGCTAGCTTTTCTCTACTGATCAGTTAAATCTATGACGGCTTGCTTTGAGGCCTTTTTTTGTAGTTGTTTTGTAGTTTTGAGCTCTACCTCCCGCAACAAGCTTGCGTTCTCAACGGATTCCTTGGGCCTCATCTTATTAAGCTTCCTCTTTTCAGACTTCTTAGGCAAGGATGATGACAATGCGAGGAGGAGTTTGTGCTGACACTCATGATGGGAGGCCAGCACCTTGCAAGCGAAGCGATTGCCAGACGTAGGGTGAGTTCTCAGTTCACTTTAGTCATGACTCATTTTTGCCTGCTCAATGCTCTTAGGCTTTAGCTATGGCGTCCGAGTCCTGACCTTCTGATCAGTGATGCTTAGTCTCGACATCTTGACCTGCTTTTAGTTGTGACTCATTTTCCCCTTCTCAATGCTCTTAGGCTTTAGCTATGGCATCCAAGTCCTCAACTACTAATCAATGATGCTTAGTCCTTACGTCCCAACCTACTGGAGCTGGCGTCCAAGTCTCAACTTCTTCCACTGCAACCGCCAATGATGTTTACTCCCTGAGCCTCTTGTTGCCTGTCCGATACACTAAATCAGCTTTTAGATCATAGCTTGAAGCATCTATTGGTAGTTACACTGAATCTTCACATTTTGTCAAATTTTTTCAAGGCAAGCTCAAAATCTAGCCTAGATTTTGCAAGTTAGTGATAATCTATGAAAATTAGAATGCATTATTTCAATTTTCAATGTCCATTAAAGAGTTCAACTTTCCACTAAACAATGCGGAATATGTATATATGATGTATAATGTTTTTTTCTTAAATAACGACTCCATCTACCATAGTGAAAGGTGTTCAATAAAAATTGCTTCGAAACTTGGAAAATGCCTTGTGTTGGAGCTTTGTAAACATTGTGTTTTATATGGTTAAAGTATTTTATATGCGTCAATCTTAAAGAGTTTAATACGCCGCAATCTTTATTGTTTTGGCCATACTCACAATTTTGGGTGGTAGTGTTGTATTAACTCACTAAAGAATGTACTTAATCTCAAACTGGATGTGTGACATCATAGCATTAAAGATTTTAAGATCGTTAGTTTCTTTTACATGTAGTTACAAATTCTATAGTCTCAATTTCCCACATGGTCATATGGCTTTACCGGGTGTGTTATCTTGAGCTATAGTTTCTTGCCAAGACACGTTTAGCATACCTTGGGTCTATGTGTCACACATACACAATGTTTTTGTTTTGTATATAATTATAAATATAGACACATCTAGCATAACTCGGGTCTATGTGTCACACATACACAATGTCTTCAGTTTGTATATAATTACAAATATAGTCTCAATTTGTCACATGGTCATATGGCTTGACCGGGTGTGCCATCTTGAGCTATCGATTTTTACCTTTAGTTCTTATAGCTATCCATATGGCTTGACCGGGTCTCTTGAGCTATCCATTCTCACCGAATGTGTAGTTGTGCCTCTTTTATCGAAAAAAAGCATTTAAGATTTTAAGATTGTTTGTTTCTTTTACATGTAGTTACAAAAGTCTATAGTCTCAATTTCCCACATGGTCATATGGCTTGACGGGTGTGTTATCTTGAGCAATAGTTTCTTACCAAGACACATTGGTGAAGCCAAAGTTGGTATGGGCTAGAAAGTGGTCTATGCCAGGCAAAGGCTGCAGGCAAGTGTAGTGTAGAAGGCTAGGGTAGGTGCCAAGGTCCTGGGCAGCCAAAGGATAGTGGAAGTGTATGCCCAATGCTATGTTTTAGGCTAAAATAGCTCCAAGTTGTCCTAGATGGGATAGCAGACTAAGGTGTACAAAATGCCCAAGTTAGTGCTCGTGAATGTTTGATGTGCTCTAGAAGCCGGTCCAGACGGCTCGTCAAACGGAGCCACGGTGCTCAAGATATTGCAGTTTGGAGATAGAGTGTGTAGGAGATCCCCAACGGACAAGGCAGTTGGGGACAGGTGGCTGAGGCAAGTGTCAGTGGATGCTTGTGTAGATCTCAAACTATGGAGCGTGCCTGTCTTCTCAAATTGCGAATCGGATCTCTGTTTGGCAAGTTATGATCAGTTGAAGATTTTCAAGGGGCCGGTTTTGAGCCCACTGGCCCGCATCGGAGGACGCGTCATCTGGCATTTTTTAGGCATCGACAAGGTTCAAGCAGGTAGAGCATGCCTAGTGGAGTGAGTAAGAAGTCACGGTTTGTGAATCTGAGTTCCGAGCATTGAGTTATGGCCATGTAGAGTTGGGGGTTGCTTTGCAAACAGGGACTCAACAGATGGTTTTCCTCTTTTTTTGGGACACTTTGTCTGAGGCCATCAAAGAGGTGGGATGTCAAACTAGCCAAGGAGAATGAATTTTGGAATGTGCACCTTTGGTGGGGTTTTGTGAAGGGGGACAATCGGCCGACCAAGAAATGTGTGGGGTGCTGCTGAAGTGGGTCACAAAAGAAACATGTTGGACCATTTTTGTGTAAAAGCTTCAACCCCTAATGGGTTGCAGTTGAAGGAGAGGGCACCAAGTGGCACGACATAGCTCCCACATGCACAAATGGTGGTTTGAAATGGAAGGGTTTAAGATCTGGGCCGTATGGCCCCTTTGATGTGTAGGTTAGAGTGTGAAGAGCTTAGTATCTCGTGAGCTATGGTGTGGAAATTGGTGCCGCTTCTAGCACTGTGCGCGAGCTATGGGGGCGGAGCCCAGCAGTGTTTTGGCTAGGAGGGGTGGCATAGAGACGATGCGTGCCCGCGTGGGGAGCCGGTGGTGAGTGGGCGGTTGTTGTGCAATGATGACATGGCATGTTTGCGTGGTAGTCACGTGATGTGGCAGCGCCCGTGACCGCGACCTTAGGGCCCCAACTTTTTTTCAGGGCAAATGCCCCCCCAATAGCGATGCCGCTATTGCTAGCTAAGGGGAGGGGTCCCATGATGGGATAAAACAGCCCGAAGCCAATCAAAGGGTAAGTCATGGGTGTGTCCCACGGTGGTAAAATGAGCCACAGAGAGAGAGAGAGAGAGAGAGAGACAGAGACAGAGAGAGAGAGAGAGAGAGAGAGAGAGAGAGAGAGAGAGAGAGAGAGAGAGAGAGAGAGAGAGAGAGAGAGCCTGAGGGCATCCATGTGGACCAAGTGCAAGGGGGCCATTTCAAGGCCGGCCAAACAAAGGTGAAAGCCAGGAGGAGCTAACCGGGCACCCAATTGAAGAAATCAAAAGGAGAGACCATGAGGGCAGTTTCAAAGCCAGCCGAGCAGGGGCAAAGGCTAGGCCGAGACCAAAGTAAAGGAGGAGAGAGAAATAGAGAGAAATAGAGAGAAAGAAGGCCAAAGAGGCAATGTAATCTGAGCTCACCAGAAGGGGTAAAAAATAAAGGAAAATATAAAAAATAATAAGAAGCCTAGGGAGAAATGGCGACCTTGCTAATGCCCCCCCTCAAGTGCAAAAGAGAGAAAAATTGAAAAGATGAAGCAAGGCGGTGCCCCCCTCCAAAAGATACCACATTAGGATGCCAGATGGTGAATTGTGAAGGCAGTTTTTAAAATTGAAGACCCCCCCCTATAAAAGTCAAATTTTGATCATATTAGGGGCTTTTTTTTGGGCTTTTTTCGTGCCATTTGAAGCCTACAAAGTGGAAGTCTCTGACAAAGGAGTGTGCCTGTCAAAGCCCTTTGTATTTTCTCATGAAAATGGCCATGGTGATGGCGTTGCAAGTTTGTGTACATGTTTTGTGAAGTGTAATCAAGCCCCTGTTGCCCCATCTTATTGTTGTTTCCCCTTCCCCCCTTCTCTTTCTCCTACTTTCATGTCTCCCTTCGATGCTGGCAGTGCGGATGTGTGTGCCCCCCCGGACCAACGGTGTTTTGTGTGAGAGAGTGAGACTGAGTGGATGTGTGCGTGAGTAAGGTTAAAGACAGATCGTGGTAGTAGGTGTGCTTTGTGTGGTGGGTTTGTGGAGTGTGTGGACAGTGAAAATTGGGCAGGTGGTGGTTTGCTAGTGTAAAGTGTGTTTTTTGAAGGTGTTTTTTGAGAGGATAGGGGTGATGTGGATACCGTGAGCTATAGAGAGGCCCTTGTGTTTGTGCTAGGTGTGTTCCCCCATTCCCCCTCTCCATCTTCTGGTGCCCCCCCTGAGGAGTGTGCTGATGCTCCTAGTTCATTTCACAACGGTAATTTTGGTGATGCCAAAGGTGCGGCCTTTGGTTTGGACGGGATTTCTCATTTTCACTGGGGTTGAAGATGCGAAAACTTGGCTTCAAGATTATGGGTTGTTTGTGTTTGAGAGCGGTTTATTGAGATAAGATGGTGTGGTATAGGTGTTCCCGCTCCTGGTTCGTGGTAAAGCGAGGCTATGTTTTGATGGCCTTGGTGATGAAGACAAGTCAAATTGCAAAGCCGTGGAGGTACCTTTTTGAAGCATATTTGTAGCGGATGTGCAACTCGATGAAGTAAAGCGGAAGCTCGAAGGTTTGAAGAAAATCTTGGAGGGTGATTTTCAAGCATTCAAATGGGAATTGGAAACCCTTTGGGGGAAATTGATCAAGCTAACCGCTGCAAAAAATGCCAGTTTTTTGAAATTGAGTAAATTCATGGATTGCCTGCATGAGGAAGTGCGTGATAAGGTGGAGATAGATGGCCCAATGTCATATGAAGAGGCAGTAGCTCTAGCAAGAGGCCGGAACAAAAAGATGTTGAAGAAGCGTGAAGCTAGGCAGGGTTTGTAAGGCGCTGCGATGCCAAGACAATGTGATGCGGTGGTAGCTGAGCCACAGGTAGTGCAAAGGGAAGTGCAAGTGCGAGAAGAACCAAGGGTTCTTTGACTACAGAGAGACTGGGTGGTTCCTATGCCGAAGATGCCGGCTAGAGCGGTTCCAATTGTGGAGGATGTGCGGGTGGTTCCAAAGTGGACAAAGGATGTGTTGCCAAGTTTGAGTGCGGCTATAGAAGATCCATTGGGGTGTGGTAAAGAGCAAAGAGTGTGGTTTGCAGACGAGGTCGAAGTGGTGAAGCTAGAGGAGGTTCCTGAGCTTGAAACGGAAGAGGAGACTGAGTCGAGTGACAATAGCTCAATGGATGCAGATTTGAGTTGGGAGACCGAGTCGTCTCAATCTAGGTATGATGAATTTGACCTCTTACATGTGAGTGGAGAGGCAATGAATATGTGCGAGGAGCAGCATAAAGCGCAAGCCGAGGTGCCTAGTGAAGACCAAGTGGAGAGGTCTAGGCCTACATGTGGTGAAGAGCAGGTAATGATGGTGTGCAGTGATGTGCTAATGACCATGTTGATGAAGGTAGAAATGGAGTACGCCATAGTGGTACAACAGGTGCAAAGTTTTTCCAAAAGGCGTAAAGCAGTCGTGCCGGTGGAAGAGGACGAGGGTGATGCAATAGAGAACGAGTTTTTCTCCTCCTTGGTAGAGATTGATGATGCAGCGGTAGAAGAGCAGGGAGTTACAATTGACAAACAGATGGTGCTTATCGACCTTGAAGGGCCAGCTCTCGGGTAGGTCACCTACTAAAAATGTAACCTATCACGTGAGTTCAAGAGAAGGGTATTTAAAGTTCTTGAAACTTACATAAATATATATACAAAAGGGCATTATTTTTTCAAATTTGAAAAAAACTTATAGATTATAAAAGAAAATGGTACATTATATTCTTAACAAAGTTCACAGATAAGGGGTTTTACAAACATGTCTTGAACGCACGTGATATGGTAGTTTTACACATAGTGAACCCCACGAGGGTCAGTTGACGAAGAGGAGCTTGACGATGCTGAAATTGAGTGCATGCAGGTGAGAAATGCAGTGTGGATTCAAAGTTAGAGGTGCTTCCTATGCAGACAATGCACTCTATGACAGGTGATGCGGATTCCGAGGTGGTGTACAAGCTTTCTAAGGAGGTCTATGAGTGGTGGTTGAAAGGGATGCTAATAAAGGAAGTTGTGTAGTGTGCTATTGAGGAGGTGCAGGATCTGGTAGATGAAGATCTAGCTTTACATGGATGGGAGGGTGGGTTAAGTATGTCAGGTATGTCAGGTCTACTTGGTGCAAGAGATGGTGCTCTATTTGGTGTTATTGGAAGTGCTTGGGTTGCGAGTGGGCAGTTTGCCAAGGAGTTCTTGGAGGGGTAGAAGTATAATGCTGGCACTTTGGCTATGTGGTTGGTTATGTGCCATGGTGTGGCACTATGCAAAGTTGTTATAGGTGGACGGAAGAGACCAATGGAAGGTGTTTGACCCAGGTGGTTAATGGCAAATAAAGCAGGGGGTTAGGCAACTTGCATAAACAAAGACAGCGGGTCATAGGTGCCAGTTTTGTACATATGTTAGGTGTTTTTGCGGGGTATAGAGAGTGTGTTTGGTGTGCAATTTTTTAGTGCAGTAAGCCTATGTGTGGTTGAACATAAATGTTCAACGAGGAGGTGGGCAATGATGGTGAATCCAAAGTTGGTCCGAGGTAGAAAGTGGTCTATGCCAGGCAAAGGCTGCAGGCAAGTGCAGTGCAAAAGGCTAGGATAGGTGACAAGGTCCTGGGCAGCCAAAGGATAGCGGAAGTGTATGCCCAATGCAGCTTTATAGTTTAAAACATCTCCAAGTTGGCTCAAATGGGATAGAATATGAAGGTGTCCAAAATGCCAAGTCAGTGCTCTGGAATGTAGTGTTTGATGTGCTCTAGAAGCCGGTCCAGATGGCTCGTCAAACGAAGCCACGGTACTCAAGATATTGCAGTTGAAAGATAGAGTGTGTAGCAAATCCCCGACGGATAGGGCAGCTGGGGATAGGTGGCCTAGGAAGGTGTCAGTGGATGCATGTGTAGAGCTCAAACTATGGAGCATGCCTGTCTTCTCGGATTGCGAATCGGAGCTCTGGTTGGTAAGTTATGATCAGTTAAGGATTTTCCAAGGGTGGGGTTTGAGCCCACTAGCCCGCATTGGAGGATGCACCATCTAGCATTTTTTAGGCCTCCACAAGGTTCAATCAGGTTGAGCATGCCCAGTGGAGTCAGCAGGAAATCACGGTTCATGATTCTGAGTTCCGAGCACCGACTTATGGCCTGATAGAGTTGGGGGTGCTTTGCAGACAGGGAGTCAACAGATGGTTTTCCTTGTTTTCTTGGGGCACTTTGTTTGAGGCCATCAAGGAGGTGGGATGTGAATCTAGCCAAGGAGAATGAATCTTGGAATGTGCACCTTTGGCGGGGTTTTGTGAAGGTGGACAATCGGCCGACCAGGAATGTGTGGGGTGATGCTAAAGTGGGTCACAAAACAAACATGTTGGACCATTTTTGTGTAAAAGCTTCAACCCCCAATGGGTTGCAGTTGAAGGAGAGGGTGCCATGTGGCACGGAATACCTCCGACATGCATAGATGGTGGTTTGAATGGAAGGGTTTAAGTCTTGGGCCGTGTGGCCCCTTTGATGTGTAGGTTGGATTGTGGGGAGCTTAGACTCCCGTGAGCTATGGTGTGGAAATTGGCGGCGCTTCGAGCGTTGTGCACGAGCTGCAGGGGCGGATCCTCGTAGCGTTTTGGCCAAGAGGGGCGGCACAGATGGCGCCCCCCCGCGTGGGGAGCGGGGGGAGCGGGTGGTAACTCGGCGGCTGTTGTGCAATGATGATGTGGCACACCCGCGTGGTAGTCAGGTGATGTGGCAGGAGCCCGTACCCACGGCCTGGGCCCCAACCTTTTTTGAGGGCAAATGACCCCCCCCCCCCCCCCCCCCCCCCCACACACAATAGCGATGTTGCTATTGCTAGCAAAGGGGAGGGGTCTCGCGATGGGATAAAATAGCCCGAAGCCAGTTGAAGGGTAAGTCATGGGGGTGTCCCGTGGCGGTAGAATGAGCCAGAGAGAGAGAGAGAGAGAGAGAGAGAGAGAGAGAGAGAGAGAGAGAGAGAGAGAGAGAGAGAGAGAGAGAGAGAGAGAGAGAGAGAGAGAGAGAGAGAGAGAGAGAGAGAGAGAGAGAGAGAGAGAGAGAGAGAGAGAGAGCCATGTGCACCAAGTGCAAGGGAGCCATTTCAAGGCCAGCCCAACAAAGGTGAAAGCCAGGAGGACCTAACCGGGTGCCCAATTGAAGAAATCAAAAGTAGAAATGAGGTGGGCAGTTTCAAAGCCAGCCGAGCAAGGGCAAAGGCAAGGCCGAGACCAAAGTGAAGGATGAGAGAGAAATAGAGAGAAAGAAGGCTTAAGGGAGTCGGACCAAAGAAGGCCATAGAGGCAGTGTAAGCTAAGCTCCCAAGAAGGGGTAAAAAATGAAGGAAAATATGAAAAATAATAAGAAGCCTAGGGAGCAATAGTGACCTCGCTAATGCCCCCTCAAAGTGCAAAAGAGAGAAAATTGGACAGATGAAGCAAGGTGGTGTCCCCTTCCAAAAGATACCACATTGGGATGCCAGATGGTCAAATGTGAAGGCGATTTCCAAAATTGAAGACCCCCCATATAAAAGTCAAATTTTGATCAAATTAGAGGCTTTTTTCTGGGCTTTTTTGGTGCCATTTGAAGCGTGCAAAGTGGAATTCTCTGACAGAGAAGTGTGCCTGTCAAAGCCCTCTGTATTTTCTCATGAAAATGGCCATGGTGATGGCGTTGCAAGTCTATGTACATGCTTTGTGAAGTGCAATCAAGCCCCTATTGCCTCATCTTGTTGTTGTTCCCCCTTGTCCCCTTCTCTTTCTCCTGCTTTCATGTTTCCCTTCGATGCCGGCAGTGCGGATGTGTGTGCCCCCCTAGACCAACGGTGTTTCATGTAGAGTGAGACTGAGTGACTGCGTGTGTGAGTAAGGGTGGAGACAGACCGTGGCAGTATGTGTGCTTTGTGGAGTGTGTGGACATTGGAAATTGGGCAGGTGGTGGTCTGCTAGTGTAAAGTGTGTTTTTTGAAGGTGTTTTCTGAGAGGATAGGGGTGATGTGGATACCCTGAGCTATAGAGAGGCCCTTGTGTTTGTGTTGGGTGTGGTCCCCCATTCCCCCTCTCCAACGTCTAGCATACCTTGGGTCTATGTGTCACACATACAATGTCTTTATTTTGTATATAATTACAAATATAGACACGTCTAGCATACCCTGGTGTTTTTCCAGCAGCACACTCTAAGGAAGAAAGCATATGGACTGTAATGAATCATGCACCTAGAGTTCCATTCACCAATCTTGGTGACTACATGTTTGTATCTTTTGATGAGGACATAGTACTGGCTTTAAGAGAGGGCTTTTGTGGAGCGAAGGATGTGTGCAAAATACTAGGCATTCACGATATCTCTTGGTGCTATGACACATGGCAAGGGAGAGATCTTGAAGATATAATAGTTGCCAATGCAGATGACCAAATTTTGGATTATGAAGTTGTTGATGACATTCCTCTTGAGATAGAGGAAGGTGCAAATGAGTTGAGCACATGTGACAAAGATGTCGTAATAGTCAGAATGTGAGTTACGACATGTGTTTGATGAGATAGTTGATGAAGAGAAAGCTCAGAGCCAATTTTGTTCTTTTGTAGAGATAGATGGCAAGAAAATGTGTAAGAGTACTTTTGTGAGTCAGCTAAATGGAAATTCAACTCTGTCCAGCTAAGTGTTTGTTTTGTACATGATCGCCTATCGATGTGGACATGGCCTTTTGGTAATTGTGTGGTTAGACTATGTGATTGGAGGTTTTCTATGTACTTATGATATGCAAGTCATACCACCACTTTGAAGTTAGATTACTTTGACTCTACTGAAAATGTGTTTTATTTTAATGTGTAAGACAATCCTTAAATCCCACGTGGGAGCCCAAGATGAGGTGGACAATTTTTTTGGAAAAAGCAATTATGTGATGAAAGTCCCATGTGGAAGCCCAAGAATATGGGTATACTGATTTTTTTTTATAGAAAGAGTCTCCGTACAAAGGAGACTCTGGCAAAATTTTTAAGATTTATATTCTATGTACAAACTCAAAATTGAATAGAGATGGTGCTTTTTCAAAAGTTACATTTTGCTTAAGCATAGACGTGCATTCATATCACATATAATTGTTTTTGTTCAAAAATATTAATCTTTTAATGGGCTGTTTTGTAATGTGTTTTGATTTGATGAGTGAAATTTTTCATGGTTATTTAAGAGTATGCATTATTTGTTATTTAGAGAACAATTCATTTCATATGTGTGCTTTAAATCCCATGTGGGAAGCCTACTAAGTAGGTGGCTAGTATCATATATTTTGAGATTGAGATTTGTATCAGTTTACAAGGCAAATGCTATTTGTTTTTTGACAAATTAAATTGAAACGATTGGTTTATTTTAATTTAGTATTCATTATATTTGTTCCTTTTCATGGTTTGTTCTCTTAACATCTATTGCAAATGAAAACATACTAAAATGTACACTTTTGTTCATTTGCAGTTCAACATGTATTTCTGCAAAAGCATGTGCTTCGAGAAATTATGTTACTAGTATACATAAAATAGCGAGTCATGGCATTCCGTGCAAATTCGTATGAGGGGGGATGGCTCATTGCGAGAACGTTCGTATCTTGTCCATATGTAGGGGGTAGGTTAGCAAGTAAGATACCGTACATAGGGGGGTTTCTCTAATTTTGATGCAGGTGACATCCCCCCATTACTAATAGTGAATCCCCCGGGCACTCAATTGACAAATAATAATTTGTGAAGTCTTGTACCATAATGATTGTGCGTCTCCCTGATATTTGGTGATCCTGGTATCTTCTAGCTTCAACCGGTTTCTGTGCCAATTCAATGTCCGAGATCTTAAGCCTCTCGTATGCTTTTGTAGCAAACCTTCAACTTTGGTGCACTGTCATGCATAAGGTCAACTTTTGTAAGTGCAACATGCACCATTAGATCAATATGCATATGACCTTTTAGCTCTACATACCCAAATTTGTTTCTTGAAAGCTCTTGCTTGGTGGGTATGTGCATCTTGGGCTGCACAAAATGCAAAGAAACATTTGTTGAAGACAAACATTGAGGACCTACCATGTCTTGTTGGAATTTAATTTGCGCCAACTAGCTATTGTTGTTAGCTTTGAATTTTAAAATGTTTCAAACTGCATTTTAATATGCATGCGGAAAATGTTTCGTGCCACTAGCAACCTGCCAACTCTGCACAAGACTGTTCCAAGACTTTGCCTACGTTTCAAATTACACAAAGAAAAACTGCTTGTGCTAATCATTGCCGCCACCAATAAGGGCATAAATGCCGTATGCAAAGATTTTGCCTTCACTACTTGCCTGGGAGCAACCCGCCAACTCTACACAAGATTGCTCCAAGACTTTGCCTACATTTCAAAATACACAAAGAGAAACTGCTTATTCTAATCCTTTCGGCCACCAACAAGGGAATTTTGAAATGCCTTATGCAAAGATGCTGCCTTCACCACCTGCCTAGGAGTAGTGTTTTGATATGCGGCTCTTGTGGCAACACCGATGCCTTTGTGCGATCTCACCCTAGCCAACGAATGGTCCAACATCTTTATATGTATTGCCTATAGCACCAAGATTTCCTAGAGCTCTCATACCACTTTAAAGGGTATGGGCTATGGAGGGTGATGGCGATAAGGATCCATGGCAAGAGAGAGCGTGCAGGTGCAAAAAAAGGAGAATGAGAGAGAGAGAGAGAGAGAGAGAGAGAGAGAGAGAGAGAGAGAGAGAGAGAGAGGTGAGAGTAGGAGGAATCGACAAAGTAAAATAAAATACCACACTTCTTCTTCTATATTTAATTCAAAAAATCCTTTACATAGATACCTTTTAGCCACCATGAAATCTCCACATATGGAGTGGCTCATAAGTAAAAATATATGCATGCCTTAGGAGAGTGTTCCCATGGGTTCAATCCAAACTGAACTAGGACTTGGAAAATCCAACAAGAACCACATCACCTACATGATGACTACAACATGATGAACGAGAATCGCATTACTTTAAGGATGTATGATGAATCCCTACCTACTAAAATTACCCTCTATACTTGCATGATGTGTATGAATGTGAGAAAAACATGATGTATCCAATTTGAGAACCATGTTTATGCATCCAAATTTTAGCCCATGCATTTACCTAAGGAAGCCTTGTATGAACCATGACCTATTGATACCATTGAGATCCATGCATGATGTATCTTAGCCAATCCTAGGATGAAAGCCGATTTAAGGGGGATAGTTGTTAAGGTTAAACCTACTCCCATGCTATGCCTATGTGAACTACCCCTAATGGTGCTACTCTTACACACTCTAGTGGGAAAAACCCCTACACTTTGCATGACTTTGAATGCTTTTATTTGATTATATATCTTAAGTCCAATTAAATCTTAATCTCTATGCATAAACCATGAAATATATGCTCACTAATCCCCTTAATCCCCAACATCTTTTATCAGAGCCATAATAGGACTAACATCTCCTAATCCCATTAGTAATCTCTAATAAATTTCAAATTAGTCAAGATCTGGGCAAGCTCTTGGTAGCCACTAGCATTCTTGGTTCACAGGCTTATGATTCGTTACGACAAATATGAATCCTCTAGGGGCCCTTTGGGATTAAGGTTAATTACTATCCATCCCATAGGAAAATGGTTGTGGAGACACTCTATACCCTCAAAAATGTAGGGGGGCAAGGTAGCCTTACACCTCTCTCTTAATGACCTCTTACCTAGTGACTCGAGGGGGTCACTCAATAATTATGTGACTATCACATGAGTGCAGCAAAAGGGGTTTATAAATTTCAAATTTTCACACATTTTCACATACAGAAGGGTACCATAAAACGGAACTAGGAAAAAAATTTCCAGATTGAATAGAAAAAGAAATACATTTTATTTGTAAAAATTTCACAGATAAGGAGTCTTATAAATAATCCTTGAACGCACGCGATATACACAATTTATACATAGTGACCCCCCCGAGCCTGGTGAGAAGGTAAGGGAGGTGGCTAGGAGAAAGGAATTTGGGAACTAGGAGAAAGGAATTTGGGAACGGGGGGATCACTTTGACCTTCATTTTTCCACTTTTTGCTCATATTCAAAGATACACTAAAAGTTTGAACTTTTAATACCAAATCAAAACTCATATTTTCCCTCCTTAAAAGCCCCTTAAACCTATTTTATGGTGAAAAAAAATATTTTTTAACCTTTAAAAATTAAAACATACACTTCAAAATCCAAAAAACATTTTTTTTCCTTGTTTTTTTTCAAAATATCACTTTTCACCTTCCCAAGTCTCCGCAAACCTACCCTGTAGCTAAAAAGTAATTTTCTCTCTCTAGAAATCTTTTCCCAAGCTCTCCATTGATGCAACAACCACATGCACCCTATATTTACACATTCTATATGTACTAGCTTTCTTCACCTCCATTGTAGCACCAAACAAGCTCCTCTCCCTTCTCTTGCCCTTGTCTACCACATAATTTTCACACCAAGCTGGTTCCCACCCCTTCTCTCACCTCCATTGTAGCATGAAATAAGATCCTTCTCCTCCTACTACTACTACTTTCATTCACTCACACTACATGCAAATCTCTACTCTTGAAGGTAGCAAAAGGATGGGCTCAAAGGACTTGTAAGCCACAAAAACAAGATGTGTAACTGGTGAGTGGGTGTTGTAAGGGTTCATTTCCAACATAAGGATCGAATGGTAATGAAACTATCCTTGTAGCTTACATTCAGAGTGTGACATCATCTCCATCTCTAACTTTATCATGCTAGAGACAAACAACCTTTTTATGGATCTCAACACCTAGGGCTTCATGCCTCTATCAACAAAAGTAAGCAAAGTTTCTCATACCATTATGGTTTGATATCATTAGGAAAATTTTGGACTCTCAAATGGGCCCTATAAGGACTTTAACTTTATCCCTCTTGTCCAATACGGGTGCACGGAAATTTTTTTACAAATTAAATCAAAACTTTTTGGACGTTTTGGATTTAGAATGTATTCATCGAGATCTATCCATTGATATATAACATGCCATCAGATTCTTTATATTCTAAAATACTCCATTTTTTCATGTGACAACTCCGTCTTATAAATGGAATCTCTCCCCGCATTTCTACTTCAATGTGAAGGCCATAACTTCTACAAATCAACTCCAAATTTGTCAGGGTTTGGGGATTTAGAACCTACTTTCTAAGATCTTTCCAATGATATGTTTGTTGATAGGGTTTTGACAAAGCCTTTATATACTTCAATGGGTTGCCGGTCACTTTGGACAAGAGAAGTAAAGTCAAACCTCCTTATAGGGCCCCTTTGAGAGTCCTAATTTTTCCTAATGTTTTTTGGTGGCTTTGGTGCACCATCTAGTGTTGCATAGCATGTGATTGAGTCTTACAATGCAAGTAAGTTACATTATATATGGAGAGTTGTCCAATATTCTCCTTCTAGTTTTTTCTTTGTATCATATCACTAGATTATTAAAATGATATCATTTTATACTTTATCCCTTTGTGCTCACAAAATTTGGTGTTTAGTTATAGAGTCAACTTGTTTTGAGGGGACATGATCAAGAAACCACGTGCAGAGATGGGAAACACTCTATTATTAGTTCATGAGGAACCTTGCAATACCAAGTAGCCTTATCCTGTCTCCATTGTAGTACCAAAAAAGCTCTTATTTATCCTTCTACTTTCCTTCTGCTACAAGCCAATCTCTACTCTCCAAATACGGCCAAAGGATGAGATCATTTGATTTCAATGCCACAATATTGTAAAGGTGTAGATTGTAAGTGGCTAGAACAAGAGTTATTTAAATGATTCGGTTTTCAAGGTGGAGGATGAGCAAAGCTCACCAAGCATTTCATGTCCTTGTATAGGTATACTTACCTTTGTAAGACTTGCTTCATAGAGTTATTCAAACTACATCATGTAGCTATACACTTCCAGCAATCTGATTGTCAATGGTGAATCTAATATCTAACCAACCCAAATGATTTTCTCTTATTAAATTGATGATTTAATATGGGAGAATAAATGGGAAAAAGGGTTAGATATAGACATGTTCTTATGGATCTATCTCAACACAGGGCCAAGGTTAAAGGTGTCCAAATGAGAGATGGTATTTCAAAGAGCAAGGCTATAAGATAATGGAGCTTACATACCTTAGGGTTAGCTTCATTAAAGACCTCCAACGGTTAGTGTTAAAAGTCCTTTAACCTTAGGCAAGATAGGGATGTGTTGAGGTGGGAACCCGGCCCAAGCTTGAGGTGCTTCTCGTGCTTTTTGACTAAGGTTCTTGAGGTGCTTGTCGTGCTTGCTCACTAAGGTGCTTGAGGTTCTTATTGTACTTATTGACTAAGGTGCTTGAGGTGCTTTTCATGCTTACTGACTAAGGTGCTTGCGGATCTTGAGGTGCTTAATGACTAAGGTGCTTGAGGGGCTCAAGGTGTTACAAAAGTCAACAAGTATCCCTACTCATGGGGGGGGGGGGGGGGGGGGGGGGAGATCCCTCATTGTAGGAGCATGAGAGAGAACACACACACCCTCACACAAGTCAAGACTTGACAAAAAAATCATTAGGGACCCATGTCAAGTTCATCTCCATGTTGACCTCCTTAGGTGCCTAAAGCCTATTGGTGGTGGAGCTATATATGGCTCATTCTACTCAACTTGGTCTTACCTATATATTTGTATCTTGTCCTCAATATGAATTAGTCTTTGGGATCATACATTGTGTGTCTCTTGTCTTGTCTCTCTCTTTCTCTCTACATCTCCACATGGTATCCGAGAGGTAACGATCACACACCGATTCAATTCATGGTGACAAAAGAGAGTATGTGTATGCGATTCGCATGCAAGATTCGGAATTGCTACAAATTTTTTTTTTTTAGGATTGATTCTTGTTAATTGTGGTTTTTTTCTATTAAGAATAATAAGATTATTATTTTGTGTGGCGTTTATTGCTATTCTATATAATGAATCGTTGATTATGTTTTCTTGTCTCAATTTTTGGGGGTCTTCTGCTCAAAATTTGGAGAAATGGGAAAAGCGCAATGAGGTGCAGTGCAAATCATCCAAAACTTGTTTGTCTCCTTGAGCTCTTCGATTTGAGTTTTAGGTTTGCATCAATCGGAGTTCACAACAGAAAGTTATGCTGTTTTTACTACAATCGAGCTTGCCGCCCGCAGGTTTCGTCCTCGTACGTCTTCGTGAAGCATCAGTGATCTTTTTTTAAATTTGGCGTTAACTTTTTCAAGCAAATTTAGCTTTTTGCTATTTATGTTGGGACCGTCAATCTTGAGTCTCACGTTGCGTCTAACATCACTTTATTTTGAGGACTCTTTTATTATTAACATCTCCTTTTTCCAACTTTTTTTGGGTAACATCGCTAACATATTTTGACGTTTATTGAGCATCCTTCTTGCATTTGTCATTGAAAAAACATAGTCTTCATGTTTCTCTCATCCTCACTTGTAGCCTTCACCATATATGGTGTGCAGATTTTGCGATCTTATCTTATACGTCTTCTCACAACAACCAGATATGGCTATGACTATTCTCATCAATGCTTTTCCTTCTGGCCAGCGTTCTGTTCCTCCTTTCCAAGGCCAGGATTTCCTGGTTGGAAAGAAAATATGTTGTTAATTCTTGAAGGCAATGGACTCTCTGATATTGTCCTTGAAAATTGTGTATATCGGCCTCAACCCGTTGATACGGATCATGACAACATGCTTATCACTGAAGGACCTTCATTTGAAGATTGGCATGTTGCATATACGGATTGGAAACGATGTGATAAAGAAAATAATTGGTATATTCTTTCTGCTCTTACTGATTCCTTTTTGCTAGATATGTATGAACTTTTTACCTCCCATGACGTATGGAAGTACCTAATTGCAAACTTTCAGAAGAAATCTCTTATAGAAATACTTTATTTGAGAGGTTTGCTTAACAAGTTACAATATGAAGTTGGTAGTGCCATGATGGGACAAAATTGAGTCTTTCAAATCCATTATTAATCAACATGTTGTGGTGATCCTGTTTCACAAAAAAAACTGATTGCACTTCTCCTTGACACGGTGAAGAACTCTTCTTATGATAACATTGTTACCATTCTTTCTAATAAAGATGGTCTCGATTTCGACCAAGCTTGCATGTCTTTAATTGAATGCTCTCAACGTCACGAACGATGTAATGCTGGTCATGATACAACTATGATTTCATAAGGGGAGAATGAGTGACAACAGATGGAACGTGCTTTTTATGATCGAAGGCATCCATTTCAACAAGGAAACCGCAGAGGTGGCCGTCGTGGTAATATTTTCTCTCGTCTCAAACTCCCTAATAAGCAATGTTCTTACTACAATAGAAATGTCCATAGTAAAGATGAATGTTGGACACGTCAGTATGATGAAGAACACAATATTACCACTAAATAACCACATTTATCTAGAGATTATTCTTCTTTTTGTGAATATTGTGGATGATCTTATCATCCCACTCATATGTGCTATAAGCTTCGATTCGACACAAATTGTAATAGAGCATATGCTACTAAACATTGAAACAATATTGTACTAGAAACAACCTATCTTATGTTCAGTTTCTCCATACAAAATACTTCATGTACATGATGGATCACTTTTGTCGATTTTGGTGTTACAGGAAATACGACATATCACTCTAAGTGACTCCATAACTGCCATCCACTACCAGTTCAATGTGTTGTTTATCTTGCTGATGATACGACATGTCAAGTATTTAAGGATATTGGAGTTTTATATCTTCTTATTCTACTCGAATTTTGCGAGGAGTATTACATGTACCAGATCTTCAACGTAATCTTCTTTTAGCTGCTATACTTGTTCATCTTTTTCTCTTTGTTGGATTTGATCATACCCAATGCCGAATTGAGAAATTAGATGGAAAAACTATAGCCACTACTCCTCAAAACGGTAATTTGTTTGAACTCTCCTCAATGATGTCATAGCAAATGTTTTCACTGCTCCAGGTGATCATGATTGCAAAGTATGGCATCATCTATTTGTTCATGATGATTTCTCAAAAATCCTTGATCTTCAGTGTCGTGATCTTGTTCATGGCATGTATCTTAAAGCCATCCCTAGACAGGAATTTGTGAGTTTTGTGCTCTTGGGAAACATAATTGTAAACCCTTTCCTCTCTCAAATACAGATCATTCTCATGACATACTGGATCTTGTTCATACTGATATATGTGGACCTCTACCTTCTTTGAGATCACAATATCGCTACTCATTACCTTCATTGATGATTTCTCACGGTATACGATTGTATTTCTACTTAGACAAAAATCTGAGGCCTTATCTGTTTTCAAACAATTCCACAAGGCTGTGGAACTTCAAATTGGTCGTCGCCTCAAGAAGGTTCATAGTGACAATGGAGGTGAATATGTTTCTTGAGAGTTTATGACTTATTATGCTGACAATATAACTCATCATGAACACACTATTTCATATTCACCTCAACAAAACGGCGTTATTGAATGAAAGATCACACTATTCTCAATGTTGTAAGATGTATGCTGATTCATTCTGGGTTATCTCATGTTTTTTGGGCTAAAGCTACTTTGACGACATTATTTATTCAGAATCATCTTCCTACTACTGCACCCTCTGGTAAGATACCCATCACATCATTGACCGTTAACATTCCTTTTGTATCTCATTTTCGAACCTTTGGATGCATTTCTTATATTCATGTTCCAAAAGAAACACGAACAAAGCTTGATGCTCATGGTCTTAAAGTTGTTTTTATTGGATATTTTTATACTTCCAAAAGCTAAAATTCTATGACTGTTCCTCCAAGAAAGTAATTATGAATCGTGATGCTACTTTTAATGAACAGCTGACGGGAGGCTCATGATCCATGCATGATTTTGATGATACTAAATCATTGCTTTAGGCTTTTCCATTTCTTTCAGATGATGAAACTCTTCATATAGAGCAGCTTTTCTCTTCACTTTCAAATGTTACCAATGATAATATTGATATTTTTGTTGATTTGCCTATTGATTTTGAACATGGCTCATGTCATGTTTATGATGCGATATTGTTGATAATGCTTTCTCTACTTCTAAAGATCCCATTACTCATAATGAAGCTATCTCTTCACCACAAAAAGATCAATTGCAAGAGGCTATGGAAGCAGAGTATGATTCTCTTATCTCTAAAAACTACCTCCTGGTCATACAACTATTAAGTGTAAGTGGGTGTATAAGACAAAGGTAAAAGTAGGTGGATCTTTTGACAAGTTCAAGGCATGTTTAGTTACAAAAGGTTACTCCCAAGTTTTTGATGTTGATTATATGGAGACCTTTTCACCAGTTGTTTGCATTACAAGTGTTTGCGTTTTATTGGCATTTGCTGTTCAATTTGATTCATAAGCTCATCAAATGGATGTGCGAACTGCTTTTCTTAATGGTGACTTGGAAGAGGAAATTTATATGGAACAGCCAAAAGGGTTTGTTATTCCAGGTAAAGAAGACCTTGTGGCTCAACTCCATAAGGCACTATATAGTTTCAAACAAGCTTCACGAGCCTGGTATACAAAATTTGATCTTTTTCTCACCTCTAAAGGATTCATCTCTTGCTCTTCAGACCCCAACTTATACATAAAGCACCAAGGTAGCAGTTTTGTGATTCTTGCTCTTTAAGTAGATGATACCATCCTTGTTTCCAATGATTTGAGATTTCTTCTGCAAGTGAAAATGTTATTGTCTTTTGCATTTGATATGGTGGTTCTTGAAGAGATTCACTTGTGTCTTGGCATTTAGATTCAAAGGAACCGCACAAAAGGTATTTTCTTCCTTTGAGAGTCAAAGTTTATTGCAGATACTATTCAAAAATTTGGTATGGAATCAACACATTCGGCCAACACACCTTGTCTTGTGAGTTCTACGAAGAACACTTATGACATTGGCAGTGAACTTTTCACAAATCAACCTTATGCTAACTTGATTGGATGTCTTTAGTTTGTTGCCATGAACGCGTGCCCTATTATTTTGTTTGCTGCTAATTATCTTGGACAACATCTTGCACGTCCTCCTCTTAAGCATTGGTCCGCAATAAAGCGTGTATTGAAATACTTAAAAGGCACTACATATTTTGGTTTGGTCTATCGACGACAACTGACATCGGATTCTATTAAATCTCCTTCTCTTTTGGGTTACACAAATGCAGACTGGGCAAGCTCACTTTTATCTATGCAATCTACTAGTGGAAATTGCTTCTTTATAAATGTTTGTCTTGTTTCTTGGACTAGCAAGAAACAACAAGGTGTTGCAATTTCACTTTGGCATGCTTGATTTGGATCTTCATGGCCAACTGGATCAAATTCTTATATTAATTTCCTCCATTTTTTGACATTCTCTCCCCTTTCAATACGATCATTTTTTTCAATAATCAATGTAGGAAAGTGTTTACAAACAAAGTATACTCTTCCAAAGCAGTATCAGTAAGTGAGAGGTCTTTCTAGGTAACTAGAAGTTCTTGGTTGATGTAGTTTTTTCAATCCTTTCATTTGAGTCGTAGCTAGTGTTTGTCTCAAATATGGTCATACTCTTTTGATTTCTATAAGATAAGAGTTTCATCAATTACATTATCATCTTTATAAATAAATATTTTCAATTTACTAACATGAAACATGGGATGAGCTGGAAAACGTGGAGGTAACTCCAATCCATAGGCCATCCTTAATATTTTAAATAATCTTCTAAGGACCACAAAACCTTGTGTAATGTACCTAACATTTTTTAAATAAAAATATTTCATTTACTTTGCAAAAGTGTTTAAGATTTGAATTTTTTAAAGTCATGAAGCATTTCAACGGAACGATCGGATCGGAAATTGGACTTGTTGGTGGATACGCCGCGACGGACGTCAGCACAGCGAGAACTCACCTAACAAGATTTGTCAGCTAAGGACAAAGCTCAACCCGCAGGCGCGTGGAAGCAAACATAGGGTGTCAACCTACACTCGACCGACTATTGACTACTTCCTACAAAGGTCTCTACCCAATGTTTAAGTTACAGCCTTCAAGAGTACACAAGAGGAGATTTCCTACAACGCTTTCAAGAGCCAAATACCCATCAAACGTTCTCGAAACGCTAAGGAACTTGAGGGAAATCCTATTAACACCAATAGGTCGCTCTCCCTAAGGTCCGTGACCCAAAATCCCAACCCTAAACACCCGGTGCAGAATCACGTAGGATGACTGACAAGCTTTTGCATGTCGTCGTTTTTGAAAACTAAAGTGCCTAATGTGTAGCTCTACTCATTGCGAACGCGTGGATATGCTGAAATACAAAAACGGATAACGTATGCTCACCATATCACCAGATATAGCTCATGGGTCGATCTCGCAAATCCGGGCCGTACACCTGCAATGTAGGTGTTGGCGCGTAGCTCTCTTCGGGGGCAACACGCTGCACTTCTCCGCACTTGATTCTGACCACCAGTGTGTGCGTAGCGTCAAGATAAACTCTCACTCTCTCTCGTACAGAGAGTACGCTCAACTCACACAGACAAAAATTATATAAATGACAAAAGGTCTTTTTTTGCATTAAGGTCAAAAGTGGTATAAATACCTTACAATCTCAAACCCTAATGTTCCAATTTAGCCATTTACTAAGTCTAAATGTCAAAAATGGGATACAATTTGGAAGCTTCTACAAACCCCACTATTTACAAAGGTGAAATGACGGTTTCTTCTCAATTAAGGAATGATTACAAAGGAAATTAGTATCTGGCTGGGCAAACATCCTCCGTTGAGTGTGTCCAGCCGCGCTAACACTCCCCCCCTCCTAGATCATGTCGTCCCCGACATGACAGTAGAGCTGCTTCTTCATTGGAGGTTTTCGTGCATCTTCAGAACAAACTCATACCGTGCATGCTGGGCCAGTAATGTAGGGCCGAATATATCTGTATCAATGGTGAAGAAACCGGTGTAGAAGGCTTATTCAAAGGCCTGGAGATGGTACAAGGGCAAAAACATTATTCACTGGTAGAGGGCATGTATCACCTCATGGGAAGGTTGAGCAGACAGTTCATACGCACATCTATATGTGTCTTGGAAGAAGAATATGTTGTATGTTGCCTGTCCAGGTTTAAAGATCTCAAAAACTGCCAGAAGGGTTTTACATATTTTCTTGAGCATAATGCAAGAGAGGTCAAGGGAGCCAGTGAACAATTTAATGGTGCCCGTTAGGGTTTTCACCATGTATTGCTCACTCATTCTCTCACCTGTCTTCAAGCCTGGCCGCTTTGGGTAGTTGAGCCACGTGGGGTGGCTTTTCTTCAGCAGTTCTTGTTCTTTCCAGGTCCACATCCTTGGTAGATGGCAAAAGCTAAGGTTGTCTCTGATTATTTTAGGCTCCTCTACCAGATAACTAAATATTGTGGGTATTTAGTTAGCCATGTCTTTCTCCATTTCCTAGATGTTCTGCAAGTTGGTGTAACGATAATTCAATATGCAGAAACATGGCTCGAATGATGATGGGAATCGATCCTGATGCTCAAAAAATTGGACGTGCTCTTCTATAGCATATCATCAAGCCAAATGAGTTGGTTGAGCTACTAGATGATCCATCCAACACTGGCATTGCTAATGTTTTGTGGTAGAAGTATTTTAGTGAGCTAAAGATAATTGTGTCACCTCAAAAGATGACGGAGGTGTGTGATAGCACAAAAATAAGCTTCAAGGCCTATGAATCTTTGTATAGAAGTGTCACACTCGGTCATCAGACAAAAGGTTTGTTTCGGTTTCTGCCAACGCCTTACAGTGTCAGTGCTGCAAAAAAGTGCACCAATAATGATGCTGCAAGATTGTTGGGTGGATTTCACTATATGGAGGATGACATGCCATTAGAAGACAACAAATTCTTTTGCTACACCGAGTTCAACAATGTGTATGCTGACTTGTTGAAGCTCCAAGAGTCAATCATAAGATTTTATGGGTTGACACATGAAGAGTGTGATTGGAAAGTGATATTTTCCATGAAGCTTGATGAGTGCCAAGTTGTTAAAGGTCAACGGATCAAAAGGGTAAGTGTTACGTTGATGAGCAGGGCCTTGGTGGGTGTCGATGTGGAGCTACATGCCAATGAGAAGGAAAAAAACTTGTTTAGGTGTTCAGTCAAAGAAAAATATTTAGTGGCAGGCAACTTTTCATCTCCCACATGAAACACATGAGACTCTGAAATGGTATTTCAATCACATCGCAATCGTTGATGTCATTCAACAACAACAAGAAGGACAGAGATTGCATGTTTCAGGTCTTGGAACGTTCCAAGTTGAGTGGCATTTGGCAAGAGACTTAAAAACACTCAAGTGTATGTTAGGGTGCAAGCAAGGTGCAATGACCCTCTTTCCATGCATTTATTGCTACCACAGTAAAGTCTCAATGGGAACTGAGCGCAAGGGTGCAAAGGCCAACAACTCAAAAGGTGGTAAGGGTAAGGGAGGAAAAGTTACAGTCAACTCTGCAAAAGGTGTACCCACTACACAAGCAGTGGGTAAAGCACTACAACAATGGTTTCAAGATATCCTCAGTTGTGACCAGCAAGTACCCCTTAATCGAAACATGGATGATCCAAATTGGGATCCTATTCTTACAATACCACTGATAAATATGCATGTGTACACCCTTCATACCCGTCTACAAATTCTTGACAAGTTTCTTATGCTCCATAATAATAACGCTTGGAATATGGAGCCTGCAAAAAGAAGAGAAGAGTGTATACAAGAACTCGAATCTATTCTATCGAGCGTTGATCTACATGAGGGTACAATTGAGCTATCAAAGGACAAGAAGGCATCTAAAAGTACACAAGATCTCCCTTATAAAATATGTATGGGTGGTAGTAAAGCTAGGCATTGCTTTCAAACTATTCTGACTCCCGAAGTCCCAATGAGTTTTAGTTGTGGAAAAAGGTGTGTGACATTGCCACCTACAAAGGTAATGAAGCAGCCCTAGGAATTAAGCGTGCTTGTGTGGTAGTCTACTAATGATATTTTTTGTCTTCTCAAAAAGGCAAAGCTAATCGATGATGAGATATCCACCCTAAAGTTTGTAATCAATAGTTTTACAACACAAATGGTGGATTCTTGGGGGGAGGTACACATAACACATTACATGGTGTGTTGAACATTTGATATTTTCAATCGAAATACATCCACATGTGAAACTAAAGTTGTTTTTTTTCAGTACATTCTTTTTGCACATAGTGCATTTTTTTTCGACCCTTATGGTTCATTAGGCATTTGGAGCAGCCAAGGAATGGAGCGCTCACACTATCAAGCAAAAGCAGTGTATTTTAAAAATAGACGACATGGAGGTCGAAGAAAAACGAGAAATGCCCTTCACGAGATCTTCAATTGGCTCTACAGAGTTTTAGCAAGGAGAGAGAAAAAGAAGACAAGAGAACAAAGAAGTTTGAAATGTAGAATAGGAAAAGTGGTTAGCTTGAGGCGATCACAATCATATCATGCTTCGAGTGCAAAAGATGGATTTTGATGCTGGTTGAAGACAAGGCGGCGTGATGGCAAGCATTGGGTGGAAATTTAATTTTCTTTTGACACTAACCATTTCTATTGTAAACATGCATTTTCATGCAAAGTGATTTGTAAAGGAGACAATTATTACTCCCATGGGTCAAGTCTGGTCTATTTTGGAGTCTTTTTTAATATTGAGTGATTTTATTGAGTTTTTAAAAAAATTTGAAAGTTTAAGTACTATATAAGTCAAAACTCACAACTTAAAGTTCATTTCTTGTTTGCACATTTTAGAAGATCCTCTAAGCCCAAACGTACACGCACTCATATCTTGCACAACATGGATGTTACACAAGAGCACACCACCACACACAACCATAACACCACTTCCACTGACAACACTGAAAATCCGCAACTAGCACCTCATAAAAAATCCACCGCTTCAAATCCATATCCTCAAGCACAAGAACCAGCTCCAAACACCCAACCTTCGACTACAGAGGATCAAAACACCATGCGGCACATTTTTGGTGATCTCCAACCACTACAGCATACGAATGCACACCTCTGCCGGATCTTGAACCATTTGCATCTCTTAACAGACCAGCACAAGAAACAGGTCCTGGAGCTCAAGCAACACAGCATCTGGAGATCAAGCAATGGTAGCACCTGAAGCTCAAGCAACGGTTGCACCCCTAAAGCTCAAGCAATCACAACTACGCTGTGAAAATTCCCCCCACCAGTCAAACAAAGGGTGATCAAAGTAATACCATGTGATCCTGTTTCAATAGCACGAGATGCCAAGAGGAGAAAGAGAATGAGAGAGTTAGAAAAGAAAGAGGTAGTAGATAGAGAAGAACAGAGATTGCATGAAGAATAAAGAAGGGAGAGAGACCAAGAAGAATGGCATAGAGCCGAGTCCGAGAGAGACCACTTGGATAATTTACAAGCACGAGCAGAGGCAGAGAGGAGAGCGGAAGAGGATAGAGCTCAGGCCGCCCAACAAGCAAAGGCTGGGAGCTCGAGACCTTCAAAAATTCCTCAGAGAGCAAAACAATGCGCGAAAAAGAAAAAGGACAAGCTCACACTTGAAGAGCAAGAAGCCCAATAAGAGACGAGGAAAAGGTACAAAATCAACCTCCTCAATGGGCCAGACAAGCGGCTGCTCCACCATCGCCAACAGCGCAGAAGAAACAGTAATGGAAGACTGGAACAATTGCTCTACGTGAGATCCAAAATATCAAAAGATCACCAAGCCAATAATACCAAAGGCAGCTTTCTCTCGGGTGGTAAGAGAAATAATGGACGAATATTCAGATTTTGTTACACGTATCCAACGTGCAACTCTATTGGCCTTACAGAATGCCATTGAGGACATTTTGGTGCAGTTGTTCCAAGATGGTGTATCTTGTATGGTGCATGCAAAGCGAGTTACTCTAAAAAATACACATCTAGCTCTAGCGATCAATCTGAGGAATGAAGTGTGCCTCCATA
Source organism: Adiantum capillus-veneris (assembly GCF_014529385.1). Taxonomy (NCBI): domain Eukaryota; kingdom Viridiplantae; phylum Streptophyta; class Polypodiopsida; order Polypodiales; family Pteridaceae; genus Adiantum; species Adiantum capillus-veneris. Next base: position 94,372,755 of record NC_140943.1, on the reverse strand, counting down.
AGAATTAGTCTCCCCATGTAACCTTTGTTTATGAGATTTGTAATCTTTTCATATAATATGAACAAGTCGATTTTCTACCATTCGATGGAACTTAATAGTAAATTGTTTGCTTTTTGTTGTTGAAGTATTTGAATTAATCAAGTTGTTAGATTTTACCTCCTTGACCATCCAAGCACCCGTCTGATGTGAGACGCCTACCAGTGAATATTTTGGGAAACGGAGCCGTTTTGGGTGCGTACGAAGGCTGTGGGACCACCAAAATGCACGCCGATGACTAGTGATGCCGAAGGGGCCAAAAAAAGGCCTTGTGCACCACGGTGCACATGGGCCAGTTTTGACCAGGAATGGGCCAAGAAAAGGCCCTATGCACCACGGCACACATGGGCCAGTTTTGACCAAGTCAAAACTAGCCCATGTGTGTCATGGCACACAGGGTCTTTTTTTGGCCCTTTTGGTGTCTCTGGTCATCGACGTGCATTTTGGTGGGTCCCACGGCCTACATACGCACCCGAAACGGCTTCGTTCTGCAAAATATTCACCGATAGGCGTCCCACGTCAGACGGGTGCTTAGATGGTCGAGAAGGGGTGAATGCGTTGAAAAAAAATATTTATTGGCCAATATGTGCAACAGAAAAAAAAAGTACAGATAAGTGTATTTGCCACAGTTTGTACCAAATTTTGTTCGTTCTCACTAGGGCGCAATGAGACGCTTGGTGGGAGACCTTGGCCTTCAAAGTCAATTTGAAAGTTGATCTTCTCTTGCTGTCCACTGGGATCTTTCATGCCCGCATAGATAGAGAGCACTGAGAGCGACTCATCTTTTCTAAGTCATCCTGGTGTCTTTGCAATGTCATCGAGGAACAATAAGTACGACCATCCACCACCGCTGCATGCAAAGTGAGAATTTGGAGGTCAGGAACTTCCTCCAACACCTCATCTCCCTCTATCATCCAATCTTCCTCCCTAGTGGAGCTCGGATCATGTAAGAGGATGAGTGCCATAGATTCTTCAGCCTGCTCATCAACCTCTTCAATAAATTCATTTGATTCCTTCACAATGGTTGCAGGAGGTTTCTCGTTGGCCTTTTCCTTTGATTTTCCCTTCTCCATGCCCTCAAGCACAAGCAAGACTAGAACCATGTCCCAAGAGATGAATTGGGTGACTATGCACCGCATACTCAAGTCTGTGAGGTCATCCTCATCCTCTGTCCTGTAGTCCCGCTCAATAACCCCTTTTATAAACCTCAACAAGCGATAACAAAAAAATTTGTCGGCCACATAGAGGTGTTTGAGAAAATCCACTAGCAACCACACCATGTTGGATCCCTCGAAGACTGTTGCATATTATTCCATGTGCTCCATCTTGTAGTCAAGAAAGCTTTGGAATCCCTCCACATGAAGGTTAGCAGTGGCATGCATGTCAATCGTGCCCTCAAACACACTACCTAGTTCATGTGCACTATCTACAAGTCCTATCTTCTGTACTTGTGTGAGAAGTGCATCAGAAAATGTTGCCATGGGTCTGTTCGCGAAGAAGATGGGAAGATAGCTAAAATCTTGTGTTTTGTGAATGTGAGAAATAAATTTTAAAACCTAGAAAGTCACTTTTATACTCAATGTCACTTTTTAAAAGCACTTAAAATTAACGTCAAATTAACTTAAAACTATAATCATAAACAAAATCACGAGACAAGCATTGAAAGACACCAACATTGAAAGTATTCACTCTCCAAATTAAAAAACTTGCATATTTCAAACCAAAATCTTGAACAAATTAAAAATGGAAAAGAGATTCAAAATGCCATATGTAGTAATGGGAACAAAATTGTTTCATTTACAAGCTTTTACATTAATACATCGTGGAAAACCAATGTTTTCACACAGAAAGCTCTTCTCTTTTCTGGAACGAACAACCTTTTCATTGATTACAAAAACATATTGATCGGGCAAGGTATATCTAAGATTAAAATACTCGCGAAGGTAACTGAGATTCTAGTTGTTATTCATCGAGATGTCGTGCACTACATTTTCATGGAGACATATGTGCAGATCAATTGATTCTCTAAGAGCAACATCAGAGTCTAGTGCCTCCCATTCTCCCTTCGTCAGGTTCCATCTTCTAAAGGGAAAGACAAATTGACAAGCTTTGCTTCGCAATATGATATCTACACACCACATTCTCAGCAACTATAGAGCACTTGAATATATCTCCCTGGTGGTTGACCACCTTAGTCTCCCATTTGGCTGTAAGGAAACCGTTGATCGCACTTCCCCCTTTGCAAGTCCACATTGTTGGTGTCCTATGAACACTCTGCAGTCGAAAGATAAGCATGAACACATGAAGGAACATAAGCCAAGTTAGGGAAGCTTTATGAAAACCATAGGTGCACTTCATTGTTGAATGCACATCCGCCTCGATTCTCCTTTTGGTTGCTGTGATCAAGGAACTATCAGGCTTAGGCCATTCCATACTCTGCAAGGTTGGTGGATGAACCGAAGAAAGATTACCATACCCAGTTTTCCTAGGTGTTACATAAGTATGGTTATAAAAAAAAAAAGTCCCGTGAGACAAGCTCCACGGATGAACAACCAGCATAGAGCAGCTTGCCAAGGTCAACGTGGATGGCCTCAAAACATCCTGTGAAGGACTCTATTGCTCCCACTTTACAGAATTGGATGGGAATACATCTGCAAACATGAACAAGCAATGAAAGCCTTATAGACATCAAAGCAATATATACAATAGAAATACAAAATATACAATTTAAAAACTTGATAGAGGAGTGAAATTACAGTTTACAGGAAACCTCGATGGAGCCATTGTTATCTCTAGCTTCAGTTGTGAAGAAACATACACACTTTGCACCTTTGCAAGTCTCTTGCCGTCATGGGTTTGCTTGAGCTCCATAATCGTTCCCTTCCAATGGTATTCTTGAGAAGCCATGTGTCTCTTTGAGACCCTGTATGCACCTCTTGAGTTGGGCTGCATCGTCACCCACATCAATCATTTGAACTCCATCGTCACCCAGCATCCAATGTCGTCTTATACATTGCTGCATGAAATGGAGTCAATGACACTCCTAGGTTGTCAAGTACCTAATGATGCTATGGGGAATAGTGGCACAACCTGCAGACAAACACTTATGATTGGACATTGTACATCCATGTTCTCAGTTGTATAGAGCAAGATTCTTGATGGTACACAAAGATGAATGATGCCACTTACTGCTATACTGCTCCGCCTGCTTGTTGGCTTAATGAGGAAGATAATGTTGCAAAGCTTGAGAGGAAAGTAGATCCTCTCTAGAGAGCACAATGGAGAAGGAGTAGGAAACGTCTTGAGTAAAGAAAGAGGGATGATCTAGCAGAAGGATATTCTACAGATCTTCCGCTTTAGGTAGAGGTATTTAGTGAGGCTCATGGAGAAATTGAGAACTTCAACTTGAGGAGAATCGAACAAGCTTGAGGAGAATGCAATAATCTTGAGGAGGGAAAGGAGGTTCAAACTTCTACTATAGAGATTTTGGGAGGGAAAACTCAAAGGAAGGAAAGAGAAGCACCTCTTGCAAGGTGAAGTGAAGAGAAGTGAGAGATGGTACGGTAGAAAGAGAGGGAGGGAATGATTAGCACGTTTTTGGAGGGACCCCTTTTTAGAACAGAGGAGGAGAAACTGACAGCCACTAGAGAGAGGAAGGATTGGGGTCCAATAGGATTTGAGAAGAGAATTGGGGTCCAATAGGAATTGAGGAAAGAATACCCACCATTTCCTATATAAGCACCCCCTCTCCTTTGTAATTTTAGAGACATGTTGCTAAGCTACTTGCATACTTTCCATGCTCAAGATTATGCTTAAAGTAAATCAAGGTTTCCATTAAACCTTGGTCTTGCTCTCTCCCTCTCTTGAAGGCCAAACCCTTGAGGGTTTTGTGAAGAAGCTCCTCTCTCCTTCCTCTTCATTCTAAATGGGAAGACCCCTCTAAAGCTCACGATGGCAGATTGGGCAACCATTTGGGAAGAACACCACAAAAAAAAATCTGGCTCCGTGTTCTCCACCAAAAGGTATATCAAGGTATTCCATATTTTTAAGGCTTCCATATTGGAAAGACTAAAAGCACAACACCTCTTGGATCCCATGCACATATTCAAGAATGTAGCCCAAACACTCTGGGACCACATTATTGGCAAGAAAGACTCTTTGGGTGCGAGGGAGGATTTGAGTCTTTTAAAACATCTCCCCACCTCTGCTACTCCACGTCGTGCCCCAAATGGAAAGATTGTGCTTCCTAAAGCACCATGGATGCTAGCAAAAGAAGAATTGTAGAAGGTGAAGGGTACCATTTCCTCTATTCACACACCAATAGGATACATGAGGTTGCAAAAGGGAGCTTTCACAAAAGCGAAGAAGGGTGGAAGCATTCAACTCTATGGGTTGAAGTCCCATGATTGGCATAAGATGCTTCAGTTAATATTCATACTCCCTATTCTATCTATGGTTTGTGTGTATGACTGTCACTCACTTTTCCTTCCCCTTATTTATATTGTAGTTCATTCTATCGGCGGTGAGTATGTGTATATGTCGGGACAAGAAAGTCAGGGACGCTATTTTCAAACTAGGAGAGCTAGTAAGGTACACAACAAGACTCCACTCAACTACACATTTTTTATGTACACAATAATTTCAACTAGCAGTTATTGTATCCTTGTGTGTTTTCTTGCAGATTTGTGAGCTCCAAGAAAATCAAAATAGATGCTCTCCCTGCTGCTCAAACACTCGCAACAGAAACTGTGTGTTCCATTGAAGATGCATTTCCTCGATCGGCCCTCCTTAGTCAAATTCACCTCTTGGTTCACGTGGTGGAGGAGATCGCTATATGTGGAGTAGTGCACACACAATGGATGTTCTTCTTAAAGAGGTTTTTAAAGACTCTCAAAGATTTTTTGCGGCTATGGTCTCAACCAGATGCATGTATGGCCAAAGAGCGGATCATTCAAGAGGCATTTGTTTACATATCATAGTATTTGGTACAAGTTGATCCTTGAATGCCTCACATGTGATCAGATGAGGAAGCTGCAAGGATGACTTCATACTTGCCAAGTGGAAAGGGGAAAGTACTTAACATGGATATGAATCTATCCCAAGTGATCAATAACTTTTGTATTCACAATGCAAAGAATATGACCAAGTGGGTGGACTTGTGGACAGTGGCAAAGGCAAGGCGTTTGCAAGAAAGAGAAGCATAGAAACAAGCACATGGAGGTAGGAGGGCAACCCTAGTGCCTAGACACCTTGCATGTTTCCCAGCTTTCATTAGTGTAAAGTGGATAATGAGAGAATGATCGAGGCAAAAGGGCACGAAGAAGACATCAACAGCAAAGCATGGGAGTATGCACGAGGCTGCGTACCAAAGGTAGAGTACTCATATATCTAAACCATATTGTAAATTTTTTTCTTAAAATTATCTTTAATATGTGTTTGATATATTAAGATATTTTTCCATTTTGTAGTGCCTTTCCTTCAACTCTATGTGGTCAAAAGGTCGGCACTTTCGTACGCATCACATCGCCGAGCGTAGAACCACCATGGATTGTGCCATCATGGGCAACTTTGACACAGACGGTGATGAAGCCAGGTACTGCGGAATTATTCAAAGGATACTAAATGTTAATTTTAGAACCTTTCATACCTTCATCTTTGAGTGCAAGTGGTTTGCTAATGTGTCTAGAGGACATGAGAATGGCCTCTACATGGTGGACTCTAGTGTGCATCACACAGGGAGGTATGACAATTTAGTTTTACTGTGCAATTGTGAGCAGGTGAATGACATGTACCTTTTTTATTCTTATTTGCTCGTAGCATTGATTATACCAATGTTACTCATTTTGAGCTTCTATTTTATGGGTCATCTATATCCCAGCAATCCACCAACCAAAACTTTGGTTTGTAATTCCCGTAACACCTCGAGGGAACCACTTTTTCCACTAATTAAGTGGAGACCATCTTCGACCCTATCCCACCTCCAACTTTGGATGAGGTGGAAACAGAGGAGAGGGAGGTCGATGAATAAAGTCCAGTGGCAGCAAGTCTTGGCAAGGATGATTGTCATGATGATGAAGATGATGAGATGGAGGATGACGAACTTGAAGATGATGAAGCCAATGCATCCACAAACAACAATTCCGTTTCTCTCTTTATTGATTTAGGAGCCATGGGCTTAGAATTGGATGATGCCTCATGTAGAGATCTTTTGGAAGATGATTCATAAACATTTTGCAGTTATGAAGTTTTTTGGTCGTGTAATCCATTCATCTCTCTCTCCCTCCTCTTTCTCTCTCTAGATTTGGGAATATGCTCAATTATGTTAATCAATTGACAGTGATTATTCTAGTTGTAACCAAGTGTAATCTTATTATCCCCCCCCCTCCCCCCCCCCCCCCCCCCCCCCCCCCCCCTCTCTCTCTCTCTCTCTCTCTCTCTCTCTCTCTCTCTCTCTCTCTGGTAAAGACCCTCAATGAAGAAAATCCATGCATTGTATACAACAATGAGCAACTTGAAGTGGTAGATCACTTCAAGTACCTTGGCCTTGATGTTGCATCCAATCATAAATGGAAGGATTGTGAAATGCATCGCTTGGAAGCTGGAAAGAGGGCTTATTATGCATTTGAGAACATGTGCAGTGCTGGAGAGATCAAGTGTTGGGCTCTCAAAAAGTACCTCTTTGACACATTGGTGACACCGGTTCTTCTTTATGGAGTGGAGGTGTGGGGTGGAAGCATTCAGAAGTCTACTTGGAAAGAGTTTGAGAATGTTCAAAAGCGTTCTCTCACCAACTTTCTCCAAGTCAAGACACAAACACCCTACATGCTCTTACTCCTTGAGTCCGGATCGCTTTCCATTGAGGTCTTGGGTATGCAAAGGGTTGTGGAGTACATGCTTAAGACACAAGGTATCCCTTTGCATCAACTTCCTAGAATCGCATATGAAGCAAGTCAAAAGGTCCAAAAGACATGCAAGAGCAAATTACTAAGTTCGGCATGGATGCTTGATATCAAGAAATGGTTTGGAAGATGGGATGCATGTCACTTGGTCACGGATGCGTCGATCGACTCCCAAGTTAATGAGGCCTTCTTACAATGCCAATGTATCACAGCTTGGGAGAAATCCGGAGGTTCTCGCTTTAGCCATTACACCACACACGTTTCCCAACTATAAATCTCTCTTCTTCTCTGAACGAGGTAACCGAACCCATCCCTACATCCTTGAGCCCATCCTGTTGAGTGCGATCCGCACCATTGCCCCCATTTGTCTTAGCACCCATTCTCTCTCTGCGAGATAGGACGTTGGGGCACTGGCGAGGAGTTTCGTCGACTTTTCACCTTATGCCCTCGTCAAGTGCGAGAGAGTGAGTACCACACACTACTTGAGTGCTCAGCTTTTGACCACACCATGAGCTCTCCCTACATACCTTCCTCTCCCAACCACGATGTGGACTCTCTAATGCAACGCTCATTTTAGCTATTTTTGAGCATCAAGAGTCACTTATGACCTCCACTCACACCACGTGACATGTTCATTTGGTCCCATAGGTCATATTTGACCTCGGAGGAGGATAATAGAACTCTCTCTCTCTCTCTCTCTCTCTCTCTCTCTCTCTTCTTTTTTAAATTTGAAAATTTTATACAATATTCTTTTTTTTTTTTTAGAGGAAGGAAGCACCAAAATTTGGAGGGGGGGGGGGGGGGGGGGGGGGGGGGATGTTTATTTTAAGCCAGAATTTGAAAGTTTAGGTGCTAAATTTTGTTGTCAAAAATAAAAGCGGTAATACACGCGGTAATAAATGCAGAAACTGTCACGACAATATTTTAGACACAAAAGAAACCCCCCGCCCTCCTCTCTCTTCCTTCTCTACCTGAATTGCACCTTCTCTCTACAAAACGCGGCAAAACAGTGCGGTAAACACTTGGAGATTTTCATAGTGATTGGCTCGCTTACCTCCAACAGGTCGAACCACTTCTCCGTCGAGCCATTATACATAATCTTCAACAAGCACAGATTCGGAAGAAACGACTCTGTGATGAGGGTTGCAGAGAAGTTCACTACCACCAATGTTTGAAGGTCATTCTTTACTACCCTGTAAGAAAACTAGGCCTCAATGAATCCCTCCTCCACAAATTGCTAGGTCCCTACACAGTCCTCAATCGTATCCGAGCAAACACGTACCGACTCCAAAGAGATGCAAATGGCACGATCACATGCACACATATAGTCCGAATGAAGCCCTATCATGCTCTAGAATCTCAATAGAATTTTGGTTCGGAGGTATGGCGCCAATCTCACTGGTGACTCAGCCCATGTAACAACCTACAATTTGAGTTCTTGCCACCTCTGGCTTTTGGCCTATCTTGCCTTCATCTGTTACCTTGGCAAAGATCCAAGCTAGCTCTGTATTGCACCCTTTATTGCATATATAAGTGAGACACCCTGCTGCAAAAGGCAGTGGATTTCGGAGAGTCCAAGAATTACACAATACAAATTGATTCCTTTTTTAAAATTTGCTAAGAGGAAATTTATAAAAATCACGTTCTAAATATATATATATATATATATATATATATAAAGCTATTTTTTCTATTTTGGGACAGAGTTTCTCCTTTTGCGCTTGCCCTCTACTGGCATTTTTGAAACTGAAAACGACACGGTATTAAGTTGAGACACATCTTTCCTGAACATTGTATTGAATTTGTAGATTGTGCGGAATCTAAAAAACTAATTGATTAGGACGTAAAAGACACTTGTAATTTGCACCATCAACTTCTTATGTAGTAAATTAAAGACTTCTACTTGCGTCCTTGAGTAGGGTGTAGGAAGCTATATATCACCTAGTCCAAACCAATCTGCAATGACACATACCGGTTCTAGTATGGGGTGGCATCACCACCAGTGAGAGTGGATCCGGGTAGTGTTGCGGTAATTTTTTGTTTTTTTTATTTAAATTTTCTTCTTGATTAAACTGGGTCACATTACAGATGTTTTGCACAAGAGGGGTTTTGCATTAGTTTAAAGGTCAAAACTTGCACCTCTTCAACTTGACTCCCAGTGTAGTAATTAACGTTGTCAACGTCCACAATTCATGTCGGGCATGTGTTCTAGAATATTTAGCCGATGCAGTTTGACAGACTCTACCTATTTGGGCTGAGTTACACCAACTATGCATGGTTAATTCCTGCTTGGACATGTAAACCCCTTCCCAGTTTGTAAAATGAGGGCCAACCCCCTCCCATGCAACACATCTCTTATATGAAAAAAAAAAAGCCTCGAGCATATTGGAGAAATTGAAGAGCTTCGGAAATGGGTCCCCATCCTTGACTATGTTAATGTGCGTAGAAGGATTGATATCCCACCTAGCTCCTTGTTGACTATGTTGATTATAGAAGATATTGTTGTAGGGTTAAAAATATCTTTTTCCCACTTCAACTCGCACTGGAAAATAAAGCAAAGGATGTGGTGTTTCCACTGAGGACTTTTCTAGGAGGAAAAACAAGCATTTCGGTGGTATTTTTGGCGTCCACCTCCACTTCAAATTTGAGGAGTGATCAAAATGAGAAATTCAACTCAGAACTCTAGTCTGCCCAGTTTTTCTCACAAGTCACCCTAGTCTTCTCTCACCTTCCTTCACACTTCCACACACACAAGCACGCACACACACATTTCTCTTTAGCCCACCCTCAAACCTGCACCTTCCATGATTTCTCTCATCCTCTTCACCATTAACCTCCCCTCTCACATTCATCTCTCATCTGAACTCTACATGTACGTACACCATATCTATGAGGAGAGAGCCTTGTCGGATCAAAAGAGAGAGAAAAATCTAAGGGATAAAAGATAAGAAAGCCCCCATTTTAATAGCTGCAACACTTGCACAACTTCCAGAGAGCTCATTTTTTAGCAAGAAAGAGTGCACCCCCAACTTCGAGCGGCCATAACTCTTTCATCCTTCATCTGTTTTTTGTCTATGGATACTCTATGGACATCTCCGTGAGACAAGATTTGTCATGATGTCCCTTGTTTCTCCTAATTTTGAGTGTGTTCCATGCTTAAAGGGGTTTTCATAAATCTCTATAGGTGTTTACCACAGGTGTTTTCGGCCGTGCAATAGTTCTTGCAAGGCTATAGAGGCATTCATTTTCCTTCTCGTTTGCACGCTAACAATGTCATTTCAACGGACACAAATGTATCCGAGGTTGCAGGGGGGGTACAAACCACCCCATCTACCCTTAGATATCAATAATTTTATTTTTAGCTTTTTGAGTTTTTTAATGAAGACTTTTATTTATTTTTTGAGTAGTTATTGTATGTTTTTTAAGTGTATTTTTTAAGTACTTTTAGATATTTGCAATTAAAAATTAACCCATTTAGTGCGTACACCGATACTTTATTTTTTTAAAATAAAGGCACTCACTGCACTTTATTCTCTTTGACTATATAGTCTTTTTTTTTTAATATATTCATTTTTTAATTATTTATTTATTTTTTAGGACACATATGACTAAATTTAAAAAAATCTCTTTGACTATATAGTCATTTTTAATTGAAATATATCTTTTTTAATTAACTATTTAATTTTTAGGGCACATATTACTAAATAAAATATTTGGCACGTGTGCAAGACGTTGATTGGGATGATTGTGGCCCCCCTGGAGGGCCTGAACGTGATCGGTGGCCCAAGGAAAAACTCCATTGTCCTTGCGCTAAGTGAAAGAGGGCAAGGCGCATTGCATTGGAGCACGTGGGTAATGAAGGGCTTTGGCATTTTCAAAAAAGCACTTGGAGAGATGCGAGCGCCACTCACCCCTCGCTTGAGGAGGTGCCCCATTAGACTGTATTATGTGGTGGTGCGACGACGCGCAAAGCCAAATGACAGAGGCAAGAGCTATTGGACAAATTGGGTGCACCGCATGGTGATCCTCCCATTAGCTCTACTTCGATAGCTCCTTTCCCCTATCAGTCGCACTTTGAGATAGAGGATGAGCACATGTTTGACATGTGTGATGAGTTACTCGCTCATGAACATGACGTGTACGAGGAGGATTGCTAGCCATGCACTCAACGGGAAGCGGCAACAGAGGACAAATTGATGGCAAGTGTCCGAACACCTCTTTACGAAGGTGCACAGTACTCGATGCTCCAGGCATCGTTGGAAGTCCTCGACTTGCAAGTAAAATTTGGTTGGAGCAATGCAAGTGTGCATGCACTCCTTGGGTATGTTTGAAATATCAACCAACACCAAAAACTGCTTCTTTTCACTTAACTTGGAGCAATCAGTGTGCTCCTCCGTGGGCCCAGAAGATGGAGAGGGGGAATGGGGAACACGCCCAGCACACACACAGAAATGCCTTCTATAGCTCAGGGCATACACAGCACCCCTGCCCACTTGAAAACCACCTCCAAATAATAATTACCAAGACCACACGTGCACACGCGCTCATAGAGATTCACCTGAGACCACAAAGAGCATAACGCTATCCACATGCGCTCACAGTGATTCACCTGAGACCACGCAGAGCATAACACTATCCACACCCATAGAAATGCACCAACGGTCGTCGCCCTTCACACACGATCCCTCGCTCACGCTCTCCTTCTTTGCACACACGTTGTCGGGGGGGAACACTACTGACAGACGCCCGCACTCACTTCCAATAGAGCAAAGAAGAAAAGGGAAGGGAAAAATACGGCACGACACGATCGCACACTTCGAAATCGGGGAGCTTTCTTCATTCAACCACAAAAAACTGCATACAGCCCTGATCGTTGGCCAATGCATACAAAACTACACATGAGGACGAGCTCTCTCTAGCTTTTTGCACCAAAATTTCCATGGCTGCTTCCTCCACACAGAGCTCTCTCTCTCTCTCTCTCTCTCTCTCTCTCTCTCTCTCTCTCTCTCTACACGTGCAGGAGCAAAGCCTTTCCTTGAGGTCGCCACTTTTACAACGTGTACAATTTCGAGCGACCAAGAAAACCCTCCTCCTTTCTTTCTTTTTCTTCCTCCACCTCTTATACTTTCTTGATGGCGCCGTCGTTGCACCCTTGCTTAACACCTCTTTTAACTTCCTCTTTCTTTAATGCTCAAAAGGAATGGTTCTTTTTCCACCTTTTTGGCTTTCTAAAAGAAACCCTTAGTGTTGGGCTAGGTTAGGGGGTCTTTCATAGTTTTCAGTGCATGATGGAGACTTACCTTTCATTTCACATCCTGTCTTTAATTTTCTTGCATTCTATTGTTTTAGAATGCTAAAGTGAAGTTTCCCCTTACATAATTTTAGTAAATTTCACACACATACACACATGCTATTGTTTGGACGACTTTCTCACATATTTCATCCGTTTTTCTTTTGTTTACCATGGTTTGTAACTAGCTAGTCTCGATTTTTAATCGGCTCAAGACTAAGCTGATGCAATCCTTTCCCAAACACTGATACCAATTTAAACAATTTTATCACTTTCTTATTGTTTTTGAAAGCCGTCGTGACCCTTTCACTTGTTTTTAAAAACAATGGATGGCTTGTACCCGAATGTATTTGCCCTCACAACTCCTTTTGAGTATTAACCCCCAACCACCACTTTCTTTTACATCCTCAATTAATGGCCTTTTAACCCCCAATTCGCATGTGATCAGTGGTGGCACGTGCTCAGACTTGCTGGGCACCTGACCAACAATGCCACATTAGAGCTGCACTTGCTACCACCGAGCCCCAAGAACTCCGTTCATCCCAACCATCATGTTCTCTCGAACAACACGCTCGGAAAATAGAAAAAACCACTCGATCCCTTTTGGCCGTGATTGCCCGTCGACTAGAACTAGGCGAACCTTGATGCCCTCAGCTCCGATTGGCAAGCCGCAAATTTCGGCTAGCTCCCCATATCACACAAAATCTTCAAGAATCTTAGCAAGCTCAGAAAAAACATTGCCAGTGCACCTACTGAGGCGGCCAAGTTGGCACACACTCGACCCCCGACAAACCCTCCATAGGCCATAACTTGCTTATTCATACTCCGATTGACAATCCAAAAACACCGGCATGCACCATACTTTGAGCCCTTCAACCATATCCCCTGCCATCAATTCTAGCCACCCGCCCCCATCTTCTGTGTCCATCAGGGATGTGCAACTCCTTCCCACCTCAAACTTTAAAATCTTGTACACCGTGGCTCCGTTTGATGAGCCGTCTGGATCAAGTGACTCCACATCTCAAGCTCTACATTTCCAAGACAAAAATGATCATTTTGCATCTATAGACCTATCATTACCTCTAGACCATTGTGGAGCATCCCTGGCGGCCTAAAAAACCTCATCAGGCATACACTCCTGTTGCATCTTGCCTACCCAAAACTCTTGTACCTGCTCTAGCCTTTCACCATATATCTGCTAGCCATGCATGTCTACTTGTGCTATCTTCCATGGTCAACCAACTTTGGCTACCCCAACGAGTGCGAGGAGGATTGCCAGCCATGCACTCAACGGGAGTGGCGGTAATAGAGGACAGATTGATGGCAAGTGTCCGAACGCCTCTTTACGAAGGTGCACAGTACTCGGTGCTCCGGGTATCGTTAGAAGTCCTCAACTTGCACAAAAAATTTGGTTGGAGCAATCCAAGTGTGGATGCACTCCTTGGGTATGTTTGAAATATGACTTTTTATACATCTCTCTCACTTTATGGTGCTGCCTCCTTGCAATTGTATTAATATGCTTGTTTGTTGTAGTTCGATGGACAAAATGTTTCCAAAAGATCACCACATGCCTCCAGATCATCAATAAGCTAGATCGTATGTCACTGCACTTTGAATGGAGTATGAGCGCATCCATGCATGCGTCAATGCTTGCATGCTATATCGCAATGAGCACGCACATGCTGCCTCATGTCCCATGTGCGGGGAAGCACACTACGACACCGGAGTGAGTGGGGCGCACCTACCCCGCAAGGTATTGAGAAATCTTACTTTAGTTCCTCGCATTCAACACATGTTTAAAGCAAGGCCTCATTGGGTGCGAGGAAGGATTTGACTCTTTTGAAATGTATCCCCGTCTCTGCTACTCCACGTCGTGCTCCCAATGGAAAGATTGTGCTTCCTATAGCACCATGAATCCTAGCCAAATAAGAATTAGACAAAGTGAAGGTACCATTGCTTCTATTCGCACACCAACAGGATACATGAGGTCGCTAAAGGGAGATTTGACAAAAGTGAAGAAGGGTGGAAGCGTTCAATATGGGTTGAAGTCCCATGATTGGCACAAGATGCTTCAGGTAATTTCCCTCTCCCTATTCTATCTATAGTTTGTGTGTATGACTTTCTCTCACTTTCCGTTCCCCTAATTTACATTGTGGTTTATTCTGTCAGTGAGTATGTGTATATGTCAGGACAAGAAAGTTAGGGATGGGATTTTCAAGCTTGGAGAGCTAGTAAGGTACACCACAAGACTCCACTCAACTACACATTTTTTATGTACACAATAATCTCAACTAGCACTTAGTGTATCCTTGTGTGTTTTCTTGCAGATTTTTGAGCTCCAAGGAAATCAAAATAGATGCTATGCCTACTACTCAAACACTTGCAACAGAAACTGTGTGTGCCATTGAGGATGCATTTCCTCAGTCGGTCCCTCTTAGTCAAATCCACCTCTCAGTTCACGTGGTAGAGGATATCTCTATATGTGGAGTAGTGCACGCACGATGGATGTTCTTCTTAGAGAGGTTTTCAAAGACTCTCAAAGATTTTGTGCGGCTACGGTCTCAACCAGAGGCATATATGGCAGAAGGGTGGCTTGTGCAAGAGACATTTGTTTACATCTCAGAGTATTTGGCACAAGTTGATCCTTCAATTCCTTGCATATGCTCAGACGAGGAAGATGCAAGGATGACTTCACAATTGCCAAGTGGAAAGGGAAAACTACTTAACATGGATATGAATCTATCCCAAGTGGTCAATAACTTTTGTATTCTCAATGCAAAGGTTATGACCAAGTGGGTGGACTTGTGGACAATGGCAAAGGAAAGGCAGTTGCAAGATAGAGAAGCATGGAAACAAGCACATGGAGAAAGGATGGCACCCCCAGTTCCTAGCTAGACACCTTGAATGTTTCACAGATCTTACTAGTGTGGAGTGGATACATGAGAGAATGACCGAAGCAAAAGCGCGCGGAAAAGACATCACCAACAAAGAATGGGAGTATGCATGCGGTTGTGTACCAAAGGTAGAGTACTCATATACTTAAACCATATTGTAAATTGTTTTCTTGATTTTATCTTTGTGTTTGATAGAAGATATTTTTCCTATTTTGTAGTTCCTATTCTTTAACTCTATGTGGTCAAAGGGTCACCATTTTTGTACGGGCCACATTGACAAGCATAGAACCACCATGGATTGTGGCATCATGGGCAGCTTTGACGCTGACAGTGATGAAGCTAGGTACTGTGGAACTATTGAAAGGATACTAAAGGTTAATTTTAGAACCTTTCATACCTTCATCTTTGAGTGCAAGTGGTTTGAAAATGTGTCTAGATGACATGAGAATGGCCTCTACATGGTGGACTCTAGTGTGCATCACACAGGGAGGTATGACAATTTAGTTTTACCGTGCAATTGTGAGCACTAAGTGACTACGTTTTTTATTCTTATTTGCTTACATAACATTAATTATAGCAATGTTACTCACTTTGATCTTCTCTTCTATAGGTCATCTATATCCCAGAAATCCACCAACCAAAACTTTGGTTCATAATTCCCGTAACACCTCGGGGGTAACACCTCAAGAGAGAACCATTTTTCCACTAATGAACTCGAGACCATCTTCGACCCTCTTCCACCTCCTACTTTGGATGAGATGGAGACAGAGAAGAGGGAGGTTGATGAATCAAGTTTGGGGGCGGCAAGTCTTAGCAAGGATGATTTTCATAATGATGAAGATGATGAGATGGAGGATGACAAATTTGAAGATGATGAAGCCAACACATCCACAAACAACAATTCTGTTTCTCTCTTTATTGATTTAAGAGCCATGGGTTTAGAATTGGATGATGCTTCATGTAGGGATCTTTTGGAAGATGATTCATAAACATTTTGCATACTTTAAGTTATGAATATTTTTGGTCGTGTAATCCATTCATCTCTCCCCCCCCCCCCCCCCCCTCTTCCTCTATCTAATTCTGTGAACATGCTCAATTATGTTAATTAAGTGACAATGATTAATTTAGTTGTAACCAAGTGTAATCTTAAATAGCTAACTATTGTTACATGTTTTCATATCTTTTCTTTTTTAAAATTGAAAATTGCATATAATATTCTTTAATTTTTATTGAAAGGAGGCAAACAAATTAATTTGAGAGGGGGGGGGGGGGGGGGGGGGGGAGGGGATGTTTGAGCCAGAATTTGAAAGTTTAGGCATTAAATCTCTACACAAAAATAAACGTGGTAATAATAGCGGTAATAATTGAGGTAATAAATGCGGTGATAATAGCGGTAATAGTTTAAATACAAAAAAAAAAAACCTCGCCCTCCTCTCTTTTTCCTCTCTAGCTGAATTTGAACCTTCTCTCTACAAAACGTCGTAAAAGGCCGCAGTAAACAATTAGAGATTTTCATAGTGTGAGAGAGTAGTGACCTTATAACTAGAATCATTGGCTTCCTTCCCATGCATCTGGCTAGAATGCTGCATCAAAGGTATACTATGGGTTGGAGGATGTGGAGACTTTCTCCATGAGAATCGTTGGCTAAGTTGGATAAACCCCTTTTTCAGCTAGGCTCTAACACAATAGCAAGTTCAAGGGCCTAATTCAAGAAACAACACTTTTCTTTGCACACAAGAGGCCTCAGATTCTGGTTAAATCTTGGTGCAAATTTATGCCCTCATAAGAAACCAGGAATAAGATATGGTATCCTCAAAAAGAAGTCATGATAATAGTCTGAATGTTCTCTTGTAGCATACCAAGCATGCACCACAAAATTTTGTAAGTGTATGGGTAGGAATAGTTTTAGGGCCACCTCAAAGCCCCTTCTGGATAGAAATGGTTTGGAAAGTGAATAATAACGGTCTCATTCGGCTTGAGCAGTTTTGGGACGGAAACAGTAAGTGTTGGAAAACCATTAACTCTCTAGCAATTTAGTATCAAGTGAATGGATTTGAGATATTGCTTGTCAACAGAGTGATAAAGAAACTTGATAATGTGGTTATGCCAATCTGTGAATCCAAGTTTGAGTGGAATGCTTGTAGTAGCCTGTTTTGGAAACCCCAAACTAAAGGCATCTACCAAACACTTATTTATGGGGAAAATTGTTTTAGCCCCCTGAATAAAGTATGGAAGAGACAATGGTCGAAAGATCGGTGGAAGGTAATTATAGAGAACATCTGGAAGCCAAAGTGGCCCCTGTTCATGAAGATCTTCTTGTGGAAGGTGTTGTGGGGTGCGTTGTCGACAGGCGTAAAGATTAGACAAAGAGGAATCGGGTCTGATCGCTGCTCAGGTTGTAGGTTAGCTAGTGAAGATCTGATCCACCTATTCACGGAATGCCATGCAATCATAGGATTATCAGGGGAAATCTGCAAGTGGATCCAAAGGACATGGCAAATTAGGTTCTGCAAGTCTAATTTGTTCCTTGGTGGCAAGAGGTTGGGAAGTCCTGCTCTTCTTGTATGCACTCAAATAGTCAGGTATTGCTTCTTCCATCAGTTATGGCAGGCGAGGAACCGTCGGGTGTTTGAAGAAAAAATGGCTGTAGCAAGCTTCTCGGAGATTATACAAGAGAGCAGAGCAACGATGTGCATGATTGGATGCAAACAAGACTTGAGTGATTGGTCTAGGACTATCAAAGCCATGTTGGCACCCATAAGGTAAAGCCTAGAAGGTTAGCTCAAATATGTTGTAAAGGCGTCCAATTTGTTATCTTTCGAACCTCAAGGCTCGGTTTGATCTTGAGGCCATTCTGTATTTCTTTCGATGATGATAATACAATTCACTCAGATTGTGAGTTTTGCAAAAAAAAAAAAAAGGAATAGTTAGTGCATACACCTCAAAAGGATTTATAAATACAATTTATTGGATTGATTTTAAAATAGAGAAGAGAGATTTTGTTGCACTATCCTTCTTCTATGTCTCTATCTCTCAGCTCATCTTACCCATCTCCCTATGGTTTCCCAACATGATATTAGAGACTTGAAAATTTGACCCTACATATCCTTCAAGGCCTTAGCACAATGAAACCAAAGGAGAAACCACTAAAGAGGGAAAAGGAAGGTCTAATGACCTACATATAAACTTGCAAAAGCACCATCAAAGGGGTTGCTATGTTGTGATGGTGAAGGTTCCAGGTTCCCTTTCATCTTCAAATAGGCGAACTATCTACCCATAGCCTTTCCAATTAATTTTTGGACGAGTACAAGTTTTGACCAAATTATTTTTGGCTTTGGGCTTTAGCCTCGCTTTAGCCTTATGAAGAACCCCTTCATACGAGTGTTTTATTTGGAATACAAGAGGGCTATGGAAAAGAGTGTGAAGATTAGGTCTAGGTGTGTTTGCCCGAGCCTCATCAACGTGCAATAGAAAACCCCCTTTACACATTTTGTGAATTGACATAAAACTACCCTCTTTCTTCATAAACCTAAAACTTTTCTTAAATTTGAATTAAAAGGTATGTCCTATAATTGTAAATATATAACACATATGAACTATAATGTACCCATGCTATCGAGTAAATATGATACACCTGTATCTCTACAAGGCACTCCCATCAAGCCCTCACCTTCTTTTTTACCAAATCCTTGCTCCAGATAGAGACTTGGTTGTATGTTCTTGAGAAATTTTGATGCTGATTGTAGATCCTAAATCTCAAACTGATCAAGTTTATATGAGAGCTCTGATTGGTGAACTTTTGACATAGCTTTGAGTTTGATTTCTAGAACCAAAAAACCAACATAGGAATTTGCTGAATTTTTTTTTGGAAATAATATACTAGATTGAATTCAAAAGAAGAAATTTTTTTGATCAGTTTGATGAAAAACTCTATCTACTACAAAAAATGGAAAAAGGCAACCTCCGAATGATCTATTTACATTAAAATTGCTAAAGATAACGTGCAATATCTTGACTTATGCACTGAGGTTGGCCTTCTTTGATGACTGAGATGCCCCTTCTCTAGTTGCTCGATTTGACAATTGATCTTGCTCTTGATTGGCACACCGCTTCTTGCTTCTGTCGGAGCTAATTATATCAAATTCATTCCTCTTCAAGCTCCCGGACCTCCAGCAATATCGAGCTCACCTCATCTTGAGCTCCCTCTCCTACTGTTGATCTCCCTCAGCTCCTTTACACACCAGCATTCACTCTCGCCTTTGCTTGCCTTGGTGCTCCCTCTTCTCCTAATCTACTACCCGAGTCTCCACTTTATCTCCTTCATGCACCTATATGAGGGCTTCTTCCATTGTACTAGGTCGCCCTTTAAGTTGTTTCACTCTGAAGAAGATTGCAAGTGTCCTTGCCTTCCAGCTAACTAGGCCCTCTCTAAGCTTGGTGCACTCTCCTCCCTCTCTCTCTGCTTCTCTGCAAGATGAGCTCTCCCTAAACTATTTCCGAATGAGAGTGTCCTCCTAATCGCCTGGTCAACCAGAGGTTGCTCCCCTTTCTCTGTATGGCCTCTTGATTTGAGCTTGGATCCCCTTCTTCTCTGTTGCACCTTCTCTTCCAGCGCTCTCTTGAGGGCTCCCTCTTCAAATTCTCCACACAGCGCCACCCCTCTTGTGAACTTGAGTCTTGTAGATAAGATAGAGTGAGGAAGGAGAGGAAGAGAGTATAGACATAGAAATGGAGATAGAGAAGGGAGAGAAGTGTATGAGAGAGAGGAAGGGGGAGATGACACCAAGAAAAGGGGGAAAATTTGAACTCAAATTGAGCTAGACTACTCAACTGCTCTACATTACAATGGGGAGTCCCTTTTATAGGCTTGTACAAGGGATAGAGTTGTTGAGGGATAAGGGATTATAGGTGAGGTTTGAATCTCATTTGCCTAGGTGTAAAGTGCAATGCACTTTCCACATCCCCCCTCAAACCAAAACCATAACAAAAAGCATAGAGCATTTGATAGGATATCCCCCCTCAAATGTGAATTGGAAAATACAAGATAAAAACATGCTGAAACACAATCAATGTTGAATGAAAATGAAGCTTATGAAGCTTCCAAACCGGCATTTGTTGAGCAAAGAACATGTTTCTCAAGAGGAACTTCCTTTGTAAGAATTATCTGCGACATTCTCATCGGTAGAGATATACTTGAGGTGGATGAAGTTATCTTCGACTAGCTCCTTGATGAAGTGATACGCCAATTTGATGTGCTTTGTGTGCTTGATAAGCTGAGGACTCTTCACCATTGCAATTGCTGACTGATTGTCACAGTGTAGAACGGCTGGAGGAGTGGCACATGTAATGGGTAGTTCTTCTAGTAGTTGATGAAGCCATAATGCTTCACGAGCAGCGAGGGATGTTGCTATGTACTCTGCCTTGGTGGATGATAGAGCAAGAGAGGTCTGGCACTTTGTTCGCCAATATATAGCACCACCCACAAGAAGAAAAACATGCCCAGAAATGTTATGCATATTTGGGTCTTGCCCGGCCCCAGTCGGCATTAAGAAAACCTTGGAGTTACAATGGTGATGAGTGTTGCTGACGATAGTAGGTGAGAGAGAGATGGCAAGTGTGATGTAAGTAGTGCAATGATCTCTTGGCAGCTAGACTATGGCATTTGTGAGGTGCTTGCATATGGAAAGATAGTACATGACCAGTGAAGCTAATGTCAAGCCTTGTGCATGAAATGAGATACCTTTTTTGACCAATCAAGAGAGCATAGGAAAAGCTTGACATAGTGTAAGTGTCATCAACAGATGGTGGAAGAGATGTGAAGAGTTCATTCTTGACAAGGAGTGATGTTGAGATTTGTGCATTAGAAGATAGAAGACCATACTCACCCAATATGTCTTCAATATATTTTCTCTGAGAAAGCTTGATGAATTTGCCATTGGGATCCCTGTTGACCTTATAGGGCCATTGTCATGCACAGGCAATTTTTCTTTGAACAAAATTAAAACATGTAAGACATATGTCTCATCACTTGCTATAATAGGGATGTCATCGACATACACACCAATGATTGCCCACCCATGAAAGAGAGTATAATAGAATAAATTGGGGTCAAAAGTTCATTGAACCCATCCCTGTTTTATTAGGAAAGCATGCAAACGCTTGAACCATTGTCTTGCAGATTGTCTAAGACCGTATATAGGCTTATTAAGCTTACACACATAGGTAGTGGGATCATCACAATAGAAATAGGGCAATTGAGCCATATAAATGACTTCATCTAGCCATCCATGTAGAAACGCAGTGTGAATATCAATGTGATGAAGAGGAATGTCAAAGAATGCGGCTATTGCAACAAGTATGCAAAATGATGTGATGCCCATTAAAGGAGAATAAGTATTAGTGAAATCCGTACCATGTTGTGGCATCTAGCCCTTGGTGAGACAAGCCTTGCTTTGTAGCATTTGACAAAGCCATTGGGGTGGTGCTTCTTCTTGAAAATCCATCGGCATCCGCCGATGACATTGGCATCGTCGAGGCCTTGGCGTGATCGTCCAAGTTTGACCATCTTTGTGTGCTTGAAGATCTTCTTTCATGGATTCAATCCAATGTTTGCCTTTGGGAGAGGAAATTGCATCTTCTACAGAGCGTGTCTTCTCGTCAAGTGGGTCAGGGATGTCGATGGAGAGGTCCTCCTCTTCTTGAATCAAGAAAGAGGAGAAGGACATAGCTTCGTATATTGCTTTGATGGAGCGATGTCGAGGGCAAAGTGGTGGCAAAATCCATTCATCGTCCAGTGGGAATGATTTGGAGGGTTTAATTAGAAGATTTGAGGGCTGAGGAGGAGGATGAAATGTTGGTGGGAGTGATGGACTTTCTACTAGGAGTAGAAGTTGGTGGAGGTGAGTATGAGGAGGATATTATAATAGGTGTGTGTGTCATTCTTGGAGGGGATAATTGAGGAGTTGAGAGGCTGAAATGAGGAGGAGATGAAGTTGGTGGAGGTGAGTATGAGGAGGATATTATAATAGGTGTGTGTGTCATGCTTGGAGGGGATAATTGAGGAGTTGAGAGGCTGAAATGAGGAGGAGATGAAGGTGAAAATTGATGAGCTAAGGGTCTCTGGTTGTTCAGGGTGGAAGATGGCGCAAGAGAGGTGGGTGTGTAGCGTTGAGAGACAGCATGTGTGTGTGATTTTTGTAGGAGTTTGGTGAGGTTGGTGCATTGGATGGTCTTTGGGAGTCACATGTGGATGGGGTACCAAAAAAAGCGCAAGCGGCTCTGACTGTGGGCATTTTCGTGCAGATGGCACCAGCTAGAGGTTTTTGGCAGCGCTTGATTTTAAGCTTGTAGGCCTTAAAGAGGTTATTAAGGTGTTGAAGGTTCAATGTTCACACGAGAAACTATAGGGTGAGGGGAATTGGTTATAGGTTGGTCGTGGCCATGGAAAGCCAAGGTAGGGAGAAGTGGTGCATTGGTTGATGAAAATGGGGTTTCACCATGATGCTCTGTAGAGTTATTAAGGAGGAGAAATTCACAGAAGATTACTGACCTTGAAAATATGAACTTGCTGGTTGTCAAATTATAAAGGCTATACGCCTTGACGCCATGAGTTTCACGGTATCCGTAGAAGATTCTGTGGATGCTCTTAGGGGAAATTTTAGGTTGAGGATTAATGAGCAGAGGATATGCCAGGGAATCGAATATTCTGAGATGGGTTATGTTGGGTGGGTGGTTGTATCATAGTTGGTAAGGATTTTTGTGTGGATTGGTAGATGAGAGGACTCGATTGTGAATATAAGCTGCAGTAGCTATGGCTTCTTCCGAGAATGTAATTGGAAGTCAAGCGAGGGCTGGCATTGAGCGGGCAGCTTTGACCAAGGTGTGATTCTTGCGCTCGGCGACTCCATTTTGTTGAGGGTGATCCGATTTGTAAATTCCCGTCGAATACCATGATACACAATATTGTTGAAACTCATTGCTTTTGTACTCTCCACCATTGTCTGTCCGTAGAGCTTTAATCTTTCTATCCAATTGTCTCTCCACCGCATCTTTCAATGTCTAAAATTTGATAAATGTTGCACCTTTATCTGCCAAGAAATAGACATGAGTGTACCTTGTATAGTCCTCGATGAAGATTAGGAAGCATTTGTTGCCTGTTAGAGATGGTGTCTACATTGGGCCGCACAAGTCCAAGTGGATGAGCTCAAGAGGATGACTTGTATGGGACTTTGATCTTGGAAACTTAAAATGCTTATCTTTGCAAAGTATGCAAGCTTCACAAACTCTGATTGGCGTGATTGTGGTTGGCAAACCCACCACTGGCTCCTTCTGCTACATATCCTTGAGCACTTGTTGCGAGACATGACCTAGACTAGTGCGTGCCAAGTAAGAGTTTCCTCTTGCTTAGGAGAATTGATGATTGATGAAAGTGCTCTAGCTTGGGCCTTGAGCGAGAGGGTAAGTGCCCTTCCTTAGGGAAAGATATAGAGAAAGGCTTGTGATTAGTGTTAAGTGTTTGCAGGATGCACTTATCATGTGTGAATGAAACTACAATGCCTTGGAGGTAAGCTCTCCTACTGAAATAAGATTTTTCTTTAGACTAGGTACATAGTATATCATGTCTAGGTGAGATATAGTGCCATTGGGTAGGGTAACTGCAAACGTGTCATATCCTCAAGCATGTTGAATGTTGCTATCGCCCATGAGGACTTCAAGTGGGTGTTGAAGAGGAGTGTAGTGTGCAAGCCAATAAAAATGACATGTCATGTGATGTGTAGCTATAGTGTTGAGATACCAAATAGAAGAGTTGTGTGTGGCTTCGAAGAGTTGAAGCTTGCAGCAAAAGGTTGGATAGAGGTAGTGTGTGTATCACCATCATAGCTTGAAATATTAGTGAAATGAGCATGAGCTTTGTCATGATAGCCTCCATTTGCTTTATGTCCATTGAATCCTCCATGATTTCCGCCATGATGCTTGGTTTTGGACCTGTAGTCCTTGGCAATGTGTCCAAACTTCTTGTAGTTGTGGCATTGAACTTGACCATAAGATGCATTTCTAGGGAGGTTAGAACCACCTTGCGACTGTCTTGAATTGTTGTAATGGTGGTTAGGACCACTTTTTCTGAAATTGATATGAGTGGCTAGAGCCACTGGAGTAGAGCCATTAGGCTGGTCTCTCAAAGCTTCCTCTTGATGGATTTTGGCTACAAGGCCTTGCAATTACCTTTGGGACATGGCTTGAGTAGTAACAAAGGCTCTCCAACTTGCCGGTAAAGCCGCCAATAGAAGCATACATTGAAATTTCTCTATAATCTCCATTCCAGAGATGAGAACTTCATCTAATAGTGGCTACCAATTGTCAAGAAATTTGACTGCAGATTGGCCTTCTTGCATAGTATTGTTTATAAGCCTCTTGACCAAGGAGACTTGATAAACAAGGTCTATGTGCTCATAAGTGTTGTTGAAGAGCTCTCAAATAGCCTTAGAGGTGGATAGACTCCGCACCATTTGGACTTGCCTATCCTCACAATGGAGTATAATATCCATTTGAGCCATAATGTCCCTTGAATCCCATGCCGAGAGTAGCTCCGTGTCGGAGGTATACTTGGTCTTATTTCATCTCCAAAAAAAAATCTTCCAGAGGCCAAGTCCATTATCAACTTCCACACATTGTAATTGCTCCCATTGAGCTTGTCAATGGTGAAATACCTTGACTTGGTGGTTGCAACCATAGGTAACGAGGCGCTAGTCATTCTGGCCGAATAAACCTTGGAATTGAGAGATGGGCAGAATAAAAGACCATTGCTTTGAGATAAGGCTCTTAGAGTACTTTGGAACTCAATTCCGGAAGCTCTGATACCATGTGAACTTGAGTGTTGTAGAGAAGATAGAGTGAGGAAGGAGAGGAAGAGAGAGTACACAGAGAGATGGAGATAGAGAAGGGAGAGAAGTGTATGAGAGAGAGGAAGGGGGAGATGACACCAAGTAGAGGGGGAAAATTCAAAATCAAACTAAGCTGGACTACTCAACTGCTCTACATTACAATGGGGAGTCCCTTTTATAGGCTTGTACAAGGGATTGAGCTGTTGTAGGGATAAGGGATGATTGGTGAGATTTGAATCTCACTTGCCTAGGTGTAAAGTGCAATGGACTTTCCAAACCTCTTTGCTCGTGGCCCCTCTCTGTAGCTCGCCTTCAGCCTCTGCTACACATCCACCTTCTCCCTCTTTTCTTCACCACTTCCCAATCTCTCACCCGGTGGCGGCTCAAGCCCCTATACTCTCGACGACTCTATCTATAGCGCAAGAGGCCCATCCCTTGATTAATGCTTTCAAGCTCGACTATCATCTACCTCTCCATTACCCTGAGGGAGTCCCTCGGCCCCTAGCCGCTGGCTTCTATGAGCCGCACCCTCTTTGGAATTGGCGGCTTCCTCTCTATGCAGCTCGTCTCACCTTCTCTCTCTTCCTCTCCAGCTCCTCCCTTGCTAAATCTTCTTCACCTTGTGGATTCCAACTTCTTACCATCTTCGGCCCCCAGCTTCCTCCCACAGCTCTCTAGCTCCCCTCCCCCCCTAAGCTCGGGTTCCCCCTGTTGCACCTTCTCTTGCAGCGCTCTCTTGAGGGCTCGCTCTTCGAATTCTGATCTGTAGTCCTGCTTCCTCCCCTTTTTCTTGCCGAGTGTGGCTTTGAGAGACTTCTCGTCAGGAGGGCTCCCATGCTCCCCCTTTTCCCTCTGTTCTGAACGCCCGTTCTCGATGGCGGCGGCTCATGTGCTCTGCAGGTCAATGCGATTCCGGACTTCTTCCACGAGACGTTCCAGCCTTCCAAGTTCAAATACAACCTTCCACAATTTGAATAATAATTGATTTTACTAAAGGCCCCAAGGTCCCCATTCCCATAAGGCATTCGCTTTCTCACACTCGGGCTTCTCCTCGGGTACAATATACAGGTCAACGTAGCTTGGATTCACATAGCCATTTCAACCATCAACATTTTCCCAAAGCGTCCCATGCAAGGTGGCCCACTTATAAGCTTCTCGGATGGTGGATTCTGATATGCATATTCGCTCAATTGCTGGCCAAAATCTATAATGTTTAATTGCCATCTTTAATAATCAAATGACCATCCTTAGGAGGCTCAATCTCCAAAATTTACGCCTAGATGCAACTCGTATCCACTTTTGTTCATGCATTGACACATCCTTTGTGCTTGATGGAAGTATTGTCCACCTCTAGAGCGCAACTGTTGAGAGAGATCGAGAATCCATCAACATGATAAGAGGATTTTCTAAGGTGCACCCCCTTGATATCCCTCTCTGGTCCCCAAGAAATATCTCCAAGGGGGGATTTTGAAGTGAGAAGGGCCTCGTCCACCCCAATGCTCATCCAATGTGAATGGGAGCTAAAGTATTCCAAGGACAGTAAAAAAGAATTGGTTGTGATTTATTGATGAGTATGCCAATGACTGGGTCTACCTTTGAAGGAGAAGAGAAGGCAGTGGAACATGCTAGAGGTACAAAGCTCTGAGTTATGGAAGAAGAACGAGGAAGCTAAGAGAGAGGCAGTCCCTTGTTTGGGTGGAGGGGGGTAGTAGGGCTACCTCTACATTGAATTTGGGGCAAATGGGTGGATGAAATCAAAACTTGTTGGACCTTTTGGATTTGAGATGTATTCATCGAGATCTAACCATTGATATATAGCATGCCATCAGATTGTTTATATTCTAGAATATTCCATTTTTGATGTGACATTTCAACTTCAATGGGAAGGCCATAACTTCTACAAATCAACTCCAAATTTGTCAGAGTTTGAGATTTAAAACCTACTTTCTATTATCTTTCCAATGATATACTGGTTGATAGGGTTTTGACAAAGCGTTTATGTACTTCACTGGGTTGCGCACTTTGGACAAGAGAGGCAAAGTCAGACCTCCTTATAGGGCCCCTTTGAGAGTCCAAATTTTCCCTAATGTTTGTTGGTGGCTTTGGTGCACCGTCTAGTGTTGCGTAGCATGTGATTGAGTCTTACAATGCAAGTAAGTTACATTATATGTAGAGTTGTCAGATATTCTCCTTCTAGTTTCTTCTTTGTATCATATCACTATATTATTAAAGAATGATATCATTTTATACTTATCCCTTTGTGCTCGCAAAATTTGGTGCTTATTACTGATAGAGTCAACTTGTTTTGAGGGGACATGAGCAAGCAACCATGTGCAGAGGGGTGTACGATGTGAGCACCACACAGCACACGTATGGCACAAGTTTGAATGTGGAGCGGACCCAAGAGCTACTTGTGGAAGATCTTTCATCCGAGTCAAATGAACAGGAGATGTTAGCAGCAATTGACCAAGCTAATGCTGAGACCCTAGGTTTCCTCGGCCCAGCTTTCGATGTAGCACTTTTAGTATGGGACCAAAATTTGTATTTTTGTTTCGGCCCTCACGAGATAGCTGTTTTTTTTAAATAGTGATAGAGAGCTTACGGGTCAAATTATAAATTGTGGGAAACACTCTATTCTTGGTTCATGAGGAACCTTACAATACCCTCATTGCAATACCAAGCAGCCTCATCCCCTTATCCCATCTCCATTGTAGTACCAAAAAAGCTCTTATTTATACTTCTACTTTCCTTCTCCTACAAGCCAATCTCTACTCTCCAAAGACAGCCAAAGGATGAGATCATTAGATTTCAATGCCACAATATTGTAAAGGTCTAGATGGTAACTGGCTAGTACGAGAGTTCTTTAAATGATTCGGTTTTCAAGGTGGAGGATGAGCAACATTTTCCAAGCATATCATGTCCTTGTATAACTATCCTTACCTTTGTAAGAATTACAATTATGGCAGATAATAGTTAGTCACATTCAAAATCAATAGGAGGTGATTGTCTCTTGGTACGGAGAATTGACAGCTCTAATAAATATGCAAAAGTGATAGACTAAAACATGATGATAATTTGTACAATTTTTTTCCATTTATAGATGGATTACTTCGTGCAAATGATGGAAGAAGCAGATGCTAGTGCATCCACCTGGATGGGTGTGCATGAGGAGACAAGTGGCTCCTCCAAGTGGCATGCAATTGAGGTGCTAGGTGTAGGCATATTTCCCACCAGAGTGTGTGAGAGTAGGACCATAAGGGGTTGTTCACATAGTCATAGGATGTAAGTAGGTTTAAATCGTCCCCCTTAAACATGATTTGAATGATAGGATTTGTCATAATAATCAATATCTACTTCTCCTAAATGATTTTCTCATGTTAAACTGATCATTTAATATGGGGAAGCCTGCCAGGGGAGAAAAAGCTAGAATATTGGTTAAGCTAGAAGACCGGCCACAGTAGGGATACAAAGGAGGGAAAATAGGGAGCCAAAGGGGGGGCCATCTGTAAAAGAGCTATGTGCAACAATGGGCTCCAAAGACCTTAGGGTTCAGCCCATTAAGACTTCCAAAATGCTAAGGTTCCAAAATTCAAAGGTTGTGTCCAAAGGTCAAAGATTAGGAAATTTGGATGCTTTGTGTGTGTGTACAAAAGTCTTCACAAGTCCCTACATAGGAGGGGGCAAGCCCAAGAAGTAGGGGATGAGAGAGAAACTCACACACACACACACACACACACACACACACACACAAGCTTCCTTTGTACACAAGGGGAAAGATGGACACATGTCAGCTCCCTAGCTTAAATGCCCACAAGGTGTACTCAAATCCTATTGGATGGCCTTGGAGGTGGACCAATGAGAATTAGGCTAGAGTAATTCTAGTTTAATTAATTTAAAAACACTTAATAAAAGAAACAATAAGAATTAAGCTCTCTAGAAGACAATTGGACAGTCTCCCTAGGGGTCCAATGAGCATTCAATAGCCCAATGGCTTGCCTGATTCCTATTGGCCATGAGACAAAGGGGTCCAATGAGAGTTTAGTTGCATTAATTAATTAGCAAAAGCTCTCACAAAAGGGGAAAGGGGAACACATGTCAGAAGGCTATCACTTATGCTGCTTAATTTCATTGGCTGAGCCTAGGGAGGTCCAATAGGGAGTGAGCATGAGAAAATAGCAAGAGGGGTCGACCAAGAGAGAGAGAGAGGGGGCTGATTTTTTAAAGGCATTATTCACTTAACACACTCACACAATCTATGTGTGGAGCAAGAAGACTCTCTCTCTCCTTCTCAAGCTTTAATGGAAAGCTTACCACCTACTCCAAGCTTGTGAAAAGGGAGGCCTACACCAACAACCCTTGGCTTTGTGATGCAAATCCAACCAAGAGTCAAGCTTCAATGCATGCTCATATCTCTACCATGCTAATTACTAATCTAAGCTATGATAATATGAGTGATTATGTGAGGAGATGTACATCTTTCTCATAAGAATACTCCTTCCTCTCAATCTACTCTCATACCCTGCTAGCTCTCACCATCTTCGAAGGTGTGTGAGGTCCTGGGTCTGAGACCATGAGGAAATTGATGCTGTGTTTGATAAGTGTTTTGCTTAGTGCATGAAGTTTCCATCTTCATTTCACTAGCTAGTATTGAAGGAACACAAAGAATTGTATTGTAAAATGTCTCGCTTGATGGGAGAAACCATAATACAAAGCCTTTTGGAGGGGGGACCGGCTCCATGAAAATCCGGTCCTCAACTGTTGTCAATTGCTTAATTTCTCTCTCTTTTGAAGTATTGTTCATGCTATCTAACTAGGTGTTATAGTTTTTGTTGCTCTCTCCACCCAAGCACTCTTGTTATTCTCATTAGGAATCTATTCTAATGAAATGCTCATTATGTTCATGCTATTTTCCGCTACACAAAAGTTACTAGACCATTAAATGTTACATTGGTATCAAAGCACAAGGTTTCTCTTTTCTTGCTCAAGAAGGGAGGTCCTCAAGCTAGCTATAAATGGTTGGTATTATTAATTGCATGTGAGTAAGTAGAATAGGGATTTTTCAGCCTTGCAGTGCGCCTGCCTTTGTGCAGTTAACGAGGCATCACCATCGAGAGCTATGGTCTTAATAGTGGAGTCCTACGGGGCTTACGGCTTAACCACTATTGAGCTATAGAAGCTTGACAGGAGCCGATGCTGTTTTGGTGTTGAACGACCCTCTCTTCTATTCCTTGCAATTAATGGTATTTAAGCCACGGATACAATAGCTTGAGTGCTTTTTCTAAAGGGGTAAAGAGGAGTAGCAACTAGGGCTTGAAGTACCAAAGTACACCTTAAATTTGTTAGAATGGCTGACAATAGTAAGGAGAGTGAAATTAATGTTGATAATTTTGATTTTGCTAATGGGCAGGCTATTAATGATGCCTCGATGCTTGTTAACTATCTTGTTTCTAGGCTTCAACAAGCCATGGGCAATCCATCCCTCCAAAGTGAAGTGCAATGGCAGCTTCGTGCTCATGGGATTCTCCAAGCTCCCCACCATGATGAGAGAGCACCTAGGAAGCCTCCTTGCAAGACTTCCAAAAGAGTCCTCTCTCTGATTCGGGAAGAAGAAGAGGATCCATATGAAGGGCTCAAAAGTTTTCTCCTTGATGACGCATCTCCTTCTCATAGAAGAATTCAAGAGCCTCCACCGAAGGAATGAGAAAGAAGTGAGTCTCCTGCCACCTCGGTGGAGATGTCTCCACAAAGACGGCGGGCTAAACGCTCTCCATCACCTCCAAAACGGAGAAGACCATTGCATACTTCTCCACACTATACTTCCAAGAGGGATGACAAAAATCAAGAGAAGAAAAAGGCGCGAAAGAGGACACCCTCTTCTCCATCTTCTTCATCCTCTCCCTCT
This sequence comes from Adiantum capillus-veneris, assembly GCF_014529385.1. Classification (NCBI taxonomy): domain Eukaryota; kingdom Viridiplantae; phylum Streptophyta; class Polypodiopsida; order Polypodiales; family Pteridaceae; genus Adiantum; species Adiantum capillus-veneris. Next base: position 94,341,853 of record NC_140943.1, on the reverse strand, counting down.
TATGAAAGTGATGGTGAAGACAAAGAAGGCCAAGGCAAGAAAAAGGCGAGAAAGAGGTCACCCTCTTCTCCATCTTCCTCAAATTCTTCACCTTCTTAAGAAAGTGATAGTGCAACCTTTGAACCATCAAAAAGAAGAGACCATAGAAAATCCTATGCCGCGTGGAAGAGGTCGTCCAAGCTCAAGAAGTTCAAAGAGGGAGGGAAGAGCATCTCTTTCCTTACCTACGATGGCACCTTCGGTGCTACGGACAAAGTCTTGGCCTTTATCCAACAATTCGATGTGGTGTTTGGAGATGAGGGGTTCACGTCCTCTAGAAGGATAGCTTCGGGTTGCAGCACCTCTTCGTTGGTCTTTGATTTCTGGAGGGTCTTCAATAATTGGTTCTATCAGTGGCTCTCCTTTGTAGGGCTTAAGTAGGCTCACATGAAAAGCATTGTGTATGAGCCAGTGGTTGGGCAACTTGAGTTGATAAGCCATGTCTTTGATTGGCTTCAAGATTTGAAAAGGACCATAGTATCTTTTTGCTAATTTAGCATAATACTTTTGATGGTCCGTGGGATTTTTGCCCATCGTTTTGCCTGAATCGAGCCTTGGGAAATTTAAGTAAGACCCAATCATTTCCTTTGAATGTTAAGGCCCTTATGTGCTTGTCAGCAGCTTTTTGCCTTTGTTGAGAGATGGATATAGCCTCCTGAACCTTTTGAAAAGATTCTTCTAGGTCACGACTATACTCATCAGTAGGAGCAGCGAAGATTTTTCCATGTACTTTAAGTAGCAAGGGACTTTTAGGTCTTCCCTCTATGATCTCAAAAGGTGCTTGACCTGTAGTAGTATGGATAGTATTGTATGCATACTCTACAAGGGGTAAGTACTTCTCCCATTGTGATCGTTGATCTACTTCTGTAACATAAGTCTTTAGTAGATCGAGTATCGTAAAATTGGTTATCTCAATTTGGCCATCCGTTTGTGGGTGGTAGGCCAAAGAGAAATTCAATCTTGTACCTAGATTTTCAAAGAGACCTTTCCAAAAATTACTGATCATTCTAGGATTTTTATGTGACACGATGGATGTTGTAACTCCATGGTGCTTGAAAATCTGAGATATGAAGATGGTCGCCATTTGGTGTACCTTAATAGTCTTTTTAACAAGAATACAGTGTGCTTGCTTGATAAACCTGTCGACTATTGTCCATATTCCCGTATTCCCATGGATAGACTTGGGTAATCCAAAGATAAAATCCATGGATATACTCTCCCATGGTGAATTAGGAATGGACAATGGATGGAGTAATCCAAGTTTCTTCCCTCTATCATATTTAAGTCTTTTGGCATACCACACATTTTGAAACATACTCTTGTATGCCCACTTTCATGGTAGGACAATAGGAATACGTCTCTACTCCTCGAAGAGTAGGTTGAATGCCTCTATGTCCCACATAGGGAGGAGCATGGGATTCATACATGAATTTCTCATGAAGAGAGTGGGAAACACATAGCCTGTTGCCATGGACAAGATAACCATCCAGCAAGGTGAATGGTTCCTCTTTCTTTCCCAAAGCAAGGGCTGATATTATGTCTTTAAAGTCAAGGTCAATAACATACTCATCTATCATAGAAGATAGATCATTGTGAGTTGTTATAGACACAACATTAACTTTTGGTCCTCATGATAGTGCATCGGCCACTTGATTGTGCTTACCAGCAACGTGAGCAATATATGAAAATTAAATTGCGAAAGAAAATTTGCCCACCTCATTTGTTTGTTGGAAAGCTTTGTTTGCGTCATGAAGTACTTCAGACTCTGATGGTCTGTTCGTAAAATGAATGGAGTCCCCAATAAATAGTGCTTCCATGTGTCTAGGGCATGTAGAATAGCTAAAAGCTCTTTCTCATAAATGCCCAAGACTTGTTCATCCGTATTGAGCCTTCGGCTCTCATATGCTATGGCATGCCCTTCTTGAAGCAAGACTGCTCCAAGGCAATCACCACAAGCATCACATTGGACCTCAAATGGTTTTGAGAGATCCGGCAACATGAGGGCTGGTTGAGAGATAAGCTTCTCTTTGAGCTTGTCAAAAGCTTTTTGCTCCTTAGAAGTCCATGAATACTTAATGTTCTTCTTTGTTAAGTCATGTAATGGTCCTACTATTTGAGAAAATTTGCTATGAAGCATCAATACTATGCACACATACCAATAAAGCTTCTTAGCTCATGTAGATTCCTTGGATTAGGCCATGCTTTTATTACATCTAACTTCAATGGATTCATACGGATACCATCTTGAGAGATAATATGACCTAAGTATTGAATCTCTTGAAGGAAAAATTTGCTTTTCTTTTGGTTGAGAAAAAGCTTGTTCTCCCTCAATGCTTGAAAAATCACTTGGAGATGTTGCTTGTGTTCCTCCAAGGACTTGGAGTAGATAATGATATCATCAAAGAACACTCCAGTGAAGTTGTGGTAGGGTCTAAATATTTTCTCCACCAAACGATTGAATGTGGCAAGTGCATTGGTCAAGCCAAAAGGCATGACTAGATATTCATAAAGACCAAACGTTGTACGAAACGCGGTCTTTAGGATATCTTCCTCCACTATCCTTCTTTGATGATAGCCACTTTTAAGGTCAATCTATTGAAGTAGGTAGATCCTTGTAGCTTATCAAACAGATTTTCTACCCGAGGCATGGGAAATGTGTTTTTGATAGTGATATGGTTTAGTGCGTCATAGTCCACACACATGCGGAATGTACTATCTTTCTTTTGCACTAAAAGGAAGAACAAAATGGAGAGGATCTAGGCCTCACCATCCCTTTTTCTAAAAATTCTTGTACTTTCCTCATAATCTCCTCTTGTTGAGCTTGGGAAACTCGATAAGGAGGCATGTTAGGTGGTGAGCTTCCTGGTAGGAGCTCAATTCGATGGTCATCATCCCCTCGTTTTGGAGGTAAGTCCATAAGGATATCATCGATGAACACATATTGGAATCCTTTTAGAAAGTTAGACAAATCTAACTCTTCTTGATTCCTACCACTTTCACTTGATAAACCTTTAGCATCATTAGTGCACAAAAATCATGTACGCAGAAATCGAGCTTTTCATTAACTTATCAAAAGCTGGTGGATTTACAAGTGGTATAGTACGACCAGACTCATTAGCATCTATATACATGTTCTTTCCCATGTAGGTGAAGTAGATTCTCCTTTCAGGGAACTTCATGTTGGCAGCCATGCGATCAAACCATGACGCCCCTAGGATAGCATCCTCATATTGGAGAGGAGAGATGCAAAAGTCTTCTTTGTCGACATAGCTTTGGACATGAAGCCTCAACTTCCCAATCAAGGAAGTAACGGAGGCTTGCTCTCCCTTGAAATCTGTGTCAGCCGTTACAATATCTCCCATCTCAAAAGCTTGAATGCCAAACTTGATGGCCAATTCCGTTGATATGAAGTTGTGAGTAGAGCCAGTGTCAAACAAGATGAAGGCATCATGCTCCCTTCCCTTTCCCCAAGCATAGGAGAGAGATGATCCTTTGCAATGATCATCCTGTTTTGGAGCTTTGATGGTGGAAGCTGTAGGAGTCTCATTGCGAGCATTTTTCTTAGGGCAAGAACGATAGCCATGTCCTTGCTCCCCACACTTAAAAAACTTATGGTCCTTGAGAAAAGCTTCAAGCTCTTCATGAGAGAGTTTGTTTTTACCTTTCTAAACTCCCTTCTCCTTGGACCTATTGTTGTTGCTGGAATGGCCTTGGGAAGAATTTTTGGCATTGATTTTTCCCTTTGCATCACTTTTGTCTTTATTTTCCATGGGCTTGACATTTCGTCTAGCCCCTTGTTGGAAATTGATGCGCAAAGCAACCATGGTATGGTGGATTACTTCGCTGATAAAACTAGGCCGTTGAGATGTGACATACTCGGCCATCTCTTCAGGTAATCCCGCACAAAATTGTTGCTTTTGCTCGGCACAGTCTATCTTTGGAAAGATAGTAGCCTTGAGATGTAAATCCCAAAACTTGCCCACATATTTGTGGATAGACTCATGAGAGAGAAGCCTCAAACTCCGCCATTCGGTGAGAACTTTGTCCTTTGCATCGCTTGCAAGGAATTGCTTCATGATGGAAACTCGTAGAGTTTCCATGTCTTTGGGGCTTCACATGTTTCCTCAAAGGCTAGTCCACCCTTGACAAGCATGCATAGCTACATGGCGTAGCTTGGAGAACTCCGTGAAGCCATCGTCTCCAAAGGCCGCATCAAATTGTTGGACGAAGGCCAATACTTTGTCGTTGGCACCAAAGGTGCCATCAAAAGTGAGAAAAATATACTCTTTCCTCTCTCTTTGAACTTCTTTAGCTTTTGTGACCTTCGGAATCATGCAGGGTAATATTTGTGATGTCCTCCCCTCTTGTATTCTCTAGGAGAATAGCCATAGCTTTCATCGGTAGAGGAGGAAGGTGAAGAAGAAGGAGAAGACGGTGACCTCTTTCTTGCCCTTTTCTTCCTTTGTTTCCTCTCTTCCCTTTTGGAGTGACGAGGAGAAGGACTATGGGTTAACCGTTTCCTCTTGGGAGGAGTTGGCAATGGTTTAGTCCACCTTCTTCGTGGAGCCACATCTTCGGAGGAACTTAGGGATCCATTACTTTCTTGATCTTTTGATTCCTCCTCTCGTATGGGAGAGAGTCTTCTTTTGGGGGTCTCATCAAGAGGCCTCCTAAGCTCTCTCTCCTCTTGGAGAGGAAAGCAAATCACATAAGCACGAATGTGTTGAGTAACTTCGAAACTTCTGCTTGTAAAGCGGGGTTTCCCATAGCTTGTTGCAACCTAGTAACAAGATAATTAACAAACATGGGGGCATCATCAATAGAACCTTCATGTGAAAAATCAAAGTTATCAATGTTCATTCTAATCTCTTGGTTATTGTTAGCCATGTTAATTAAACTTATGTGTTTACTTAGTGTATGCTTTGCCAATTCAAAGCCTTAGTTGCTACTCCTCTTAGCCTTTGAAAATAGGCACTTAAGTATCTACACCCATGGCTCGAATTGATTAATTAAAGAGAGTAGTGGAGTGGGTCTAACATAGCGAAGTTATCGAGGGATAGCTCCTTTCGGACTTCTTATGGCTCAGTAATGGCAAGTCCGTAGGCAAGTCTAAGAAGACTCCACATTATTAAGACCAAACCTCCCGAGATGTGCACCATATCCCACATAGTGGGCTCAACAAAACCGATAATAGATCCCAGTCCCACTTACCCTAATATAATTAACAAAGTCAACCATTAATAGGCTACTTAAGGACCTCTCTTCTTTAGCAAGAAAAAGAGAAACCAAATGCTCTGATACCAATGTAATATAAATAGCCTGTGAACTTTGAGAATAACGGAATTAAGAGAATTAAGGTGAGAATTTTTGTGAGATCACTTTGAGATCATGGAAGGTGAACTTGATTGATGGTAGAGACATAAACACGGTACTTAATTAACTTGGCATGAACAATAATTTTGAATAGTGGAGGACCCGATTTACTTGGAGCCGGTCCCCCCTCCAAAAGGTGTTTGTATTATAGAGACTTTGTTACAATACAATCTTTGTGTTTCTTGTGACCTTGGTGATGCTATGAAGATGGAAAGCTTCATGCATCACGAGCTTAACATAAACTTTGTAAAAAGCATTAACTATCCCAAGCCTCAGTCCCAAGGCCTCAAACACCTTGAAGGTGGAGAGAGCTAGAGGGGAATGAGGGTAGGGAAGAGGAAGAAGAAACATTCCATAGGAGAAAGAAATAGTTCCTCACTTATCATTACTCTTCTTGATTAGCATAGTATAATAGCATAGTAATGAAGATGAAGAAGATGTCAAGCTTAAGCATTGAAGCATGGCTCTTGGTTGGATTTTCATTCCATAGCCAAGAGTGTTGGTGTAGGCTCTCCACTTCTCAACAAACTTGGAGAAGGAGATGGAGCTCTTGCATTTTGCACTCCACACAATGAGAGAATGTGTGTGTGTGTGTGGGAGAGTATACCCCCCCTCTCATGCTTGGTCCACACCTTTCTCTCTCTCTCTCTCTCTCTCTCTCTCTCTCTCTCTCTCTCTCTCTCTCTCTCTCTCTCTCTATGTGTGTGTCTGTCTCTCTTTTGTATTATTTTATTATTTCCTTTGGACATGTGTCCTCTTTTTCCTCTTTGAGAAAAATAACTTAATTATCTATTTTTATGTATCTAAATTCTCATTGAACCCCTTTAAAACCTATCCAATAGCATTCAAACACATCATGAGGGCCACATGTGGAAGATCATTTGAACATGTGTCTTTTGTGCTTATTAAGTCATTTGGTTGAATGGAATACTTTAAGGACTTAATCAAGCATGGCACCTTCATGTCTCTTGAGAGTTATCAGTTTTAATCATTTAAGTATGTGAGAAACACTTTAAGCTTTTGGGTAAAGTTCACACTAAAACTTAGCAAGCCAACAAGCACCTCATGCTTGGGTAGGATTCCCACCTCAAGGTCAGCCCTAGCTTGCCTAAGGTTTGTTACCATATACATGTGGTAGTGATGTGTGTGAACACATTAGGATCGTCGGGGCATTTTTTCCCTCTGTAGGAGGATTTTTCCCCCGAGCATTGTATATACTCCCATCACTCTAGGGCTATCTATCTTTCCATTGCACACTAAGTAGGTGTGAATTTCTCTGCAACCCTAATTCCAACAATTGTTATCAGAGCAGGTTACGTCCTCTCGGGCTTAGTCGCCAGGCTGCTCCAGCACACGCCTGCTCACTTTCTTCGATTACAATGAGGTTTGGTGAGCGTTCGCATGTCAATAAATATTTCAGGATTTGTCTGCTCAGATTTCTGATTCGGGCTCATTTCGGCCTCCGTTTCCACTACGTGCAGGTATGCACAGGCAATTTTGTCATTTTGTGCAAAATTTCTGTCAGTGCCAATTTCTGCATAATAGGTGCCTTACCGTCTTCTATGGTTTGTGCTATATAGCACGTGTTGTTCCCGCTCCATTTCTCCTATTTTCGGGCAGTTTTCTCATCAGGTGCAGCATTTACTATGGATGACAACAACACAGATGTCTTCAAGATGTTTGCTGTTGAGGACAGGTTGGATGGGGACAATTACCCTATGTGGGCTTATATGATGCAACACATTCTTGTGTCAAAGGGCGTCTAGAATATTGTGCAAGGCATCGATGTACGTCCTGGTTGTGAGGATGTAGGCGATGTTGAGGATGTTGCAGGTCTTGCTGCAAGGATTTCTGCTATTAGAGTTGTTTTGCCTACGGCAAAACAAGCTCGTTGGGATGTAAAGGATGCGCAAGCTCATGCATTGATTGCGTTGTCTATGAAGCGCACCATTGTTCCTCACATCCGTTCAGCAAAATCTGCAAAACACGCTTGGGATATTTTGGCTGGTCTTTATGCAAGTCGCAATGAGGCTAAAATTGCTCTGCTGCTAAAAGAGCTGGAGTCGAAGATTATGCATGAGGAAGATGATATGGAAACTTTCCTTGCTAGTGTCAAGGATATCAATGAGCAACTTATTTCTGCAAGTAAAGTCATTTCAGACAATTCCCTTGTGCAGACTATTCTTGATGCCTTACCAGATTCTTACCAGACTTTGCTAGTACTTGGAGACTTATGACCCAAGCAAATCCTGAAGTTGTCAAGTTTGATGCATTATGCACATTGCTGTTGTGCAAGAGTCACTTTCTAGAAAAAACAGGATTAGGCAGCGTGCAGTTGAACAAGCGTTTATTGCTTCTCAGAGAAAGGGTGGTAACAACAATACAGCCACTTCTTATGGTTCCGCTGCGAGTGTAAAAAATTATGTTCCTAATGCTTCTGCTGGCAACAATTTGTCTGGAAATTCTGGTGATAAGGGCAAAAGGAAAATGCGTTGCCATTATTGTAAAGCTAATGATCACTTGATCAAGTCGTGTCCTAAGTTGAAGGCTAAAGAGACTAAGAAGAAAGAGGGTGGTTCCACTACAAATGCAGCCATTGTTGAGTCTTCTAAGAAAGGAGACTGTGTTGTTGATGTTGATGCAGAATGGGCTTTTAGCGCAGAGTGCACTTACAATCCTACTGTCCATGATGCATGCTTGCCAGTTGTTGCTACAGATTCACATGTGTGGTATTTCGACAGTGGTGCTACAAAGCACATTACCTCACATCGTGAATTGTTCACCTCTCTTGAGTCTGTCCCTCATGGGAATTCAATCACTTGTGCCAACAATGCCACTTATCCGGTTCAAGGAGTTGAAAAGATTGTGCTTACTGCTGCAAATGGCAGTTCCTTCACACTTGTTAATGCACTTTATTCATTTGGGATCAAGAAGAATCTCTTATCTGTATCCACACTTGCTAGACTTGGACTTGTAGTCAAATTTCTGGATGACAGATGTACAGTTCATGATCTCAGTTTTGGTGCTGAAATTGTTGCATCTGGCCTTTTGTGCCATAGGCTGTATAAGCTCACTTTGTATGACAAGTGTGGAATTTTTTTTGCAAATGTTGTTGCAGATTCAAGGGCTATTTCAGATGCAAAACTTTGGCATGCACGTTTTATTCTTCTGACCTTTGCCAATTTGCTGCGTTTACAGAAATCTAATATGGTTGCTTCTTTGCCGCATCTTGAAGCACCTGTCAAACATGTTTGGAAGGCTATATTTTGGGTAAGATGCAGCGTTCTAAGTTTCCAAAGGATGGTTCAGTTCGGGCCACAAGCAGGTTGTAGCTTGTGCATAGTGATGTTTGTGGGCCCATGCAAACTCCGTCCTTGGGCAATTACCTTACTTCGTGACTTTCATTGATGATTACTCCAGGCATGCATGGGTATTTCCGCTTAAAGCGAAGTCTGAAGTTTTTATGTGCTTCAAACAATTTCTTGCTATGGCTGAAAATGTCTCAAAATGTACTATGGGCACCCTCCGTTCCGATCGAGGGGGGGAGTATATGTCTCACGAATTCAATGCATTTCTGGCTAGTCGTGGGATAAAACACCAATGTACAGTGCCTTATACACCTCAGCAAAATGGTCTTGGGTCACTTACGAAAATGGCACGATGTATGAACAAAAGTCAAGCTTTGCCGCATTCTTTTTGGCTTGGGGCCATCATGTGTGCTACTTATATACTAAACAGGTGTCCTACGAAAGCTTGCAGTCTTTTACTCCATATGAAGCATGGCATGATAGAAAGACTTTTATTAAGCACATGCGTGTTTTTGGATGTTTGGCATATGCTTTGGTGCCACAAACACAGCGCAAAAAATTGGATGATAAGGCTGTCAAATGTATTTTTGTTGGTTATAGTGCTGAAAGCAAAGGTTACAGGTTGTATCATCCACAAAAAAAACGTATTTTGGTTTCACGGGATATAGTGTTTGTGGAAGATTCTATTCAGCCCTTGCTGTCATGTACTAGAGACAATAATGTAAGCTCACAGGACATTTATGACACTTTGTTGCCTCTTTTCAGTGGTGGAAATACGAATGTAAGTTCCAATGAGGCAAATATACAGCCTATGGGGGTTTCTAAAAATGTTATAGATCAGCCTATTATACTGATGCAGATGTACATGATGTACTCGATGAGCAAAGGGCTGAAAATGAGTAGGCTAGAGGTATGCCAAATGGCTGGTGCACACTTTGCATGATAGTAAATTGGATGGACCTTTGTTTAGTCGTACTCGTTCAGGCTCTCTCCATGCATCTTATGCATTAGATTGTTATGATTTGGCTGTGTCTAGCTTACATGATGTTGAGGAGCCTCTATCTTTTGATGAAGCACAAAATTTAGAAAATTGGATGGCTGCCATGCGATCAGAATACGATGCACTTATAGAAAATAACACATGGACTTTATGTGATTTGCCTCCTGGCAAAAAGGCCATTGGTACGAAGTGGGTTTACAAGTTGAAACGCAAGCCGGATGGTGAGATTGATCGCCATAAGGCTCAACTTGTTGCAAAGGGTTATGCATAGCAAAAAGGCATAGATTATGAAGAGACTTTTTCTCCCACTTGTCATATGACTACTGTGTGTTTTCTATGTGCATTGGCAGCTCATTTTGGTTGGGATGTACATCAATCAGACATTGTTACTGCTTTCTTGAATGGTGACATATTTGAGGAAGTTTATGTAATGCAGCCTCGCGGTTTTGTCATAAAAGGACAAGAGGACAAAGTGTGCAGATGTAAGAAGGCTTTGTATGGGTTGAAGCAATCTCCTCGTGCTTGGTATGAGAAAGCTGGCACTCATTTGGTCAAATGAGGCTTTCGTAACAGTCCAACAGAAAGCACATTGTATGTAAAGCGTGAGGGTGATGTACTTCTCATTGTGGTTCTTTATGTCGATGATTTGGTGATCACTGGACCAAATGAGAGACATATTGCTGAATTTAAGGCTGATTTGAATGCTACTTTCAAGATGAAAGATTTGGGGCTGTTGCATCATTACTTGGGTATACAGTTTAAGCAGTGTAATGGTGGTATTGCCTTGTGTCAGAAAAGTTACATAGAGACATTACTATGTAATTTTGGACTTGAGGATTGCAAACCTATTGCCACTCCCATGGAAACATGTTTGAAGTTGAGTCTACATGATGCTGGCGATCTTGCTGATGTCACTCTTTATCAAACTGTTGTTGGCTGCCTCATTTATGTATGCAACACGAGGCCGGATATTCAGTTTGCAGTCTCACAGGTCATCAGATTTATGCATAGCCCAGGGTCTAAGCATTGGTAGGCTGTCAAGAGGATTTTCCGCTACCTTAGTGGCACTTTACATATTGGCTTGTTTTATCCCAAGGGGGGATCATTGCCGCCAGACTTACATGCTTTTTTGACACTCAGATTGGGCTGGGTGTCCACAAGTGGTTTTTGTTTCATGCTTGGTAGTTCATGTATATCATGGTTGAGCAAGAAGCAACCTACTGTGGCCACTTCGAGTTGTGAAGCTGAGTATATGGCAGTCTTCACAGCTACAGTTGAGTGTGTATGGCTCAGACACCTTATGCTGATTTGGGTGTTGGACACGACACTGCCAACATTATCTACACTGACAGTCAGAGCGCATTGGCAGTTGCGAGGAACCCACTTTTTCATGCTCGCACAAAGCACATTGAGGTGCATTACCACTATATCAAGGAGAGGCTCTCAGCAAGAGAGATCAGCTTGGCTTATGTGCCAATACAGGAAAACCTTGCAGATCTTTTCAAAAAGGCATTGTCTCGTGAGAAGCTTGAAGCTTTCTGCAAAGCTTTGGGCTTATTCCCCTTTGTGAACTGATCATGTCCTTAGGGCATGGCACTTCCCTTTACTCATGTGCCAACTCTCGTTCACCACATCACTCCAAAGGGGATTTGTTACCATGTACATGTGGTAGTGATGTGTGTGAACACACTAGGACCGTCGGGGCATTTTTTCCCTCTTTAGGAGGTTTTCCCCCCGAGCATTGTATATACACCCATCACTCTAGGGCTATCTATCTTTCCATTGCACACTAAGTAACACACTCTCTATTGTGTGCCTTGAGCTTCCTTCGTCTTCTCCAAGCTGTGTGCGTTTCTCTGCAACCCTAATTCTAACAAGGTTAAAGGACTTTTGAACACTAACTTTTGGAGGTCTTTAATAAAGCTAACCCTACAGTCTTTAAGCTCCATTAGGTAGCATTGCTCTTTGACATACCATCTCTCATTTGGACCCCTTTACCATTGGCCACGTGTTGAGATAGATCCATAAGCACATGTCTATATTCTAGCCCTTGTTCTCGTTTTTTATCCCACATTAAATGATCAGTTTAATATGAGAAAATCATTTGGGTTGGTTAGATATTAGATTTTATGACAATCCTATTGTGCAAGCAAGGCATACTGTGGCACCAAATTGATGTTCCAGAAATGACCCACACAACATGAGGGTTGGGGTAGTGAGATTCTAAAAATACCCCCTATCCCGTTATGCAAGCAAGGCATAGTGTGGCACCAAATAGGCCTTTTGCTAATATCTTGTACGTATGAGAAAAATCATAGGAATCCAAATAATAAGGTCACTCAAGATTTTTTGCATGGTGTGTGCATGGAGCCAAAACGATGCAATGAGGGGGGGAGTGACAAGCTGTATGATACCTCTTCGCGTGGTGTGGGCAGGAGCTAAAATGATGCAACATGGGGAGTGTCAAAGTCTCTGAGCACTTTTGCACAAGATTTAGAAAAATAAGTACAATTGATGTCACTCAAGATTTTTTTGCATGGTGTGTGCATGGAGCCAGAACGACCCAATGAGGGGGGAACTGACAAGCTGTATGATGCCGTCTTCGCGCGGTGTGGGTAGGAGCTAAATGACGCAACATGGGGAGTGTCAAAGTCTATGAGAACTTTTGCACATGATTTAGAAAAACCTTAGGAATCCAATTAACAAGGTGATTCAAGGTTCTTATGTAGTGTGGCCGCCGCAAAGCTAGAACAACGCGATAGAAGGGTGACAAGCTCACACATGACAAGCGCACTGTGGACAAGATCTGGACCGGTGCGATAGGGCGAGGAGTGAAAAATTCATTGAGTCCTTTTGCGCACGATGTGGGTACACTGCCGAAACGAGGCGAGTGGGGGTAGAGTGACTAGATCAATCAAGCCACAATCGCACAGTGTGGTCATTGATCCAAAACAACATGTGAGAAAGGATGTCTTCAAGTGTGGTCCCAGGTTGATGTAGATATTATGTACGCACGTGATGAGTGCAAGATCTTGATGTGGTGCTTAGAAGTAGAGGGTAAGTGAAAAGTAGACATTAAAAAAAATACAGATTAGTCATTAATAGGTGTCATCATCACTGTTTGGAAAGAAAAATTTCGTATCTTCTAGCTTAATATTGTACAATATTAAATAGAAAAGAGCACTTGTACATCAGGCCCAGAATATGATGTTATCCGTCAAAAACAACAGGAACGCCATCAAGTATAGGCAATTTAGCCAAATGAAAGTGACATTTAGACGTTTTCCGCTAAAGTATGAGCACAAAAATTCAAGCTAGAGGAGACAAGAATGCCATACTTTTGTATACGTGTCAAGTGAGTATTGGCCTATTTCTTAATTCGTGGATTACTAAACATCCCTTTTTTAGACGTTTTTGGCCCTAGCTAATGCGATCACACAGTATGATAGACGTAACAATCCAAATAAAGATAAGTTAATATCAATGTATTTGGACATGAAATTCCTAAATTTTAACTCCAGTGAGAGCATAGTGTGATGGCTCTACAAAGGACAAAATAAAGTCTATCTATGTTCATTTTGAGGTGAGAAAATATCTGCACAACAAAATCAAACCTACCTAAATAAAATTGACCTCTATTCTATTACATTTTGTAGACTTATTACCTCATGTGAGAGTACACTCTGCACACAACGGCTACCTCTAAATTATATCACTAATTCACTTCCACATGCCAGTAAACTAAGCACGTAGCAAGTGACTCCTAAAACATAAACACTTTGTATGAGTGAGCGTTTGAGCTCTACACAACATACAAAGCTTACACAATTTGAACCTAAAAAAGGAATCAATAAAATTTTAAAAAAACATTAAATTGATTTTAAACAAAAGATTTTAAAAATATATTTCAAGATTTTGAATTATATATTTTTTATTTTTTTCTCTAATAATGACATGGAATACCTTTTATGATGAATACTTGTCTCAATAATGCCTGCTGCGCTATATATATATATATATTTTTAGATTAGTGTATACTTCGATAGAAAAATACTTTGTGCAAAGTATTTTTCGATCGAAGTTTCTTTTGATCGAAAAACTAGGAAAAAAACGGTTGCCCGTTTTTTAATGATGTGGCATTGTATAATACGCCCGTATAATATGAGGTCATATAAAATACACCCATATATGATGTATTATACATATCCCGTATAACGTATAATGAAACTTAGGTTTGGACCACCGAAAGCTTGCAAAACGAGGATGCCTAGCTTTGCATGGATCTTCTACAACCGCTTTGTAGGCCATTTTGATATGTTGCAAAAACTGTTGTTTACAGCGCGTTGGAATGTTTGTGTACAACTGTTTGTCGACCACGTCTTGAGAGGCCTATTAAAAACGTAGTTGGCTACCACAAAAATTTGAATGCGTATTAGAGCGCCAACCAATAGAACCCTGGCTTTGAGGACCTCCTCAACCTCCTTGCTTGGCCCGCGTGGACTCTGATACCACTTGTAAGGAGATGGCTAGGGTGGATTCCAACGACAAGAAGAAGCCATGTAAGGGCATGGAGTAGAACAGAGAAACGAGAGAGAGAGAGAGAGAGAGAGAGAGAGAGAGAGAGAGAGAGAGAGAGAGAGAGAGAGAGAGAAGGAGTAGCTTGACACAAAAAATAACACACTTTTTTATTGATTAATTCAAAAGCCTTTACAATATATATAAAAATTAGCCATGCACACTCCATGCAAACTAGACGTATTTCTGCATGCGATAAGAGAAGTTTCCCATAGGTACAGTAGGCTTGAAAAACCCAACAATACCCAGACACATGTGCCATCTATTAAGGTGGCTATTGTGCCTTCCATCAAGTTTCTAGACACTATTACTTTTGAGTGAAAAGGGCTATTACACTCACAAAGGATTGTGATTACGGGCAAAAGCGAACTAGTTCATGTGATGGGGCATTTAGTGAGGAATTGCCTTAGAGGGCAATGTCAGAGATAGACTAGTCATAGGAGGGGATAGCCCTCACACCCACAACCATGAACTACACTTGCAACTCACAAGCCATACCATAGTGCTATTGCGCATTTTGCACTACAAGTAAAGAATAATCGTCTTAAACGCAAACCTGTCAATATAGTTTGCATATAGGGTACATTGTAGTTCATATGTAGTTTGCAAAAATAACACATCACACAAATAGTTCACATTGAGTTTTGCATCAAGTTAGTTCACATGCAGTTTAGAATTGAGATCGTATGACCATTGATCCTGAGGGTCATTTGCCCCCCCCCCCCCCCCCCCCCCATCGTGCGAGCACCACGTCTCTATCTCTCCTGCATTCGGCCTAATGACACAGCGAGACAACACGAGAGAGAGAGAGAGAGAGAGAGAGAGAGAGAGAGAGAGAGAGAGAGAGAGAGAGAGAGAGAGTGCGCACATGCACTATATCCAATGAAGAAGTGGTCACTGCACTCTGCCGACGGCCATCGTTGCATATCGAGCACATGCGATCGATTTATAGACATTTTAGTGTGTGTGCGTGTGTGTGTGTTTGTGTGTGTGTGTGTGTGTGTGTGTGTGAGAGAGAGAGAGAGAGAGAGAGAGAGCGAGAGAGAGAGAGAGAGAGAGAGAGAGAGAGAGAGAGAGAGAGAGAGAGAGAGAGAGAGAGAGAGAGAGAGAGAGAGAGAGAGAGAGAGCATTGTGACGCAATACAGGACGCTGCAAGAAAATGAAGGAACATCCCGCCAAGCAAACAATGCATCACCTGCAGTGAACTTCAGAACGAGGGCATGGAAGTCCCGACTCTTGCGATTCAAACAGGTAGGTCCTTGCAACGTTGGCAGTGGGCCAAGCATGACTTTCTATCATTTTCGACGCTGGGACCACTGCATGTGCACACCCTAAGAGAGAGCGAGAGCAAGGAGGATGTGCCTTGAGACTAGTTAGTTAGGGCGCATCCGCACGCGGGAGTGCTACCCCGTGCCTAGTGCATATCATCAATGAAGCCCAGCTTCAGTCAACTCTGTCGAATTCGAAAGAGTTGGTGCTACCCCCGCTGTTTCTAGCACACAAGACAAGCATTGTGTCAGCTTTTCTGCGTTTGTCAGACGCACCCCTCCAAACTAGCTTACCTTGCCTTTAGCCCCGCTACCCTGGCGTGCGAAGCTGTTGTTATGTGGGAGCGTTGGTGCCAACAAAATAGACACATGGCTGTATTATGTAAAGCTACGCGGATTTGGAAACGGTCCAGTTTTGCCAAGGCTTGTGGAACGCATAGGGTGGATGCAGACGTGGTGGCCGAGGTGGCAACGGCCACGAGGGCAAAGTTTGAATCGTAACCGTCGATCTAGTGAAAGCAGGTGTGAGCCGTCGATTGAGTGTGGCAGCTCGTGGCTGGTGGATGTTCTGCGCGAGCCCAGCATATTCGAAAGTGCGCGCAATCAGCTTCTGCCAAGTCGGCACGCTTTTGTATTCCTCTAGGCCTATATGGTCTGCGTTTCTTCCCTCTCTCCAGCAGCGTATCATCGACACCTCTGTGCAGCCATGGAAACCTCAGCGGCCTGCTTTTCTCGCCTCTCCTCCTCCTCCTCCTCCTCCATCCTCTTCTCCCCTTTCTCTGATCAAAGCCATTTGGACTTCTATCACCCTCGCCCTTCCTCCCTCGCCTTCTCCCCTCTCAGATTCTCTAACCCTCGTCCTCTTCGCGCCCTCTGCGACAGTGCCTCCTTCCCTCCTCCACCCCTGGTTGACCCTGCTTCCGATCAGAACATCCTGATGAAGGAGCTTGCCGAGCTGAAGCTGCAGTTGAAGCAGAAGAAGAAGGAGGTGAAGTCTCAGATGAAAGATGAAAAGAAGAAGTTGAAGGTGAAGTTGAAGGAAGGGAAGAATGCGATGAAGAAGAAGGATTGTACAGAAGGGAAGAAAAAAAGGAAGAAAAAGTGCGAATCAGAGTCATCCTCTAGTTCCGAGTCTAGCGATGAGGATTGCAAGTCTGTGAGCATGGGTATGTTGCGGGAAGAGAGTGCATCGATCTCCCATTCGGAAGGTATGTTTGTGAGGGCTCAAATGGATGAAAATCTCTCGACTTGCAGCGATCAAGGATTTGGAGCCGATGCTGGATCCCCTACTGTGACAGAAGGTATGCGTCTTGCAAAAGATTCTGAGAAACTTCTTTCAGCTAGACAGAAAACGATCAACTTCAATGGAGATACTGGATCAACGTGTAGGGGATCATCTACACTGGGAAATATTGAAAGATCGACTTTTTCTGCCCAATGCCCTACGTTTAACTCTCCTTTCTCGCAAGCTGCAAACAGGATTGAGGTATGTGCAGGTGGGAAGTGCAAGAAAGCAGGATCAGAGCAGCTCCTCTTAGCATTAGGTGTGCATATTCCTAGCTCTTCGAATGTGGTGGCTGTGCCTTGTAAGTGCATGGGAAAATGTTCTATGGCAATGAATGTGAAGGTCCACAAGGAGGATACAAATCCTCAGCATCATAGCCATGTGAGGGTGGAGGATGCCAATCTAATTCTGAATCACCACTTCGGATTGGGCCGATCTCCGACAGGGTTGCCTGCTTTACCACCACAAGACGGGATGAGGGTGCCGCTCACAATGGGTGCTTAGGCCTGTTGAGTGCATATGACTGCATTTTTTTGCAGAATGCAGGAGCGGGCTGTACTGGCTCTTCCATTTCCCTAGTAGATCTGCCATATGGAAGATGGGTACCATGGGCTGGTTTGGATATATTCTCTGACATATTACCATAGTTCCAGAATTGCTTGTTGTATAAATTATACACTTATTGCTATTGGGAGGAGGAACCTTGTATAAAACTTGTCATGGACTCTCATATCCCAAGTTAGTGTTGTGACGTAGTTGGCTAACGATGCTCATAGAGATTTGTAAACCTAGCAAAGCAATTTATCAAGATGTATTGGTTTGACATCCATACAGGTTTGTGATTTTGCTTTGTGATGCTGTATTATTATGAGTCTACAGGCATAACCGTAAAGAAAGATATCAATCAAAATGGATATAGATTGAATAGGTACATAGACATTACTCGTGACAAATCATGCCTTCATTTCACTTCATTAAAACCATGATCAAGTTGAATCTTTACTATGGCATTCTGAAACAATAGAATGGAAAATAAAGTTGAGACTTTTAACTATCTTTTTTTTCTTGCAAACTCACAACTTGTGAGAATTATATTTTGACAAAATTACAAAATAACTTTAAGCTCAGCTTAGCCTAGTGTACACCTCCATGACTTCCTCCCAGTGTTCAGGAAAAATCATTGTGACAAACATACAAAAATCCTTTCAATACAAATCTGAGTCGGAAATTTTACAATATGTAATGGAATTTGCCTATTCAATTTGAGAATAGCGGAATTTGATAAGAGTACTTTCAAGAAATGATTTTGTGAGCATAGCGGGTAGACATAATTGAAGATAGCAACATAATCATAGCAATTAGTTAACTTGGCATAGACAATACTTTTGCAAGAAAGAGTTTAAAGAACATGACAACAATTGAAGACCGGATTTTTGCAAGAAAGACATTAAAGAACATGACAACAATTGAGGACTGGATTTATGTGCAGCTGGTTTCCCCTCCAATAGGCATTTGTATTATGATTTCTCTCATAAAGAGAGACTTGTTACAATACAGTCTTTGTGTTCCTTGTGACCTAGGTGATGCCATGAAGATGGAAGGCTTCATGCACCACAAACATAACATAAACTTGAAGAAAGCTTTAACTATTCCAAGCCTCAGTCCCAAGACCTCAAACACTTTCGAAAGTGGAGAGAGCTAGCAGGGAATGAGGGTAGGGAAGAGGAAGAAGAAACATTTCGTAGGAGAAAGAATTAGTTCCTCACTTATCATACTCTTGTTGTTAGCATACATAATAGCATAGTAATGAAGAAGAAGGAGATGGCAAAGCCTTAAGCATTGAAGCATGGCTCTTGGTTGGATTTGCACTCCATAGCCAAGAGTGTTGGTGTAGGTTCTCAACCTCTACTTGCTTGGAGAGGGAGCTCTTGCACTTTGCATATCACACAATGAGAGTGATTGTGAGTGTGTGTGGGTGATTATACCCCCTAGGCACCCCCCTAGCTTGTTTGGGTCGACCCCCCCTTGTAGCTCATGCCTGAAGCTCATTGGACCCCTCCAGGCCTAGCCAATCACAAGTAGGAGCCATTACAAGCAACATGGGTAGCCTTGGGACAAGTGTCCTCCTTTCCCCTTTGAGAGAGAGGACTTGATAAATGCTAAAACAATTAGATAATTCATGTAATTTATCATTGGACCCCTTTGAAGCTTAGCCAATAGGCTTCAAGCAACACATGAAGGTAACATGGGTAGGGGCCTGACATGTGTCTTTGCTGCCTCTTCAAGTTGGGGCTTCCCTTGTGTGTGAGTGGGTGTTCTCTCTCTAGCTCCTAGGAAAAGGGCTCGCCCCCCCTCTTGTAGGAATGATTTTGACTTTAGGTGATCAAGCACCTTACTCATCAAGCATGACAAAGCACTTGAGCTAGGGGGTGTTCCCACAAGCATCTCAGGCAAGCTTCTCAAGGCACCTCAAGTACCTTAATCATGCAGCAAGTCAAGCACTTCAAGCATGGAGCCAGTCAAGCACCTCAAGCATCTTAATCAAGCACCTCAAGCATGAAAAACACCTCAAGCATGACAAGCACCTCAAGCAGGACAAGCACCTCGAGCTTGGGCCGGGTTCCCACCTCAAGCTCAGCCCTAGCTTACTTAAGGTCAAAAGGACTTTTACACACATTTATTGGAGGTCTTCAATGAAGCTAACCCTAAGGTCTTATGCTCCATTGGTTAGTCTTGCTCTTTGATAGACCATCTCCCTTTTGGGCCCCTTTACATTGGCCCCGTGTTGAGATAGATCTAAAAGCACATACCTATATCTTAACACTTGTTCCCGTTTATTCTCCCACATTAAGTGATCAATTTAATATGAGAAAATCATTTGGGTTAGTTAGATATTAGATTTTATGACATTACCTCTCTTTTGAAATCATAGTCGTCCTCGACTATGAGGTAG
Source organism: Adiantum capillus-veneris (assembly GCF_014529385.1). Classification (NCBI taxonomy): domain Eukaryota; kingdom Viridiplantae; phylum Streptophyta; class Polypodiopsida; order Polypodiales; family Pteridaceae; genus Adiantum; species Adiantum capillus-veneris. The sequence continues at coordinate 94,322,052 of NC_140943.1, read as the reverse complement.
AAGAGATAAAGTCTTAGTCATTAGTCAATCGTACTTAGCGGGTAAAGGATCCCTTTTTACCCTACGACATCTTTCCAAGATGGATGACTAATCCATTTGGTGCTTGGGAGACATAGCTATCGCAAGCATGTCTGCTCTTTAGTCCATTTCATTCTCCCAAAGTAGAGTGACAAATTCTACTTGGTGTTTGAGAGACGTCGTCTTCACAAACATGATTCTAAGCATGCATACTAGTTAAATTTGTGCACAATTAAAAAGAGAACTAGTTATATAAGACAACCATGAGTTATTTAAAAGAAATTTGTACATTTGCTTACTCTAATGTAGCATTGTAAGCATTGACAAGGTTCATACTATCTTTAAGTTGTACTCTTTGCATCCATTTAGCATCTTCAAAAGGATAATTTTTGAACTTAATAAGATATCGTCGGATAATCTTACCATGTCGTAGTACCTTGTCTTCATGCCGAAGGATAGCTTCGGGTTGTAGCACCTCTTCTTGGTCTTCAACTTCGGGAGGGTCTTCAATGATTGGTTCAATTGGTGGCTCTCCTTTGTAGGGCTTAAGTAAGCTTACATGAAAGGCATTGTGTATAAGCCAATGGTTGGGCAACTTGAGTTGATAAGCCGTCTCATTGATAGGCTTCAAGATTTGGAAAGGACCATAGTATCTTTTTGCTAGTTTAGCATAATACTTTTGATGGCCCGTAGGATTTTTGCCCATCGTTTGCCTTAATTGAGCCTTAGGAAACTTGAGTAAGACCCAATCATTTTCTTTGAACACTAAGGCTCTTCTGTGCTTATCAGCAGCAGCTTTTTGCCTTTGTTGAGAGATGGCTATAGCCTCCCTAATCTTTTGAAAAGATTCTTGTAGGTCACGGCTATACTCATCGGCGGCGAAGATCTTCCCATGTACTTTCAGTAGCAAGGGACTTTTAGGTCTTCCTTCTATGATCTCGAAAGGTGCTTTGCCCGTAGAAGTATGTACGGTATTATTGTAGGCATACTCTACTAGCGGTAAATACTTTTCCCATTGTGAGCGTTGATCTACTTCGGTAACATAAGTCTTGAGTAGATCGAGTATCGTAAGATTGGCTATCTCACTTTGGCCATCCGTTTGTGGGTGATAGGCCGAAGAGAAATTCAATCTTGTTCTTAGATTTTCAAAGAGACCTTTCCAGAAATTACTGGTCATTCTAGGATCTCTATCTGACACGATGGATGTGGGTAATCCATGGTGTTTGAAAATCTGAGATATGAAGAGAGTTGCCATTTGATGTGCCTTAATAGTCTTTTTGACAGGAATAAAATGTGCTTGCTTGCTAAACCTGTCGACTATTGTCCATATTCCTGTATTCCCATGGATAGACTTGGGTAATCCAAAGAGAAATCCATGGATATACTCTCCCATGGTGAATTTGGAATAGGCAATGGCTGGAGTAATCCAGGTTGCTTCCCTCTATCATACTTGGTCTTTTGGCATACTACACATTTTGAAACATACTCTTGTATGTCCACTTTCATGGTAGGCCAATAGAAATACGTCTCTACTCCTCGGAGAGTAGGTTGAATACCTCTATGCACTGCATATGGAGGAGCATGGGATTCATACATAACCTTCTCACGAAGGGAATGGGTAACACATAGCCTATTGCCGTGGAGAAGATAACCATCCTGCAAGGTGAATGGTTCCTCTTTCTTCCCCAAAGCAAGGGTTGACATTATGTCTCTAAAGTCAGGGTCAGTAGCATACTCATCTATCATAGAGGATAGATCATTGTGAGTAGCTATAGACACCGCATTAACTTTTGGTCGTCGTGAAAGTGCATCGGCAACTTGATTGTGCTTACCAGCTATGTGAGCAATATGGAAATTAAATTGCGAAAGAAAATTTGCCCACCTCATTTGTTTGTCGGAAAGCTTGGTTTGCGTCATGAAATACTTGAGACTTTGGTGGTCGGTTCGTAGGATAAATAGAGTCCCCAATAGGTAGTGCTTCCATGTGTCTAGGGCATGTAGAACAGCTAAAAGCTCTTTCTCATAAATTCCCAAAACTCGTTCATCACCATTGAGCCTTCGACTCTCATATGCTATGGCATGCCCTTCTTGAAGCAAAACCGCTCCAAGGCAATCACCACAAGCATCACATTGGACCTCAAATGGCTTTGAGAGATCCGGAAGCACGAGGACTGGTTGGGAAGTAAGCTTCTCTTTGAGTTTTTCAAAAGCATTTTGCTCCTTAGCAGTCCATACAAACTTAACGTTCTTCTTGGTTAAGTCGTGTAGTGGTCCTGCTACCTGAAAGAATTTTGCTATGAAGCGTCTATAGTATGCACACATACCAATAAAGCTTCTTAGCTCATGTAGATTCCTTGGGTTAGGCCATGATTTTATTACCTCTAACTTTGATGGATCCATACGAATACCATCGTGAGAGATAATATGGCCTAGATATTGAATCTCTTGAAGGAAGAATTCACTTTTCTTTTGGTTGAGAAAAAGTTTGTTCTCCCTCAAGGCTTGAAAAATCACTTGGAGATGTTGCTTATGTTCCTCCAAAGACTTGGAGTAGATGATGATATCATCGAAGAACACTCCAGTGAATTTTCGGTATGGTCTAAAAATTTTCTCCATCAAACGATTGAACGTAGCTGGTGCATTAGTCAAGCCAAAAGGCATGACTAGATATTCATAAAGACCAAATGTTGTGCGAAACGCGGTCTTTAAGATATCCTCATCCACTATCCTTATTTGATGATAGCCACTCTTAAGGTCAATCCTACTGAAGTAGGTAGAGCCTTGTAGCTTATCAAACAGATCTTCTACCCGAGGTACGGGAAATCTGTTTTTGATAGTGATATGGTTTAGTGCTCGATAGTCCACACACATACGGTATGTACCATCGTTCTTTTGCACTAAAAGGACTGGAGAACAAAAGGGAGAGGAACTAGGCCTCACCATCCCTTTGTCTACCAGCTCTTGTACTTGCCTCATGATCTCCTCTTGTTGAGCTTGTGAGACTCGATAAGGAGGTTTGTTAGGCGGTGAGCTTCCTGGAAGGAGCTCAATACGATGGTCATCATCCCCTCGTTTTGGAGGTAGGTCCATAGGGATATCATCGATGAACACATCTTGGAATCCTTTTAGAAAAGTAGACAAGTCTAACTCTTCTTGATTCCTATCATTTTCATTTGATGAAACATTATTAGCTTTTAGAGACTCTTTGACATAAATCATGTACGCAGAAACTGAGCTCTTCATTGATTTATCAAAAGAAAGAGGATTTACAAGTGGAATAGTGCGACCACGCTCACTAGCATCTATATACATGTTCTTTCCCCTGTAGGTGAAGTAAATTCTCCTTTCAGGGAACTTCATGTTGGCAGCCATGCGATCAAACCATGGTGCCCCTAGGATAACATCCTGATGTT